>NC_134357.1:385435931-386134679 GCF_048569485.1 Anomaloglossus baeobatrachus
CAGCACTGAATTCCGCCGTAAGACGGATTACGACGGAATCCAGCACCATAGACGTCCATTACAAGCTTGACTGATTCCTGTGCGGTGCGTTAATTTTAACGGCCAAAAAAACCCGTTACATTCTGCATGGTTTCCACCCGGCAGTCAGTCCAAAGACTGATGCGCCACGCAGCGGATGCAACGCAAGGTCATCAGTCGCAATCCGCCACTCATACAAGTCTATGGGAAACAACAGAATCCGCCAAACGGATTCAGTTTACCAGAGCCGCGGATTGTGACTGATACATATTGACAGAAATGTGAACCTAGCCTTAAAGGGAAACTGTCAGGTGGAAAAACAACCTGCAGATATGGGATTTAATCTGCAGGTCAATAGTATTCAGAACCAGCATAAATGAACCCCGTTGCTGGTAGGAATCTGTCAGCAGGTTTAGCCAACTAATCAGAGCAGCATAAAGGTAGAGAGAGACCCAAGTTCCAGCGGTGCGTCACTTACTGGGCTGCTTAAGTGTAATTTTGATAAAATCACTGTTTAATCAGCAGATCATTAGAGGACTACTTGACCTGCTGCCAGGCAGTCCAGCATATTCACGAGCGCTGTATAACTGCTAGATCTGCAGCTGAAAAAAAACATTGATTTTATCAAAATGACAGCAAACAGCTCAGTAAGTGACATCGCTGGAATCAGGGTCTCTGTCTCTACATTATGCTGCTCTCAGATGGTGGAGCAAAAACCTGGTGACAGATTCCCTTTAACCCTCCTGGCAGTGTTGTAGTTTGTGACAGGGGCAGCGCCAGTGAGGGTTCAGCCACTAACCATGCCCCAGCCCTGACTGACAGCAGCTCTGCATTAGAGGGAGCCGTCAGTCAGTGCGGTGGGCACGACAGCGGCCCTGTCCATGCATGGACAGGTTCTTTGTATGTACCAACCCACATCACAGCCACACATTATTGGCAGGCATTCTGCATATGACCTATTCTAGTTAATAGGACAGGTGTGACATACTCACATAAAATGATTACCTATCAACGCTGCACATGTACCAATCTGAAGCTGAGAAGTGTTGACAAGCCCTCTAAGCCTTCCATACACGGCAGTGTATGATCATGAAAGGTTCCCTGTAAGTTTGTTTTTGATTGGCGTTCTTCTATTCAGGTTAGAAGGCCAGGACAACTTTTTTTTTGTTTAAATATCAAGTGCGACAAAGCAGTGAATCGTAAACTTTCACAAAGAATATTCTTAATTATAGAATGTCTGCAAGCAGCAGCAAGCCAAGATCTTGGCAGCTACTACTTCAAGAAAAGCCAAGGTTCATCACTAAATCAGATAACGGATTAGGAAACGCCCGCGCTGGAGGAGACATTCAAGAGCGACTACTAAACTGCAACTCCACTACAAAACCTTGTGTGCCCTTATGTAAGGAAACTTAGAGTGTGCAAAGTGATCCACAGGACTCAGTCTATTAAGCATGTCAGTAATCGGAACAGGATCCCCGAGAACAGTCTTTTACCCTATGGCATCTGCAGCCATTCCTTTAATTAGGTAGCCTGGTGCGATGTCACAAGTACATCAAGCCAGGCCAAATCTATAAAAAAAAGCATCCGGTAAGAGGCAGGTCACTGGGCTCCTGACCAGTAGCCAGAATACTGGTATGGCTGATGGATCAGGTCCTGATAATAGATTTGCACAAGCTCTAAATAATAAAAAACAAACAAAAAACCTCTAGTGGTCCTGTACACATTCTTGTAAGCAGCGATAGTTTGGGACATACCTGCCTTATTCCCTTGGATATGTGCACAACACAAAGGGAAAAGGAAAAGGAGGGTCTGCTGCTAAGTCTTTGGCCTTTTTTTTTCTATGGTAACAAATTTAAGGACACCATGTGCAAGGAGTTTGTATATTCTCCCTGTGTTTGCGTGGGTTTCCTCCGGGTACTCCAGTTTCCTCCCACACGCCAAAGACATACAGGGAACCTAGATTGTGAGCCCCAGTGAGGACAGTGTTGGCATTGTATGTATGCGGAATTAACAGAGCTATATAAATTAGTTGTTTTTATATATTATATTACATTACATGAAAGCCTTGTTTCTAATATAAGTTTTCAAAATTTTGTGTTTGTTGCTTATGGCAACCGTGTTCAACACATGCGGGAAAACAAGATGGCGGAGTCTAATGCGATATTCACAGCAATTGAGAGCAGAGGAGTGATAAAGAAGGGAATTTTGTTTACTTACCGTAAATTCCTTTTCTTCTAGCTCCAATTGGGAGACCCAGACAATTGGGTGTATAGCTACTGCCTCCGGAGGCCACACAAAGTATTACACTCAAAAGTGTAAGGCCCCTCCCCTTCTGGCTATACACCCTCCCGTGGGAGCACGGGCTCCTCAGTTTTAGTGCAAAAGCAAGAAGGAGGAAAGCCAATAACTGTTTTAAATACAAATTCAATCCGAGAAACAACCTCGGAGAACTGAACTGTTCAACATGAACATGTGCACCCGAAAAAAACAAACTTCCTAAGGAAACAGGGCGGGTGCTGGGTCTCCCAATTGGAGCTAGAAGAAAAGGAATTTACGGTAAGTAAACAAAATTCCCTTCTTTGTCGCTCCTAATTGGGAGACCCAGACAATTGGGACGTCCAAAAGCAGTCCCTGGGTGGGTAAAAGAATACCTCGTGATAGGGCCGTCAAACAGCCCTTTCCTACAGGTGAGCCACCGCCGCCTGAAGGACTTGCCTACCTAGGCCGGCATCCGCCGAAGCGTAGGTATGCACCTGATAATGCTTGGTAAAAGTGTGCAGACTCGACCAGGTAGCCGCCTGGCACACCTGCTGAGCCGTAGCCTGGTGCCGTAATGCCCAGGACGCACCCACGGCTCTGGTAGAATGGGCCTTCAGTCCTGATGGAATCGGAAGCCCAGCAGAACGGTAGGTGTGAAGAATTGGTTCCTTGATCCAACGCGCAAGGGTGGATTTGGAAGCTTGCAAACCTTTACGCTGACCAGCGACAAGGACAAAGAGTGCATCCGAGCGGCGCAGAGGCGCCGTGCGGGAAATGTAGATCCTGAGTGCTCCCACCAGATCCAATAAATGCAAACCTTTTTCAAATTGGTGAACTGGATGCGGACACAGACGGTAAAGTGATATCTTGATTGAGATGAAAGGAAGATACCACCTTGGGAAGAAATTCTGGAATTGGACGCAGAACTACCTTGTCCTGGTGAAACACCAGGAATGGAGATCTGCATGATAACGCCGCCAGCTCGGACACTCTCCGAAGAGACGTGACCGCCACTAGAAAGGCCACTTTCTGTGAAAGACGAGAAAGGGAAACCTCCTTCATAGGCTCGAAAGGCGGCTTTTGGAGAGCAATTAGAACCTTGTTCAGGTCCCAGGGCTCCAACGGCCGCTTGTAAGGGGGGACGATATGACAAACCCCTTGCAGGAACGTGCGTACCTGAGGAAGTCGCGCCAGGCGTTTCTGAAAAAATACGGATAGCGCGGAGACTTGACCCTTAAGGGAGCCAAGCGACAAACCTTTTTCCAACCCAGACTGCAGGAAGGAAAGAAAAGTAGGCAATGCAAAAGGCCAGGGAGAAACTCCCTGAGCAGAGCACCAAGATAGGAATATCCTCCACGTCCTGTGGTAGATCTTGGCGGAGGATGGCTTCCTAGCCTGTCTCATGGTGGCAACCACTTCATGAGATAAACCTGAGGCCGCTAGGATCCAGGACTCAATGGCCACAGTGTCAGGTTCAGGGCCGCAGAATTCAGATGGAAAAACGGCCCTTGAGACAGCAAGTCTGGACGGTCTGGTAGTGCCCACGGATGGCCTACCGTGAGGTGCCACAGATCCGGGTACCACGACCTCCTTGGCCAGTCTGGAGCGACGAGAATGGCGCGGCGGCAGTCGGACCTGATTTTGCGGAGCACTCTGGGCAACAATGCCAGAGGTGGGAACACATACGGTAGCCGGAACTGCGACCAATCTTGAACTAAGGCGTCTGCCGCCAGAGCTCTGTGATCGTGAGACCGTGCCATGAAAACCGGGACCTTGTTGTTGTGCCGTGACGCCATCAGGTCGACGTCCGGCATCCCCCAGCGGCGACAGATCTCCTGAAACACGTCCGGGTGAAGAGACCATTCCCCTGCGTCCATGCCCTGGCGACTGAGAGTCTGCTTCCCAGTTTTCTACGCCTGGGATGTGAACTGCGGATATGGTGGATGCCGTGTCTTCCACCCACGTCAGAATCCGCCGGACTTCCTGGAAGGCTTGCCGACTGCGTGTTCCCCCTTGGTGGTTGATGTATGCCACCGCTGTGGAGTTGTCCGACTGAATTCGGATCTGCTTGCCTTCCAGCCACTGTTGGAAGGCTTGTAGGGCAAGATAGACTGCTCTGATCTCCAGAACATTGATCTGAAGGGTGGACTCTTTCCGAGTCCACGTACCTTGAGCCCTGTGGTGGAGAAACACTGCTCCCCACCCTGATAGACTCGCATCTGTCGTGACCACCGCCCAGGATGGGGGTAGGAACGACTTTCCTTTTGACAATGAGGTGGGAAGAAGCCACCACCGGAGATTCCTTGGCTGCCTGAGAGAGGGAGACCTCCCTGTCGAGGGACGTCGACTTCCCGTCCCATTGGCGGAGAATGTCCCATTGTAGTGGACGCAGATGAAACTGCGCAAAAGGAACTGCTTCCATTGCTGCTACCATCTTCCCTAGGAAGTGCATGAGGCGCCTCAAGGGGTGCGACTGGCCCTGAAGGAGAGATTGCACCCCTATCTGTAGCGAGCACTGTTTGTCCAGTGGAAGTTTCACTATCGCTGAGAGAGTATGAAACTCCATGCCAAGATATGTTAGTGATTGGGTCGGGGTTAGATTTGACTTTGAAAAGTTGATGATCCACCCGAAACTCTGGAGAGTCTTCAGTGCCACGTTCAGGCTGTGTTGGCATGCCTCTTGAGAGGGTGCCTTGATAAGTAGATCGTCCAAATACGGGATCACGGAGTGACCTTGCGAGTGCAGGACTGCTACTACTGCTGCCATGACCTTGGTGAAGACCCGAGGGGCTGTCGCCAGCCCGAAAGGTAGAGCTACGAACTGCAGGTGTTCGCTTCCTATAACGAAGCGTAGAAAACGCTGATGCTCTGGCGCAATTGGCACGTGGAGATAAGCATCCTTGATGTCTATTGATGCTAGGAAATCTCCTTGAGACATTGAGGCGATAACGGAGCGGAGAGATTCCATCCGGAACCTCCTGGTTTTTACGTGTTTGTTGAGCAGCTTTAGATCCAGGACGGGACGGAACGACCCGTCTTTCTTTGGCACCACAAACAAATTGGAGTAAAAACCGTGGCCTTGTTCCTGAAGAGGAACAGAAGTCACCACTCCTTCCGCCTTTAGAGCGGACACCGCTTGTAGCAGAGCATCGGCTCGGTCGGGCGGTGGGGAAGTTCTGAAGAAGTGAGTTGGAGGACGAGAGCTGAACTCTATCCTGTACCCGTGAGACAGAATGTCTCTCACCCAACGGTCTTTGACCTGTGACAGCCAAATGTCGCCAAAGCGGGAGAGCCTGCCACCGACCGAGGATGCGGAGAGAGGAGGCTGAGAGTCATGAGGAAGCCGTCTTGGTAACGGTTCTTCCGGCTGGCTTTTTTGGGCGTGATTGAGTCCGCCAAGAATCTGAGCCCCTCTGATCCTTTTGGACGAGTAGAATTGGGACCTGCCTGAGCCTCGAAAGGACCGAAAACCAGACTGTCCCCTCCTCTGTTGGGGTTTGTTTTGTCTGGGCTGAGGTAAGGATGAATCCTTACCCTTGGAGTGTTTAATGATTTCATCCAAACGCTCACCAAACAATCGGTCACGAGAAAAAGGCAAACTGGTTAAGCACTTCTTGGAAGAAGAATCTGCCTTCCATTCTCTCAACCACAGGGCTCTGCGTAAAACCACAGAGTTGGCTGACGCCACCGCCGTACGGCTCGTAGAGTCTAGGACAGCATTAATCGCGTAAGACGCGAATGCAGACATTTGAGAGGTCAAGGGTGCCACCTGCGGAGCAGATGTACGTGTGACCGTGTCGACCTGTGTAAGCCCAGCTGAAATAGCTTGGAGTGCCCATACGGCTGCGAATGCTGGCGCCAACGACGCTCCAATCGCTTCATAGATGGATTTTAACCAGAGCTCCATCTGTCTGTCAGTGGCATCTTTAAGTGCCGCCCCATCTTCCACTGCAACTAGAGATCTGGCTGCAAGCCTGGAGATTGGAGGGTCCACCTTGGGACACTGTGTCCAGCCCTTGACCACGTCAGGGGGAAAAGGATAGCGTGTATCTTTAAGCCGTTTAGAAAAACGCTTATCTGGATAAGCGTGGTGTTTCTGGATTGCGTCTCTAAAGTCAGAGTGGTCCAGAAAAGTGCTTAATTTACGCTTGGGATACCTGAAATGGAATTTCTCCTGCTGTGAAGCTGCCTCCTCCGCAAGAGGAGCTGGTGGAGAAATATCTAACATCTTATTGATGGACGCTATAAGATCATTCACTATGGCGTCACCATCCGGGGTATCTAGATTGAGAGCGGCCCCAGCATCAGACTCCTGATCAGTTACATCCGCCTCATCACACAGAGAGTCGTCCCGCTGGGACCCTGACCAGTGTGATGAAGTTGAGGGTCGCTCATAGCGAGCCCGCTTAGGTTGTCTGGGACTGTCGTCCGAGTCAGAGCCGTCACCCTGGGGTGCATGTGACACCCCCGGAGCTAGGAAGTGGTCCAGCTGAGGGGGACAAGGTGGCAATGAATCAACAGTGCCACAGGGGCCGAGCACTGCACACAATGGGGGTCAGTGGAACCTGCCGGTAGAGTAGCCCCACATGCGGTACAAGCAGCATATAAAGTCCGTGCCTTGGCACTTTTGCGGACGACATGCTGTTGTCTCCTTGAGAAATCTAAGGAGGGTATATAGCAGAAAATCACCAGCGACTGTACATTGCAAAGTATTGCCAGCACAAAATACAAAGTACACTATGGCACAAGTGGGGGAGAGCCCTTGAGGGCTGCTTACCGCCCGCTGAAAAGCGGGTGTGAGGTCGTAGAATCCCTTGTCTGAGTCTCCCCTCTGCAGCTCAGCGTGCAGGCAGGAATGGCTGCCGGCGTCCTGTGAAGAGGGGCGGACCGTGGGCGTCACAAACAAAAGTGCGGGAAACTGCGTCCCACTGTGCCTAGTGTGAGGGCTGGAGTATGTAAAACAGACTCCAGCTCTTAGCGCTGCTGGTCTGTACAGCGTCCCGCCCTCCTCCTGACTGGCAGGTCTGGGGGCGGGAACGATACGAACTAGGCCGCAAAAGCCGGGGACTGTAGTAATCTAGCGCGGCCGTCATATATGCACGGCCAGCGCGGAAGTCCCCGGCGCACCACAAATCCCAGCCGCGACGCAGTAAAAACTGACCCCCGCGGCCGGATCGGCCGATCGTACTAAGTCACCTCACTCAGCAGAGCTGTAGTGAGTAACGGCACAAGCGCAGCAGCGCTGTTTACCCCGGCGCACTAACACACCCAGCAATGCTGCAGTGTGCGTGCGATAAGCACGGGGACACGGAGTACCTTGATGGAGCAGGGTCCTGTCCCTGAGGAAACTCTGCTCCGTATCCAGCAGATCCTCCAGGGGCTGTGGATGGAGCACGGCCTCAGTGCCCGGAGACCGGTAAAGTCCCACTTCACCCAGAGCCCTAATGGGGATGGGGAAGGAATCAGCATGTGGGCTCCAGCCTCCGTACCCGCAATGGGTACCTCAACCTTAACAAACACCGCCGACAGAAAGTGGGGTGAGAAGGGAGCATGCTGGGGGCCCTCGTATGGGCCCTCTTTTCTTCCATCCGACATAGTCAGCAGCTGCTGCTGACTAAACAGTGGAGCTATGCGTGGATGTCTGGCCTCCTTCGCACAAAGCATAAAACTGAGGAGCCCGTGATCCCACGGGGGGGTGTATAGCCAGAAGGGGAGGGGCCTTACACTTTTAAGTGTAGTACTTTGTGTGGCCTCCGGAGGCAGTAGCTATACACCCAATTGTCTGGGTCTCCCAATTAGGAGCGACAAAGAAATTCTTGTTTCTGCAAGGAAAGTCCACAAAGGATATTCATGGTGATATGTCGCAGACATTGGAGGATCAATGCCCTTCATGTTTCACAGTTAGGCTATGTGCGCACGTTGCGTAAATACATGCAGTTACGCTGCGCTTTGTAGCGCAGCGTAACTGCATGCGTCCTGCGTCCCCTGCACAGTCTATGGAGATTGTGCAGGGGACGTGCGCACGTGGCGTTTTAGAGCGCAGCGCTTCGGCTTCTGCCGAAGCGCTGCGTTCTAAGAAGTGACATGTCACTTCTTCCGTGCGCTTTGCCGGCAGCCCCTGCTCTGTCTATGGGAGGAGCTGCAGGCAGAGCGCATGGAATCTGCTTTTTTTTTTCACTACGGACATTTCTGCAGCGATTTAAAGCGCACATGTGCTCTTCAGATCGCTACAGAAATTTCTGCAGTGACTGTACGCAACGTGCGCACATAGCCTTAAGAATGGGCCACTTCAGCACCAATGATGAGGAACGTCCTGGACGACCAAGAGTGGTTGTTGTTCTGGAGATCGTCGATGCTGTGCACAACCTCATACTGGAGAATCAACGAATTTCAGCTAAAGCAATAGCAGACATCATGGGGATTTCCCCGTGAACGCGTTTGTGTCATTATCCATGAACATTTGGACATGAGGAATCTATCTGCAAAGTGGGTCCCCAAGTGTTTGACAACAGATCAGAGAAGCATGCGAGTGAAAACTTCCCGGTCCATTTGTCAGCATTTCTGGACTGATAAGAACTTCCTGGATGGACTGGTCACTATGGATGAGACCTGGATTTATTTGTATGACCCTGAAAACAAGGAGCAGTCAAAAGAGTGGAGGCACAGTGGTTCTCCTCGTCCAAAGTGATTCAGGGTGCAAAAATCAGCCACTAAGAACACAGACACAATCACCTGAGAGGAGGGTGTGCTGCTAGTGGACTACCTTCAAAAGGGTTCCACCATCAATGCAAGGTATTACATTGAACTTTTGGACCAATTGAAGGCAGCTCTGAAGGACAAAAGGAGTGGCAAGCTGTCCAAAGGAATCTTGTGTCTGCAAGACAATGCCTCCGCTCACACTACACAAGTGACCACGGCAAAACTAGCAGAGGTGGGCTTCCAGTTGGTTAACCACCCACCTTATTCACCAGATCTAGCTCCCTCTGACAATCATCTATTTCCAAATCTGAAGAAAAACCATCAAGGGTACCAAATTTCACACCATTTCTGATGCCATGGCTGCTACGGATGCCTGGTTTGAGGCACAACTTAAGACTTTTTGCTAGGCTTACAGAACGTGGAGATTATGTGGAATATTTAGTTTCATCATCCTATCTCGTTTCTTTCTGGGTAAAGCCAAAGACTTATCAGCAGCCCCTCATATTTAATCACAAACTCCAGAGAAACAATTATCTGAAGCCCATCGGTAATACTGTAGCAGCTGTAACCACTTTTGCAGATGGATGGGAAACCGCACACCTCACTGAAGTGTAGACGTCCTGACTGTTATAGATGTCGACAGGTCAGTCTCAAATCAAGCAAAATACATTGATCACTAAAAAGTAAAGCCCCTGCTCCAAAGACTTGCCCAAAAAAGCCGGATAATTTGGTAACAAATTTGGACACTTCAGCATAGAATCCCAATCTGCAGGGCGACCGTACGTAATGGTCACAATGAAGTCTATGTATTTGTAGACAGAAGGCTGCTACGCTTGGGTTGACTTATGACTTGAATAGGGCATCTGATCATACAGGGCTGCTCTGGTTTTACTAATATTTCAGCAAGTCTGATGTATACCCAGCATCAAAATTTACCTCTGGGTCACATTCATGTACCGTGCCACACTGGCGATGCCCCACTGTCCTAGATTAGGAAGCAGCTGAGCCCCAGCAGGCAGGACAACACAACAGCTCAAGTCCCTGCTGAACATTGGTGGCACCTGTAGTTTCCTGCCCTGCCCAGTTGTCATGGTCAGTGCAGGCCTCGGCGGCTTTCTATAGTAGGACAGTGCTAGGGCTCTAATACAGCTCTGGAGAAGGTGTTCAATGGGCCAAAATAGGATCTTTTACAACTTCACTGGTAATGTACATCTCATAGGAACTAAAAGGAAGTGGCAGCAGTTCTAATGCTATGTGCGAACGCTGCGTTTTTTTGACGCTGCGTTTTTGGCCAATAAAAACGCACAAAACCGCACCCGCGTAAAAAAAAACGCGTCAAAAACTTATGCGTTTTTACTGCGATTTGGTGCATTTTTGGCTGCGTTTTGCTGCGTTTTTCCAATGCATTGCATGGGCGGAAAACGCAGAAAAACGCAGGAAAGAATTGACATAAGGCCAAAAACGCACCCGAAAATCGCGCAAAAACGCCACGAAAAACGCACTGTGCGCACATAGCCTAAGGCTGCTTTCACACATCCGGTTTTTCCTGTGCGGCACAATTTGGCGCTTTGCAGAAAAACCGCAACTGTTTTTTGTTGCCGCCGGTTGCGTTTTTTTGCACAGACTTTCATTAGTGCCGTATTGTGCCGCATGGGCTTGTGTTCCATCCGGTTTTTGCCGCATGCGGCAGATTTAGCCAATCCAGCGGCCGAATGGAATGTTGCCTGGCACTTTTTTTGTCCGGGGGAAAAAAAAAAACAAAAAAAAAAAAAACCGCATTCCGCCGCTTCCGGAGCGATTTGTAATGCATGCCTATGGACACCGTATGTGGCGTCCTGCCGCAAACATCGCATCTGCCCGGCGCATGCTCAGTAGCGTGCCGCAAGCGGCAAAAAACGGGCGGCCCGCATGTAAAAAAAACACTTATGCAAAGGATGCGGTTTTGTCGCCGCATAGGTTTTAGAGCCGGATTGGCCGGCTCTGCTAAAACCGGAGGTGTGAAAGCAGCCTTAGAGGGAGTTGGGCTTATTGTCATGGGGCAACCATGAGTACGCCACAAGTGTGATAGACGTGGGTTACAAGGCCATGCCTATCTATCCCCAGAATAGGGGTCCCAAAACACGGGATGGCCAAAAGCCACTGGATCCAGGTGTAGAATCAATAGTTGGCATGGCTTTTTCCATTTGCCTATACAAAAATTAAGCCTGCTGAGCAAGTGTGACAGGCAGGAGAGGTATGGAAGGCATTGTGTGGATATGCCAGAAGTGTCTAATGCAGGGGCAGTGCTGGAAAACCGCTGCATAACCATTTCAGAGCCCCATAGAGGAGAATAAGGCTGTGTGTGCATATTGCATTTTTTGATGCAGTGTGTTGCTCAAAACTGGATCCTTATGCCAGAAAAGTCAGAGAATTCTGAAGTGCTGTGCGCATGTTGCTTCTTTTTTCTTTGCAGTCTCAAGTGATAGCATATCCGAACGCACCAAGGTGGGAAGGCTCATTTAAAGGGGTTGTCTGGTCTAAACAGTTATTGCTATGACTAAGAACACACTATGTGCAAGGACGCGTTTCAAGCACATTCTCCTGTCCATGATGTTGGATTTTTAATGAATTTTGAATAAAGAAGTTCTTTCTCCAATTTTACCGGATACCACAAGAGTGCTGGATCTTTGTTTTCCTTTGTTGTAATCAGCGATGCCGTGTAGAATCCGTGCACCCGCTTCCTAGCTGAGCTGGCCACTTCTCTTGCATTGTCTGCAGTCTGTGTCCCTCTACGTGACGGCAGACTTGTGAATTCTCAGTCACTGTGCACTGTGAGGAACCGGAGGTTTCAAAGTTGGAAACGGCAGTCACATGACCGCCGGACAGAATTCGACTAGATGGGCGTGGCCTCACCCAATAAACTTGCATTGAGCAAGGCCACGCCCATCTAGTCGGATTCTGGCCGAGTATACGCATATCGCGCCCACGTGACCGCTGTTTCCGACTCAAACCTCACAGTACACAATTGTGAGGACTCACCAGTCTACTGTCAAAAAGGGACACTGACTGCAGACTTATGGATTTAGACCAGACAGCCAGTTTGTCAAAACCTCACTGTGACCCTTTGATAGTAAAAAGACAAGAACCGCACACTGATCACACGGGGCCCTTTTTCACGTATATGGTCAAACACAGACATCTTCCTGTGCTGCGGATTCATTTATTCCCAGGCCTGGCATCAATTCTCTAAATAATTTGTCAGCAGGTTTCTGAAAACAGTATGATGTAGGGTTAAAGACCCTGATTCCTGTGATGTGTCACTTATTAGGCTTTCTGGTGTAGTTTTGATAAAAAAAAAAATCACTGCATTATCAGCTGTAGATCTAGTAGTTCTCTGAATGCTGCTGAGCTCTGCACACTACTGATCATAGGCAGAAAACTGCCTATGCACTGTGCACATAGTGGGCTGTCAATCATTGGTGGGGTTACACAGAGCTCATGAATATGGAGAACTACATAGAAGCCAGTTTACTAGTCCGCTTGTGATAAAACTGATTCTATCAAAACTACAGCAAGCAGCCAGTAAATGACATCACAGGAATCAGGGTCACTGCTCCTACATCATACTGCTCTCAGATTACATAGTAAAACCTGGTGACAATCCCTTTAACCACATAAATAGCGACCGTGGTCTGACTTCCTGCCCCGGGGTGCAGCCTGATCCGAGGAATCGGCACAATAAGGGCCGCAGGACACGGCCTATGCAATCCCAGGGGCTTTATGGCGGAAGCCACATTACACGGGTCACTGATGGCTGCACAGTACAGTACGGTACGGATGGAAGGAGGGCCCAATACTCCACAGCACTGTGTGACGGGCCGCAGCCAGCATACACAGAAGCATAAGATTCCTGGCTGTTGATGGTGGGAGAACTACAGCTCCCAGCATGCCCAGCGCAGCCCCGCACGGAGGCTCCTGTCCCCACATGGGCTCTGCTTCCCGGCACTTCAGTACTAGGCCGCTCGTCAACCCAACATGTTGGGCCACCACCCCCTGCGCCGCTCCCTCAGCCTCGGCCTCCCATTGGACGGCCGCCACCCGGCTCCATCTCTACTAGCGAGCCTATTGGCTGATCGCTTGTGGCGGGCAGGTTAGGCTGTGCATTGGCGGTTAGAAGAGGCCCAAGCACGGCCCTTTCCTAGCACACGGTAACCGGCAACCTGTCACCTCCCCACCCGAGCGGTGTCCGCTCTACAGCTGTGCTGCCCGAAACACTGCCCTGGCGCCCCCGGCCCCGTTATTCCCGTGCAGCCTCGCAGACCCCGGCTTTTTCCTTTATTACCTGGTTCTCGATGGCCGCCTGCTCCAGAAACTTCTGCGCCGCCTCCAACTCATTGCGGTCTAAAGGAGACAGAGAGCGTGGTAGAATTAGCCCCTATTCCGTCCTGCAGGCCCTGACTGCTGTCACACCCGGTAGCCCACCCTGTGCCCACTACACCCAACCCTTTACTATTTGGTCTCCTAGCCACCACTATCGGCTCACTCACCGGGAGATACGGTCTTCTCGAGGATGGTGATAAGCTCCATGCGGGCGGTACCGGGTCACTGCTCGGGCGCTGCCGGGCGGTCTGCCGGAGGGAGGAAGGGAGCGTGGCGCGGAGGGATTCAGGCGCGCAGTGCAAGAGAGGTGGAGTTCGATCGCGCACTGATATCAGCCGGATCTCACTTTACGCTCAGCCCGCTGATTGGTGCCGAGCACGCTGCGGCTCTAGTCATTGCCGCTAAGGCTTGTGGGATGGAGGGGCGGGATCTCAGCTGAGGGCTGGGTAAGAAGACCCATGTGACTGCAGGTGCTGAGCGCCGGGAGTTGTCATTGACTGCGCTTTGTGCATGGCTGCAGTGAGGGAATGGAACGCAGCGAGGGGACAGCAGCAGAGACTGGATGGGCTGCAACGAAGGGATAGGCAACAGGGAAAGGGCTGGGCTGCAGTGGAGAGGTCGGGACGGGCTGCAGCAAGGGGAAGGATTGCAGCGAGGTTACGGGCAACAGCGAGGGGCTGAGCTGCAGGGAGGGGTTAAGTTGCAGTGTAGGGTACGGGCTGGGCTGCACTGAGGGGATGGGTCGGGTTGCAGTGGATGGGCTGGGCTGTAGTGGAGGGGTTGGGATTTGTTGCAGTGGAGGAAACGGCTGCAGTGAGGGGACAGGTAGCAGTGACAGGCTGGGCTGCAGTGAGGGGTCGGGTTGCAGTGCAGGAGATGCGACTGGTGGTTTGCAGTAAGGTGACAGGCTGGGCTGCAGTGAGGGGACACTAGCAGTAACAGGATGGGCTGCAGTGAGGGGACAAGTAGCAGTGACAGGCTGGGCTGCAGTGAGGGGACAGGTAGCAGTGACAGGCTGGGCTGCAGTGAGGGGACAGGTAGCAGTGACAGGCTGGGCTGCAGTAAGGGGACAGGTAGCAGTGACAGGCCGGGCTGCAGTGAGGGGACAGGTAGCAGTGACAGGCTGGGCTGCAGTAAGGGGACAGGTAGCAGTGACCGGTTGGGCTGCAGGGAGGGGAAAGGTAGCAGTAACAGGCTGGGCTGCAGGGAGGGGACCGGTAGTGACAGGCTGAGCTGCAGGGAGGGGATCGGTAGTGACAGGCTGGGCTGCAGGGAGGGAACAGGTAGCAGTGACAGGCTGGGCTGCAGTAAGGGGACAGGTAGCAGTGACAGGCTGGGCTGCAGTAAGGGGACAGGTACCAGTGACAGGCCGGGCTGCAGTGAGGGTACAGGTAGCATTGACAGGTTGGGCTGCAGGGAGGGGACAGGTAGCAGTAACAGGCTGGGCTGTAGGGAGGGGACAGGTAGCATTGACAGGCTGGGCTGCAGGGAGGGGACAGGTAGCATTGACAGGCTGGGCTGCAGGGAGGGGACAGGTAGCAGTAACAGGCTGGGCTGCAGTGAGGGATCAGGTAGCAGTGACAGGCTGTGCTTCAGTGAGGGGACAGGTAGCAGTGACAGACTGGGCTGCAGTGAGGGGACAGGTAGCAGTGACAGGCTGGGCTGCAGTGAGAAAATAGGACTTCTGTGCTGCATTGAGGGGAAGGATAGGACAGGCTGCAGTGAGGAGACGGGCCGGGCTGCAGTGAACGGACAGCAAAACAACCAGAAATCTTACTCTAGTGGCTGTGCTGATTCAATTTGATACACTTTATATCAGCATGCCACTGGGTCTAAGAACGCCTGATCAGTGGGGTTCATTGTTAATTGTCATCTATGTCCGGAGAACCTTTACAACAGAGGTGCGCAACATCTTTTGTCCAAAGGCCACATTTTTCGTACTGAACCAATCTCCCATCCGATCGGGCCCTCGCGATGATGTCGTGTGGTACCGATCATTGCCATGGTGACCTGGACGACTTCTGGGTCCCCTAGCTATGGAAAGCCTCTGGGATCATGCTAGGAGCAGGAGTCAATGCAGCACTGACATCTGTAATAGTGATGGGCAGTCCGGCTCTTTTTGGTGATCTGGTTCCCATGGCTCCGCTCACCAAAAAGTGCCGGCTCTTTTGGCTCGTTCCTGGCTCCCTATTAAATATGTGTTCATTGTAGGTCAGGGTTCCCCAACTCCAGTCCTCGAGGGCCGCCAACAGTGCATGTTTTCAGGATTTCCTTAGCATTGCATGGGTGTTGGAATCATCAACTGTGCAGGTGATTAAATGATCATATGTGCAATACTAAGGAAATCCTGAAAACATGCACTGTTGGCGGCCCTTGAGGACTGGAATTGGGGACCCATGTTGTAGGTGAACACATTTAATCTTGTGTTAACGCTGCCGAAACCATTCCCACCCATGGCTACACCCCGCCCACTCACAATGAACCAATTAATTTGCTAAGCGGGCGGGGTTGTGTTCAGGTGGGCGGGGTTTCACTGACAAAACACCAAAATCTTACGCCCAGTGAGAGCCATTTAGAGAATTTAGTGGCGCTCACTGGGGATCCGGCTCCTGTCAGTCACTGCAGGGAGCCGGATCTTTCTGTCAGATCGTTCGCGACCGACACATCACTAATCTTTAATGTATTGCAGTGCTGGTGCATTGCTATACATTATATTAGCGATCAGGGCAATAAAAGGTAACGTGCCATATAGGGACTAAGTAAATAAAAAAAATTGTAAAATATTATTAAAAAAATTAGAAAATGAACAAAAATTAAAAGCTAATTAACCCCTTCAGAAAACACCATAAAAAAAGCAAAAACTGTCTTTTCATTATACAGCTGACAAAAAAGTGGAATAAAACACAATTAAATAAAAATGATATAGCTGAAAACATCATCTTGTCCCACTAAAACAGGCCGTCATATAGCTCCCTCAGCGAACAATAGAAAAGTAATCGCTCTCAAAGTGCAGCAATGCAAAAAGTATTTTTATTTCTGTAAAATTGTCTTTATGGTGTAAAAATGGCAAAACATGAAAACAACAATATAAATATGGAATCGCTGTAATCATACTGAACTGAAGAATAAAGCGGTCATCACTTTTACAAAACGGTGAATGGCAGGGGGAAAAAAATGAAAACAATTCCTGAGTGGCTGTTTTTTCTTGACTCTGCCTCACAAAAAGCAGAATAAAAAGCGATCAAAAACTATTGTTTGGCCCAAAAATGGTACCAATAAAAATTCCAACTCCTCTTGAAAAAAAAACAAGCCTTCACATGGCGGCAGAAGAATAGATAAACGATAGTCTTTAAAATTCGGTGATGGGAAAAACTTTAGTTTGTAAACAAAAAAAAACTTAGTGTAATTGTGGGCTATCCTAAAAGAACCTATATAAATCTTGTATCACTGTAATTGTTGACCTGAGAAATAAAGCCGCCTAATCACGTATACCGCAAGGTGAACGGCTTAAAGAAATAAAGCCAATTCTTCTACTGCTGTTGATTAGTTTATTCTGCCTCCCAAAGATCGCAGTAAGGCGTAGCTCACAATTATCCTGCGCTATATGCTGAGTACTTAAACAGGGGTTTACGTGTAAATCTCTGAAATATTGGTTTCAATGTACAATGGACAATTCATTATAATGAGGCAGAAAAAGTCACTTTGAACTCCAGTCTGGCCTGTGGTCCGGTGGTGTCCATCTTTTTACATGTCTTTTTAGACGTGCTCAAAAGTGCGATGAGCAACAGTTTTGTGCATCTTTGAAAGACGGACACCGATGAACAGAGGATAAGCGGAGATCGGAGTAAGGACTTTTTCACACGTCAGTCAAGAAAATTTAAAATTGCCTGTGACCCTCTCAGTGTTCTCTCTAGCATCCAGAGATCAGGCACTCCTATACTCATTTGTCCCCGGCACTGCTCTCCGTGGTGCTGATATCTCCCGCGCTGCTGTCTTCCCGCTGCTGTTATTTCCGGGTCGTGGTGCAGTGAATATTCATGAATATAATTAACTGGCTTTGAAGCAGGAGACAGCAGAGGCCAGAGACAGCATTGCTGGAGACAGGTGAGTATAAAAATCATTTTATTTTACAGGCACGTGTTTTCTCTGGTACGCGTCACACGGATCACACCACTGTGGTCTGTGTGACATCCATGATGCCAGAGAAAAACAGACTTGTATCCATGCGGAACACACGGACATGAGTGTGCGCCGCACGGAAACACGGTCAGTGAGAAATCACTGATGTGTGCGCAGACCCACTGTTTTTAATGGGTCTGCGTATATCCGGTATGTGTAAAAACAGCAACATACGTAACGGAATCACTGACTTGTGAAGAAGGCTTAACTCTGCTGCCTCATTAGTGAATGGTTCTGTCTGGGGTTTCATGTATCACGTGAATCACGTATTTCCGAAATGTAGATGGAAACCCTATTGCAAGTGCTCAGCATAAAACACAGGATAAGGTGAAACTGATCCAAAATGTTCTATACCCCAAATTGCCACCAAATAACATACAACTCAACCCCCAAAAACACAAGTCCTCAGGTCCGTCATCTCTTAACGGAAATGCAGGGAGCTTCCTTGTTACTGGTAACACAAAGGCTCTGGAGAAGCGCTATGGTTCCCACCCCAAAAAAGAAATCCAGCAAAATCTGCGCTCCCAAATGCCCCCTTCATTTCTGAGCCCCACAATGTGCCTAAACCACAATTAAAGGCCACATATTTGGCATTGTTGTAGTGAGGAATCCATTTACTGGGTGTGTGTCTCCAAAAGCAGGAGCTGTGCACAATGTACAGGGCACGACAAGGGCTTATTTCGAATATTTAATTCTGAGCATTCTCTGTGTTTGACTTCACAGGTGTTTTCCAGAGACTAAATCGTCACTAGACACACGTAGATGAATTTCCAGAGGCGTTTTAATTTCCAAATTGTGGTCACTTGGGATTTCTGCTTTCCTGGCACTCAGGGGCACTCAGATGGGGCCCACAAATTATTATTGGAAAATCTGTGTTCCAAAAGTCAAATGGCGCTCCTTCCCTTCCAAGCCCTGTTTTGTGGCCACACAGTACTATAATGTCGCATGTGGGGTATTGCCATGTTCAGGAGAAATTGTGTAGCACATTGGGGGGCCTTTTTTTACCTATTCACCTTGTGAAAATTGAAAATCTGGAGCTAAAACAGCATTTAAGTGGTAAATGTGTAATTATTTGTTGAATTGCCCGTGATGCACAACCGACAGGGGCGAGTGCGATCGCTCATGTGATCGCACGATATATCGTACCGTGTGACGGGGCTTTTACCCTTGTGAAAATGAAAGATTTGGGGTTAAAGGAACATTTTTGTGGTAAAAATTTATTTTTTCATTTTCACAGCTCAAGGCTATAAAATTCTGTAAACCACCTGGGGGTTCAAGGTGCTCACCAAACATGTAGAAAATCTTTAGGGGTTTAGTTTCCAAAATGGGGTCACTTGTGAACGGTTTCCACTTTTTAGGCACATCAGTGGTCTCCAAACGCGACAATGGGTCCGCTAAAGATTCTAGCCAATTGTGCGTTCAAAAAGTCATACGGCGCGCCTTCCCTTCTGAGCCCTGCTGTGCGTTCAAACAGTACTTTTTCACCACATATGTGGGATTATCGCACTCAGCAGATATTGCATAACAAACTGTACTGTGCTTTTCTCTTGGTGCCCTTGTGAAAATGCAAAATTTAGGCCTAAAATAATTTGTGTGGGAAAAAGCAAAATTTTCATTCTTTCATTCCAGATTGCTTTAGTTCCTGTGAAGCACCTAAACGGTTAATTAACATCTTGGATGTGGTTTTGAGCAGTGTGAGGGGTGCAGTTTTTAGAATGTTGTCACTTTTGGGTATTTTCTGTCACCTCGGCCTCTCAAAGTCACTTCAAATGTGATGTGGCCCCTAAAACTATGGTTTTGTAATTGTTGTTGGGAAAATAAGAAATTGCTCATAAACAACCCTTCAAACTTCCTAACCAAAAAAAATTGTTTCAAAAACTGAGTTGATGTAAAGTAGACATATGGCGAATGTTATTTATTAACTATTTTGTACGACATAACTCTTTGTTTTAAGGGAATAGAAATTAAAATTTTCAAACTCTTTGCCAAATATCCAATATTTTCACCAATAAACACAAATAATATCATCCTATATTTACCATTAACATGAAGTACAATATATCACGAAAAAGTATTAACTCTTAATAAGACACTGATCAGAATTGAAATATTGGCCTGGTTCCGAAGGTGAAAGGCTGTAGGGTGAAAGGGTTAAAAATATAATTATAATGCCATCTGGATAAAAATATCTCCTATAGTGTACCCCTGAATAAATAATTGTCTCTCGCTTTGTTTACTGCACAAAATATGACCCCCACAATGACCCCCTTATGATATATTGACTGCACACTATGTCCCCCTTAAAAATTATAACCATCACACAGGCCTCCCATATGAACTATAAGGCCCTGTGCGCACTAGAAAATGGAATTTTTTTAAGAAAATTCCGCAGGCTCTGAAAGATTTCCGCACCCGCGGAAGAAAAACGCACCGAAATCCGCATGTTGCGTTTTGGTGCGGTTTTTCCACGGGTTGGTACATGTGTTTTAATGCATTCAAAGCAAGAAAGAACATTGAAGGGAAAAAAAAAGGTCATTTCTATCTGATATAGATAGATATAGATAGATAGATAATGGATAGATAGATAGATAGAGGGATAGATAAGTAAATAAATAGATAATGGATAGATAGAAGGATGAATAGATAGAAGGATAGATAGATGGATAGATAATAGATAGAGGACAGATCAATCAATAGATAGAGTCCCTGTGAGGACACACTGGATATTACCTGGATTGCCACTGCATCACGGCAATCTGGAAGAGCCGGTGACACTCCGGGACTGTCGCATAATGGATGCGACAGTCCCGGGGCAGCCGCGGGCTGATATTCTCGGCTGCTGGAGGAAGGGGGGGTGGGGGCATTAACCCGGGCCCTCGCCCTCCCCAGCCTGAGAATACCGGGCCGCCACTGTGTGTTTACCTCGGCTGGACGGTAAAAATACGGAGGGGCCCGCATTTTTTATTTTTATATGTACGTTTGATTTCTATGTGCATTCTATATGTCTGTGTGTGAGTGTGATGTCTGTGTGTTTAGTCTCTCCGCTTCCTCTTCCTGTAATAATGACATCACTTCCTTGCAAAATGCAGGGCAATGATGAACATTATGTCCCGAAAAATGCGAAATACCGCAGGGAATAACGCAGGAAAACGCAATGAACCGCACAGAATTTGCTGCCTGCGTTATTCCCTGCGGGATTTCCCGATTACATTACAGTCAATGGAGTGAAATCCCGCAGCGACGTGCGGAAAAGAAGTGACATGCAATTGTTTTTGCTGCGGGAATCCCGCAGCAAAACATGCAGTTGTCAAAATGCGCCTAGTGCGCACAGCATTTTTTTCCCCATAGGATTTGCTGGTGATTCACTGCAGAGATGTTATGAACATTTTCTGCAGCAAAACATGCAGCAAATCCGTGGGTAATCCGCGGGAAATTCCATCTAGTGCGCACAAGGCCTAACTGTCACATTGTCTTTCCTTATGAATATGGCCTCCACACTGTCCTACTTCATGATGCTGTCCTCGTCTTCAGTGTCCCCCAACCCCCAATGCTCCCATCTCTTAATACTGTCCTTCCACAATGCTACTTCTCAATACTCTCCAAGAAATCCTTTTGCTGGACCACATTTTGTGCAGGTCAGGCAGGTCAGACTTAAGGCGGCTTTACACGCTACGATATCGTTAATGTTTTATCGTCGGGGTCACGTTGTTAGTGACGCACATCCGGCGTCATTAACGATATCGCAGCGTGTGACATTAACCAGCGACCTTAAGCGACCTCAAAAATGGTGAAAATCGTTCACCATGGAGAGGTCGTCCCAAGCTCAAAAATCGGTAAGGGTTTATCCATGTTGTTCATCGCTCATGCGGCAGCACACATCGCTATGTGTGACACCGCATGAGCGAGGAACGTCTCCTTACCTGCCGCCGGCCCCAATGTGGAAGGAAGGAGGTGGGCGGGATGTTACGTCCTGCTCATCTCCGCCCCTCCGCTTTGATTGGCCAGCCACTTAGTGACGTCGCAGTGACGTCACTGTGATGCCGAACGTCCCTCCCCCTTGAAGGAGGGATTGTTCGGCAGTCACAGCGACGACGCCAACCAGGTAAGTACGTGTGACGCTGCCGTAGCGATAATGTTCGCTATGGCAGCGATCACAAACAATCGCATGCGCGACGGGAGCGGGTACTTACAGTTAGGTCCAGAAATATTTGGACAGTGACACAAGTTTTGTTATTTTAGCTGTTTACAAAAACATGTTCAGAAATACAATTATATATATAATATGGGCTGAAAGTGCACACTCCCAGCTGCAATATGAGAGTTTTCACATCCAAATCGGAGAAAGGGTTTAGGAATCATAGCTCTGTAATGCATAGCCTCCTCTTTTTCAAGGGACCAAAAGTAATTGGACAAGGGACTCTAAGGGCTGCAATTAACTCTGAAGGCGTCTCCCTCGTTAACCTGTAATCAATGAAGTAGTTAAAAGGTCTGGGGTTGATTACAGGTGTGTGGTTTTGCATTTGGAAGCTGTTGCTGTGACCAGACAACATGCGGTCTAAGGAACTCTCAATTGAGGTGAAGCAGAACATCCTGAGGCTGAAAAAAAATAAAAATTCCATCAGAGAGATAGCAGACATGCTTGGAGTAGCAAAATCAACAGTCGGGTACATTCTGAGAAAAAAGGAATTGACTGGTGAGCTTGGGAACTCAAAAAGGCCTGGGCGTCCACGGATGACAACAGTGGTGGATGATCGCCGCATACTTTCTTTGGTGAACAAGAACCCGTTCACAACATCAACTGAAGTCCAGAACACTCTCAGTGAAGAAGGTGTATCTGTATCTAAGTCAACAGTAAAGAGAAGACTCCATGAAAGTAAATACAAAGGGTTCACATCTAGATGCAAACCATTCATCAATTCCAAAAATAGACAGGCCAGAGTTAAATTTGCTGAAAAACACCTCATGAAGCCAGCTCAGTTCTGGAAAAGTATTCTATGGACAGATGAGACAAAGATCAACCTGTACCAGAATGATGGGAAGAAAAAAGTTTGGAGAAGAAAGGGAACGGCACATGATCCAAGGCACACCACATCCTCTGTAAAACATGGTGGAGGCAACGTAATGGCATGGGCATGCATGGCTTTCAATGACACTGGGTCACTTGTGTTTATTGATGACATAACAGCAGACAAGAGTAGCCGGATGAATTCTGAAGTATACCGGGATATACTTTCAGCCCAGATTCAGCCAAATGCCGCAAAGTTGATCGGACGGCGCTTCATAGTACAGATGGACAATGACCCCAAGCATACAGCCAAAGCTACCCAGGAGTTCATGAGTGCAAAAAAGTGGAACATTCTGTAATGGCCAAGTCAATCACCAGATCTTAACCCAATTGAGCATGCATTTCACTTGCTCAAATCCAGACTTAAGACGGAAAGACCCACAAACAAGCAAGACCTGAAGGCTGCGGCTGTAAAGGCCTGGCAAAGCATTAAGAAGGAGGAAACCCAGCGTTTGGTGATGTCCATGGGTTCCAGACTTAAGGCAGTGATTGCCTCCAAAGGATTCGCAACAAAATATTGAAAATAAAAATATTTTGTTTGGGTTTGGTTTATTTGTCCAATTACTTTTGACCTTCTAAAATGTGGAGTGTTTGTAAAGAAATGTGTACAATTCCTACAATTTCTATCAGATATTTTTGTTCAAACCTTCAAATTAAACGTTACAATCTGCACTTGAATTCTGTTGTAGAGATTTCATTTCAAATCCAATGTGGTGGCATGCTGTTACGGGGGGCTGTCTGATAATAACCGAAAGGAGTATCAGACAGTCAGGGTCCATCGTGCAAAGACTTTGCTGCAGACTATGGCAGAGTGCAATACCTCTGTTAACTCACAGAAGGATATAATAAGTAAGTAAAGCAATTCCTCCCTTACTTGGAGGGTGTGTGGAATGATCTCTGTTAATAATCCCAGAGACAAAGGCAATGTGTGCGAAATGGCACCTACCTAGGTCCGCTCTTCTAGTGGTGCAAAAGAGACGAACAGCAGCGTAAGCCGCACAAAGCTCCTACCTGCGTTCGCTCCACTAGTGTGCGAGGACACGAACCACTAGATATGGCACCTGCCTAGGTCCGCTCTTCTAGTGGTGCAAAAGAGACGAACAGCAGCGTAAGCCGCACAAAGCTCCTACCTCTGTTCGCTCCCCTAGTGTGCGAGGATACGAACAACTGCCAGACGCAGTATAAGGAACGTTACCCTAGCGGCAACGTCCACCTATGAGTAGAATCACAAGGCCCAGCCAGACCATGTGCCTCAGGCACCTGCCTATGTCCGCTCCCCTAAGAGGTAAGGATACGGACAGCAGCCGAAGCTGTAAGGTATAAGAACGCTACCCTGCCGGTAGCGCTCACCTAGCATAGACAGAGGAATGCCTAGAGGAACGCGCACAGAGCGTCTACTCATATGCATGAACCAAGAGGACTGAGCACCATGCGGCGTGTGTCAGGGTCTTATATAGACTCTGTGCCTCATCCAAGATGGAGGACACCAGAGCCAATCCGCTGCCAGAACGACAGGAGTGACGTCATGCTGGCCTATCACCGAGCAAGACGTCACAAGCACATGACCAGCGACCAATCGGCATAGAAGGTGTCAGACATGTGACCTCGTGTCAGCGATGATGTCACCCGCACATGTGCAATGGCTCCAAGATTGGACTTAGTCTCCAGCGCTCGCACATGTGCAGTAGCAAGAAATCTGGACTTAGTCTCCAGCGCTCGCACATGTGCAGTAGCAAGAAATCTGGACATAGTCTCCAGTGCTCGCAGCAACCGTAACACATGCAGAGCCCAACTCGCGAAAATTGTGTCACTGTCCAAATATTTCTGGACCTAACTGTACACGCTCCATATCGCTAGAAATTGCTAGCGATATCGCTACCGTGTAAAGCCCCCTTTAGGCTATGTGTGCATGTTGCATTTTTTCATGCTGTTCTGCAGCGTTTTAAACTGCAGCGTAAATGCATGCGTTCTATGTCCCCAGCAAAGTCTATGAGAATTTAGCACATTCCATGAGCATGTTGCGTTTTAAAAAGCAGCGTTTTAGATGCCAAATTTTTGACAAAATCGATGCGTTCTAAAAAGCAACATGTCACTTCTATTGTGCATTTTGGATGCATTTCCCACTCTGTCTATGGCAGAGCAAGCATCCAGAACGCATGAATTCTGCATTCACATTGCATCCAAAACGCAGCGTTTTGAAGCGCACATGCAGTGACAAAACGCTGCAGAATATTTGTCACGGCAGAACGCAACGTGTGCACATAGCCTTACAGAGATGCAGCAGGGTTTTTTGTATCTGTTGCACTTTTTCCACTTGTTCCATGAGACATTATTTTTGATTTGTCTGTTGACATACAGTCATATGAAAAGGTTTGGGCACCCCTATTAATGTTAACCTTTTTTCTTTATAACAATTTGGGTTTTTGCAACAGCTATTTCAGTTTCATATATCTAATAACTGATGGACTCAGTAATATTTCTGGATTGAAATGAGGTTTATTGTACTAACAGAAAATGTGCAATCCGCATTTAAACAAAATTTGACCGGTGCAAAAGTATGGGCACCTCAACATAAAAGTGACATTAATATTTTGTAGATCCTCCTTTTGCAAAAATAACAGCCTCTAGTCGCTTCCTGTAGCTTTTAATGAGTTCCTGGATCCTGGATGAAGGTATATTTGACCATTCCTGTATACAAAACAATTCCAGTTCAGTTAAGTTTGATGGTCGCCGAGCATGGACTGCCCGCTTCAAGACATTCCACAGATTTTCAATGATATTCAGGTCTGGGGACTGGGATGGCCATTCCAGAACATTGTAATTGTTCCTCTGCATGAATGCCTGAGTAGATTTGGAGCGACGTTTTGGATCATTGTCTTGCTGAAATATCCATCCCCTGCGTAACTTCAACTTCGTCACTGATTCTTGCACATTATTGTCAAGAATCTGCTGATACTGAGTTGAATCCATGCGACCCTCTACTTTAACAATATTCCCAGTGCCGGCATTGGCCACACAGCCCCAAAGCATGATGGAACCTCCACCAAATTTTACTGTGGGTAGCAAGTGCTTTTCTTGGAATGCCGTGTTTTTGTGCCCCCACGTATAACACCTTTTTGTATGACCAAACAACTCCATCTTTGTTTCATCAGTCCACAGGACCTTGTTCCAAAATGTAACTGGCTTGTCCAAATGTGCTTTTGCATACCTCAGGCGACTCTGTTTGTGGCGTTCTTGAAGAAACTGCTTCTTTCGCATCACTCTCCCATACAGCTTCTCCTTGTGCAACGTGCGCTGTATTGTTGACCGATGCACATTGATACCATCTGCAGCAAGATGAAGCTGCAGGTCTTTGGAGGTGGTCTGTGGATTGTCCTTGACTGTTCTCACCATTCTTCTCTGCCTTTCTGATATTTTTCTTGGCCTGCCACTTCTTGGCTTAACAAGAACTGTACCTGTGTTCTTCCATTTCCTTACTATGTTCCTCACAGTGGAAACTGACAGTTTAAATCTCTGAGACAACTTTTTGTATCCTTCCCCTGAACAACTATGTTGAATAATCTTTGTTTTCAGGTCATTTGAGAGTTGTTTTGAGGAGCCCATGATGCCACTCTTCATAGGAGATTCAAATAGGAGAACAACTTGCAAGTGGCCACCTTAAATACCTTTTCTCATGATTGGATACACCTGCCTATGAAGTTCAAAGCTCAATGATGTTACAAAACCAATTTAGTGCTTTAGTAAGTCAGTAAAAAGTAGTTAGGAGTGTTTAAATCAAGAAATTGATAAGGGTGCCCATAATTTTGCAGCAGTCAAATTTTGTTTAAATACGGATTGCACATTTTCTGTTAGTACAATAAACTTCATTTCAATCCAGAAATATTACTCAGTCCATCAGTTATTAGATATATGAAACTGAAATAGCTGTTGCAAAAACCCAAATTGTTATAAAGAAAAAAGGTTAACATTAATAGGGGTGCCCAAACTTTTACATATGACTGTAGTTGTATGGGGGCTTGTTTTTTGTGGGATGAGTTGCCATTTTGAAAAATACTACCCACTTTATCATATCACATTCTGAATAACGAAGAAATTCCAATTAATGTTAAACAGTGATAAAGAAAAACAAATTCACAACTCTGCCATTGTTTCTTGTTTTTGTTTTCCTGACATTCATTGGGCTGTGAAAATGATTTGGCTCCATATTTCTCCAGGTCAGTACAATTATTACATACCAAATGTGTATATCTTTTTTTAATTCTTATTTTAGCAGCTTAAAAATCCTCGAACTTTATAGAATAAAAAAACAAGTTTCTGAGACCTGTAACTTTTTAACTTGTATGAGGGCTTGATTTCTGCAACCCAAATTCTAGTTGTTATTGATACCATTGTGAAATGCATAATATGTTTTGATTGTATAGTATTGCATCTTTTAGGGGAGGTTAAAAAAAAACAAACTGCAATTTTGTCGTATTGTTTTGTTTTTTTTCTTTATTGAAGTTTTCCTTTATGGGTTAAATTATTTTATATTCTCAGAAATCAGACTTTTACAGATGCGGCAATATGAAATATACTTCCTTTTTAAATAATTTTTGGGTAGAGAAAAGTGACATGATTTAAAGTTTCATATCTTTTTATATTACTAAAATCTTAATTTTTAATTGTTCCTTTTTTTTTTCTTTCGTTCTTCTATGGGACTTGAACTTGATATTGTTTAATCGCTTGTACGGCATACTGCAATACTTCAGAATTGCAGCATAGAGTAAACTCCTGGGCATCACAGGAACACCAACATGGTGGTGATGGGTGCCTTTAGTAGGCCCCTGGCTACCATGCAATTGTGGATGGGGAATAGTGTGTTTCCCTGACCTGGATCTTGACTATTAAATGCCATTGACTGAGAAAAGCAGCAGTATTTCAGTGTTTAAGTGTTACATTAATGATATATACAGTGAGGAAAATAAGTATTTAATACACTACCGATTTTTCATGTTTTCCCACCTACAAAGAATGATGAGGCCTGTAATTTTTATCGTAGGTACACTTCAACAGTGAGAGACAGATTTTTTTTAAAATAAAATCCAGAAAATCACATTGTATGATTTTGAAATAATTAACTATATTTTATTGCACGAAATAAGTATTTGATACAATAGAAAACCAGAACTTAATATGTGGTATAGAAACCTTTGTTTACAATTACATAGGTCAGTTGTTTCCTGTAGTTTTTGATAAAGTTTGCACACACTGCAGCAGGGATTTTGTCCCACTCCTCCATACAGATCTTCTCCAGATCTTTCAGGTTTCAGGGCTGTTGCTGCTCAACATAGAGTTTCAGCTTCCTCCAAAGAATTTCTATTGGGTTCAGGTCTGGAGACAGACTAGGTCACTAGAGTACCTTCAAATGCTTCTTACAAGGCCACTTCTTCGTTGCCCTGGCTGTGTGTTTTGGGTCATTGTCATGCTGGAAGACCCAGCCACAACCCATCTTCAGTGCTCTTACTGAGGGAAGGTGTCACGGGTGTGTTATGGGTGACAGACAGTCATGTGGTAATAGAAGTTCACAACGTTTGGCTGCACAGAATGCTCCCTGACTTTTTATTGTTCCTGCTGTTAGTATTAATTGTAATAGGTAGCTTTCCTGCTGTATTTTCATCTCTCCCCCCTTTTGGACCCAGCAGGAGCACGCCTTCCACCCAGCTGCTGATCATCAGCATTCTCTTGGTGCTTAAATACTCCCTTCTTCCCTGAACTGGTGCTGGTGATATTATTCAGTTCATTCTAGCTCTGGTTGCAAGCAGATGACTTGCTCTTATCTGTAGTATCGTTGCTTAAGCTTCGCTGAACTCCTGCCTGTCCCATCTGTGGATAAGTAGTTCATGCTGTTTCCCCCGTGTGTCCTCCTTGTGTCTTCCTTTAGCATTTAGTGGGGTTGACGAAGAACTCATCCCACCCGTTCCCTATTTTGGGTCCAGCATTAGGGATACCTAGGGTCAGATATCTGGCTCAGCGCACAGGTGCTGAACCCTTCTAGGGTGGTGAGGGATCAGCAGTAGGTTTGTGATGTGCTGTGAAACTCCTCGCACAGTCCAGTGACTCATGGAGACCGGGTCCAGCCTTGTTGATGCCGGGTCAACTTTCAATTCTGGAAGTTGATGTGACACCACCGGACATCAGAGATCACTGCTGCCCAGGTCACGTGATTGGGATGAGCGACAGGCAGAATTGATAACAAAAGGTATTTAGAAAAATCCTTCTGTTTAAGCTTTACATCGCTGTGGCCACTATGCTTTGTAGTGGACCACCTCTTTAACTTAGGTGATGAGATGCATACAAAAAGAATTAAAGGGAACCTGTCACCAGATTTGGCCACCACCACTGAGCTTTTATATACAGCATTCTAACATGCTTTATATAAGAGCCCAGGCTGCTGTGTAGAACTTAAAAATCACTTTATAATACTCATTTAACGGGCGGTGTGCATGACGTAGGACGCGTAATGCACCCAAGCTTCAGAAGAAGGAGGACAAAGATGGCCAAAAGAGGTGGCGCCGCGTCCGGAGAGAGAGACACCCATCCAACCGATCTGCACTGCACCTTCCTTTAGGGGAGAATTATAAAGTGATTTTTACGTTCTACACAGCGGCCTGGGTTCTTATATACAGCATGTTAGAATGCTGTATATAAGTGGTCGCAGCTTATAGTTGCCAAATCTTGTGACAAGTTCCCTTTAAAGAAATGCCAGCCCAATCCCAATTTTATTGGGAAATAACCTAAAAAAGTGCTGCCATTTACGTTTGTTATTTGCAATTCTCTGCGGGAGAAAAAAATAAAAGTGAAAATGTAAACTTTTACACAATTTAAATAAAAAATTGGTGTAAATTATAGTAGCAATTTATAATTACTCATAGCTGGTGATGCTTCAACAGCCCAAATTAATTTATTATTATTAATGGAAAAAAACTTCTCAATAAATTTGGCAAATCTTACTTCAGCTATCTTAAAGAGCTTCTCCAATATACAGCTCTGGCAAAAATTAAGAAACCACTGCACATTTTTTATAAAAATCAGCTTCTCTATGTGTCTAACAGCCATTCCATTCCAGCGCCAGTTGAATTCCAACCAGAGTACAGACCGGCAGAGGGCGAAAGTGACTCTCCAATGACCAGGATGATCATCATTTTATTCGAATGTCACTCAGCAATTGCAGGATTACATCAAGTGACCTACAAAAGGAATGGCAAATGGCAGCTGGGGTGAAGTGCATGACAAGAACAGTTTGTAACAGGCTCCTAGAAGCAGGGCTCAAGTCGTGTAAAGTTAGAAATAAGCCTTTCATCTATGAGAAGCAAAGGAGAGCCAGGCTGAAGTTTGCCAAAGACCATAATGATTGGACCATAGAGAACTGGAGTAAGGTAATCTTCTCTGATGAGTCTAATTTTCAGCTTTGCCCAACGCCTGGTCATCTAGTGGTTAGACGGAGACCTGGAGAGGCGTACAAGCCACACTGTCTTGTACCCACTGTGAAATTTGGTGGAGGAATGGTGATGATCTGGGGATGCTTCAGCAAGGCTGGAATTGGGCAGATTAAACTTTGTGAAGCACGTATGAATCAAGCCTCATACACGGTTATCCTGGAAAAAACAGTTGCTTCCTTCTGCTCAGGCAATGTTCCCCAACTCTGAGGACTGTTTTTTTCCAGCAGGACAATGCACCATGCCACACAGCTAGGTCAATCTTTGTGTGGATGAAGGACCACCACATCAAAAACCTGTCATGGCCAGCTCAATCTACAGACCTGAACCCCATTGAAAACCTCTGGAATGTAATTAAGAGAAAGATGGATAATCACAAGCTATCAAACAAAGAGGAACTGTTACATTTTTGCACCAGGAGTTGCATTAGTTGACCCAAAAGCAGTGTGAAAGACTGGTGGAAAGCATGCCAAGACGCATGAAAGCTGTGATTAAAAATCATAGTTATTCCACAAAATATTGATTTCTGAACCCTTCCTGAGTTAAAACATTATTAGTATTGTTGTTTCTAAATGATTATGAACTTGTTTTCTTTGCATTATTTAACCCCTTAAAGACCCATGACGTACTGGGTACGTCATGGATCGTGTGCCGGTAAGCCGCACCCCCTGCCGCCGGCAGGCGGCGGTGAGACGCGCACATATCAGCTGTTATCAACAGCTGACATGTGTGCCTGCTAGCCGCGGGTGGAATCGCTTCCACCCGCGGCCATTAACCTCTTACATTTCGCTGCCAAAGTCTTGGCAGCGATATGTATATGGGCGCCGCCATGACAGTGACTTACCCCGCCCCCACCGGAAGTCACGTGACATGATCACGTGACTTTCGGCGGTTGCCATGGTAGCACAGGGTCATGTGATGACGCCTGTAGCTAACATGACTCACTTCCTCTCAATGCCGGAATACAGCCGGCATTGAAAGTGAAGCAGCAAATCTGCAGTTCTCAGCTCTGTAGCTGAGATCTGCAGATAGTGCAGAGCGATCGGATTGCTGATCGCCATAGCCCCCTAGGGGGACTAGTAAAATAAAAATAAAAAAGTAAAAAAAAAAGTTTTAAAAAATTTCAAAAAAAATAAAAAAACCTAAAAGTTCAAATCACCCCCCTTTCACCCCATTGAAAATTAAAGGGTTAAAAAAAATAAAAAATACACACATATTTGGTATCGCCACGTTCAGAAATGCCCGATGTATCAAAATATAAAATCAATGAATCTGATCAGTAAACGGCGTAGCGGCAAAAAAATTCCAAACACTAAAATTACGTTTTTTGGTCGCCGCAAATTTTGCGCAAAATGCAATAACAGGCGATCAAAACGTAGCATCTGCGCAAAAATGGTACCGTTAAGAACGTCAGGTCGAGACGCAAAAAATAAGCCATCACTGAGCCTCAGATCCTGAAAAATGAGAACGGTACGGGTTTTGGAAAATGGCGCAAAACGTGCGCCACGTTTTCTGGACAAGCTTGTGAATTTTTTTAACCCCTTAGATACAAGTAAACCTATACATGTTTGGTGTCTACAAACTCGCACCGACCTGAGGCATCACATAGATAACTCAGTGTTACCATGTAGTGAACATGGTGAATAAAATATCCCAAAAACTATTGTACAATCCCACTTTTTTTGCAATTTTTCCGCACTTGGAATTTTTTTGCCGTTTTCCAGTACACTATATGGTAAAACTTATGATTTCATTTAAAAGTACAACTTGTCCCGCAAAAAACAAGCCCTCATATGGCAAGATTGATGGAAAATAAAAAAAGTTACGCCTCTCGGAAGAAGGGGAGCAAAACACAAAAACGCAAAAACGGAAAGTGCCCGGGGGCTGAAGGGGTTAAGGTCTGAAAGCAATGAATTCTTTTGTTATTTTGACCATTTCTCATTTTCCGAAAATAAATTCAAAATTTATTGCTTGGAAATTCGGAGACATGTTGTCAGTAGTTTATAGACTACAAGAACAATTTACATTTCACTCAAAAATATACCTATAAAGAGAAAAATTAGAAAAACTGAAAATTTTGCAGTGGTCTCTTAATTTTTGTCAGAGCTGTATGTAAAGCTCATGATTAAAAGATAAAAACAAACTCACCTTCTGCAGTGGCCCAATTCTTTTGATGTCAGAGCCAGGTCTCCTGTCGCTCACGTGACATTATGTCACTTGAGTACCTGCTAGTTGATTTTATCAGTGCTAAGGCCTGTTCCACACGTCCGTACAAAATATGTACGTGAAAACACGATATCTGTGTAATCAGTGTCTGTTTTTACCATCAGCCATCAGTGTTTTTCCGAAATGTATAAAGAACGAATGAAATTACAAAGCTTCTCCTATAATTTGCAGTGTTAAACATGTACGTGTTTTTCACAGACCCATAGACTTGTATTAGCATTTGTCATCCGTGCTGCTGGAAAAAACAAACACGTCTTCGGCTTCGCTTGTATTGCACAGACACACAGTCTCATAGGTTATAATGGGTACGTCCGGTAGCCGTGAATAAACGGAAACACAGACGTGTGAATTTGACCTCAGTGTTAGTAAAACAGCCCATTAAAAGCAGCTGATTATCATGTTAGTGCCAGGAGACGCAGCGGCGGTTAGGGAGGAGAGTATAGTTTGTTATATACAGTATAAGTATATATTGGGTAGACTACAGAATTTAAAAAGGGGCAGTCAAAGTAGTTATATCCTTTCAGATTACAACAGGCATAAGTAATAGATGCTTTAACACCCACCTCCACCATCCAATTTGTAAGGAAACAAAAAAAAACCATACCACATGGTTAAAAAAACCAGCTTCATAGAATTAACCCCTTCCCAACATATTATGTGTCGGTAAATCATATTTTGCAAGGTTTCTTGACAAATGATGTACCATTACATCATGGCAATAATGCATGATTGCCGCTAGCAGCTTGACTTAAGTGACAGCCGAGCTCCTGCTGTAACAGCAAAGGCTCGTTTTCTCCATCAACACCACTGTGACATGATCACAGGGCCTGATGGTTGTTATAGCCTCTGAAGGTAAAGTAATAACCTCTTAGTCTGCCAGCCATAGTGGTCTGTTAGACCATGCGAAGAGCGGGGTCTGAAGGGCGTTTTCTCAGCGTAACACTGGCAGGTCTAATACATTTCAATGCATTAGTCCAGTGATTAGACTAATAAAAGTCCCACAGATGAAGTTAAAAAAAAAAGTTTAAAAAGATGGTAAAACTGTATAAAAAACAAACAAAACCAAGACAAAATAAAGAACAAAAAAATGAAGAAAATTTTGCATTAATGTGTATTTATTGGTGTAATAAATACACACATTTGGTATTGACACTTCGAGAAGCACCTGATCAATAAAACTATCTCTAGTAACCCCTTCAGTGAACACCATAAAAAATAAAATTGCCAAAAACTATGCTTTTTCATCAAACTGCTAAAAAAAGTGGAATAAAATGCCATCAAAAAGTCAAATGTAAATTAAAATGGTATCCATGAACACATCATCTCGTCCTTTAAAAAATGAGCCCACCAATCATTGGAAAAATCAAAAAGTTATAGCTCACACCCTTTACGCAAACTTATATCACCTCAAGTGTAAACCTGGATAATATACAGTGAAGGAAATCATTATTTGATCCCTTGCTGATTTTGTAAGCTTGCCCACTGACAAGAATATCAGGAGGAATTTTGGTCCACTCCTCTTTGCAGATAATCTCTAATCATAAAGATTTTGAGCCGGTCACTTGGCAACTCGGAGCTTCAGCTCCCTCCATACATTTTCTATGGGATTAAGGTCTGTAGACTGGCTAGGCCACTCCATGACCTTAATGTGCTTCATTTTGAGACATTCCATTGTTGCCTGGGCTGTATGTTTTGGGTCATTGTTCTTCTGGAAGACCCAGGAACGACCTATTTTTAATGTCTTAGCGGGAGGAAGGAGATTGTGACTCAGGATTATACATGGCTCCATCCATTGTCATATTGATGCGGTGAAGTAGTGCTGTGCCCTTAGCAAAAAAACAACCCCCAAAACATAATGTTTCCACCTCCATGCTTGACAGTGGGGTTGGTGTTCTTTGGATCATAGGCAGCATTTATCTTCCTCCAAACACGGCGGGTTGAGTTAAGGACAAAGAGCTCAATTTTTGTCTCATCTGACCACAGCACCTTCTCCCAATCACTCTCAGAATCATCCCGGTGTTCATCAGCAAACTTCAGATGGGCCTGCACATGTACCTTCTTGAGCAGTGGGACTTTGCGGGCACTGCAGGATTTTAATCCATTACGGCGTAATGTGTTACCAATGGTTTTCTTGGTGACAGTGGTTCCAGCTGCCTTGAGATCATTATCAAGTTTCCCATGTAGTGTTAGGCTGATCTCTCACCTTCCCCATGATCCTGGATACTCCATTAAGTGAGATTTCTTCAGCGCTCTATTGGGAGACCCAGACGATTGGGGTATAGCTACTGCCCTCCGGAGGCCACACAAAGCACTACACTAAAAAGTGCAAGGCCCCTCCCCTTCTGGCTATACCCCCCCGTGGTATCACGGGTACTCCAGTTTTCAAGCTTTGTGCGAAGGAGGTCAGACATTCCATGCATAGCTCCACAGATTTTAGTCAGCAGTAGCTGCTGACTATTTCGGATGGAAGAAAAGAGGGCCCATATAGGGTTCCCAGCATGCTCCCTTCTCACCCGTAGATGGTGTTGTAAGGTTGAGGTACCTATTGCTGGTACAGGGGCTGGAGCCCCACATGCTGTTTTCCTTCCACATCCCCTTGTAGGGCTCTGTGGAAGTGGGATCCTGCCGGCCTCAAAGCTCTGACGCCGGGCTCCATCCACAGACCCATAGCACCTGGTGGATGCCGAGCAGGAGTACCATCAGGGACAAGGCCCTGCATCATACAGGTACTCTGTGTCCCCGGCAGGCACAGACACACTCCGGGCTGGCTGGGTGTTGTAGTGCGCCGGGGACCGTAACGCTAGAGCTAGTGTTCCTACAGTTTAACTGGGGGACTTTTTTCTGTGTTGTGGGAACGCAGCGCCGACCCCCGCTGGACCGGCGGCGCTGCTGTGACTTTTAGTTCGCCGGGGACACGCCGACCGCGCTTTTACGGCGGTGGCGTTTATAAATCTAGTCCCCGGCTTTTGCGGCCTAGGACGCCGGCAGCTCCGATTCGTTCCCGCCCCCACCCTGTCAATCAGGGTAGGGGAGAGACGCTGTTTCACGGCAGCGACGAGGGCTGGAGCCTGATTTACATGCTCCAGCCCTCTCACTAGGCACAGAGGGAAGCAGGCTTCCCGCTCTTAGTCAGGAACGCCCAGGGCCCGCCCCCCCTCCTCTCTCAGGACGCCGGCAGCCATTACATGCATGTCTGGCTGGAGGAAGGACGCAAGGCTCTGGGAGACCTGGACTAGGGGGCTTTGGAGATCACACACCCGCTCTTAAGCGGGCGGTAAGCGGCTTTTCAGCTGGCCCCTCTAGTGCCTCAGTGTGTTTTAGTGTACTGTGTCACTGGACATATATATATTTCCTTATTGCTTGCACTGTGAGGTCGCTTCCTGGCTGTATACCCAGATCGCTCTGAGGAGGCAGCAACATGTCATCCACAAAACGCAAGGCTGCCAAGGCTAGGGCTGTGTACACTGCGTGTGCTGCATGTGGGGCTGCTCTACCAGCAGGCTCCAAGGACCCCCATTGTGTGCAATGCTCAGATCCGGTGCTGCTTCGCCAGCCGGAGTCAGGAGAGATAGTGACCCAGGCTGAGACGCCTGTAAGTCCTGCCCCGGTGTCAGGGACAGACTTTGCAGTTTTTGCTGATAATATGTCTGTGACTATGGCAAAAATCCTTGAAACTTTGCAATCCATGCCTGGGGCTCAGTCTATGGACACGGCGAGGTCTCTGTCCTCTAATCCCCCTCAGTTGGATTTAATCCAGAATGCAAGGGGGTCCCCGGCTTCACAGGCTGAGTATTATGACTCAGATGATAGCCCCAGCCACCCTAAGCGGGCTCGCTGGGAAAGACCCTCAACGTCATCACACTGCTCAGGGTCTCAGCGCAATCAGTCGCTCTGTGATGCGTCTGATGAGAGTGATCAGGAGTCTTATCCTGGAACCCCTCTCAATCTGGATACCCCGGATGGGGACGCCATGGTAAACGAGCTTATCTCAGCCATCAATAGACTGTTGGATATTTCTCCCCCAGCCCCTTCTGCAGAGGAGTCAGCTGCAGAGCAGGAGAAGTTTCGTTTTCTCTATCCCAAGCGTAAATTAAGTGCTTTCTTGGATCACTCTGACTTCAGAGAGTCAATCCAGAAACACGACGCTCATCCAGAAAGGCGTTTCTCTAAACGTTCTAAGGATACACGTTTTCCTTTCCCCCCTGATGTGGTCAAGCGCTGGACCCAGTGTCCAAAAGTTGACCCCCCGATTTCCAAACTTGCAGCTAGATCCATAGTTGCAGTGGAGGATGGCGCTTCACTTAAGGATGCCAATGACAGACAGATGGACCTCTGGTTAAAATCTGTCTATGAAGCTATCGGCGCGTCGTTTGCTCCAGCATTCGCAGCCGTATGGGCACTCCAAGCTATTTCAGCAGGGTTAGCAAAAGTGGATGCTATCTTACATCCAGCGGTGCCGCAAGTGGCGTCCCTTACCTCGCAGATGTCCGCGTTTGCGTCTTACGCTATCAATGCGGTCCTAGAATCTACCAGCCGCACCTCAATGGCGTCCGCCAATTCGGTAGTTTTGCGCAGAGCCTTGTGGTTAAAGGACTGGAAAGCAGATGCTGGTTCCAAAAAATGTTTAACCAGCCTGCCTTTATCTAGAGATAGACTGTTTGGCGAGCCATTGGCTGACATCATTAAACAGTCCAAGGGTAAAGACTCTTCTTTGCCCCAGCCCAGATCAAGCAAACCTCAGCAGAAAAAATGGCAGCAGAGGTTTCAGTCCTTTCGAGGTTCGGGCAAGACACAATTCTCCTCGTCCAAAGGGACTCAGAGGACGCAAAGAAGCTCAGATTCCTGGCGGGCTCACGCGCGCCCCAAGAAAGCAAATGGAGGAACCGCTTCCAAAGCGGCTACCTCATGACTTCCAGCTCCCCCCCTCCGCATCTCCGGTCGGGGGCAGGCTCTCCCGCTTTTCCGTTATTTGGATGTCACAGGTCAAAGACCGGTGGGTGACAGACATTTTGTCTCGCGGGTACAGAATCGAGTTCAGTTCTCGTCCTCCAGCTCGGTTCTTCAGAACCTCCCCACATCCAGACCGAGCAGATGCCCTGCTGCAGGCGGTGGACTCCCTAAGAGCGGAAGGAGTAGTGGTTCCTGTACCGCCTCAGGAACAAGGGAGAGGGTTTTACTCCAATCTCTTTGTGGTTCCAAAAAAGGACGGCTCGTTCCGTCCTGTTCTGGATCTAAAGCTGCTCAACAAACATGTGCACGCCAGGCGGTTCCGGATGGAAACCCTCCGCTCTGTCGTGGCCTCAATGTCTCAAGGAGACTTCCTTGCCTCAATAGACATCAAAGATGCTTATCTCCACGTGCCAATTGCTACAGAACATCAACGTTTTCTACGTTTTGTGATAGGAAACGAACATCTTCAGTTCGTAGCTCTGCCATTCGGTCTGGCGACAGCCCCACGGGTTTTCACCAAGGTCATGGCGGCAGTGGTAGCGGTCTTGCACTCTCAGGGACACTCGGTGATCCCTTACCTAGACGATCTACTTGTCAAGGCACCCTCTCAAGAGGCATGCCAACTCAGTCTACATGCTACACTGGAGACTCTACAGACGTTCGGATGGATCATCAACTTTCCAAAGTCGAATCTGTCTCCGACACAGTCACTAACGTATCTTGGCATGGAGTTCCATACTCGAGCAGCGAGAGTGAAGCTTCCGCTGAACAAGCAGCGGTCACTACAGACAGGGGTGCAATCCCTCCTTCAGGGCCAGTCGCACCCCTTACGGCGCCTCATGCACTTCCTCGGGAAGATGGTGGCAGCCATGGAAGCAGTTCCCTTTGCGCAGTTTCATCTGCGTCCACTTCAATGGGACATTCTCCGCCAATGGGACGGGAAGTCAACGTCCCTGGACAGGAAAGTCTCTCTTTCCCAGACGGCCAAGGACTCTCTACAATGGTGGCTCCTTCCCACCTCATTGTCTCAGGGAAGATCCTTCCTGCCCCCATCCTGGGCAGTGGTCACGACAGATGCGAGTCTGTCAGGGTGGGGAGCAGTGTTTCTCCACCACAGGGCTCAGGGGACGTGGACTCCGCAGGAGTCCACCCTTCAGATCAATGTTCTGGAAATCAGAGCAGTGTATCTTGCCCTACTAGCCTTCCAGCAGTGGCTGGAAGGAAGGCAGATCCGAATTCAGTCGGACAACTCCACAGCGGTGGCATACATCAACCACCAAGGGGGGACACGCAGTCGGCAAGCCTTCCAGGAAGTCCGGCGGATTCTGATGTGGGTGGAAGCCACGGCCTCCACCATATCCGCAGTTCACATCCCCGGCGTAGAAAACTGGGAAGCAGACTTCCTCAGTCGCCAGGGCATGGACGCAGGGGAATGGTCCCTTCACCCGGACGTGTTTCAGGAAATCTGTCGCCGATGGGGAGTGCCGGACGTCGACCTAATGGCGTCCCGGCACAACAACAAGGTCCCGGCATTCATGGCGAGGTCGCGCGATCAAAGAGCTCTGGCGGCAGACGCATTGGTTCAAGATTGGTCGCAGTTCCGGCTCCCATACGTCTTTCCACCTCTGGCACTCTTGCCCAGAGTGTTACGCAAGATCAGATCCGATTGCAGCCGCGTCATACTCGTCGCCCCAGACTGGCCGAGGAGATCGTGGTATCCGGATCTGTGGCATCTCACGGTCGGTCGACCGTGGTCACTGCCAGACCGACCAGACTTACTGTCCCAAGGGCCGTTTTTCCATCAGAATTCTGCGGCCCTGAACCTGACTGTGTGGCCATTGAGTCCTGGATCCTAGCGTCTGCAGGATTATCTCAAGGAGTCGTAGCCACAATGAGACAAGCTAGGAAGTCAACGTCTGCTAAGATCTACCACAGAACGTGGAAGATTTTCTTATCTTGGTGCTCTGCACAGAGAGTATCCCCTTGGCCATTTGCATTGCCCACCTTTCTTTCCTTCCTGCAATCGGGGTTGGAAAAGGGCTTGTCGCTCAGCTCCCTTAAAGGGCAAGTCTCGGCACTGTCGGTGTTTTTTCAGAAGCGTCTAGCACGTCTTCCTAAGGTGCGCACGTTCCTACAGGGGGTCTGTCATATTGTGCCCCCGTACAAGCGGCCGTTAGATCCATGGGATCTGAACAGAGTACTTGTTGCTCTGCAAAAGCCGCCCTTCGAGCCTCTAAAGGACGTTTCCTTTTCTCGCCTGTCACAGAAAGTGGCGTTTCTTGTCGCGATCACATCGCTTCGGCGAGTGTCTGAGCTGGCAGCTTTGTCATCCAAGGCTCCTTTCCTGGTGTTCCACCAGGACAAGGTAGTGCTGCGCCCCATTCCGGAGTTTCTACCTAAGGTCGTATCCTCGTTTCATCTTAATCAGGATATATCCTTGCCTTCCTTTTACCCTCATCCGGTTCACCGGTATGAAAAGGACTTACGTTTGCTAGATCTGGTGAGAGCACTCAGAATCTACATTTCCCGAACGGCGCCCATGCGCCGTTCCGATGCTCTTTTTGTCCTTGTCGCTGGTCCGCGCAAGGGATTGCAGGCTTCTAAAGCCACCCTGGCTCGATGGATCAAAGAACCAATTCTAGAGGCCTACCGCTCTGCGGGGCTTCCGGTTCCTTCAGGGCTAAAAGCCCACTCAACCAGAGCCGTGGGTGCGTCCTGGGCATTACGACACCAGGCTTCGGCTCAACAGGTGTGCCAGGCAGCAACCTGGTCCAGTCTGCACACTTTCACCAAGCATTATCAGGTGCATACCTATGCTTCGGCGGATGCCAGCTTAGGTAGAAGAGTCCTGCAGGCGGCAGTGACATCCCCGTAGGGGAGGGCTGTTTTTTTTTGCAGCTCTAACATGAGGTATTTCTTTACCCACCCAGGGACAGCTTTTGGACGTCCCAATCGTCTGGGTCTCCCAATAGAGCGCTGAAGAAGAAGGGAATTTTGTTACTTACCGTAAATTCCTTTTCTTCTAGCTCTTATTGGGAGACCCAGCACCCGCCCTGTTGTCCTTCGGGATTTTTTTGTTGTTTGCGGGTACACATGTTGTTCATGTTGAACGGTTTTTTCGGTTCTCCGATGTTTCTCGGAGTTAATTTGTTTAAACCAGTTATTGGCTTCCTCCTTCTTGCTTTGGCACTAAAACTGGAGTACCCGTGATACCACGGGGGGGTATAGCCAGAAGGGGAGGGGCCTTGCACTTTTTAGTGTAGTGCTTTGTGTGGCCTCCGGAGGGCAGTAGCTATACCCCAATCGTCTGGGTCTCCCAATAAGAGCTAGAAGAAAAGGAATTTACGGTAAGTAACAAAATTCCCTTCTTTGCATGGAGCCCCAGATTGTATTTCTTCCATTTTTTTACTATTGCACCAACATTTATCTCCTTCTTACCCAGCATCTTACTTATGGTTTTGTCGCCCATTCCAGCCTTGTGCAGGTCTATGATCTTGTCCCTGACATCCTTAGAAAGCTATTTGGTCTTGTACATGTTGTGGAGGTTAGAATCTGACTGATTGAGTGTGTTGACAGGAGTCTTTTATACAGATGATAATTTAAAATAGCTGTTTTTAATGCAGGTAACGAGTTGATTAGGAGCATCTAACTGGTCTGTAGGAGCCAGAACTCTTAATAGTTTGTAGGGGATCAAATACTTATTTCTGTCTGCAAAATGCAAATAAATTTATATAATTTATACAATGTGATTTTATTAATTTATTTTGGATATTCCATCTCTCACTGTTCAAATTAACCTACCCTTAAAATTATAGGCTGTTCATGTCTTTGTCAGTGGGCAAAGTTACAAAATCAGCAAGTGATCAAATACTTCGTTCACTGTATCTCTGTGACCCCTTTCTTTCTTGATGGTTATTGTATACCTAATAATCCTGATTGTAAAGCAACTATTGATTTGTATAATTGTGTTTTTGTTATAAAAAGTTACAAACATTCTAATTTGGGAAGACAAAATAAAAATTAATTGAAAATAATAAATAGCTCTAGCTATCAGAATATGCCAATGCAAAACCCAATTTTGTCTATAAAATTGTTTTTAATTGTGTAAAAGTGGTAAAACAATGAAAGAAAAAAACAAACAAACAGTAGAAATGTAGTATTACTGTAATCGTACTGAATCAAATAATACAGCTGTCTTATCACTTTGACAAAAAAAATATAATTCTGAATTGCTGTTTTTTGTTTATTCTGCCTCCCAAAAATTGGAATAGAAAGCGATCAAAAACGTAGAATGTGCTCAGAAATGGTACCAATAGAACCATCAACTCATCCTTCCAAAAACAAGTCCTCACATGACTCTTAGCAGAAAAATGAAAGCTCTCAAAATATGGTAATGCAAAAACGTATTTGTGTGTGTGTGTGCGCGCGTGTATGTATATATATATATATCTATATATATAATGTATAAAGCTGAATGTGTGTGTGTGTGTGTGTGTGTGTGTGTGTGTGTGTGTGTGTGTGTGTGTATGTCCGGGATTGGCATCCGCACCGTCGCAGCTACAGCCACAAAATTTTGCACACTCACACTTCTGGACCCCGAGAGCGTCATAGGCTATGTTTTGAGGGGAAATTTTAACCCAGATCTTTACAGTTATTCACCAAAAAACCTGCCTCCATTAAAGCGAATGGAGCTGGGAGCCACAGTGCAGCCAGAACTTTAGAAGAATGCGAAGCCACGCCCTTATATGGAATGTTGGCGTGTCACAATGCAGCCAGGGAAAGAGACAGACACAGACAGGGAAAGAGGCAGACACAGACAGGGTAAGAAACAGACATAGACAGGGTAAGAGACAGACACAAAGAGACAGACACAGACAAAGAGACAAATAGGAATAACGTTTGGAACACCATTCTAAGTCCGAACTGGGTGCAAAAACCTAAAAAAACATCACTATGGGGAGATAAGGTATGCACACCAGTGACTATGTAAGGGGAATACATGAAATAGCAGAAACTGCTGTGTGAATACTGACTTGAAAAATCCAATAGCTATATGCAAGAGTGAAAATGTGAAAAATGGAATCTGCATTACTGCCATGAACATATGAATCAAGAGAAATTTAGCTACTGAATTGATCAATGCAATAGAGCCCCAACACTACGCCAAAGTATTTCTCTACGTTGGGGTCCCTAGCTTGTGTGTGTCCTCTCATGCAGTTAAAAAACTTACCGTGTATGGGAAGCTGAGACCCAGGCTATTTATGCGTATGATATGGATTGGCAATAGGTGTGGTTGGGGAGGGTTCACAAACGAAAAAATACTAACAAATAGGAATAACGTTTGGAACACCATTCTAAGTCCGAACTGGGTGCAAAAACCTAAAACAACATCACTATGGGGAGATAAGGTATGCACACCAGTGACTATGTAAGGGGAATACATGAAATAGCAGAAACTGCTGTGTGAATACTGACTTGAAGGTAGGGTAGGGGGGGCCTACCTCAGGCCTGAGCGCTCCATCCCCCGTTCGCGTGCGCGCTCTTGCAGGCACGCCCCCCGTGAGTTCTGCCCGGATACAGGCCGGCCAGCCCCCCTGCCCGCCTCCAAACAAAAAAAAAAAGGCCCGCGTTTTTGCATGCAACGGCTCATGTCCTCGGCGGGAAGCAGGCCTGTTGGCAACAGCTCCTGCTGATCTCCTAGAGCTGTTCCCACCGCTCTGAGACCTCTGCTGACCTGGGAAGGACACAGGACCTGGGTGAGTGCTGCTCCTGCTTAGGACCAGACTATATCTTTCTTCCTTTTTTCTGCTTTTTCTCCTATCTCCTGTCTCCTCCCTAGTGTCACTAGTGAGAGTTTTCTGAGCACCATGCCTAATTCTAAGTCATCCCGATCCAAACAGGCCCCCTTTATAATGTATTTTGCACGCACAGCCTGCAAGGAAAAATTCTCCCAAGGCAAGGCTACGCCCCTCTGCTCGGCCTGCGTCCCAGACCCCCAGCCCACGCAGATTGCCCCAGACGCCGCCAGCAACCCCGTCGCTGCCGCTCCTGCAGCAGTACAGGACACCCCGAGCTCCAATGCACTCCCTCCCCCGGAGTGGTTGACCTCTCTGTCCCAGTCGGTGTACTCTCTTTCAAGGGCGTCACTGACCATCGCGCAAGCGTTGCAGTCGCTCCCTACGCCCGGCCATGCCCCCCCCGTTCAGCCGGCTCAGGACGACAGTCACTCTGATCCAGACCCGATTACTGGAGCGCAGAAGCGAACCCACAGGGGCCACTTCAAGTTCCTCCCAGAGGTCCGTCTCACCTCCAGGGCCCGAGTGCTACTCGTCCCCGGGACCGTCCAACCTTTCAGGAGAAGAGTCGGACACAGCCTCGCTGATGGATACAGATCAGTCGGCCGACATCAGACGTATGGTGGATAGTCTGGTCAAAGCAGTAAATCAAACGCTGAAGCTCCAGACGGACTCCGTTGCCACCCAGACCTCGCATGTTTCCTTCAAACGGATCAAGCGGGCATACAGGCAATTCTGTGAAATTCTACGCAAGCACAGGCAACAACCGGACAAGATATTCAACAATGGTAAGTCGATTGATTTACATTATCCCTTCCCTGAGGAACTCCGGAAGGAATGGGCAGGCTCGCCGGTGGTCGACCCTCCTGTTTCCCGCCTGTCATCACACACAGTACTATCTCTCCCACACGGAGCATCGCTCCGAGACGCCACGTATCGGAACACCGAAAGATTCGTCCGTTCGGCCTTTGAGGCGGCGGGCGCGGTCCTTTCACCCGCTTTCGCCACTGTCTGGGTCGCAAAGGCCATGGTGTCCTGGCCCGATACTCTTCGCAGGGGTCTTCGCTCGGGGTCGAGCAATCCTGAGTTCGTCAACATTGCGGCACAGATTGCTCTAGCGGGTGGGTACATCAACGCATCTCTGTCAGCAGCCAACTGCGCAGCGCAAGCAGCTAGCAACACGGTGGCCATCCGTCGGGCGATCTGGCTCAGAGCCTGGAATGCGGACGTGGCCTCTAAGAAATCCCTTACCGCCCTCCCCTTTGCAGGAGGTCGTCTGTTTGGGGACAGGCTGGATCAGATTATCGCCGAGGCCACAGGAGGTAAGAGCACCTCTCTTCCTCAGCTGAGACCAAGGCGTATCCCACGTCGCCGGCCAGCACCAAGGTTCCAGTCCTTTCGCAGCTTCAGCTCCCCAGCACATCCTAAGAGAAACAGATCTCCGCAGAGGAACAGGAAGAATCCGTCCTTCAAAACAAACCCTTCCTGGCGTTCTAGGCAACGCCAACCAGCCAAGTCGACATCCAGATCACAGCGCTACCCCGCTAAATGACTCGTGGTTTTCGTGTGCCAGCGCGGATCAGGTGGGGGGGCCATCTGTCTCACTTCCGACACGTCTGGCTGCCTTTGATCACGGACGCCTGGGTCAGAGAACTTCTAGACTCAGGGTACAAAATAGAGTTCTCATCAATTCCACCAGGTCGCTTTTTCCTCTCCCATCCTCCCGAGTCAGACGCGCGAGCTCGCCCCTTTTTTCACGCCATCGATTCTCTTCTCCGTTCAGGGGTCGTAATTCCAGTTCCAACTTCGGACAGATTCAGGGGAGTCTACTCAAATCTTTTCGTTGTCCCCAAAAAAGATGTCACGGTGCGTCCTGTTCTCGGCCTCAAACTTCTCAACAGATACGTCAGACCCCGGAAGTATCGCATGGAATCGCTCCGATCTGTGATTGCCTCCATAGAGGTCGGCGAATTCCTCGCTTCTCTAGACATACAGGACGCATATCTGCATATCCCGATTGCCCAACAGCACCAGAAATTCCTGCGCTTCGCAATAGCAGAAAATCATTATCAGTTTACTGCTCTACCCTTCGGCCTCGCGTCTGCACCACGAGTGTTTCCAAAGGTCATGGCGGCTGCCATGTCTATCCTGCACTCCACAGGGGTTTTGGTGATTCAGTACCTGGACGACTTGTTGATCAAGGGGTCTTCTTTCAACGACTGTCTCCTAAGTGTTCAGGTCACCATCGATACTCTGTCCCGACTCGGCTGGCTCATCAATCGGAAGAAGTCCTCTCTGACTCTGGCCCGCAGGATTACCTTCTGAGGCATGTAGTTTGATACCATCCGAGGACGCGTGTCCCTCCCGCAAGAAAAGATTGTCTCCCTCCAGAGAGACATCCAGATCCTCCGTCACTGCAAGGCGGTGTCCATACGTTTTGGAATGAGAGTCCTCGGTCGGATGGTGGCGGCAATAGAGGCGGTTCCGTTTGCCCGCTTTCACCTTCGTCCCCTTCAGCTAACCCTGCTCAACAAATGGGACAAATCTCTATTTACTTTGGATCGCAGAATCCATTTGTCTCCGGAAACCCGCCTCTCGCTTCTGTGGTGGACCAGCGGCCCAAATCTTTCCAGAGGAATGTCATTCATACTGGTACACTGGCAGACAGTCACCACCGATGCCAGTCTTCTGGCCTGGGGAGCGGTGTCCCATCAACACACGGCTCACGGTCGGTGGTCCTCCCATGAGAGCCAGCTCTATCAACGTTTTAGAGATCAGAGTTGTTCTCCGAGCCCTACAGAATTTTTCAGCCCTTCATACAGGGATCGCCGATCAGGATCCAGTCGGACAACGACACAGCAGTGGCATACATCAATCACCAGGGCGGCACAAGGAGCATCATGGCGATGAGACAGGTGAAGAAAATCATACAGTGGGCAGAGTCTCACCACTCCAGGATTTCCGCAGTACATATCCCAGGCGTGGAGAATTGGGCAGCCGACTACATCAGCAGGCAAGGTCTGGCGTCAGGCGAATGGTCCCTCAACAGGGAGGTTTTCGAACAGATCTGCCACAGATGGGGGACTCCGGATGTGGACCTGATGGCCTCTTGGTTCAACAATCAAGTTCCACAGTTCATCTCCCGTTACCACGACCAGCGAGCACTAGGAGTCGACGCTCACATCCTCCCTTAGAATCAGTTCAGACTACCATTCATCTTCCCACCACTTCCACTGATCCCAAGAGTCCTCAAGAAAATCAAAGCAGAGGGCATCCCAGTGATTCTCATTGCGCCGGAATGGCCCAGGCGAGCGTGGTTCGCAGAACTCATGCAGCTCATCGCAGACACCCCGTGGCGGCTCCCAGATCGTCCGGACCTGCTGTCTCAAGGTCCTCTCTTCCATCAAGGTTCAGGGGTTCTCAATTTGACGGCATGGTCGTTGAATCCTGGCTACTAGCCCAGGCTGGCTTTGCCCCGCAGGTGATACAGACTATGGTTAGGGTTCGGAAGCCTTCGTCTTCAAATATCTACTACCGCACTTGGAAGGCCTTCCTTCAATGGTGCGAGGTCAACGGCAACTCATCTCCGCTGGCTCTGTCACTCCCAGTGTTACTGGCCTTCCTACAGTCAGGCTTACAGGCGGGTCTCTCGCTGGCAACCCTCAAAGGGTAGGTTTCGGCTCTGTCTGTCCTTTTCCAGAGAAATCTAGCATCACAACCACAAGTCAACACGTTCATCCAAGGAGTCGCCCATCTAGCACCGCCATATCGTTCCCCGCTAGAACAATTGGACCTCAATCTGGTTCTAGGGTCCCTCCAATTAGCTCCGTTCGAACCTCTAAAAGAATCCTCAATGTCACACCAATCCTGGAAGGTGACTTTTTTGGTGGCAGTCACATCAATCAGGAGAACGTCTGAGCTGGCAGCTCTCTCATGCCGGTCACCTTTTCTTATTTTCCACCAGGACAAGGTTGTCCTGCGCCCGTATCCTGCTTTCCTGCTGAAAGTAGTATCTCCTTTTCATCTGAATTAGGAGATCGTGCTTCCATCCTTCTGTCCAGCCCCCACTCGCTCCATAGAAAGGTCACTACATACACTGGACCTAGTGCGAGCTCTCAGGACTTACATCTCGAGAACTGCGCTTTTCCGCAAGTCGGACAGCCTGTTCGTCCTGCCTACTGGGCCCAAGAGGAAAACCAAGGAGAAAATTGTAGAAAAAATACCCTGACTATAAATAAATAAATTGCAAGTGCTTAATAAACAGGGTACTTAGTATATACATTTTTGCAAAAAGGTAAGAAGCTGTCTCACCTCGTCACGGTGTACCCATCTGAGACAGTCCCTAACCTACTAAAGTTAAAAACATATTCTGCACCTGACTAGTGTCATGTCAAAACTTCAATATGGATGGTAAAGTGGTTAGCTGGGTCCCAGACTAAATACACAGCAAAAAGTGAGAAGCAGGTAATTGTTCAGCCTCAGTAGCAGGAGGGCTGCACCCCCAACTTGCATTAAAGCAAGATAACAGTCAAAAAAAACAAAAAACTGAGCTGTGACAAATGTTCAATAAACATGCAACATTACAAGCATGTGAATTGCAGCCTCAAGACTAGAAAAAAACCAAGGAGAAAATTGTAGAAAAAATACCCTGACTATAAATAAATAAATTGCAAGTGCTTAATAAACAGGGTACTTAGTATATACATTTTTGCAAAAAGGTAAGAAGCTGTCTCACCTCGTCACGGTGTACCCATCTGAGACAGTCCCTAACCTACTAAAGTTAAAAACATATTCTGCACCTGACTAGTGTCATGTCAAAACTTCAATATGGATGGTAAAGTGGTTAGCTGGGTCCCAGACTAAATACACAGCAAAAAGTGAGAAGCAGGTAATTGTTCAGCCTCAGTATCAGGAGGGCTGCACCCCCAACTTGCATTAAAGCAAGATAACAGACAAAAAAAACAAAAAACTGAGCTGTGACAAATGTTCAATAAACATGCAACATTACAAGCATGTGAATTGCAGCCTCAAGACTAGAAAAAAACCAAGGAGAAAATTGTAGAAAAAATACCCTGACTATAAATAAATAAATTGCAAGTGCTTAATAAACAGGGTACTTAGTATATACATTTTTGCAAAAAGGTAAGAAGCTGTCTCACCTCGTCACGGTGTACCCATCTGAGACAGTCCCTAACCTACTAAAGTTAAAAACATATTCTGCACCTGACTAGTGTCATGTCAAAACTTCAATATGGATGGTAAAGTGTTTTTTTTTCTAGTCTTGAGGCTGCAATTCACATGCTTGTAATGTTGCATGTTTATTGAACATTTGTCACAGCTCAGTTTTTTGGTTTTTTTTTGTCTGTTATCTTGCTTTAATGCAAGTTGGGGGTGCAGCCCTCCTGATACTGAGGCTGAACAATTACCTGCTTCTCACTTTTTGCTGTGTATTTAGTCTGGGACCCAGCTAACCACTTTACCATCCATATTGAAGTTTTGACATGACACTAGTCAGGTGCAGAATATGTTTTTAACTTTAGTAGGTTAGGGACTGTCTCAGATGGGTACACCGTGACGAGGTGAGACAGCTTCTTACCTTTTTGCAAAAATGTATATACTAAGTACCCTGTTTATTAAGCACTTGCAATTTATTTATTTATAGTCAGGGTATTTTTTCTACAATTTTCTCCTTGGTTTTTTTCTAGTCTTGAGGCTGCAATTCACATGCTTGTAATGTTGCATGTTTATTGAACATTTGTCACAGCTCAGTTTTTTTGGGTTTTTTTGTCTGTTATCTTGCTTTAATGCAAGTTGGGGGTGCAGCCCTCCTGATACTGAGGCTGAACAATTACCTGCTTCTCACTTTTTGCTGTGTATTTAGTCTGGGACCCAGCTAACCACTTTACCATCCATATTGAAGTTTTGACATGACACTAGTCAGGTGCAGAATATGTTTTTAACTTTAGTAGGTTAGGGACTGTCTCAGATGGGTACACCGTGACGAGGTGAGACAGCTTCTTACCTTTTTGCAAAAATGTATATACTAAGTACCCTGTTTATTAAGCACTTGCAATTTATTTATTTATAGTCAGGGTATTTTTTCTACAATTTTCTCCTTGGTTTTTTTCTAGTCTTGAGGCTGCAATTCACATGCTTGTAATGTTGCATGTTTATTGAACATTTGTCACAGCTCAGTTTTTTGGGTTTTTTTGGGCCCAAGAGGGGCATGCCGGCGTCCAAGGCTACCATTGCAAGATGGATCAGGTCGGCCATTTCAGAGGCTTACAGGATTAGAGACAAGTCTCCTCCGAGGGGAGTGAAAGCCCATTCCACCCGTGCATTTGGGGCGTCTTGGGCAATCAGACACCAGGCGTCAGCCGAACAAGTCTGCAAAGCCACCACGTGGTCCAGCCTTCATACCTTTACCAGGTTTTACAAGGTACACACCCAGGCGTCAGCGGATGCCTGCCTTGGGAGAAAGGTGTTGCAGGCGGCCGTCGCACACTTATAAAAAAGCGGTACACTTTTCGACTGAGCATTCTCACAGAGTTTTTGATTTGTTATAGATCTGTGTGATTGCTCCTGTACCCACCCAGGGACTGCTTTTAGACGTCCTATGGTCCTGTGTCCCCCAATGAAACGATAGAGAAAGAAGGATTTTTGTGTACTCACCGTAAAATCTCTTTCTCTGAGTCTTCATTGGGGGACACAGCACCCACACTGTTTGGATATTGTGTTGCTCTTAGTTTGCCGGATGTTACTGGTTCTTCACGGGTCCACGTTGGGTGGTACCCGGCGTATTTATATTTATATATATACATAAGGTACTGTGTTCTACACATGTGTTTCTTGTTATTACCTTGATTAGTTATGGTTGTTCAGGTTTCTCCTACTACTGCTTGTACACTAAACTGGCGTAGATCCGCCTCCGGCTCAGGGTGTACACTGCTAGGGAGGAGATAACTCTTTTTATGTCTACTTAGTGTCAGCCTCCTAGTCACAGCAGCATACACCCATGGTCCTGTGTCCCCCAATGAAGACTCAGAGAAAGAGATTTTACGGTGAGTACACAAAAATCCTTCTTTTTCTTGAATGATACCGACTACTACCTGTACCACTGCTTGAAGACGTTGTCTTCCAGAAACTGGCTGTAGGTCTGGGAGTTGAGCTTCACTCCATCCTCAACCCGAAAAGGTCCCACAAGTTCATCTTTGATGATACCAGCCCATACCAGTACCCCACCTCCACCTTGCTGGCATCTGAGTCGGAGTGGAGCTCTCTGCCCTTTACTGATCCAGCCTCCAGCCCATCCATCTGGCCCCTCATTTCATCAGTCCATAAAACCTTTGAAATATCAGTCTTAAGATATTTCTTGGCCCACTCTTGACATATATATATATATATATATATATATATATATATATATATATATATATGTCAAGAGTGGGCCAAGAAATATATATATATATATTATACATATACCGTACAGACCAAAAGTTTGGACACACCACATTCAAAAAGTTTTCTTTATTTTCATGACTCTGAAAATTGAAAAATAAATGATGGTCCAACTAAACGCAAAATGGATGGAATAGCATGCCGCTGCAAGATGCTGTAGTAGCCATGCTGGTTCAGTATGCCTTCAATTTTGAATAAATCCCCAACAGTGTCACCAGCAAAGCACCCCCACACCATCACACCTTCTCCTCCATGCTTCACGGTGGGAACCAGGCATGTAGAGTCCATCCGTTCACCTTTTCTGCGTCGCACAAAGACACGGTGGTTGGATCCAAAGATCTCAAATTTGGACTCATCAGACCAAAGCACAGATTTCCACTTTTCTAATGTCCATTCCTTGTGTTCTTTAGTCCAAACAAGTCTCTTCTGCTTGTTTCCTGTCCTTAACAGTGGTTTCCTAGCAACTATTTTACCATGAAGGCCTGCTGCACAAAGTCTTCTCTTAACAGCTGTTCTAGAGATGTGTCTGCTGCTAGAACTCTGTGTGGCATTGACCTGGTCTCTAATCTGAGCTGCTGTTAACCTGCGATTTCTGAGGCTGGTGACTCGGATAAACTTATCCTCTGCAGCAGAGGTGACTCTTGGTCTTCCTTTCCTGGGGCGGTCCTCATGTGAGCAAGTTTCTTTGTAGCGTTTGATGGTTTTTGCTACTGCACTTGTGGACACTTTCAAAGTTTTACCAATTTTTTGGACTGACTGACCTTCATTTCTTAAAGTAATGATGTCCACTCGTTTTTCTTTACTTTGCTGCTTTTTTCTTGCCATAATACAAAGTCTAACAGTCTACTCAGTAGGACTATCAGCTGTGTATCCACCAGACTTCTGCACAACACAACTGATGGTCCCAACCCCATTTATAAGGCAAGAAATCCCCCTTATTAAACCTGACAGGGCACACCTGTGAAGTGAAAACCATTTCCGGTGCCTACCTCTTGAAGCTACTTTGAAGAACCTAGAATATAAGACATATTTTCAGTTGTGTCACAATTTTTTTATTAAGTATTTCATTCCACATGTGTTAATTCATAGTTTTGATGCCTTCACTGTGAATCTTCAATTTTCAGAGTCATGAAAATAAAGAAAACTCTTTGAATGAGGTGTGTCCAGACTTTTGGTCTGTACTATACACACACACATATATATATATCAATATATATATCTATATATATAATTGCCTTATTCTGTCTGTCTGTCTGTCTGTCTTGCTCCAAAATTGTGTCCTTACAGTGACAACCGTCGGATTGGCCACTGGTCTCGGCCTGGCCCCGCCCCCACACGGATTGGCTGCTTGGCTCGGCCTGGCCCCGCCCCCGCATGGATTAACCGTTTGGCCAGGCCCGCCCCCGCACGCGATACCCGCTAGGCCGCTAGGCCACGCCCCCGCACGCGATACCCGCTAGGCCACGCCCCCGCACGCGATGCTCGCTAGGCCACGTCCCCCGCACGCGATGCCCGCTAGGCCACGCCCCCACATGTGATGCCCGCTAGGCCACGCCCCACATGCGATGCCCGCTAGGCCACGCCCCCGCACGCAATGCCCGATAGGCCACGCCCCCACGTGTTGCCCGCTAGGCCACGCCCCCGCACACGCTGCCCGATAGGCCACGCCCCACATGCGATGCCCGCTAGGCCACGCCCCACGCAATGCCCGCTAGGCCACGCCCCCGCATGCAATGCCCAATAGGCCACGCCCCCACACGATGCTCGCTAGGCCACGCCCCGCACGTGATGCCCACTTGGCCACGCCCCCGCACGCGATGCCCGCTAGGCCACCCCCCCGCATGCGATGCCCGCTAGGCCACGCCCCCCACACGCGCTGCCCGCTAGGCCACGCCCCCCGCACGCGATGACCGCTCGGCCACGCCCCCCGCACACGTTGGCCACCTGTACACCACCCCCAGGACTACTCCTCCCATTATACTCCTCTTTCACCAGGACTACTCCTCCCATTATACTCCTCCTATTATACTCCTCTCTGAGGGGTTCGCAGCATGGGGGATGGAGCACGATGGGGAGTGCAGCATGGGGGATGGAGCACGATGGGGGGTGCAGCATGGGGGGTAGACCACGATGGGGGGTGCAGCATGGAGGGTGGACCACGATGGGGGGTGCCCAGAATGGGGGGATGAAACACGATGGGGGGGTGTGCAGCATGGGGGATGGAGCATGATGGGGGGTGCAGCATGGGGGTTGGACCACGATGGGGGTGCCCAGAATGGTGGGATGAAACACGATGGGGGGTGCACAGCATGGGGGATGGAGCACGATGGGGGGTGCAGCATGGGGGATAGAGCATGATAGGGGCTGCGCAGCATGGGGGATGAAGCACGATGGGGGGTGCGTAGCATGGGGGATGGAGCACGATGGGGGGTGCGTAGCATGGGGGATGGAGCACGATGGGGGTGCACACCTCCCCCCAAAACACACACACACCGCCACACACGCACCGCACAACACACCACACACACTGGGAACCACAAACACTGCCCTACACAGACACCCACACACACAGACAATGCCGCACACACACAACACCCAACACACAAACACCGCGGCACACATAAATATACGCACATACCGCACAACACACACATTGCACAAAACATACCTCCCCCCAAAACACACAGACGCACCCCACACCCACACAAACCGTGCAACACACACAGCACCACACACACACAACGCTACAGACACACAGCGCTCCACAAACAACGCAACACACACAACGCAACACACAAACAACACTGCTCTCACCCCCCGCCACACCCAGACAACACCCAGAACATGTACAGCGCCCTACACAAACACTTGGCAACTACACACAACAACATCTATATATATATAACAAAAATCATACATTAACTACACAATACGTAAATTCTAGAATACCCGATGCGTAGAATCGGGCCACCTTCTAGTATATAATATATATATATACATACATACATACATATATATATATATATATAGCTCTGTCAAAAAGAGAGCACTGCCAAATCTTTGTTTTTTTCTGATTTTTCTCTTTAAAGGTATATTTTTGAGTAAAGTGTAAATTGGTCTTTCTTTGTCGCTCCATTGGGAGACCCAGACAATTGGGTGTATAGCTTCTGCCTCCGGAGGCCACACAAAGTATTACACTTTAAAAAGTGTAACCCCTCCCCTCTGCCTATACACCCTCCCGTGCATCACGGGCTCCTCAGTTTTATGCTTTGTGTGGAAGGAGGCACACATCCACTCATCATCTCATTTTAGTTATATCGGTTGGAAGAAAAGTGGGCCCACACGGGGCCCCCGGCATGTTCCCTTCTCACCCCACTATGTCGGCGGTGCTGTTAAGGTTGAGGTACCCATTGCGGGTACAAAGGCAGGAGCCTCATGCCGTCTCCTTCACCATCCCTTAGCGGCTCTGGGAGAAGTGGGATCCTGAGCGGTCATCCAGTCACTGGGACCGTGCTCCCTCCGCAGCCCCTGGGGGAATCTGTCGGACAGGAGTTTGTTTATCCTCAGGGACCGGGTCCTGCATCACTAAGGTACTCTGTACCCCCATGGGGGATGTGCATGGAGCGCCTTCATCCCGGACGCTGCAGCAGCTGCTTATTTGTGTCGGCCGGCGGACTTCCGCGCCGACCGCGCCTGTTTGTCGGCCGCGGTATTAAATTTAGTCCCCGGCTTCAATTGCGGCCTAGTAGCAAAACTCCCGCCCCCGGGCCTGTCTATCAGGGATAAGGGCGGGACTGCCGACCTGACGTCGGCTGTGAGGGCCAGGGCATCCTGTATGTTCCTCCCCCCCTCACTGATCACTGTGGGGACTCCAGATTCCCGCACTTTTCTAACGCCGCCCACTGCTCCTCTCCTCCCCTGAGAGCTCCGGCAGCCATTTCTTTGGCATTCTGCCTGTGGAAGATTTCCTGGAAAGAGCTCTGCAACGCTGGGAGACCTAAGGCAGGGAATCTGGAGGACACACACTCCGCTTTTTAGCGGTCGGTAAGCCACACCGGTCACCCGGTGCTGATCCCCTTAGGGTGCCGGAATAGATACTATATATATTTATATATTTCTGTTCGGTCGGGCTGTATACCCTTCCCATATACCCTCAGTGATCACTCTCCTGGGAGACAACAGCATGTCGTCCACAAGGAGCAAGGGTGCCAAGACACAGGGTTATTTTGCGACCTGTACCTCTTGTGCGGCTAAGTTACCTGCGGGTTCCACCTACCCTCACTGTGAGCAATGCTCAACCCCTGTTTTGCTTCCACAACCGGAGCCTCGGTCACTAGTGGGCCCCTCGGCTCAGGTAGAATCCCTTGCTCCCCCTGTCCAGGCGGCAGGGACAGAGTTTGCAGTTTTTGCTGAAAAACTCTCTGAGTCACTCTCAGAATCCATGGCTCAGTCTATGGACAAATGGTCTGCCAAGCTGCTTGAAGCTTTGCAGTCCAGACCGGTCCCAACACAGGCCCCAGGCCCTGTTGGATCTTCACCCCCAGGCCCCTCTCTGCCCGCGCCGCAGCACGTTCCCAGGGGGGGCCCTAGGTCTCATGTGGAGGACTCCGGCCCGGACCACAGTCCCAGACCGGCTAAGCGGGCACGCTGGGAATCTTCCCCGACTTCTTCACGCTGCTCAGGTTCCCAGCGTGAGGACTCTCTGGAGGACGAGGCGGACGTCGCAGCTCAGGGCTCTGACACTGACGTTGCCCTCAATCTTGATACACCTGAAGGGGACGCCATAGCAAATGATCTTATCTCGTCCATCAACCAGGTGTTAGATATCTCTCCCCCACCGCCACCTGTAGAGGAGTCGACTTCTCAGCAGGAGAAACACCAGTTTCGGTTCCCTAAACGTACACGGAGTGCGTTTTTCGATCACTCTAACTTCAGAGATGCTGTCCAGAAGCCCAGAGCGGTTCCGGACAAGCGCTTTACTAAGCGCCTTACTGACACACGTTACCCCTTCCCTTCTGACGTTGTTAAGGGTTGGGCTCAATGTCCCAAGGTGGATCCCCCAGTCTCTAGATTGGCGGCTAGATCTGTGGTATCGGTTGCAGATGGATCATCGCTAAAGGATGCCACTGACAGGCAGATAGATCTCCTGATGAAATCCATCTATGAAGCCACGGGCGCGTCTTTTGCCCCGGCCTTTGCAGCCGTGTGGGCACTACAAGCTATCTCAGCTTGTCTGGCCGAGATTAATGCGGTTACACGTAATTCTGCTCCGCAGGTTACGTCTTTGACTTCCCAGGCGTCAGTTTTTTCTTCCTACGCCATGAACGCAGTTTTAGACTCTGCTAGCCGTACAGCGGTGGCATCTGCTAACTCTGTGGCAGTCCGCAGGGCCATGTGGCTGCGCGAATGGAAGGCAGATTCGGCCTCCAAGAGGTTCTTAACCGGTTTGCCGTTTGCTGGCGACCGATTGTTTGGTGAACGATTGGATGAGATTATTAAGGAATCTAAGGGAAAGGACTCCTCCTTACCCCAGTCCAAACCAAAGAGACCTCAGCAACGACAGATACAATCGAGGTTTCGGTCCTTTCGTCCCTCCGCCAAGCCCCAATCCTCTTCGTCCAGCAGGCCGGAGAAAGGCCAGAGGAACTCCTATGCGTGGCGGGCTAAGTCACGCCCCCAAAAGGCCGCAGGAGGCACTGCTTCCAAGGCGGCCTCCTCATGACTCTCGGCATCCCCGAACCGCATCCTCGGTCGGTGACAGGCTCTCCCGCTTTTGCGACGCCTGGTGGCCACATGTTCAAGACCGATGGCTGAGAGACATTCTGTCTCACGGTTACAGGATAGAGTTCAGCTCTCGTCCTCCGACTCGTTTCTTCAGAACATCTCCGCCCCCCGAGCGAGCCGATGCACTTTTTCAGGCGGTGAACTCTCTGAAAACAGAAGGAGTTGTGATCCCTGTTCCCCTCCAGGAACATGGTCGCGGCTTTTACTCCAACTTGTTTGTGGTGCCAAAGAAGGACGGCTCGTTCCGTCCCGTCCCGTTCTGGACCTCAAACTACTCAACAGACATGTGAGCACCAGACGGTTTCGGATGGAATCTCTCCGCTCTGTCATCGCTTCAATGTCACAAGGAGACTTCCTAGCATCGATCGACATCAAGGATGCTTATCTCCATGTGCCGATCGCACCCGAACATCAACGCTTTTTGCGCTTCGCCATCAGGGACGAACACCTTCAGTTCGTGGCATTGCCTTTCGGCCTGGCGACAGCCCCACGGGTGTTCACCAAGGTCATGGCATCTGTTGTGGCGGTCCTACACTCTCAGGGACACTCGGTGATTCCCTACTTAGACGATCTTCTGGTCAGGGCACCCTCTCAGTTGGCGTGTCAAAACAGCCTTTCCGTCGCTCTGGCGACTCTCCAGCAGTTCGGATGGATCATCAACTTTCCAAAATCCAAGTTGACACCGACCCAATCACTGGCGTACCTTGGGATGGAGTTTCATACTCAGTCAGCGGTGGTCATGCTACCGCTGGACAAACAGCTTTCTCTGCAGGCAGGGGTGCAATCTCTTCTTCGGGGTCAGTCACACCCCTTGAGGCGCCTCATGCACTTCTTGGGGAAGATGGTGGCAGCGATGGAGGCGGTGCCCTTCGCACAATTCCATCTGCGGCCACTCCAGTGGGACATTCTCCGAAAATGGGACAGGAGGTCGACTTCACTCGACAGGAACGTCTCTCTTTCCCTTGCAACCAAGACGTCACTTCAGTGGTGGCTCCTTCCCAACTCTCTGTCACAGGGGAAATCCTTCCTACCCCCCACCTGGGCTGTGGTCACGACGGACGCGAGCCTGTCAGGGTGGGGGGCGGTTTTTCTCCACCACAGGGCTCAGGGAACCTGGACTCCGATAGAGTCATCCCTTCTCGCAGTCTTCAAGCTTTCCAGGAAGTCCGACGAATTCTGCAGTGGGTGGAAGCCACAGCTTCCACCATCTCCGCAGTTCACATCCCGGGCGTAGAAAACTGGGAAGCAGATTTTCTCAGCCGACAGGGCATGGACGCGGGGGAATGGTCTCTTCACCCAGACGTGTTTCGAGAGATCTGTCGCCGCTGGGGAACGCCGGACGTCGATCTCATGGCGTCACGGCACAACAACAAAGTCCCGGCATTCATGGCCCGGTCTCAAGATCACAGAGCTCTGGCGCCGGACGCATTAGTTCAGGATTGGTCGCAGTTTCGACTTCCCTATCTGTTTCCTCCTCTGGCGATGCTCCCCAGAGTGCTGCGCAAAATCAGGTCCGACTGTCGTCGCGCCATTCTCGTCGCTCCAGATAGGCCGAGGCGGTCGTGGTACCCGGATCTGTGGCATCTCACGGTGGGTCAACCGTGGGCGCTCCCAGACCGCCCAGACTTGCTGTCTCAAGGGCCGTTTTTCCATCTGAATTCTGCGGCCCTCAACCTGACTGTGTGGCCATTGAGTCCTGGCTCCTAGCGTCCTCAGGGTTATCTCAAGATGTCATTGCCACTATGAGACAGGCCAGGAAACCAACGTCCGCCAAGATCTATCACAGGTCTTGGAGGATCTTCTTATCCTGGTGCTCTGACAAGGGTTTTACTCCCTGGCCCTTTGCCTTACCCACTTTTCTTTCATTCCTTCAATCCGGAATGGACAAGGGTTTGTCTCTCGGCTCTCTCAAGGGACAAGTATCGGCGCTTTCCGTATTTTTTCAAAAGCGTCTAGCCAGGCTTCTGCAGGTCCGCACGTTCCTGCAGGGAGTTTGCCACATAGTCCCACCTTACAAGCGTCCGCTGGAACCCTGGGATCTTAACAGGGTGCTAACGGCTCTTCAGAAACCACCTTTCGAGCCGCTGCCGGAGGTCTCTTTATCACGTCTTTCGCAGAAGGTGGCTTTTCTAGTGGCAGTTACATCGCTCCGTAGAGTGTCGGAGCTGGCAGCGCTGTCATGCAAAGCCCCCTTCCTGGTTTTTCACCAGGATAAGGTGGTTCTGCGTCCTGTCCCGGAATTTCTCCCTAAGGTGGTATCCCCGTTTCATCTCAATCAGGATATCTCCTTACCTTCATTTTGCCCTCATCCAGTTCACCAATGTGAAAAGGATTTGCACTCGTTAGATTTAGTGAGAGCACTCCGGCTCTACGTGTCTCGCACGGCGCCCCTGCGCCGTTCAGATGTGCTCTTTGTCCTTGTCGCTGGCCAGCGTAAGGGTTCGCAGGCTTCCAAGTCAACCTTGGCTCGATGGATCAAGGAACCGATTCTTGAATCCTACCGTTCTTCTGGGCTTCCACTTCCTTCAGGGTTGAAAGCCCATTCTACCAGAGCCGTGGGTGCGTCCTGGGCACTGCGGCACCGGGCTACGGCTCAGCAGGTGTGTCAGGCAGCTACCTGGTCTAGTCTGCACACTTTCACGAAACACTATCAGGTGCATACCTATGCTTCGGCAGACGCCAGTCTAGGTAGGCGAGTCCTTCAGGCGGCGGTTGCCCACCTGTAAGAGGGGGTCGTTTTTCGGCTCTTTTTATCGAGGTATTCTTTTACCCACCCAGGGACTGCTTTTGGACGTCCCAATTGTCTGGGTCTCCCAATGGAGCGACAAAGAAGAAGGGAATTTTGTTTACTTACCGTAAATTCCTTTTCTTCTAGCTCCTATTGGGAGACCCAGCACCCGCCCCTGTTCCCTTCGGGCTGTTGTTCTTTTGTGTACACGTTGTTCATGTTAAATTGTTCTTTTGGTTCATGGTTTTCAGTTCTCCGAACATCCTTCGGATTGAATTTACCTTAGACCAATTTATAAGTTTCCTCCTTCCTGCTTTTGCACCAAAACTGAGGAGCCCGTGATGCACAGGAGGGTGTATAGGCAGAGGGGAGGGGTTACACTTTTTAAAGTGTAATACTTTGTGTGGCCTCCGGAGGCAGAAGCTATACACCCAATTGTCTGGGTCTCCCAATAGGAGCTAGAAGAAAAGGAATTTACGGTAAGTAAACAAAATTCCCTTCTTTTATTCTATAAACTACTGACAACATGTCTCCGAACATATCCTTCTGAAAATGAGAAATGGTCAAAATAATGCATTGCTTTCAGACCTCAAATAATGCAAAGAAAACAAGTTCATAATAATTTAGAAACAACAATACTAATGTTTTAACTCAGGAGGAGTTCAGAAATCAGTATCTTGTGGAATAACCATGATTTTTAATCACAGCTTTCATGCGTCTTGGCATGCTTTCCACCAGTCTTTCACACTGCTTTTGGGTGACCTTATGCCACTCCTGGTGCCTTTGTTTGATGCAAGGTGACTATCCATCTTCCTCTTGATTACATTCAAGGGGTTTTCAATGGGGTTCAGGTCTGGAGATTGGTCTGGCCATGACAGGGTTTTGATGTGGTGGTCCTTCATCCACACATTGATTGACCTATCTGTGTGGCATGGCACATTATCCTGCTAGAAAAAACAGACCTCAGAGTTGGGGTACATTGCCTGAGCAGAAGGAAGCAACTGCTTTTCCAGGATAGCCCTGTATGCGGCTTGGTTAATACGTCCTTCACAAAGTTTAATCTGCCAAATTCCAGCCTTGCTGAAGCATCCCCAGATCATCACCGATCCACCGAAATGTCACAGTAGGTACAAGACAGTGTTGCTTGTACACGTCTCCAGGTCTCAATCTAACCATTAAACGACCAGGTGTTGGGCAAATCTGAAAATTAGACTCATCAGAGAAGATTACCTTACTCCGGTCCAATTGGGTAGATTAAACTTTGTGAAGGATGTATGAATGAAGCCGGATACAAGGTTATCCTGGAAAAAACCTTGCTTGATAATTTAGTTTGCCTCCCAAAAATCGCAATGAGATGCAGCTCATTTATTGTGCGCTTCATGCTGAATACTTCCCTCTGAGTTTCCGTGTAAGTGTCTGAAATAAGTGATTCAGCCAGAACTCTGGACAAAGATTCCATATAATGAGGCAGATGGAGACACTGTGGACTGCGTCTGGCCTATGATCTGTCGGTGTCCATCCTTTTAAGCGTGCACTTCTGAAAAGGACATCGGAAACAAGGGCCAAATGGAGTCCAAAGTAACTCTGCTGTCTCACAGTGGATGGATCCCTCTGAGGTGGGAGGGCCTCTGATTCAAGTAGATAGGAGATTTAGTTGTAAACCCCCAATGTAAGTGCTAAGCATAAAGCACACAAGAAATGTGAGACAAAATGTTACGTGAAATGTTCCCAATAAAAGCTTCGGCTCAATCCACATAAAAATCAAATCTCCACTGATTTCCATCATCTGTTAACGGATATACAAGTAAGATAGGTTTCCAAGTTACTAGTACCACAAAAGCTATGGAAAAGCGCCCTGGCTTACCAAAAGGTAAAGTGCATGGCTGGATAAACAGTTCTCGTTGCTGTAGTAGTACAGTAGTATAAAACAGTTTTTTTGTTACAGAATAAAAACTTGCTTTCTGCTACTATAGTAGCAGAAACTGGTTATCCAGACACGAAGCCTATCTTTAAAGTATTTTTTTTCCTACTGGTAATTTTTATCTGGTACTCATATCCCAGGCACGAGGCAGCAGCGACTGTTAATTTTAGCAGCTACTTTTAACCTTACAGGATTCATTATTGATTACCGTATATTAATCTGGCGCAGTCTATGCTTAATGTCCAGAAACTGATCCCTTTTCTTGTACTTCAATGGAGAAGTCCAGAAAGAGGGACACCTTCTAGCCATTCATAGATAATTCAGACATATTCCTTGCAGCACGAAGTAGAATGTCTCTGTCCTTATAATGCAAGATCTTCATTAGTACGGTATGAGGACTACTGGGTGAAGTGGCCTGGTTGGAGCCTGATGGGCTCTTTCAATTGCAAATATTGGGGTCAGGGGATACTTTCCAAAAGGATTTCAACACCCAGTCCTCAAAAAATTCAGTTACCCTAGTACCCTTCACTTTTCCCGATGCACCTGCAATTTTCATGCGATTTTCCAGATTATCGTTTGGCTTTAGTTGCCTCCAGGGACCTGTTATATTACTGTACTTCCTTTCTCGTAGGCCAAAGTACATCATCCATTTCACTAACTTTTTCTTCGAGCTCAGTAGTTCTTTCAGCAAGTTTTCTAAGATCTTGGTCCATATTAGTTACATACTCCTTGATACACCCCACTTGCATTGTGAGATTAGACAGGGATACATTGCACTGATTGATAGCAATCATCACATCTGTGAGGGTAGGCTCCCTGTTTTGAGAGGGAACCTCCATCATGGTATCCCCTATGTCCTGTATCTGCAGATATACAGTAGGTCTCCCCTCACTAGTTTACTTTTTTATTATTATTATTATTATTATTAAAAGAGGTATCATACTTTGCTTTCTTGCCTGCACATATTCAATATGCGGGCTTCTTACAGGTTCTGGAGAGATGGATAGAGCAAATCTCTCCAGCCTGGCTGCAACTTCTTTCTGGTGGTCAGCCATACGCCTTTGCAGGAGTTGAGGACACCATGGCACCATCTTTGATTTTATGCTCGACGCCTTTCATACTTTTTCTTCACCTCATTCTGAGTCATGCCTCTGACAAAAGGTTTCTGGACAAAGGTAATTAGCAGTTATAAAGCAAAAAGGGCTGTCTGGTGTGTCTAGGCTACTCACATGGGATCAATAGAGGATAAATGTACCAGATCTCTCAAGGATCATGTTCGCTCACATTGCGCGCCAGTCTGTTATTTTAAAGGAGGTACCAGATATGCTCCTAAGTGAGCAATGCCATTTTTTATACACTGTTTAAAAAAATAAAGGGAACACTAAAATACCATGTCCTAGATCTCAATGAATGAATAGTTCCAGTTGCCAATTTTTATTCATTACATAGTGGAATGTGTTGAGAACATAAAAATGATCAATGTAAATCAAAACTAATATCCCATGGAAGTCTGGATTTGGAATGATACTCAAAATCAAAGAGGAAAATCAAATTACAGACTTATCCAACTTCAGTGGAAATGCTTCAAGACAAGGAAATGAGGCTCAGTGCTGTGTGTGACATCCAAGTGCCTGTATTACCTCCTTAGAAAGCCTGGGCATGCTCCTGATGAGATGACGGATATTCTCCTGACGCATCTCCTCCCAGACCTGGTCTAAAGCAGGAGTCAACTCCTGGACAGTTTGTGGTGCAACATGGCATTGGTGGATGGAACAAGATATGATGTTCCAGATGTGCTCAATTCAGATCTGGGGAATCGGCAGGCCAGACCATAGCACCAATGCCTTCATCATGCAGGAACTTCTGACACACTTGAGCCACGAGTCCTAGCATTGTCATGCATCAGAAGGAACCCAGGGCCCACTGCACATGGTCTCAAAATGGGTCTGAGGATCTCATCCCTATACCTAATAGCAATCAGGGTATCTCTGGCTAGCACATGGAAGGCTGATCGGCCCTCTAAAGAAATGCCTCTCTACACCATTACTGACCCACTGCCTAACCAATCATGCTGGAGGATATTGCAGCCAACAGAATGTTCTCCACGGTGTCTCCAGACTCTTGTCATGTCTATCACATGCTCAGTGTGAACCTGTGAAGAGCACAAGGCGCCAATATCAAATCTGACAATCTTGGTGTTCTCAGACAAATGCCAATCAGCCTGCACAGTGTAGGGCTTTAAGCCAACACTCACTTGTGGATGTCAGGCCCTCATACCCTCAAGGAATCTGTTTCTGACAGTTTGAGCAGATACATGGATATTAATGACCTGCTGAATGTCATTGTGCATGTACATGTACTGTATAGTGGTATGGAGTCGGTAAGGCTGATTTCACACATCCGGTTTTTGCTATGCGGCACAATCTGGCACTTTGGAAAAACGCAACCATTTTTTTTTGCTGCCGGTTGCGTTTTTCCTGCATAGACTTTAATTAGTGCCGCTTGGCCTTGCGTTCGGTCCGGTTTTTGCCGCATGCGGCAGATTTAGCCGATGCGGTGGCCGGATAGAACGTTGCCTGGCACGTTTTTTTGTGCGGCAAAAAAACCCGCATCGCGCCGCATCCAACCGATGCGGCGCTTTTCTCACTGCATCCCTATGGATGCCGGATGCGGCGCGATGCGTCAAACACCGCATCCGGCCGCCGCATGCGGTTTTTGCCACTGCGCATGCTCAGTAGCATGCCGCAAGCAGCAAAAACCGGACGGGCCGCATGTAAAAAACGTATGCAAAGGATGCGGTGTTTTCACCGCATCCGTTGCATAGGTTTCACAGCCGGATTGAGCCGCACTGCTCAAACCGGATGTGTGAAAGCAGCCTAAGCCAAATCAACTCCAACTCCTACTCCCTCATATTAGTTGAAACCAGAATTTTCCATCCATTCTCTATAAAGAAACATCTGCAAGTTTTACTCACTATATGACATGAATCAGAATAAACTTTAGGCCAATAAGGAACCAAAATTATTTGTTTACCAAATGCCAGAATAATGTGAGTGAATGTTTTAAGGCATTTTTATTACTTTCTGCAAATGTTTACATAAATTCTATTAGTATTTGGCTCCATTGCCTTTACACTGTTATAACTTGAGTGAACATTTTTGGATATCCTTCCATAAGCTTCTCACAATAGTTGGTAGGAATTTGGGCCCATTCCTCCTGACAGAACTGGTGTAACTGAGCCATGTTTGTAGGTTGCCTTGCTCGCACCTGCCTTATCAGCTTTTCCCATAAATTGTCAATAGGATTGAGATCAGGACTTTATGATGTCCACTCCAAAACATTGACTTTGCGATCCTTAAGCCACTTTGTAACCAGTTTGCAAGTATTCTTCAGGTCATTGTCCATTTGGAAGACCCATTTCTGCCCAAGCTTTAAGGCCCAGTCACACTAAACAACTTACCAGCGATCCCAACAACGATCCAACCTGATAGGGATCGCTGGTAAGTTGCTAGGAGGTTGCTGGTGAGATGTCACACTGTGACGCTCCAGCGATCCCACCAGCAACCTGACCTGGCAGGGATCGCTGGAGCGTGGCTACACGAGTTGCTGGTGAACTCACCAGCAACCAGTGTCCCAGCCCCCAGCGCCGCGTGGAAGATGCTGCGCTTGGTAACTAAGGTAAATATCGGGTAACCAACCCGATATTTACCTTGGTTACCAGCGCACGCAGCTACACGTGCAGGGAGCAGCGCACACCGCTTAGCGCTGGGTCTTTGCTCTCCTAATTACAGCACACATCGGGTTAATTACCCGATGTGTGCTGCAGCTACATGTGCACAGAGCAGGGAGCAGCGCACACCGCTTAGCGCTGGCTCCTTGCTCTCCTAGCTACAGTACACATGGGGTTAATTACCGATGTGTACTCTGCTACACGTGCAAGAAGCAGGAGCCGGCACTGACAGTGACAGCGGAGGAGGCTGGTAACAAAGGTAAATATCGGGTAACCAAGGACAGGGCTTCTTGGTTACCTGATGTTTACCGTGGTTACCAGTGTCCGCAGAAGCCGGCTCCTGCTGCCTGCACATTTAGTTGTTGCTGTCTCGCTGTCACACACAGCGATCTGTGCTTCACAGCGGGAGAGCAACAACTAAAAAATGGCCCAGGACATTCAGCAACAACCAACGACCTCACAGCAGGGGCCAGGTTGTTGCTGGATGTCACACACAGCAACATCACTAGCAACATCGCTGCTACGTCACAAAAGTTGTTCGTTAGCAGCGATGTTGCTAGCGATATTGCTTAGTGTGACGGGGCCTTTAAGTTCCAGTCTGATATCTTGAGATGTAGCTTCTTTATTGCCACATAATCTTCTTTACTCATAATGCCATCTATTTTGTGAAGTGCACCAGTCACTCCTGCAGCAAAACAACCCCACAACATGATGCTGCCACCACGTTTCATAGCTGGCACGGTGTTCTTAGGCTTCAAAAGCTTCTCCCTTTTTCCTCCAAATGTAACAATGGTCATTTTGGCCAAACAGTTTAATTCAATTCAGTTTCATCAGACCACAGGACAGGTCTCTAAAAATTAATATCTTTGTTCCTATGTGCATTTGCAAACATTAAAGGGAACCTGTCAGGTCCAATATCCACCCAGAACCACGAGCAGATATGGGTGCATATTGCTAATCCCTGCCTGACCATCCATGTATACACTAGCATAGATAAAGAGATCTTTAGAAAAAGTATTTCTAAAGATCTTTTACCATATACTAATGAGCGAGGGGATTAGTCCCCTGGGCATAAGCTCCCCTTGTCAGTCAGCTCCATTAGCATGTTAGCACGCCCACAGGAGCATACTAATGAATGTGCAGTGTCAGAGGTTGATCTCACTCACCTCTCCGCCGCCATTGTGTCAAATGGGGAATTTCGTCTCAGTGCACATGGCCCCGGAGCTTGGGCCATGCACATTATGAAGCTGGGTGTACACGTCCTGGCTTCAAACTGAAGTAATGACTGAACCTCCGGCGTGCTAACATGCTAATGGAGCCGACTGACAAGGGAACCAACGCCCAGGGGGCTAGTCCCCTCGCTCATTAGCATATGATAAAATATCTTTAGAAATACTTTTCATAAAGATTTCTTTATCTATGCTAGTGTATACAGGGACGGTTAGGCAGTCATTAGCAATATGCACCCAGAACTGCTTGTGGTTCTGGGTGCATACTGGACCTGACAGGTTCCCTTTAATCTGTTTTGTTTTTTTTTTCTCTTTTGGAGTAATGGCTTCTTACTGGGAGAGTGGCCTTTCAGCCCATGTTGATACAGTACTCGTTTCACTGTAAATATTGACAGTCTTATCAGCTTCCGACAGCATCTTCACAAGATCTTTTGCTTTTGTTCTTGGGTTGATATGCACATGTCTGACCAAAGCACGTTCATCTCTAGTACACAGAACCCATCTCCTTCCTGAGCGGTATGATGGCTGGACATTCCCATCATATTTGTACTTGCATGTAAGGCCCGTTTCACACATCCGGCATTTCGCCGGATGCCGGATCTGGCACACATACACTACAGTACATTCATTTACAGTGCAAATGTGACACCATTCGGTTGTGTGCTTCATGCAAACCGCATTTGCCCGCATGGTGTCACGCTTCCACTGTAAATGAATGTACTGTACTGCACACGTGCCGGGATTCGGTGAAATGCTGGATGTGTGAAACGGGCCTAATTGTTTCTATAGATGAACAAGGCCCCTTCAGGTATCTGGAAATTGCACCCAAGGATAAACCAGACTTGTGCAAGTCCACAATTCTCTTCCGGAGATCTTTGCTGACTTTCCCATGATACTACAAAAAGAAGCAATGTTTCAGGTGTTCATTAAAACACATCTACTAGTGTCTCTAATTAACTCAGATGTTGACAATAAACCTATCAGAAGCTTCCAAAGACAGCACATATCATCATATGGGCTGTCCCATATTGTTTAAAGTGATAGTACGCATAGCGTATGGAAACTTTTGACGTTGCAGAAAGTAATAAAAATGTCTTAAAACATATTCTCTTGCTCATTATTCTGGCATTTGGCAACTATAAATAACTTTGATTCCTAATTGACCTAAAGCAGGAAAGGTTTATTCTGATTACATGTCATGATAGTGAGAAAAACATGCATGTGTCCTTTTAGATAGTAATGTTATGTGCGCACGTTGCATATTTTTCCGCGTTTACACAGCATCTAAAACAGCAGCATAAATGCATGCGTTCTACTTCCCCAGCAAAGTCTATGAGAAGTTGGCAAATTTCATGCGCACATTGCTTTTTTTTAAAGCTTTTTGGATGCCAAAGATTTGACAAAATCGATGTGTAAAAAAAAAAAAAAAAGCATGTCACTTCTTTTGTGCGTTTTGGTTGCATTTTCCACTCATTGAAATCAATGAAATGTGTCAAAACGCAACCAAAAAGCGATTTCTTGAGAACACAGTTATCCAATATGTGGTTAGAAACTAGTGAAAGAACGCTATTTGAAAGTTGGAGTGCAATTTTGAATGGAATAGAGTGTGGAGGTCATGTTGCAATTGAAGAGACCCAGACATGCTGGGGGAAACTCCCCCCACACAAGTGACACCATTTTGGAAACTATACCCCACAATGTACTTCACAGCCTCATAGTGTGTGTGTGTCCGGGATTGGCATCTGCACCGTCACAGCTACAGCCACAACATTTTGCACACTCACACTTCTGGACCCAGAGAGCGTTATAGGCTATGTTTTGAGGGGAAATTTTAACCCCGCACTTTACAGTTATTCACCAAAAAACATGCCTCCATTAAAGCGAATGGAGCTGGGAGCCACAGTGCAGCCAGAACTTCAGAAGAATGTGCAGCCACACCCTTAAATGGAATGTTGGCGTGTCACAATGCAGCCAGGGAGAGACAGACGCAGCCAGGGAGAGACAGACACAGACAGGGTAAGAAACAGACACAAAGAGACAGACACAAACAAAGAGACAGACTGACAGGGAAAGAGACAAAGAGATAAAGAAACAGACACAGGGAAAGAGACAGGGAAAGAGATTGAGACAGATAGACATTATAATTACATTTATATCTATTTGTTTTGTGTTTTTTTTGTGTGCAGAATACATTTTTGTTAATACATTCTATTTTGTTAACAGCAGTTATCAACCCGGGCGAAACCGGGTTGTATAGCCAGTTATATATATATATTATCTAATATATAAAGCTGAATGTGTGTGTATGTCCGGGATTGACATCTGCACCGTCGCAGCTACAGCCACAAAATTTTGCACACTCACACGTCTGGACCCCGAGAGCGTCATAGGCTATGTTGTGAGGCGAAATTTTAACCGTGCGTGTTCCAATTTACCAATCAATTTTGCCCCTATCTACATAATGGGGAAAAAGTGAAACGAAAAGTGTTAGCGGCAAATTGACAGCTGCCAGATGTGAACAAGGGGGACTTAAAGAATGAGAGCGATTGCGCCAAAGAGTATATACCGTTCAGTTCTAAGGTGGGGCCCCGACATGGGATACTCACCACACTCGGGGATATGAACACACACACAAAATGCGCCACACACTACCACGTGGTTCAACACATATACCACCCTCAGCACACATTTCACCACACATACACAAACCTCGCCACATAATCGCCAGAAAACACACACAAGTCTGGTATTATCCTTCAAAAATAATCTGATTAATAAGCAGCCAAACTACAAGAACAACAAAATGTACCATATCAGAAATACGGCAGCTGTCAGTCACATGACCTATTATGTGTATGTGTGAGCTAATATATACTGTCAGGGGGGAGGAATTTCTGTTGCCTAGGGATTTATCAGGCTGCCAATGACAACCAATCAAAGCTCAGCTTCTATTTTGCTAGTTAATTAATCTGAGCTCTGACTGGTTAATATAGGCAACAAAGGACATTATCAGTATAACAAAGCTTGTGTGAGGTGTTGGGGTGTGTTGGTGGAAAGGCTGATGTCAGTCACATTACCTCTGTGTGAGAGGATATACAAACTGTCAGTTACAGACTATTTTTACCACAATAATGCCTCATAAGAAAAGGAATTCCTTGGCACGAATGTCAGCTGATGTGAAAAGCTGCATTACGGGCCAATGAAAAATGTGAAGACCGAGAAACCAGGCTGACACACATGAGAACAGCAACTGCTTCCTCAAGAGCCAATGAACGTTCTGAGGAAAGGGAAGCGAAGCTTGCAGACATGAAAACAAGAGCGGCTTCCTCAAGGGTCAATGATGTTTCTGAGGAGAGGGAAGCGAGGCTTGCAGTAAAGAGAAGAGCTGCTTCCTCAAGGGCCAATGAGTCATCTCAGCAGAGAGAAGGCCGACTTGCCACTAAGGCTGCTTTCACACCTCCGGTTTCTGCAATGCGGCACAATCCAGCACTTTGCAGGAGAATCGCAACCGTTTTTTTTTGCTGCCGGTTGCGTTTTTTCTGCATAGACTTTAATTAGTGCCGCATTGTGCCGCAAGGCCTTGCGTTCCATCCGGTTTTTGCCGCATGCGGCAGATTTAGCCGATGCGGCAGCCGGATGGAACGTTGCCTGGCACATTTTTTCGTGCAGCAAAAAACCCCGCATCACGCCGCATTCGGCCGATGCGGCGCATTTTTCAATGCATGCCTATGGCGGCCGGATGCGGCAAAAACCGCATCCGGCCGCCGCATGCGGTTTTTGCCACTGCGCATGCTCAGTAGCATGCCGCAAGCGGCAAAAACCGGACGGGCCGCATGGGAAAAACTTATGCAAAGGATGCAGTGTTTTCACCGCATCCGTTGCATAGCTTGCACAGCCGGATTGAGCCGCAGAGCTCAAGCCGGATGTGTGAAAGCAGCCTAAGAGAATTGCTATTTCTTCCTCTAGGGCACAGGAAATGGTTGGAGATTTGAAACATGCTGCCTTTTGTTACCAGTCAGACAAACTACCAGGATCATCCTGAAGTTCAGATAGCAAAAATGGATGTGGTCTGCATGTACTGCAGTGCCTGAAATGGAAAGATGAACCGCCAGGTTTATGCTGTGCATATGGCAAGATTAAACTTCCACTTCTCCTGTCACCACCAGATCCCCTAAAGTCTCTGATGACAGCTACCAGTACAATAGCAAACCATTTCTTGGACATTAGGAAGTACAACTCCTGCTTTCAAATGACATCATTTGGTGCAACAAAAAAGGGAATTTTGTTTACTTACCGTAAATTCCTTTTCTTCTAGCTCCTATTGGGAGACCCAGACAATTGGGTGTATAGCTTCTGCCTCTGGAGGCCACACAAAGTATTACACTTTAAAAAGTGTAACCCCTTCCCTCTGCCTATACACCCTCCCGTGGACCACGGGCTCCTCAGTTTTGGTGCAAAAGCAGGAAGGAGAAAACTTATAAATTGGTCTAGGGTAAATTCAATCCGAAGGATGTTCGGAGAACTGAAGACCATGAACCAAAAGAACAATTCAACATCAACAACATGTGTACACAAAAGAACAACCAGCCCAAAGGGCACAGGGGTGGGTGCTGGGTCTCCCAATAGGAGCTAGAAGAAAAGGAATTTACGGTAAGTAAACAAAATTCCCTTTTTCTTTGTCGCTCCATTGGGAGACCCAGACAATTGGGACGTCCAAGAGCAGTCCCTGGGTGGGTAAAAGAATACCTCAATAAAAAGAGCCGAAAACGGCCCCCTCTTACAGGTGGGAAACCGCCGCCTGAAGGACTCGCCTACCTAGACTGGCGTCTGCCGAAGCATAGGTATGCACCTGATAGTGCTTCGTGAAAGTGTGCAGACTAGACCACATAGCTGCCTGACACACCTGCTGAGCCGTCGCCCGGTGCCGCAATGCCCAGGACGCACCTACGGCTCTGGTAGAATGGGCTTTCAGCCCTGAAGGGAGCGGAAGCCCAGAAGAACGGTAGGCCTCGAGAATCGGTTCCTTGATCCACCGAGCCAAGGTTGACCTGGAGGCCTGAGAGCCCTTACGCTGGCCAGCGACAAGGACAAAAAGCGCATCTGAACAGCGCAGGGGCGCCGTGCGAGACACGTAGAACCGGAGTGCTCTCACTAGATCCAAAGAGTGCAAATCCTTTTCACACTGGTGAATTGGATTAGGGCAAAAGGAAGGCAAGGAGATATCCTGATTTAGATGAAAAGGGGATACCACCTTAGGGAGAAATTCCGGGACAGGACGCAGAACCACCTTATCCTGGTGAAAAACCAGGAAGGGGGCTTTGCATGACAGCGCTGCAAGCTCAGACACTCTCCGAAGTGATGTGACTGCCACCAGGAAGGCCACCTTCTGCGAAAGACGGGAGAGAGAGACATCCCGCAGCGGCTCAAAAGGCGGCTTTTGAAGAGCCGTCAGGACCCTGTTAAGATCCCAAGGTTCCAACGGACGTTTGTAAGGTGGGACCAAGTGACAGACCCCCTGCAGGAACGTGCGGACTTGTGGAAGCCTGGCTAGACGCTTTTGAAAAAATACGGAGAGCGCCGATACTTGGCCCTTGAGAGAGCCGAGGGACAAACCGTTGTCCATTCCAGATTGTAGGAATGAAAGGAATGTGGGTAAGGCAAACGGCCATAGAGGAAAACCGTTATCAGCGCACCAGGATAGGAAGATTTGCCAAGACCTATAATAGATCTTGGCGGACGTTGGCTTCCTGGCTTGTCTCATGGTGGCAATGACATCCTGAGATAACCCTGAAGACGCTAGGAGCCAGGACTCAATGGCCACACAGTCAGGTTGAGGGCCACAGAATTCAGATGGAAAAACGGGCCTTGTGACAGCAAGTCTGGGCGGTCTGGAAGTGCCCACGGTTGACCCACCGTGAGATGCCACAGATCCGGATACCACGACCGCCTCGGCCAGTCTGGAGCGACTAGTACCCTGGGCAGCATCGCCAGAGGGGGAAACACATAAGGCAGTCGAAACTGCGACCAATCCTGGACTAAAGCGTCCGCTGCCAGAGCTCTGTGATCCTGAGACCGTGCCATGAAGGCCGGGACCTTGTTGTGTCGCGACGCCATGAGATCGACGTCCGGCGTTCCCCAGCGGCGACAGATCTCTCGAAACACGTCTGGGTGCAGAGACCATTCCCCCGCGTCCATGCCCTGACGACTGAGAAAATCTGCTTCCCAGTTTTCTACGCCCGGGATGTGAACTGCGGAGATGGTGGAGACTGTGGCTTCCACCCACTGCAGAATCCGCCGGACTTCCTGGAAGGCTTGACGACTGCGAGTGCCGCCTTGGTGGTTGATGTAGGCGACGGCAGTGGCGTTGTCCGACTGGATTCGGATCTGCCTGACCTCCAGCCACCGATGGAAAGCCAATAGGGCTAGATATACTAACCTTATCTCCAGGATATTGATCTGAAGGGACGATTCTATCGGAGTCCAGGTTCCTTGAGCCCTGTGGTGGAGAAAAAACGCTCCCCAACCTGACAGGCTCGCGTCCGTGGTGACCACGGCCCAGGTTGGGGGTAGGAAGGATTTTCCCCGAGACAGAGATGTGGGTAGGAGCCACCACTGAAGTGATGTTTTGGTTGCAAGGGAAAGAGATGTTCTTGTTGAAGGAAGCCGCACTCTTGTCCCATTTGCGAAGAATGTCCCATTGGAGTGGCCGTAGATGGAATTGCGCGAATGGCACTGCCTCCATAGCTGCAACCATCTTCCCCAGGAAGTACATGAGGCGCCGTAAGGGGTGTGACTGACTCCGAAGAAGTGATTGCACCCCCGCCTGCAGAGAAAGCTGTTTGTCGCGCGGCAGCTTGACTAACGCTTGCTGGGTATGAAACTCCATCCCGAGGTAAGTCAGTGATTGGGTCGGCGTCAACTTGGATTTCGGGAAATTGATGATCCACCCGAACTGCTGGAGAGTCGCCAGAGTGACGGTAAGACTTCGTTGACATGCCACCCGAGAAGGGGCCCTGACTAGGAGATCGTCCAAATAAGGGATCACCGAGTGGCCCTGAGAGTGCAGGACCGCCACGACGGATGCCATGACTTTGGTGAAAACCCGTGGGGCTGTCGCCAGGCCGAAGGGCAATGCGACGAACTGGAGGTGTTCGTCCCCGATGGCGAACCGCAGGAAACGTTGATGTTCGGGTGCGATCGGCACATGGAGATGAGCATCCTTGATGTCGATCGATGCTAGGAAGTCTCCTTGTGACATTGAAGCGATGACTGAGCGGAGAGATTCCATCCGAAACCGTCTGGTTCTCACATGTCTGGTGAGCAGCTTGAGGTCCAGAACGGGACGGAATGACCCGTCCTTTTTTGGCACCACGAACAAGTTGGAGTAAAATCCGCGACCACGTTCCTGAAAGGGGACGGGAATCACAACTCCTTCCATCTTCAGAGCGTCCACTGCCTGAAAAAGTGTGTCGGCCTGTGCAGGGGGTGGGGAGGTTCTGAAGAAACGAGCCACAGGACGAGAGCTGAACTCTATCCTGTAACCATGAGACAGGATGTCTCTCACCCAACGGTCTTGAACGTGTGGCCACCAGGCGTCGCCAAAGCGGGAGAGCCTGCCACCGACCGAGGATGTGGGTAGGTGAGGCCGAGAGTCATGAGGAGGCCGTCTTGGAGGCAGTGCCTCCTGCGGCCTTTTGGGGGCGTGACTTGGACCGCCACGCATAGGAGTTCCTCTGGCCTTTCTCCGGCCGGTTGGACGAAGAGGTTTGGGGCTTGGCGGAGGGACGAAAGGACAGAAACCTCGATTGGATCTTTCTCTGCTGAGGTCTCTTAGGTTTGGACTGTGGTAAGGAGGAGTCCTTTCCCGAGGATTCCTTAATAATCTCATCCAGCCGTTCGCCAAATAAACGTTCGCCAGAAAAAGGCAAACCAGTTAAGAACCTTTTGGAAGCAGAGTCTGCTTTCCATTCGCGCAGCCACATGGCCCTGCGGACAACCACGGAGTTAGCGGATGCCATGGCCGTACGGCTAGCGGAGTCCAGGACGGCGTTCATGGCATAGGACGAAAATGCTGATGCCTGAGAGGTCAAGGAAGAAACATGCGGAGCAGAATTCCGCGTGACAGCCTTAATCTCAGACAGACATGCCGAGATTGCTTGGAGAGCCCACACGGCCGCAAAGGCCGGGGCGAAAGATGCGCCCGTGGCCTCATAAATAGACTTCACCAAGAGCTCTATCTGTCTGTCAGTGGCATCCTTCAGGGATGAGCCATCGGCAACAGACACAACGGACCTAGCAGCCAATCTAGAGACCGGCGGATCCACCTTGGGTGAGTGAGCCCAGCCCTTAACGACTTCAGGTGGAAAGGGATAACGTGTGTCAGAGTGCCTTTTAGCAAAGCGCTTGTCCGGGACCGCTCTGGGCTTCTGGACAGCGTCCCTGAAGTTAGAGTGATCAAAAAACGTACTGCGCGTACGTTTGGGGAATCGAAATTGGTGTTTCTCCTGCTGAGAAGCCGACTCCTCTACAGGTGGAGGCGGGGGAGAGAGATCCAACACCTGGTTGTTGGTCGAGGTAAGATCATTTACTAAGGCGTCCTCCTCAGAGGTCTCAAGGTTGAGGGCAAAGTCAGGGTCACAGCCCTGAGCTCCCACGTCCGCCTCGTCATCCTGAGAGTCCTCAAGCTGAGATCCAGAGCAGCGTGAGGAGGCCGGGGAAGAGTCCCAGCGAGGCCGCTTAGCCGGTCTGGGACTGTGATCCGGGCAGGAGTCCTCCGCCTGGGACCTAGGGGCTATCCTGGGAGTGCGCTTCGGCGCGGACCGAGAAGGCCCTGGAGGAGACAAACTAACAGGGGCCAGGGCCTGTGAAGAGCCCGGTCTGGACTGCAATGTCTCAAGGAGCTTAGATGACCATTTGTCCATAGACTCTGCAATGGATTGAGAAAGTGACTGAGAGAGTTTCTCAGCGAAAGAGGCCAATGACGGTGACTCTGTCCCTGCAGCCTGCTCAGGGGGAGCAGGGGGATCTACATGAGCCGAGGGGCCCACAAGTGCCCTAGGCTCCGGCTGAGCAAGCGTGGCAGGAGTCGAGCATTGATCACAGTGAGGGTAGGTGGATCCCGCAGGCAACATAGCCCCACAAGAGGTACAGGCTGCGAAAAAAGAGAATTTTGTTTACTTACCGTAAATTCTTTTTCTTATAGTTCCGTAATGGGAGACCCAGACCATGGGTGTATAGCTTCTGCCTCCGGAGGACACACAAAGTACTACACTAAAAAGTGTAGCTCCTCCCTCCTAGCATATACACCCCCTGGATAACCAAATATAGCCAGTTTAGTGCAAAAGCTGAAGGAGGACAGCCACCAACAAGTAGAGATAGAGCAAAAAACCGGAACAACCGGAGCCTCTGTCTACAACAACAGCCGGTGAAAACACACGGAACAAGAAAACTGCCAACAGGCAACAGGGAGGGTGCTGGGTCTCCCATTATGGAACTATAAGAAAAAAAATTTACGGTAAGTAAACAAAATTCTCTTTTTCTTCATCGTTCCTTATGGGAGACCCAGACCATGGGACGTCTCAAAGCAGTCCATGGGTGGGAATAAACAGAAAACTGAGAAGTAGGCGAAACCTAACTTCACAAATGGGCGACAGCCGCCTGAAGGATGCGTCTGCCCAAGCTCGCATCTAACGAAGCATGAGCATGCACTTGGTAGTGCTTCGAAAAGGTATGCAGACTAGACCAAGTGACAGCCTGACAGACCTGCTGAGCCGTAGCCTGGTGCCGGAAAGCCCAAGAGGCACCGACAGCTCAGGTCGAGTGTGCCTTGATCCCCGGCGGGGGAGGCACCTGAGAACACTGGTAGGCATCGGAGATGGCCGACCTAATCCAACGAGCTAGGGTCGGCTTAGAAGCCGAGAGGCCCTTGCGCCTACCTGAGGTCAGCACAAAAAGAGAGGTGCCCCGCCTAAGAGCAGCGGTGCGAGACACATAGATCTGGAGTGCCCGCACCAGATCCAGAGTATGCAACGCTTTTTCAAAGCGATGAACAGGAGCCGGACAAAGGGAAGGCAGGGAAATATCCTGGATAAGGTGGAAAGCAGATACCACCTTAGGAAGAAAGTCCGGAGTCGGACGGAGAACCACCTTGTCCTGATGAAACACCAAAAAAGGTGACTCCGAAGAGAGAGCAGCCAAATCAGACTCTCCTGAGGGAGGTTATGGCCACTAGAAAGACCACTTTCTGTGAAAGACGAGACAAAGAAACCTCCCTAAGTGGCTCAAAAGGGGGTTTCTGCAAGGCCGTGAGGACCAGATTAAGGTGCCAGGGATCCAAAGGACGCCGGTAAGGCGGAATGATGTGAGATGCGCCCTGCATGAAGGTGCGCACCTGAGCCAGTCGGGCGATACGCCGCTGGAACAATACTGACAGAGCCGAGACCTGACCCTTGAGGGAAGGGAGGGATAGTCCTAGCTGCAGACCGGACTGTAAAAAGGACAGAAGGGTCGGCAGGGAAAAATTCCAAGGAGCATGGCCGGAAGAGCGACACCAGGACAGGAAGATTCTCCAGGTCCTGTGATATATCTTGGCCGAGGAAGACTTCCGAGCCAGAGTCATAGTGGAGATGACTTCAGGAGGGATACCAGAATTCGTCAAGATCCAGGACTCAAGAGCCACGCCGTCAATCTGAGAGCCGCAGAATTCTGGCGGAAAAACGGACCTTGTGAGAGAAGGTCTGGACGGTCCGGAAGATGCCACGGCACCTCCACGGACAGGTGGAGCAGGTCTGGATACCAAGCTCGCCTGGGCCAGTCTGGAGCAATGAGGAAGACCCGACGGCCCTCCATTCTGATCTTGCGCAGGACTCTGGGCAAGAGAGCTAGAGGGGGAAACACGTAAGCCAGGCGAAACTGGGACCAATCCTGAACCAGCGCGTCCGCTGCAAAGGCCTGAGGATCGTGGGAGCGAGCCACGTAAACCGGAACCTTGTTATTGTGCCGGGATGCCATTAGGTCCACTTCCGTTGTGCCCCACTTGCGGCAGATTGTCCGAAACACTGCCGGATGCAGAGCCCACTCGCCGCTGTCCACGGTCTGACGGCTGAGATAATCTGCCTCCCAGTTTTCCACGCCTGGGATGTGGACTGCGGATATGGTGGACTTTGAGTCCTCCGTCCACTGAAGGATGCGTTGAACCTCCAACATTGCCTGGCGGCTGCGTGTCCCGCCTTGGTGATTGATGTAGGCAACTGCTGTCGCGTTGTCTGACTGGACTCGAATGTGCTGGCCCGCCAACAGATGGTGAAAGGCTAAGAGAGCTAGAAGCACAGCTCTGATTTCCAGCACATTGATAGAGAGGGCTGATTCGGACTGAGTCCAAGTGCCCTGCGCTCTGTGGTGGAGATATACTGCTCCCCAGCCGACTAGACTGGCATCCGTGGTGAGGATCACCCAGGACTGGGCCAGGAAGGAACGTCCCTGAGACAGAGAGAGGGGCCGAAGCCACCACTGAAGGGAGCCCCTGGTCTGTGGCGACAGAGCCACTAACCTGTGCAAGGAGTAAGTCCGCTTGTCCCAACAGTGGAGAATGTCCAGCTGCAGGGGACGCAGATGGAACTGGGCAAAGGGAACCGCTTCCATTGACGCCACCATCTGACCCAGCACCTGCATTAGGTGCCTGATGGAATGACGGCGGGGCCTCAGCAAAGAGCGCACCGCCAGATGGAGGGTCTGCTGTTTGACTAAGGGCAGCTTTACAAGTGCCGGCAAAGTCTCGAACTACATCCCTAGGTACGTGAGACTCTGGGTTGGAGTCAGAGTGGACTTGGGTAGATTGACAAGCCACCCGAACTGGACTAGAGTGGCGAGAGTGAGCGAGACACTCCGCTGACAGTCTGCACTGGATGAAGCCTTGACTAGAAGGTCGTCCAGGTAAGGAATCACTGCCAACCCCTGGAGGTGCAGAACCGCAACCACTGCTGCCATGATTTTGGTGAATACTCGAGGGGCCGTGGCTAACCCGAAGGGGAGAGCCACAAATTGGAAATGTTCCTCTCCGATTGCAAAACGTAGCCAACGCTGGTGTGAAACTGCAATTGGCACATGCAGATAGGCATCTCTGATGTCGATGGATGCCAGGAAATCTCCTTGGGTCATTGAGGCAATGACTGATCGCAGAGACTCCATGCGAAAATGCCGCACCTGAACATGCTTGTTGAGAAGCATGAGATCCAGGATGGGCCAGAAGGAACCGTCCTTTTTGGGGACTATGAAGAGATTTGAGTAGAAACCTCTGAACCGTTCCCGGGCGGGAACCAGTACAATTACTCCATTGGCCTGCAAGGATGCCACGGCCTGCGAGAAGGCGGCGGCCTTGGAGCAGGGGGGAGTGGACAGAAAAAATCTGTTTGGCGGGCTGGAAGAGAATTCTATCCTGTAGCCGTGGGAGATATCCCGCACCCACTGATCGGAGACGTGTTGAAACCACACGTCGCCAAAGTGGGAGAGCCTGCCACCGACCAAGGACATTGCTGGCGCGTCCAGATAGTCAAGAGGAGGCTGCCTTAGTGGCAGCGGCTCCTGCGGACTTCTGAGGACGCGGCTTCGTGCGCCAGCTGGGTTTTCGGTCCTTGGCTGAGTTAGTGGACGAGGCCGAGGGCTTAGAGGATGACCAGTTAGAGGAACGAAAGGAATGAAACCTCGACTGGTTCCTGCCCTGAACAGGTTTCCTGGTTTTAGTTTGTGGCAAGGAAGTACTCTTCCCGCCAGTAGCTTCCTTAATGATTTCATCCAGTTGTTCGCCAAACAGCCGGGACCCAGCAAATGGGAGCCCAGCAAGGTACTTCTTAGAAGAAGCGTCTGCTTTCCACTCTCGCAGCCACAAGATCCTGCGTATAGCGAGGGAATTAGCCGAAGCCACCGCCGTGCGGTGAGAAGCCTCCAGAATGGCAGACATGGCATAGGATGAAAAGGCTGAAGCCTGGGAAGTTAAGGCAACCATTTCGGGCATAGATTCCCTGGTGAGGGAATGCATCTCCTCTAGAGAAGCAGAGATGGCTTTGAGAGCCCATACTGCTGCAAAAGACGGGGAGAACGAGGCCCCTGCCGCTTCATATACAGATTTGGCCAAAAGGTCAACCTGGCTGTCAGTGGAATCCTTAAGTGAGGTGCCATCAGCCACAGATACAACTGTCCGGGCTGAGATTCTAGACACCGGAGGGTCCACCTTCGGTGAATGAGCCCACTCCTTGACCACCTCTGGTGGAAAGGGAAAACGGTCATCAGAACTACGCTTTGGGAAGCGTTTGTCAGGACAGGCCCTGGGCTTGGTCACAGTGTCCTGAAAACTGGAGTGGTTAAAGAACACACTCCTTGCTCTCTTAGGTGATGTAAACTGGTGCTTTTCTACCAGAGAGGGTTGTTCATCCGATACTGGTGGATTGAGGTCCAGCACAGAATTAATGGACGCAATCAAATCACTAACATCTGCATCACCTTCGGTGAGATCAATGGGGCACATGGAGGTAGCGTCCGAGCCCACAGTAAAGGCATCCTCCTCGTCCTGTGATTCAGCTCGTGAATCAGAGCCGCGAGACGAGGAAGGAGAGGAATCCCTGCGTTTAGGAGGACGGGGTCTGAGCTCTGTGAGCTCTGCTGAGCGAGCCGTAGCAGCAGAGGCGCCCTGAGAAGGGGGCTGATGCATGCTCAGCAGAGTCCGGGACAACTGTCCCATGGAGTCGGCAAAGGACTGGGAGATAGACTTAGAGAAGGATTCTACCCAAGCCGGGGGTTCAGCCACCGGAGCCGAAGCAGCCGGAGGGACCACTGGGAGTGAGACTCCAGGCTGAGGCACCACCATGTTAGAGCAGGCATCACAATGTGGATATGTGCTCGGTTCAGGCAGTACGAGCTTACATGCAGTGCATATTGAGTACAGCCTTGCAGCCTTGCTCCTTGTGTGAGACATGCTGCTGAAGTGGGAGTTCTGAGTAGAATGGCCCCCAGAGAGTATATAACTAGGTCCACAACCAGAGGTTGTGGCTTACCCGACAGTTTGTGTGCCCTCCAGATCCCACAGACCGGACCCCCAGAGAGATGCTGCAGGCAGCTCCAATCAGTGTGAGAACGCTGATAAAATGGCGCCAGAGCGAGGAGAGGGGGCGGGGCCTATCTCAAAGAGCGGGATCCGGAGGGCAAAGGAGGTATACAGGGGAAGGAATCTTTCCTCAGAGAGGAGTGTCCCTTCCCTGTGCTGAACAGCCGCTGGGCGGAGCCGCACTGTCCCCCTGCATGATTGGCATGCAGGGGCAGTGAAAACGAAAGTAGGCCTCAGACGAAGCCTAAATTTAATAATGCGGCCGGCGCGCAGGCACCATCGGCGCGGTTCTCTGGTGAAAACCAGAGAACCGGCCGGAAAGTCAGCATAGTTTTACAGCACACTCTCCCCCACAATAAAAGTACAAGGGACCCCCTGATAACCACGTCTCAGATACTTAGCTTGTGAGACGCAGGGCCAGGTCCCTGAGGGATGAGTGCTCCGTCCGGCAGGATCCAAAAGGGGCTGCGGATGGAGACCGGTCTCCTGCAAGGCAGTGAGAACCGTGCTGGCTCCCACTTCAAGCAAGAGCCCCAGGGGATGGTGAAGGAGCGCGGCATGAAGGGCTCCAGCCCTGAAATCAACCTTAACAGCACTGCCGACACAGTGGGGTGAGAAGGGACATGCCGGGAGTCCAGGCTTGGACCCGCTTTTCTTCAAACTCTTTTCAAAAATCAAAAACAGATGAGGATGCATGTGTGGATGTGTGCCTCCTGAACACAAAGCATTGAACTGGCTATATTTGGTTATCCAGGGGGTGTATATGCTAGGAGGGAGGAGCTACACTTTTTAGTGTAGTACTTTGTGTGTCCTCCAGAGGCAGAAGCTATACACCCATGGTCTGGGTCTCCCATAAGGAACGATGAAGAAAAAACCTGTGCCTTAGAGGCTTTGCTCCTTGTGGACGACATGCTGTAAGTAATAAGTGTCCCTTAGGAGAGCGACCACTGAAGGTATTTGGGAAAAGGTTCTACAACCGTTCCGAATATATATATATATATATATATATATATATATATATATATATATATATATATATATATATATATATATATATATATATATATATATATATTATATATAATCACGGCACCCTAGGGGAACCAGCACCGGGTGACCGGTGTGGCTTACCAACTGCTGGTGTCCTCCAGATTCCCTGTCGTGGGTCCCCCGGAGCTGTAGAGCTGTGCAGCTGCAGCATACACCGGCAGAATGCCAAACATGGCCGCCGGAGCTCTCAAGGGGGGAGTGAAGCCATGGACGGCGCCGGTAAAAGGCGGGAATCTGGAGACCCCATAGTGGTCCATGAGAGGGGTGGGAGACATGCAAAGATGCTCCAGCCCTCTGTCGGTAATCCCGCCCTTACCCCTGACAAGCAGGCCCGGGGGCGGGATTTTTCGCGACTAGGCCGCGATGAAGCCGGGGACAAAATTTAAGGCCATGCCCGACAAGCAGGCACAGTCGGCGCGGAAGTCCGATGAAAAAACAACGGACGGCGCTACTTGGGGGAAAGGCGACTTCTCTCCCCGTACCGTCCCCATATGGGGACACAGAGTACCTTCAAGGTTGCAGGGCCCAGTCCCTGGGGATGAAAACGCTCCGGTCCAGCAGGTTCCACCAGGGGCTGCGGATGGAGCACGGTCTCAGCAGGTGAATGACCGGTGAGGCTCCCACTTCTCCCAGAGCCGCATAAGGGATGGTGAAGGAAACGGCATGTGGCTCCAGCCTTTGTACCCGCCATGGGTACCTCAACCTTAACAACACCGCCGACATAGTGGGGTGAGAAGGGAGCATGCCGGGGACCCCATAGGGGACCTCTTTTCTTCCATCCGTCATACTATGTATGAGAAATCTTTTTTTTTTTCTATGAGTGGATGTGTACCTCCTTCCACACAAAGCATAAAACTGAGGAGCCCGTGGTCCACGGGAGGGTGTATAGGCAGAGGGGAGGGGTTACACTTTTTAAAGTGTAATACTTTATGTGGCCTCCAGAGGCAGAAGCTATACACCCAATTGTCTGGGTCTCCCAATGGAGCGACAAAGAAAGAAATGTTTACAACAGGATTTATGCCGACATTTAAAGTTCAAGGACAGGTTTACCACTCAATTGGGTCACTGCTTTCATTACAAGGAGAAGAACCTCAATTTCTTCAACTTTTCTTCATGGGAAATGCAGAGGGTCAGCGGAGATGCTCTTTAATTCCTAACACTCCCCTTGATATTGTCACTATTTTACAGGAGTTCCTTCACTCCAACAATCCATATGTTCAGCTTTTCAAGACTGCACTTGGATGCATGCCAAATGACAATTACAAGGTTGTCATTCAAGCTGACAAAACACCACAAGGTGAACATCAGCGACGTTTCAATGCTCCCATATTTGAGGAGGTAGCCATCTTGATTGTAAGTAATAATCTTCAAAGTCATGACATTGTGCTTCAGAAAAGGAACAATAGTTTGCGAGGAGGAGCAGAAACTCACAGGTCCTAGGATTTATTACTTGGCCAATTTAGTTAAATCTGTGTGGAATATCTGTGGTGTTAAAATATAAGTTAGAAGTATTTCACAATTACCTTAGTTTTTGCCTTTTAATAATTACATTTCAATCTATTTGTTTTGTGTGCAGAATAAATTTGTTAATACATTCTATTTTGTCAACATCAGTTATTAACCCGTGTAGAACAGCTAGTATTATATATAATCATCTCTCCTGCATAACTCTCTTATATGCAATATGACAACCCTTCTATAAAGTATGATCTTTCACAAAGTCCACCTATATACAGAAGGCCTTATTTACAGTATGACCCCCTACATAGTCCTCCTATATACAGTGTGTAAGTACTCAAATGGGCTGTAGAGCCAGTATAAAATGATCCAACTCCTAAAATATATAATAAATTGGGTACAGTGGTTCAATCCAGTATGTGCTGAATATTATTTTCATAAAGAATTTGGGGAATGTTCTATAAATGTCTTTTCTATTCCAGATCAAAGAATCTATGTGAGATGAATCCGTGCTGCACTTCAGCTGCATGATGTAAGTAGTAATGCTCCCATTTTACTACAGTAAATTTATCACAAACATGAGTCATGTAAGTTGAAACCAGACGTTTACATATAGGATATGTGCACACGTTGCGTTCTGTGCGGTGCAGAAAAACGCACCCTCTGGCAGACTGAACAATGCATTTGCCCAAAATAATGCATCCAGAACATATGTATTTTCGATGCGTTGTGCATGCGTTTTGGATGTATATTTGACCATGCGTCCCACGGAGATTCAGCTCTGCTACATGCCTGCTGACAGACAGAGCCGTGCGATGAGAATGAACTACAAACAACTTCATTATCATCCCACCGCTCTGTCTCTGTGTCGCGGGATGATTTGCGATCACAAGTGAAGGGCTCACCTGTGGCCGCAAATCTCATGAGTGACTGCAGTGAGCCACACGATCAGCTGTGCTGACACTCAGGTAACCCGCAGCCAGCTGGAGTCCTTCACCTGAGAGCTGTGTCTGCAGGTTACCTGAGTGACATCACCGCTGATAGCGCGGCTAACTTCAGTTGCTCCCTGGAGCCGACAGAATGGCCATTCTCTGACCACTCCTATCATCTTCCGATGTAGCAGAGCTGAACGTCATGGGACCTTGTGTGAATTACGCCGGAGCTGTAGGGGTGTTTGAGAAATTAATAGAGTGGTAAAAGGGTGTTTTGTTTTTTTTGTCTTTTAGGGTATGTGTGCACATCTGCGTGTTGCATGCTTTTACGCTGTGTTTGGCACCGCAGCGTAAAAGCATGTGTCCTGGGGCCCCAGCACAATCTATTAAGATTGTGCAAATTCCATCCGCACGTTGCATTTTAGAGCGCAGCGTTTTGGTTCCTGAAATATTTTGTCAAAACGCTTGCATTATAAAAAGCAACCTGTCAGTTCTTTGCTGCGTTTTGGATGCTTTTCCCACTCTGTCTAAGGCAGAGCAAGCATCCAGAACACATAAATTCCCCATGAAGTTTGCATGCACAATGCTTTCAAAATAACATTGTTTTGGGGAAAAGAAAAAAATAATTTTCATGTCAGGTTATAAAATTTTGTATACCTCATGTAGGTTCAAAAAGAACATTGCAGCCTTAGATTAATTCTTTGATTATACTAATTTCCAAAATGGGGTAAATTGTGGAGGCGTTGCCAACATTTTGGCAGCTCAGCAAATGGGACATTATTTTCACAATTTAATCCTGTCAAAATTATGCCCCATACAGCAAACTAATGCTCCTTCCCATCCATTCGCCAATACAGTTTTTAACTACATATGGGGCATAGTCATATGCAGCAGAAACTAGACCGGTCAGCTTGTTGTCCAATTTCTTCCGTTACCTGGGTGAAAATGAAAACATTTGGGGCTAAAAGAAACATTTTTGTAGAAAACTATTTTTTTTCTGTTTCCACTTTGGTTTTAAGTCCTGTGTAACATCTGAAGGGAACCTGGTAGGTTCAATATGCACCCAAAGAAGGGAATTTTGTTTACTTACCGTAAATTCCTTTTCTTCTAGCTCCAATTGGGAGACCCAGACAATTGGTGTATAGGCTATGCCTCCGGAGGCCGCACAAAGTATTACACTTAAAAGTGTTAAGCCCCTCCCCTTCTGCCTATACACCCCCCGTGCTCCCACGGGCTCCTCAGTTTTGGTGCAAAAGCAAGAAGGAGGGAAAAAGAATTATAAACTGGTTTAAAGTAACTTCAATCCGAAGGAATATCGGAGAACTGAAACCATTCAACATGAACAACATGTGTACACAAAAAAACAGGGGCGGGCGCTGGGTCTCCCAATTGGAGCTAGAAGAAAAGGAATTTACGGTAAGTAAACAAAATTCCCTTCTTTGTCGCTCCATTGGGAGACCCAGACAATTGGGACGTCCAAAAGCAGTCCCTGGGTGGGTAAAATAATACCTCGTAAGAGAGCCGTAAAACGGCCTCTTCCTACAGGTGGGCAACCGCCGCCTGAAGGACTCGTCTACCTAGGCTGGCATCCGCCGAAGCATAGGTATGCACCTGATAGTGTTTCGTGAAAGTGTGCAGGCTCGACCAGGTAGCCACCTGACACACCTGCTGAGCCGTAGCCTGGTGCCTCAAAGCCCAGGACGCGCCCACGGCTCTGGTAGAATGGGCCTTCAGCCCTGAGGGAACCGGAAGCCCAGCCGAACGGTAGGCTTCGAGAATTGGCTCCTTGATCCACCGAGCCAAGGTTGATTTGGAAGCCTGTGACCCTTTACGCTGGCCAGCGACAAGGACAAAGAGTGCATCCGAGCGGCGCAGGGGCGCCGTACGAGAAATGTAGAGTCTGAGTGCTCTCACCAGATCTAACAAGTGCAAATCCTTTTCACATTGGTGAACTGGATGAGGACAAAAAGAAGGTAAGGAGATATCCTGATTGAGATGAAAGGGGGATACCACCTTATGGAGAAATTCCGGAACCGGACGCAGAACCACCTTGTCCTGGTGAAAAACCAGGAAAGGGGCTTTGCATGACAGCGCTGCTAGCTCAGACACTCTCCGAAGTGAAGTGACTGCTACTAGAAAAACCACTTTCTGCGAAAGGCGTGAGAGAGAAATATCTCTCATTGGCTCGAATGGTGGTTTCTGAAGAACCAGCAGCACCCTGTTCAGATCCCAGGGTTCTAACGGCCGCTTGTAAGGAGGAACGATGTGACAAACCCCCTGCAGGAACGTGCGTACCTGTGGAAGTCTGGCTAGGCGCTTCTGGAAAAACACAGCGAGCGCTGAGACTTGTCCCTTAAGGGAGCCGAGCGACAAACCCTTTTCCAGTCCAGATTGAAGGAAGGACAGAAAAGTGGGCAAGGCAAAAGGCCAGGGAGAAAAACCCTGAGCAGAGCACCACGACAGGAAAATTTTCCACGTCCTGTGGTAGATCTTGGCGGACGTTGGTTTCCTAGCCTGTCTCATAGTGGCAATGACGTCTTGAGATAACCCTGAAGACGCTAGGATCCAGGACTCAATGGCCACACAGTCAGGTTGAGGGCCGCAGAATTCAGATGGAAAAACGGCCCTTGAGATAGCAAGTCTGGTCGGTCTGGTAGTGCCCACGGTTGGCCGACCGTGAGATGCCACAGATCCGGGTACCACGACCGCCTCGGCCAGTCTGGAGCGACGAGGATGACGCGGCGGCAGTCTGCCCTGATCTTGCGTAACACTCTGGGCAACAGTGCCAGCGGAGGAAACACATAAGGGAGCTGAAACTGCGACCAATCCTGAACTAAGGCGTCTGCCGCCAGAGCTCTGGGATCTTGAGACCGTGCCATGAACGTCGGTACCTTGTTGTTGTGCCGGGACGCCATGAGGTCGACGTCCGGCACCCCCCAGCGGCAACAGATCTCCTGAAACACGTCCGGGTGAAGGGACCATTCCCCTGCGTCCATGCCCTGGCGACTGAGATAATCTGCTTCCCAGTTTTCCACGCCTGGAATGTGAACTGCAGAGATGGTGGAGGCCGTGGCTTCCACCCACATCAAAATCCGCCGGACTTCCTGGAAGGCTTGCCGACTGCGTGTGCCGCCTTGGTGGTTGATGTATGCCACCGCTGTGGAATTGTCCGACTGAATTCTGATCTGCTTGCCTTCCAGCCACTGCTGGAACGCTTTCAGGGCAAGATACACTGCCCGTATTTCCAGAACATTGATCTGAAGCGAGGACTCTTGCTGGGTCCACGTACCCTGAGCCCTGTGGTGGAGAAAAACCGCTCCCCACCCTGACAGACTCGCGTCCGTCGTGACCACCTCCCAGGATGGGGGTAGGAAGGATTTCCCCTTCGATAATGAAGTGGGAAGAAGCCACCACCGAAGGGAAGCTTTGGTCGCCTGAGAGAGGGAGACGTTCCTGTCGAGAGACGTCGGCTTCCTGTCCCATTTGCGTAGGATGTCCCATTGAAGAGGACGCAGGTGAAACTGCGCGAAAGGAACTGCCTCCATTGCTGGAGCAATCGGTACGTGGAGATATGCATCCTTGATATCGATCGATGCAAGGAAATCTCCTTGGGACATTGAGGCGATGACGGAGCGGAGGGATTCCATCCGGAACCGCCTGGTCTTTACGTGTTTGTTGAGAAGTTTCAGGTCCAGGACAGGACGGAAAGACCCGTCCTTCTTTGGGACCACAAACAAGTTGGAGTAAAAACCGTGACCCTGTTGCTGAATAGGAACAGGGACCACCACTCCTTCTGCCTTCAGAGTGCCCAGCGACTGCAGAAGAGCCTCGGCTCGCTCGGGAGGCGAGGATGACCTGAAGAATCGAGTCGGGGGACGAGAGGTGAACTCTATCTTGTAACCGTGAGACAGAATGTCTCTCACCCAACGGTCTTTTACCCGTGGCAACCAGGTGTCGCAAAAGCGGGAGAGCCTGCCACCGACCGAAGATGCGGAGTGGGGAGGCCGAAAGTCATGAGGAAGCCACTTTGGTAGCGGCACCTCCGGTGGCCTTTTTAGGACGTGACTTAGACCGCCATGCATCAGAGTTCCTTTGATCTTTCTGAGGCCTTGTGGACGAGGAGAATTGGGACCTGCCCGCGCCCCGAAAGGACCGAAAACTCGACTGCCCCCTCCTCTGTTGGGGTATTTTCGGTTTGGGCTGGGGTAAGGATGTATCCTTTCCCTTGGATTGTTTGATGATTTCATCCAAACGCTCGCCAAACAATCGGTTGGCAGAAATTGGCAAACTGGTTAAGCGCTTTTTGGAAACAGAATCTGCCTTCCATTCCCGTAGCCACAAGGCCCTGCGGAGTACCACCGAATTGGCGGCTGCAACCGCCGTACGGCTCGCAGAGTCCAGAACAGCATTAATAGCGTAAGACGCAAATGCCGAAGTCTGTGTGGTTATGGACGCCACCTGTGGCGCGGACGTGCGTGTGGCTGCGTCGATTTGCGCTTGACCTGCTGAGATAGCTTGCAGCGCCCATACGGCTGCGAATGCTGGGGCAAAAGAAGCGCCGATAGCTTCATAGATGGATTTCAACCAGAGCTCCATCTGCCTGTCAGTGGCATCTTTGAGTGAAGCCCCGTCTTCCACTGCAAGTATGGATCTAGCTGCCAGTCTGGAGATTGGAGGATCCACTTTGGGACACTGAGGCCAACTTTTGACCACGTCAGGGGGAAAGGGAAAACGTGTATCCTTAAGGCGCTTAGAAAAACGCTTATCTGGACAAGCATGGTGATTCTGGACTGCCTCTCTGAAATCAGAGTGGTCCAGAAACATACTCTGTGTACGCTTGGGAAACCTGAAACGGAATTTCTCCTGCTGTGAAGCTGACTCCTCCACCGGAGGAGCTGAGGGAGAAATATCCAACATACGATTGATGGACGCAATAAGGTCGTTCACTATGGCGTCCCCGTCCGGAGTATCAAGATTGAGAGCGGCCTCAGGATCAGAATCCTGATCAGCTGTGTCCGCATCATCAACTAGAGATTCCCCCCCGCTGAGACCCTGAACAATATGAGGATGTCAAGGGAATTGTCAAGCGAGTTCGCTTAGTCGGTCTGGGGCCGGGGTCTGTGTCAGAACCCTCAGCCTGGGATCCATGAGACACCCCAGGAGGACATTGTTGGTCCAACTGAGGTGGGCCAGGGGACAAAGATTCAACAGAGTCCCTGTGCTGAGATACCGGCCTGGACTGCAAGGCTTCTAGTATCTTAGCCATAGTCTCAGAGAGTTTTGCAAACTCTGTCCCCGTCACCTGAACAGTGTCAGCAGGTGGCTCCCCCTGGGCCCCCCTTAGCAGAGGCTCTAGCTGAGTAAGTGCCACAGGGGCCGAACAGTGCTCACAATGAGGGTCAGTGGAACCTGCCGGTAGCGGGGTCATACATGCGGCGCAGGCAGCATAATAAGCCTGTGTTTTGGCACCCCTGCCTTTCGTGGGTGCCATGCTATTATCTTCCCTGAGTAACACAATAGGGTATATAGCCAGAAATCAACTGTGCACCATACAGTGTAAAATATGTATACCATAAACATATAATGTTACACTACTGCACAATGGGGCTAGCACCACAGGTGCTGCTTACCACCCGCTTAAAGCAGTTGTGAAGCCCCCAGAGTCCCTGCCTGAGTCTCCCAGACTTTGTCCCCCTCTGTAGTGTCCAAGGAGCTGACAGGAATGGCTGCCGGCGTCCTGAGGAGAGGTGGGAGCCGTGGGCGTGGCTCAGAAAGTGCGGGAGCTGGTGCCTGCACTGTGCACAGTGAGGGGAGTGGAGTATGCAAAGCATGCTCCAGCCCTCAGTGCTGCTCGTTCTGTGCAGCGTCCCGCCCTTCCCCTGCCTGTCAGGGCTGTGGGCGGGAGGAAAGGAAACTAGGCCGCAAAAAGCCGGGGACTCTAGTAATAAACGCGGCCGCCGTAAAAGCGCGGCCGGCGCGAAAGTCCCCGGCGCACTACAAGTCCCAGCCGCGCCGCAGTGTTTCCCTGGCAGCGGCGGTTAGTGCGGCAGTCCCTATACATAAACACACTCAGCAGCGCTGAGTGTGTAATGGCACATATTAACCCGGTCAGCGCCGCGGTCCCCGGTGCACTAGCACACCCAGCAATGCTGGAGTGTTGCTGTGCGCGGTCCCCACGGGGACACAGAGTACCTCCAAGTAGCAGGGCCATGTCCCTGAACGATACCCGGCTCCTATCCAGCAGTCTCCCAGGAGTTGTGGATGAAGCACGGTCTCAGTGCCTGGAGACCGATAGGATCCCACTTCACCAGAGCCCTGAGGGGGATGGGGAAGGAAAGCAGCATGTGGGCTCCAGCCTCCGTACCCGCAATGGATACCTCAACCTTAACTACACCGCCGACAAGAGTGGGGTGAGAAGGGAGCATGCTGGGGGCCCTATATGGGCCCACTTTTCTTCCATCCGACATGGTCAGCAGCTGCTGCTGACCAATCTGTGGAGCTGTGCGTGCGTGTCTGACCTCCTTCGCACAAAGCAAAAAACAGAGGAGCCCGTGGGAGCACGGGGGGTGTATAGGCAGAAGGGGAGGGGCTTAACACTTTTAAGTGTAATACTTTGTGCGGCCTCCGGAGGCATAGCCTATACACCAATTGTCTGGGTCTCCCAATGGAGCGACAAAGAAACCACAAGCAGTTCTGGGTGCACATTTCTAATCACTGCATCTAGTAGCATAGATAAAGTGATCTTTAGAAATACTCTTTCTAAAGATCTTTTATGCTAATGAGGCCCAGGACTAGTCGCAAGGGCATGATTTCTCCTGCCTAGTCAGCCCCTTAGCATGTTAGCTCACCCACAGGGGCCTACGAACATGCTAATGAATGTGCAGCATCTGAGGATTGTCACACTCACCTCTCTGCAGCCATCACGTCAGAGTCCTGGATTTCGGCTCAGTGCACATGATCCCTAGACTTTCAGTCATGCACACTACATGGGTTTGAAGCCAGGACTTATACACCCAGATTCATAGCGCACATGACTGCCGTCTGTACAAGTCCTGGGACGTACTAAATAGCTAAGGGGCCGACTAGCCAGGAAAATCACGCCCTTGCGACTAGTCCCTAACCTCATTAGTATATGATAAAAGGTCTTTAGAAGTTCCCTTTATCTATGCTAGTGTATACAGGGACGGTTAGGCAGGAATTAGGAACATGCACCCAGAACTGCTCGTGGTTCTGGGTACATCTTGCATTTGACAGGTTCACTTTAAACAAACTTCCTAAATATGATTTTGAATAACTTGAAAAAAAAATTAAAAATGCATATTTATTTTTTTTAAAAAAGGGAGTTATTTTTGAACGTTTTATGACATAGATTATTAAAAGCAACTTCAAATGTTAAGTAGTCTCTAATAAAGGTTTTATAAACTGCTGGAAAAATGAAAAATGCTGCCAAACTTTTACCCCTACTACTTTGTAACAACGAAAATAGTTTAAAAAATGATGCCGATGTAAAGTAGACATGTGGAAAGTGTTACTTATTTTTCGTGCTATGACTATCTGTGTTAAGGGCATATAAATTCTAAGTTCAGAAATGGCAATTTTTTTCAAAATGTATCAAATTTCCAATTTTTTCAGAAACTCAAATCATAGAGACCTAAATTTGCCACTAACACAAAGTACAATGTGTCATGAAAATAAACAAATCATAGAATTGTTGCAATATGCTGAAAAATTTCAAAGTTGTTGCCACAAGTTGTTGCCAATGATCAGAATTGAAAAATTTGGTCTGGAAGGTAAAGAAGGGAATTTTGTTTACTTACCGTAAATTCCTTTTCTTCTAGCTCCAATTGGGAGACCCAGACAATTGGGTGTATAGCTATTGCCTCCGGAGGCCACACAAAGTATTACACTTAAAAGTGTAAGGCCCCTCCCCTTCTGGCTATACACCCCCAGTGGGATCACTGGCTCACCAGTTTTAGTGCCAAAGCAAGAAGGAGGAAAGCCAATAACTGGTTTAAAGACCAATTCAATCCGAGGAAACATCGGAGAACTGAACCATACCACATGGACAACATGTGTACCCGAAAAAACAGAAAAACCCCGAAAAAACAGGGCGGGTGCTGGGTCTCCCAATTGGAGCTAGAAGAAAAGGAATTTACGGTAAGTAAACAAAATTCCCTTCTTCTTTTTCGCTCCTAATTGGGAGACCCAGACAATTGGGACGTCCAAAAGCAGTCCCTGGGTGGGTAAAAGAATACCTCGTGATAGGGCCGTGAAACAGCCCTTTCCTACAGGCGGGCAATCGCCGCCTGAAGGACTTATCTACCTAGGCTGGCGTCTGCCGAAGCGTAGGTATGCACTTGAAAATGCTGGGTAAAAGTATGCAGACTCAATCATGTAGGTGCCTTGACACACCTGCTGAGCCGCAGCCTGGTGCAGTAATGCCCAGGATGCACCCACGGCTCTGGTAGAATGGGCCTTCAGCCTTGAGAGAACCAGAAGCCCAGTAGAACTGTAGGTTTCAAGAATTGGTTCCTCGATCCCCCGAGCCAGGGTGGATTCAGAAGCTTGCGACTGTTTACGCCGACCAGCGACAAGGACAAAGAGTGCATCCGGGTGGCGCAGGAGCGCCATGCGGGAGTAGAACCTGAGTGCTCTCACCAGAACCAACAGATGCAAATCTTTCTGAAATTGATGGACTGGACGAGGACACAAAGAAGGTGAGGTGATATCCTCATTGATATGAAAGTGGGATACCACCTTAGGGAGAAATTCCGGAATCGGACGCAGAACCACCCTGTCCTGGTGAAGGACCAGGAAGGGAGATTTGTATGAGAGCGTTGCTAGCTCGGAAACTCTCCTAAGAGACGAGACCGTTACTAGAAGGCCACTTCCCGAGAAAAGCGGGAAGGGAGACCTCTTTCAAAGGCTCGAAAGGCGGCATCTGGAGAGCAATTAGAACCTTGTTCAGATCCCAGGGCTCTAACGGTCGCCTGTACGGAGTGCTGAGAAGACAAACTCCCCGTAGGAACGTGCGTACCTGAGGAAGTCGTTTCTGAAAAAATACAGATAGCGCTGAGACTTGTCCCTAAAGGGAACTGAGCGACAACCCTTTTTCCAACCTAGATTGCAGGAAGGAAGGAAACATAGACGATGCAACCGGCCAGGGAGAAACACCCTGCGCCGAGCACCGAGATAAGAATATCTTCCACGTCCTGTGGTCAATCTTGGCGGACGTTGGTATGCTAGCCTGTCTCATGGTGGCAACCACGTCCTGAGGTAATCCTGACGACACTAGGTTCCAGGACTCCAAGCCACACCATCAGGTTGAGGGCCGTAGAATTCAAATGGAAGAATGGCCCTTGAGACAGCCAGTCTGATTGGTCTGGTAGTGCCCCCGGTTAGCCTACCGTGAGGCACCACAGAACCGGGAACCACAACATCCTCGGCCAATCTGTAGCGACGAGGATGGCGCGGCCGCAGTCGGTCCTGATCTAACGCAGCCCTCTGGGCAACAATGCCAGAGGTGGCACATAAGGTAGCTGGAACTGCGACCAATGCTGAACTAAGGCGTCTGCCGCCAGAGCTCGATGATTGTGAAACCGTGCCATGAAGCTGGCACATTGTTGTTGTGCCGTGACGCCATTAGATCGACGTCCGGCCTCTGTCAGCGGCGCCAGATCTCCTGAAACCCGTCCGGGTGAAGAGACCATACCCTTTCGGCCACACCCCGGCGACTTAGGAAGTCAGCTTCCTAGTTTTCCACGCCTGGGATGTGAACTGTGGATATGGTGGATGCCGTGTCTTCCACCCACATCAGAACCTGCCGGACTTTCTGGAAGGCTTGCCGGTTGCGCATTCTTCCTTGGTGGTTGATGTATGCCACCGCTGTGGAGTTGTCCGACTGAAGTCGGATTTGCTTGCTTTCCAGCTGCTGTTGGAAGGTTTGTAGGGCAAGATACACTGCTCTGTGTTCAAGAACATTGATCTGAAGGGTGGACTCTTGCTGAGTCCCCGTACCCTGAGCGCTGTGGTAGAGAAAACCTGCTCCCCACCCTGATAGACTCGCGTCTGTCGTAACTATCGCCCAGGATGGGGATAGGAAGGACCTTCTTTTTGACCATGAGGTGGGAAGAAGCCACCACCGTAGAGATTCCTTGGCCGCCTGAGAAAGAAAGACGACTCTGTTGAGGGAGGTCGACTCCCCGTCCCATTGGCGGAGAATGTCACATTGTAGTGGACGCAGATGAAACTGCGCGAAAAGAACTGCCTCCATTGCTACCATCTTACGTAGGAAGTGCATGAGGCGTCTCAATGTGTGCGACTGGTTCTTAAAGAAGAGATTGCAGCCCGTAGTGAAGGCTGTTTGTCTAGCGGAAGCTTCACTATCGCTGAGAGAGTATGAAACTCCATGCCTAGATATGTTAGCGATAGGGTCGGGGTCGGATCTGACTTTAAAAAGTTGATGATCCACCCAAAACTCTAGAGAGTCTCCAGCGCAACGTTCGGGCAGTGTCGGCATGTTTCCTAAGAGAGTGCCTTGACAAGTAGATCGTCTAAATATGGGATCACAGAGTGACCCTGAGAGTGCAGGACTGTGACTACTGCTGCCCTGACCTTGGCGAAGACCAGTGGGACTGTCGCTAGCCGGAAGGTAGAGCTACGAACAGAAGGTGTTCGTCTCCTATAACAAAGCGTAGAGACGCTAGTGCTCTGGATCAATCGGCACGTGCGGATAAGCATCCTTGATGCCTAATGATGCTAGGAAATCTCCTTGGGACATTGAGGCGATGACATGGCGGAGGGATTCCATCCGGAACCGCCTGGTGTCCACGAGCTTGCTGAGCAGTTTTAGATCCAGAACGGGACGGAACGGCCCGTTCTTATAGGCACCGCAAATAATTTGGGGTAAAAACCGTGACCTTGTTCCTGAAGAGGAACGGGGGTCATCACTCTTTCTGCCTATAGAGTGCACCCTGTTTGCAGAAGAGCAGCGGCTCGGCCGGGAGGTGGAGAAGTTCTGAAGAATCGAGTTGGAGGACGAGAAGTGAGCTCTATCCTGTACCCGTGAGACAGAATGTCTCGCACCCAACGGTCATTGACCTATGGCAGCTAAATATCGCCAAGGCGGGAGAGCCTGCTACCGACCGAGGATGCGGAGAGAGGAGGCCGCAAGTCATGAGGAAGCCGCCTTGGAAGCGGGTTTTCAGACTGTCTCTTTTTTGGGGCGTGACTGAGCCCGCCAAGAATCTGAGCTCCTCTGATCCTTTTGAGTTCACATTGGACGAGGAAAAATGGGACCTGCCCGAGCCTCGAAAAGACCGAAACCCCGACTGCCTCCTGCTCTGTTGGGGTTTGTTGTGTCCGGGCTGAGGAAAGGATGAATCCTTACCCCTGGACTGTTTAATGGTTACATCCAAACGCTCACCAAACAGTCGGTCAGCAGAAAAAGGCAACTGGTTAAGCACCCTTTTTTGGAAGCAGAATCTGCCTTCCATTCACTTAACGAGCAGACCAGGCTCTGCTTAAAAACACGGAGCAGCGGAGGCTACTGCCGTACGGTTCGCAGAGTCTAGGGCAACCTGAATCGCGTAAGAAACAAATGCAGACATTTGAGAGGTTAAGGATGCCACCTGCGGCACAGATGTACGTGTAACCGTGTCAATCTGTGTAAGACAAGCTGAAATAGCTTGGAGTGCCCCAAAGGTGAGAATGCTGGAGCCAACGGTGCGCCGACAGTCTCATAGATGGATTTAGACCAGAGATCCATCTGTCTGTCAGTGGCATCTTTAAGTGCAGCTCCATCTCACACTGCAACTATGGATCTAGCTACAAGCCTGGAGATTGGAGGATGCCGCTTGGGACACTGGGTCCAGTCCTTGACCACGTCAGGGGGCAGGGATAACGTGTATCCTAAGCCGTTTGGAGAAGCGCATATCTGGATAAGTGTGGTGTTCCTGGACTGCCTCTCTGAAGGTAGAGTGGTCCAGAAAAAAACGTGAAGCTGACTCCTCCACTGGAGGAGCTGGGTGAGAAATAACCAACATTCTATTGATGGACGCTATAAGATTATTCACTATGGCGTCACCATTAGCTGTATCCAGATTGAGAGCGGTCTCAGGATCAGAATCCTGAGCCGCTACTTCCGCCTCATTACACAGAGAGTCCTTCTGCTAGGACCCTGATGAAACCGAGGGCCGCTCATAGTGAGCCCGCTTAGGCTGTCTGGGACTGACGTCTGTGCAGAGCCGTGACTCTGGGATGCGTGTGACATTCCCGGAGCTGTTAGTTGTTCACACTGAGGGGGGCCATGGATCAATGATTCAACAGTGCCCATGTTGTGAGAGACATGTCCGGACTGCTAGGCTTCTAGTATCATAGCCATAGTCTCAGAAAATCTGTCAGTAAATACTGCAGACACCGTCCTCATCCTCTGGCCATTAGCAGAGACTCCGGCTGTGTTGGATACAATGGGGGTCTATGTAACCTGCCGGCCGTATAGCCGTACATGCTGTACCGGCTGCATAGAAAAACATGTGGCTCTGCACCTTTGTTTTACACAGAGAATATGCTGATAACTCCTCCGCACAATCCAGGAGGGTATATACAACGTGCGACCAAACAGTGCAATGTATATAGTACAAGCATATCTATAAGTGCACTTCTGCACTAGTGGGGTTAGCACCCCAGGTGCTGCTTAACGCCTGTTGCAGCGATTGTGTGACTATCAGAATGCCAGGGTCTTCCACACTTGTCTCTGTATCGTACAGAAACTGACACTAATGGCTGCCGGCGTCCTGTGTAGACAAGGAAGCCGTGGGCGTGCCTGAGAAAGTGCGGGAATCCGGTTTCACAGTGCACACAGTGAGAGGGGTGGAGTATGCAAAACATACTCCAGCTCTCAGCGCTGCTGTGCTATGCAGCGTCACGCCCCTACCCTGACTGTCAGGCCTGTGGGCGGTAACGAAGGGAGACTAGGCCCAGAAGCCGGGGACTCGAGTTAATAAGCGCGGCCGGCATATCAGTGCTGGCCGGCGCGGAAGTCCCCGGCGCACCACAAATCCCAGCGGCGCCTTAAATAAAAACGGCAGCGGCGGTTAGCGCGGTAGTCACCCAATATACTAACACACCCAGCAACGCTGTGGTGTGCGATGGCACTAGTGCGGACAGCGCCGCTGTCCCTGGCGCACTAACACACCCAGCAGTGCTGCCGTGTGTCTGCGCGGTCCCCACAGGGACACCGAGTACCTCCATGTAGCAGGGCCATGTCCCTGAAGATACTCCGCTCCATGTCCAGCAGATACCAGGGGCTGTGGATGGAGCACGGTCTCTGTGCCTGGAGACCGATAGAATCCCACTTCACCCAGAGCCCTGTAAAAAGGGATGGGGAAGGAAGCAGCATGTGGGCTCCAGCCTCCGTACCCGCAATGGGTACCTCAACCTTAACAAACACCTCCGACATGAAGTGGGGTGAGAAGGGAGCATGCTGGGAGCCCTGTATGGGCCCTCTTTTCTTCCATCCGACATAGTCAGCAGCTGCTGCTGACTAAACAGTGGAGCTATGCGTGGATGTGTTGCCTCCTTCGCACACAAAGCTAAAACTGGTGAGCCAGTGATCCCACTGGGGGTGTATAGCCAGAAGGGGAGGGGCCTTACACTTTTAAGTGTAATACTTTGTGTGGCCTCCGGAGGCAATAGCTATACACCCAATTGTCTGGGTCTCCCAATTAGGAGCGAAAAAGAAAACAGGTTTTGGCAGTAAAAGGTTAAAAGAAAAAAAAAAACAAACAAACTGGAATTTTATGTCACTGGAGAACCCTTCTATGTATCCATAGCATAGGTGATCATTTATTGATCGATGGATGTCTGACTGTTGTGAACCGCTTCAATCTGCTAAACGTTTATCTCAGAACAGAGCTCCAATGCGCATGCTCAACTGCCACTCCATTCATTTCCTATGTGGCTGCTAAAAGCTGAGCACTGCTTTTCCAGCAACCCCACAGAGAATGAATAGAGTGGTGGTTGAACATGCGCTCTGCTCTTTAAGGCTATGTGCACACACTGTGTTTTTTGACGCTGTGTTTTTGTGCGTTTTTTTGCAGATAAACGCACAAAAACACACCCACGGCAAAAACGCATCAGTAAAAACGCATGCGTATTTGCCACGTTTCGGTGCGTTTTTCCAATGCATTGCATGGGTGGAAAACGCAGTAAAAACGCAGAAAAGAATTGACATGTCCATTTTTTTCAGCTCAATAACGCAAAAGAAGGGAATTTTGTTACTTACCGTAAATTCCTTTTCTTCTAGCTCCTATTGGGAGACCCAGACGATTGGGTGTATAGTACTGCCTCCGGAGGCCACACAAAGCATTACACTAAAAAGTGTAAGGCCCCTCCCCTTCTGGCTATACACTCCCAGTGGGATCACTGGCTCACCAGTTTTAGTGCAAAAGCAAGAAGGAGGAAAGCCAATAACTGGTTTAAACAAATTCACTCCGAAGTAACATCGGAGAACTGAAAACCATTCAACATGAACAACATGTGTACCCGAAAAACAACCAAAAATCCCGAAGGACAACAGGGCGGGTGCTGGGTCTCCCAATAGGAGCTAGAAGAAAAGGAATTTACGGTAAGTAACAAAATTCCCTTCTTCTTCGGCGCTCCATTGGGAGACCCAGACGATTGGGACGTCCAAAAGCTGTCCCTGGGTGGGTAAAGAAATACCTCATGTTAGAGCTGCAAAGACAGCCCTCCCCTACGGGGAGGCAACTGCCGCCTGCAGGACTCTTCTACCTAGGCTGGCGTCCGCCGAAGCATAGGTATGCACCTGATAATGTTTGGTGAAAGTGTGCAGACTCGACCAGGTAGCTGCCTGGCACACCTGTTGAGCCGTAGCCTGGTGTCGTAATGCCCAGGACGCACCCACGGCTCTGGTAGAATGGGCCTTCAGCCCTGATGGAACCGGAAGCCCAGCAGAACGGTAGGCTTCAAGAATTGGTTCTTTGATCCATCGAGCCAGGGTGGCTTTGGAAGCCTGCGACCCTTTGCGCTTACCAGCGACAAGGACAAAGAGTGCATCCGAGCGGCGCAGGGGCGCCGTGCGGGAAATGTAGATTCTGAATGCTCTCACCAGATCCAACAAATGTAAATCCTTTTCATACCGATGAACTGCATGCGGATAAAAGGAAGGCAAGGAGATATCCTGATTAAGATGAAAAGAGGATACCACCTTAGGGAGAAACTCCTGAATGGGGCGCAGCACTACCTTGTCCTGGTGGAACACCAGGAAAGGAGCTTTGGATGACAGCGCTGCTAGTTCAGACACTCTCCGAAGAGACGTGACCGCTACCAGAAAGGCCACTTTCTGTGAGAGTCGCGAAAGTGACACATCCCTCAGAGGCTCGAAGGGCGGCTTCTGGAGAGCAACAAGGACCTTGTTTAGATCCCACGGATCTAACGGCCGCCTGTACGGAGGTACGATATGACAAACCCCCTGCAGGAACGTGCGCACCTGAGAAAGTCGTGCTAGACGCTTCTGAAAAAACACGGATAGTGCCGAGACTTGCCCTTTAAGGGAGCCGAGCGACAAGCCCTTTTCCAACCCAGATTGCAGGAAGGAAAGAACGACAGGTAACGCGAATGGCCAGGGGGATACTCCTTGTGCAGAGCACCAGGATAAGAAAATCTTCCACGTTCTGTGGTAGATCTTAGCAGACGTGGGCTTCCTAGCCTGTCTCATGGTGGCCACGACCCCTTGAGGTAATCCTGAAGACGCTAGGATCCAGGACTCAATGGCCACACAGTCAGGTTCAGGGCCGCAGAATTCCGATGGAAAAACGGCCCTTGGGACAGTAAGTCTGGACGGTCTGGTAGTGCCCACGGTTGGCCGACCGTGAGATGCCACAGATCCGGGTACCACGACCTCCTCGGCCAGTCTGGGGCGACGAGTATGACGCGGCCGCAATCGGATCTGATCTTGCGTAACACTCTGGGCAAGAGTGCCAGAGGTGGAAACACATAAGGGAGCCGGAACTGCGACCAATCTTGCACTAAGGCGTCTGCCGCCAGAGCTCTTTGATCGCGAAACCGCGCTATGAAGGTCGGGACCTTGTTGGTGTGTCGAGACGCCATTAGGTCGACGTCCGGCACCCCCCAGCGGCGGCAGATTTCCTGAAACACGTCCGGGTGAAGGGACCATTCCCCTGCGTCCATGCCCTGGCGACTGAGGAAGTCTGCTTCCCAGTTTTCTACGCCCGGGATGTGAACTGCTGATATGGTGGATGCTCTTTCCTCCACCCACATCAGAATCCGCCTGACTTCCTGGAAGGCTTGCCGACTGCGTGTCCCTCCTTGGTGGTTGATGTATGCCACCGCTGTGGAGTTGTCCGACTGAATTCGGATCTGCTTTCCTTCCAGCCACTGCTGGAAGGCTAATAGGGCAAGATACACTGCCCTGATTTCCAGAACATTGATCTGAAGGGTGGACTCCTGCTGAGTCCACGTCCCTTGAGCCCTGTGGTGGAGAAAAACTGCTCCCCACCCTGACAGACTCGCGTCTGTCGTGACCACTGCCCAGGATGGGGGCAGGAATGATCTTCCCTGTGACAAACCGTCTATCTACAGATAGTGGCAAGCTGGTTAAACATTTTTTGGAAGCAGAATCCGCTTTCCATTCCTTTAACCACAAGGCTCTGCGCAAAACCACAGAGTTGGCAGACGCTATTGAGGTACGGCTTGTAGAGTCCAGGACAGCGTTTATAGCGTAAGTCGCAAACGCAGACATTTGCGAGGTTAGGGACGCTACTCGCGGCACTGCTGGACGTATGATAGAGTCCACCTGTGCCAGACCAGCTGAAATAGCTTGGAGTGCCCACACGGCCGCGAATGCTGGAGCAAACGATGCGCCGATAGCTTCATAGACAGACTTTAACCAAAGGTCCATCTGTCTGTCATTGGCATCTTTAAGTGAAGCCCCATCCTCCACTGCAACTATGGATCTAGCCGCAAGCCTGGAGATTGGGGGGTCCACCTTTGGACACTGGGTCCAGCGTTTAACCACGTCAGGGGGAAAGGGATAACGTGTATCCTTAAGACGTTTGGAGAAACGCTTGTCTGGGTAAGCATGGTGTTTCTGGACTGATTCTCTGAAGTCAGCGTGGTCCAGAAAAGTACTCAGTTTACGCTTGGGATACCTGAAATGGAACTTCTCCTGCTGTGCAGCTGCCTCCTCTGCAGAAGGGGCAGGGGGAGAAATTTCCAATAGACTATTGATGGCCGCTATAAGGTCATTTACCACGGCGTCACCATCAGGAGTATCCAGATTGAGAGCGGTCTCAGGATTAGACTCCTGATCACCCTCCTCTGTCTCATCATGCAGAGACTCTTCTCGCTGAGACCCTGATCCGCGTGATGACGTGGAGGGTCTCTCCCAGCGAGCTCGCTTAGGCTGCCTGGGACTGTCATCTGAATCAGAGCCGTCAGGCTGAGATGCCTGGGACCCCCTTGAATCACGGATTAACTCCAAATGAGGGGGACCGGGGAACGTTGCCGCAGCAGTGTCCATGGTCTGAGTAACTGGCCTGGCCTGCAAGGTCTCTAGTATCTTTGTCATAGTGACAGACATTTTGTCAGCAAAAACTGCAAACTCTGTCCCCGTCACCGGGACAGGGTTCACCGGCGACTCTGCCTGGGCCACTACCACCATAGACTCCGGCTGACGAAGTGGCACAGGGACCGAACATTGCACACAATGGGGGTCATTGTAACCTGCCGGTAGATCAGCCCCACAAGCGGCACAAGCAGCGCTTACAGCCTGTGTCTTGGCACCCTTGCGTTTTGCGGATGACATGTTGTCGTCTCCTCAGAGCAAGATAGGGTATACAGCCAAGAAGCGACCTTACAGTGCAATATATATATATATACATATATATATGGTATAGAGAAAAAAGGTACACCAAAATAACACTGTGGCACTAGTGGGGCCAGCACTAAAGTGCTGCTTACCGCCCGCTTAACGCGGGTGTGTGGTCGCCAGAAATCCCTTGTCTGGGTCTCCCAGAGCCTGTGTCCGTTCTCCAGCCAGACTGCATGTAGGAATGGCTGCCGGCGTCCTATGGAGAGGGGCGGGCCCTGGGCGTGTGCAGACAAAAAGCGGGAAACCTGCGTCCCCCTGTGCTCAGTGAGAGGGCTGGAGCATGTAAATAAGGCTCCAGCCCTCGGCGCTGATTAATCGTACAGCGTCTCTCCCTTGCCCTGATTGACAGGGTGGGGGCGGGAACGAAGCGGAGCTAGGCCGCAGAAGCCGGGGACTAAATTTATAAGCGACGCCGTCGTAAAAGCACGGTCGGCGCTAAGTCCCCGGCGCACTACAAGTCGCAGCCGCGCCGCCGCTCCAGGGGCGGCCGGCGCGGCAGTCCCCAACACATAAAGTCACTCAGACAAACTGTAGTGACTGTAACCCCAGCGCGCAGCGCTACTGTCCCCGGCGCACTAGCACACCCAGCAAGTCTGGAATGTGCGCGGCCTGTTTGGGACACAGAGTACCTGAATGTCGCAGGGCCTTGTCCCTGAACGGTACCCAGCTCCGTATCCAGCAGGTTCCATGGGTCTGTGGATGGAGCCCGGCCTCAGGGCTTGGGGGCCGGTAAGATCCCACTTCCTCAGAGCCCCTCAGGGGGATGGGGAAGGAAAACAGCATGTGGGCTCCAGCCTCCGTACCCGCAATGGGTACCTCAACCTTAACAAACACCGCCGACATAAAGTGGGGTGAGAAGGGAGCATGCTGGGGACCCTAGTATGGGTCCTCTTTTCTTCCATCCGACATAGACAGCAGCTGCTGCTGACTAAACAGTGGAGCTATGCGTGGATGTCTGACCTCCTTCGCACAAAGCAGAAAACTGGTGAGCCAGTGATCCCACTGGGGGTGTATAGCCAGAAGGGGAGGGGCCTTACACTTTTTAGTGTAATGCTTTGTGTGGCCTCCAGAGGCCGTACTATACACCCAATCGTCTGGGTCTCCCAATGGAGCGCCGAAGAAAAAAAAAGTTGTGGTGTACGGACAGCAAAAATGAAAACTCAGACTTTGCTGGGGAAGCAAAGTCATGCAGTTTTGAGCCCAAAACACACCCAAAAAACACGCAAAACGCCACGAAAACCGCACTGAGCTGCAGATTGGTGCAGGTTGCAGCAGACAGACCCCCACTGATTACTAAATTATCACCTCTGCTATACTTTGCTAATAACATTTTCTCCAGTGACATTATCTAATAATATTGGGAACATGAAAAATACATTATTAATATTACCAGAGAAAGTCACAACCACGCATTCATTACACACTCACATTTTGTCTTTATTAAACGCCAACTGTTTTTTTTTTTTATCTTTTGTTTTTTTTTCAATTTTTTATTACTGTTTTTCTTGTTTTAAAAGAACAGCACAAAGAGAACTCAGGTAAGCAAGTCTCAGAACCAAGGCCCATGGCCCTGCCACTATACCATTAGACTGTACAAACCCAGAACGCAAGTGTAACCTAGAAATTAATCAGGAATTTGGAAGGAGAGAAGGGAAGAAAACATCAAGAACATGAGAACAGTGCCTGCACCTTATTCTTTCCAGCACAGGTAAGAAACAAAGTCTACAGTATAGATATGCTTATCAGTACTAGATAGACCTTAAAATGCAGGTCTCTCCTGTACTGGCCCAGGCCAGAGTGGTGGGCAGAGGATTAGTGCGAGTGCACACAACCCTCAATTAAATACTCCTTCCAGAACAAGGGGTATAACGTCTGAACAAAACAGGCAGCCAACATGTACAATTTTCTGATGTGGGAGAATACAAGAGGTAATTAAAGGACCAAACATGAAGTTAAAAGCCTTGACCAGAAAATAAAGGGAAAAAGAATTCCATCTAAACCCAACCACCTTCCATTAAAGGCCTTGGCTAATGCACACTCCGTGATAACTCGTCAAGTTGCGGCCCCCTTACTTAAAGATAACCCTCTATACTGGTGTTTGGTACCTCTATCTCACAGGAGCCAATAGAAACATTCTCCAAGTCTACTTTCAGGCAGAGTTTGCACAGAAAGGTCATCTGGGAGATTCACAGTTAGCAGCTTGACGCTACTTCTATCATATATACAAATTTGACCGAGCAATTGAATAAAATCCCTAAGGAGTTGATTGGGGACTGAGCAGGGATCAGATGGGAGCTTTTCTTTTTTGCACCAGCTTCCCAGTGGGTGTATAGGGTGTTGAGGAATAAGGGAGGACGGGTACACAGCCTCCCATAGCAGGGGGCCTAGGGTTTAGCCTGTTGGGGCGGTGAGAGAGTAGGCGGATGGGAATCTCTGCGCACAATCACACTGTAGAGGAGGGTGACTTGCGCAGCAGTAGATACTGATGCATAGCATCTGCATCTCTCTTCAGCCAGGCAGCATTCAGTAGGATATTTTCACAGCACTGTTGCACTGTACGCTCAGCAGAAGGCGCAGGATGAGCATCGAAGAATGTCTGGTAAGGAAAGGGGGAGAAAAGCATTAGAGAAACATTAAAAACAAAAAGCGCTGTGGAATATGTTGGCACTATATAGATAAAACGATTACTAAAAAGGGGTACATATTTAGGGAGGCGCTGTGCCTCAGTGGTTAGTTAGGCTGTGTACACACATCAGCTTTTGGCCATCAGGCACAATCTGGCAGAAACATGAAAAAACGCATCCGGTGTCTGTTGACGCCGGATGCATTTTTCCCCCCATAGACTTCTATTAGCACCGGATTGCGCCGGATGGCCTTGCGTTCCATCAGGCTTTCGCCGGATCCAGTAAAATTTGCTTGTACGGCGGCCAGATGGAACGTTGAGGTGAACTGTTTTTTTTTTTTGCCGGACACAAAAACGATCGCGCCAGATCCGGCGTGTTTTATAATGGCAACCTATGGACACCGGATCTGGTGTCATCCGTCATATGCCGGAATATGGCGCCGGTTTGTTTTTATAAACTGAGCATGCTCAGTATCAAAATGGATCCGTTAAAAAACGGAAGAAACGGATGGAGAAAACTGATGCAACGGATCTGTTTTTTCGACGGATCTGTTGCATTAGTTTTTTGCCGGATTCTGCCTGATGCCAAAAAACTGAAGTGTGCACATAACACAAACCCATGGCTGCAAGGGTAAGGCTATCAAATCCCATCAAGGACAACATCTGCAAGGAATTTGTATACTTTCCCTGTGTTTGTGTGGGTTTCCTCGAGGTTCTCCGGTTTTCCTCCCACATTCCAAAGACATACAGAATTTACATTGTGAGAACAGTGATAATCTCTGTAATGCACTGCGAAATATGTTGGCACTATATAAGCAATGCATAATAAGTAAATTATACTAACTGCTTACCTTGATTTCAGCAGCCATTTTGTCACTAGCAAATCCATCCACAGAAAGCTGAAGGCCAAAAATAAAAACATTATGTTAGCTGCACAAGACATGATTACATGAGCATGAGAGAAACTTATGTCACAGAAAAAGAAAAAGCCTTCATACTTTAATGAGTCGCGAGATAAGGAAGCCACCTTGGTACCGGTTATACAGTTCCTCCCAATTTTCCTTCACAAAGGTCCATGCCGATTTCCTGCCTTGCTTGCTGGCTCCAGCGACCCCTCCAATTACAGACACTGTGTCCTGAGGACGTACCTCTTCCTAGAAAAGAGATGCTTAACAATCAGTAATGGTGCCACGCACGCCATTCAACCTCTCAATCTCATATACTGTGCAGAAACAATGGCTATGGAGAAGCAGTCACTGTGGGAACATATGGGTGAGAAACAACACACTTACTGAAAGTGAAAAGCTTAACACTTTGTGGATTAGCTCTGGGGAAGAAATGGCTCCAAGGACCCTCTCGATTCGGTTCTTTTCCTCCTGCATGTCAGCCTGTTTGTGGAGCTGGAAGTGGAAAAGTGGAAGATAGTTGTAACATGGGAGATGCCAAGCATGGTTATGTAATGGTGAGACTTTACTTGCATTGGTTTTTTTCTCTATTCATTTGAATGGGTAAAAAAAAACAAACCTTAAAAAATTGACATTCTGCAGATTTAAAATAATGCTTTGAAGGTTCACACCCGCAAGGAAAAATTTAAGGGAACCAGCCACCAGATTTGGAGACTATAACCTGCAGCCACCACCAGTGCACTCATATACAATATTCTAGGAGACTGTGTATAAAAGAGCCCAGGCCGCTCTCTAACGTAAAAAACACTTATACTCACCTAGGGGGCAGTCTGGTACAGGAGTCACTTCTCTCCGGTCCGGTGCCTCCTCTCTGCTGCGTTTGCCGTCCTCCTTCTACCCAGTGCACAGCTCAGTATGGATGACTTGTTTTACGACATCCACACAGGCCGACATTGGGGTCCTGCGCAGGCGCTCTTTGATCTGCCCTGCTCAGGGCAAATCAAAGTACTGTAATGCACAGGCGCGAGAAAAGGGTAAAGACCACCTGAGCATGCGCTTTACAACAGGGCATGGCAGATCAAAATGCGCCAGCGTAGGACCGCAATGCCAGCCTGTGTGGATAACGCAGGACACATCATCCATACTAGGATGGGTAGAAGCATGATGGCAATCGCAGCAGAGAGGCGGTGCTGGACTGGAGATCAACGACACCCATCGGACCGGACCGCCCCCTAGGAGAGTATAATAAAGGTGTTTCTTACGTTCTACAGACTGGCCTGGAGTATTCTAGAATGCTGTATATAAAGGGATCGCTGGAGGTGTCAGCAGCTAATAGTCGTCAAATCTGGTGACAGGTTCCCTTTCAGCAGAACGTGCATGGGATTTCAGAAATCTCATTCACTTTGCTTACACTAATATGCAGCGTTTATTACCTTTGAAAAACAGACAGAAAAATGAAATAAAAACAGTGTGAACAGCCCTCTAGGCAACAAAGTTACATGTGATAAGGTGGCCGCGCTGACAATAATTAGATGTGATATCGCAGTGTGACACTGCAATCTTTAAGGCTATGCAGAAAATTTGGTTGGTGCACATAGTCTATTTCTTCTAGTTTCTCTCATACATTATTCACAATGGGTCTGTTGTAGCAGTACTGAGCGTTGTGCATTATACAGGAAAGTCTTATGTATAAATGACCCTAACAGCATTTCCATTAACTGACCATGGGAATTTTATGGATTAGGATCAATTCTATAAAATGTGGCTTCCTGGGTGTGATACCGGGTGATGGCTGCTGAGGATACTATAAAGCTTCCACAATGATCTGTTAATCCATCATTGTTTCCATTTCCCTTAAAAGGCCATTTGCATCAACAAGATTTTATCCCAATATGTAGTAGGTGTAATAATAATAATAATAATAATAATAATAATAATAAATAAAATATTCACAATTACTTCCAATGTAGTAAAAATTAAAAATCTAGTATAGTTCTTCTGATTCACTGTCGCTTACCTCATGTGCAGGGCATTGCAGGACCTTAGGTATCTGTTGCTAGTGGTCATAACCATAGATACCTAAGGTCCTGCAATGCCCTGCACATGAGGTAAGTGACAGTGAATCAGGGGAACTATACTACATTTCTAATTGGAGGGATTTGCTATTACACCTATTACATATTGGGATAGAATTTTGGAGATTGAAGAAGGGAATTTTGTTTACTTACCGTAAATTCCTTTTCTTCTAGCTCCTATTGGGAGACCCAGCCAATTGGGTGTATAGCTACTGCCTCCGGAGGCCACACAAAGTATTACACTTTAAAAAGTGTAACCCCTCCCCTCTGCCTATACACCCTCTCGTGCATCACGGGCCGATCAGTTTTGGTGCCAAAGCAGGAAGGAGGAAAACTTATAAATTGGTCTAAGGTAAATTCAATCCGAAGGATGTTCGGAGAACTGAAACCATGAACCAAAAGAACAATTCAACATGAACAACATGTGTACACAAAAGAACAACAGCCCGAAGGGAACAGGGGCGGGAGCTGGGTCTCCCAATAGGAGCTAGAAGAAAAGGAATTTACGGTAAGTAAACAAAGAAGGGAATTTTGTTTACTTACCGTAAATTCCTTTTCTTCTAGCTCTAATTGGGAGACCCAGACAATTGGGTTGTATAGGCTATGCCTCCGGAGGCCGCACAAAGTATTACACTTAAAAGTGTTAAGCCCCTCCCCTTCTGCCTATACACCCCCCGTGCTCCCACGGGCTCCTCAGTTTTGGTGCAAAAGCAAGAAGGAGGAAAAAGAATTATAAACTGGTTTAAAGTAACTTCAATCCGAAGGAATATCGGAGAACTGAAACCATTCAACATGAACAACATGTGTACACAAAAAAACAGGGGCGGGTGCTGGGTCTCCCAATAGGAGCTAGAAGAAAAGGAATTTACGGTAAGTAAACAAAATTCCCTTCTTTGTCGCTCTATTGGGAGACCCAGACAATTGGGACGTCCAAAAGCAGTCCCTGGGTGGGTAAAATAATACCTCGTAAGAGAGCCGTAAAACGGCCTCTTCCTACAGGTGGGCAACCGCCGCCTGAAGGACTCGTCTACCTAGGCTGGCATCCGCCGAAGCATAGGTATGCACCTGATAGTGCTTCGTGAAAGTGTGCAGACTCGACCAGTTAGCCGCCTGACACACCTGCTGAGCCGTAGCCTGGTGCCTCAAAGCCCAGGACGCGCCCACGGCTCTGGTAGAATGGGCCTTCAGCCCTGAGGGAACCGGAAGCCCAGCCGAACGGTAAGCTTCGATAATTGGCTCCTTGATCCACCGAGCCAGGGTTGATTTGGAAGCCTGTGACCCTTTACGCTGGCCAGCGACAAGGACAAAGAGTGCATCCGAGCGGCGCAGGGGCGCCGTACGAGAAATGTAGATTCTGAGTGCTCTCACCAGATCTAACAAGTGCAAATCCTTTTCACATTGGTGAACTGGATGAGGACAAAAAGAAGGTAAGGAGATATCCTGATTGAGATGAAAGGGGGATACCACCTTAGGGAGAAATTCCGGAACCGGACGTAGAACCACCTTGTCCTGGTGAAACACCAGGAAAGGGGTTTTGCATGAAAGCGCTGCTAGCTCAGACACTCTCCGAAGTGAAGTGACTGCTACTAGAAAAACCACCTTCTGCGAAAGGCGTGAGAGAGGAATATCCCTCATTGGCTCGAATGGTGGTTTCTGAAGAACCATCAGCACCCTGTTCAGATCCCAGGGTTCTAACGGCCGCTTGTAAGGAGGGACGATGTGACAAACCCCCTGCAGGAACGTGCGTACCTGTGGAAGTCTGGCTAGGCGCTTCTGGAAAAACACAGAGAGCGCTGAGACTTGTCCCTTAAGAGAGCCAAGCGACAAACCCTTTTCCAGTCCAGATTGAAGGAAGGACAGAAAAGTGGGCAAGGCAAAAGGCCAGGGAGAAATACCCTGAGCAGAACACCACGACAGGAAAATTTTCCACGTCCTGTGGTAGATTTTAGCGGACGTTGGTTTCCTAGCTTGTCTCATAGTGGCAATGACGTCTTGAGATAACCCTGAAGACGCTAGGATCCAGGACTCAATGGCCACACAGTCAGGTTGAGGGCCGCAGAATTCAGATGGAAAAACGGCCCTTGAGATAGCAAGTCTGGTCGGTCTGGTAGTGCCCACGGTTGGCCGACCGTGAGATGCCACAGATCCGGGTACCACGACCGCCTCGGCCAGTCTGGAGCGACGAGGATGACGCGGCGGCAGTCGGCCCTGATCTTGCGTAACACTCTGGGCAACAGTGCCAGCGGAGGAAACACATAAGGGAGCTGAAACTGCGACCAATCCTGAACTAAGGCGTCTGCCGCCAGAGCTCTGGGATCTTGAGACCGTGCCATGAACGCCGGTACCTTGTTGTTGTGCCGGGACGCCATGAGGTCGACGTCCGGCACCCCCCAGCGGCAACAGATCTCCTGGAACACGTCCGGGTGAAGGGACCATTCCCCTGCGTCCATGCCCTGGCGACTGAGATAATCTGCTTCCCAGTTTTCCACGCCTGGGATGTGAACTGCGGATATGGTGGAGGCCGTGGCTTCCACCCACATCAAAATCCGCCGGACTTCCTGGAAGGCTTGCCGGCTGCGTGTGCCGCCTTGGTGGTTGATGTATGCCACCGCTGTGGAGTTGTCCGACTGAATTCGGGTCTGCTTGCCCTTCAACCACTGCTGGAACGCTTTCAGGGCAAGATACACTGCCCGTATTTCCAGAACATTGATCTGAAGCGAGGACTCTTGCTGGGTCCACGTACCCTGAGCCCTGTGGTAGAGAAAAACCGCTCCCCACCCTGACAGACTCGCGTCCGTCGTGACTACTTCCCAGGATGGGGGTAGGAAGGATTTCCCCTTCGATAATGAAGTGGGAAGGAGCCACCACCGAAGGGAAGCTTTGGTCGCCTGAGAGAGGGAGACGGTCCTGTCGAGGGACGTCGGCTTCCTGTCCCATTTGCGTAAGATAAGTACAAAAAACAAACAAAACCGCTCACCACTGCAGAGACAAGCCTGAATATATCCTCCTGTTAGTCCCCTTTGGTCCGGCACGGATTACGGCAGCAAGCCGAGAAGATAATAGAAGAAAGCAGTGGAAAAATCCAGCTGGACTCCAAAGGGATAAAGACACCGGCTTGTTCACACTGATGCATGGCAGATGTATACTACTACGCGTTTCGGCGGAACGCCTTCCTCAGGTATACATCTGCCATGCATCAGTGTGAACAAGCCGGTGTCTTTACTTGAGAAATGGATATATATTTTTAATCGAGTTGATATAAATAAAGAAGCATTTTTATTTATCCCTTTGGAGTCCAGCTGGATTTTTCCACTGCTTTCTTCTATTTGCGTAAGATGTCCCATTGAAGGGGACGCAGGTGAAACTGCGCGAAAGGGACTGCCTCCATTGCTGCCACCATCTTCCCCAGGAAGTGCATGAGGCGCCTCAAGCGGTGTGACTGGCCTTGAAGGAGAGATTGTACCCCTTTCTGTAGTGACTGCTGCTTGATCAGCGGAAGCTTCACTATCGCTGAGAGGGTATGAAACTCCATGCCAAGATATGTCAGCGATTGGGCCGGTGTCAGATTTGACTTTGGAAAATTGATGATCCACCCGAAACCCTGGAGAGTCTCCAGGGTAGCGTCGAGGCTGCGTTGGCATGCCTCTTGAGAGGGTGCCTTGATCAGCAGATCGTCCAAATACGGAATCACCGAGTGACCCTGCGAGTGTAGGAGCGCTACTACAGTAGCCATCACCTTGGTAAAAACCCGTGGGGCTGTTGACAGGCCGAACGGCAGTGCCACAAATTGCAGGTGTTCGTTTCCTATGGCGAAGCGCAAGAAGCGCTGGTGCTCTGGAGCAATCGGTACGTGGAGATAAGCATCTTTGATATCGATCGATGCAAGGAAATCTCCTTGGGACATTGAGGCGATGACGGAGCGGAGGGATTCCATCCTGAACCGTCGGGTTTTTACGTGTTTGTTGAGCAGTTTCAGGTCCAGGACCGGGCGGAAAGACCCGTCCTTCTTTGGGACCACAAACAAATTGGAGTAAAAACCGTGGCTCTGTTGCTGAAGAGGAACAGGGACCACCACTCCTTCCGCCTTCAGAGTGCCCAGCGCCTGCAGAAGAGCCTCGGCTCGCTCGGGAGGCGGGGATGACCTGAAGAATCGAGTCGGGGGACGAGAGGTGAACTCTATCTTGTAACCGTGAGACAGAATGTCTCTCACCCAGCGGTCTTTTATTTGTGGCAGCCAGGTGTCGCAAAAGCGGGAGAGCCTGCCACCGACCGAGGATGCTACTAGAGGAGGTCGAAAGTCATGAGGAAGCCGCTTTGTTAGCGGCGCCTCCGGTGGTCTTTTTAGGACGTGACTTAGAAGGAACAAAGGAACTCTGATGCATGGCGGTCTGAGACCCTTTGGACGAGGAGAATTGGGACCTGCCCGCGCCCCGAAAGGACCGAAACCTCGACTGCCCTCTCCTCTGTTGGGGTATGTTCTGTTTGGGCTGGGGTAAGGATGTATCCTTTCCCTTGGATTGTTTGATGATTTCATCCAGACGCTCGCCAAACAGCCTGTCGCCAGAAATTGGCAAACTGGTTAAGCGCTTTTTGGAAGCAGAATTTGCCTTCCATTCCCGTAGCCACAAGGCCCTGCGGAGTACCACCGAATTGGCGGCCGCAACCGCCGTACGGCTCGCAGAGTCCAGGACAGCATTAATAGCGTAAGACGCAATTGCCGAGGTCTGGGTGGTAATGGATGCCACTTGTGGCGCGGCCGCTTCAATTTGCGCCTGACCTGCTGAGATAGCTTGTAGCGCCCATACGGCTGCAAATGCTGGGGCAAAAGAAGCTCCGATAGCTTTATAGATGGATTTCAACCAGAGCTCCATCTGCCTGTCAGTGGCATCTTTGAGCGAGGCCCCATCTTCCACTGCAAGTATGGATCTAGCCGCCAGTCTGGAGATTGGAGGGTCCACTTTGGGACACTTAGTCCAACCTTTAACCACGTCAGGGGGAAAAGGATAACGTGTATCCTTAAGGCGCTTAGAAAAACGCTTATCTGGATAAGCATGGTGATTCTGGACTGCCTCTCTGAAATCAGAGTGGTCTAGAAACATACTCTGTGTACGCTTGGGGAACCTGAAACGGAATTTCTCCTGCTGAGACACTGACTCCTCCGCCGGAGGAGCTGAGGGAGAGATATCCAGCATTTGATTGATGGACGTAATAAGATCGTTCACTATGGCGTCCCCGTCTGGAGTATTAAGATTGAGAGCGCCCTCAGGATCAGAATCCTGATCATCTGTCTCCGCATCATCAACCAGAGATTCCCCCCGCTGAGACCCTAAACCATATGATGTCGAGGGAAATTCTAAGCGAGCCCGCTTATTCGGTCTGGGGCTGGGGTCTAAGTCATAACCCTCAGCCTGGGATGTATGAGATACCCCGGGAGGACAATGTTGTACCAACTGAGGGGGGTCAGGGAACAATGATTCAACAGAGTCCCTTTGCTGAGATACCGGCCTGGACTGCAAGGCTTCTAGTATCTTAGCCATAGTCTCAGAGAGTTTTGCAAACTCAGTCCCCGTCACCTGGACAGTGTCAACAGGTGGCTCCCCCTGGGCCCCTCTTAGCAGAGGCTCCGGCTAAAGAAGTGTCACCGGGGCCGAACATTGCACACAATGAGGGTCAGTGGAACCTGCCGGTAGCGGGGTCGTACATGCGGCGCAGGCAGCATAATAAGCCTGTGTTTTGGCACCCCTGCCTTTTGTGGGCGCCATGCTATTGTTTTCCCTGAGTAACACAATAGGGTATATAGTCAGAATGAACTGTGCTCATACAGTGTAGAGTATATACTATAACAAATAATGTAGCAATACACTACAGCACCATGGGGCTAGCACCACAGGTGCTGCTTACCAGCCGCCTAAAGCGGTTGTGAGGCCACCAGAGACCGTGTCTGGGTCTCCCAGGGTTTGTCCCTCTCTGCAGCGTCGGAGGAGCTGACAGGAATGGCTGCGGCGTCCTGACGAGAGGAGGGAGCCGTGGGCGTGGCCGAGAAAGTGCGGGAACTGGTGCTCACACTGTGCACAGTGAGGGGGGTGGAGTATGCAAATCATACTCCAGCCCTCAGTGCTGCTCGTTCCGTGCAGCGTCCCGCCCTTCCCCTGCCTGTCAGGGCTGGGGGCGGGAGAAGAGGAGACTAGGCCGCAAGAAAGCCTGGGGACTCGAGTATAAGCCTGCCGCCGTAAAAGCGCGGCCGGCGCCGAAGTCCCCGGCGAACTACAAGTCCCAGCCGCGCCGCAGTTTCCCAAGGCAGCGGCGGTTAGCGCGGTAGCCCCTACATGTAAACACACTCAGCGACGCTGAGTGTGTAATGGCACATATTAACCCGGTCAGCGCCGCTGTCCCCGGTGCACTAGCACACCCAGCAAAGCTGAGGTGTTGCCGTGCGCGGTCCCCACAGGGATACAGAGTACCTTCACGTAGCAGGGCCATGTCCCTGAACGATACCCGGCTCCTATCCAGCAGTCTCCACAGGAGTTGTGGATGAAGCACGGTCTCAGTGCCTGGAGACCGATAAGATCCCACTTCCACCAGAGCCCTGAGGGGGATGGGGAAGGAAAGCAGCATGTGGGCTCCAGCCTCCGTACCCGCAATGGATACCTCAACCTTAACAACACCGCCGACAAGAGTGGGGTGAGAAGGGAGCATGCTGGGGGCCCTATATGGGCCCACTTTTCTTCCATCCGACATGGTCAGCAGCTGCTGCTGACCAATCTGTGGAGCTGTGCTGTGCGTGTCTGACCTCCTTCGCACAAAGCAAAAAACTGAGGAGCCCGTGGGAGCACGGGGGGTGTATAGGCAGAAGGGGAGGGGCTTAACACTTTTGAGTGTAGTACTTTGTGCGGCCTCCGGAGGCATAGCCTATACAACCCAATTGTCTGGGTCTCCCAATAGAGCGACAAAGAAATTCCCTTCTTCTTTGTCGCTCCATTGGGAGACCCAGACAATTGGGACGTCCAAAAGCAGTCCCTGGGTGGGTAACAGAATACCTCGATAAAAAGAGCCGTAACACGGCCCCCTCTTACAGGTGGGCAACCGCCGCCTGAAGGACTCGCCTACCTAGGCTGGCATCTGCCGAAGCATAGGCATGCACCTGATAGTGTTTCGTGAAGGTGTGCAGACTCGACCAGGTAGCCGCCTGACACACCTGCTGAGCCGTAGCCTGGTGCCGCAATGCCCAGGATGCACCCACGGCTCTGGTAGAATGGGCTTTCAGCCCTGAAGGAATCGGAAGCCCAGAAGAACGATAGGCTTCAAAAATCGGTTCCTTGATCCACCGAGCCAAGGTAGACTTGGAAGCCTGCGACCCCTTACGCTGGCCAGCGACAAGGACAAAGAGCGCATCAGAGCGGCGCAGGGGCGCCGTGCGAGACACGTAGATCCGGAGTGCTCTCACTAGATCTAACAAATGCAAATCCTTTTCACATTGGTGAACTGGATGAGGGCAAAATGAAGGTAAGGAGATATCCTGATTGAGATGAAAAGTGGACACCACCTTAGGGAGAAAGTCCGGGACCGGACGCAGAACCACCTTATCCTGGTGAAATACCAGGAAAGGGCCTTTGCATGACAGCGCTGCAAGCTCTGACACTCTACGGAGTGAAGTAACCGCCACTAGAAATGCCACCTTCTGCGAAAGACGTGATAGAGAGACATCCCGCAGCGGCTCAAAAGGTGGTTTTTGAAGAGCCCGTAGAACCATGTTGAGATCCCAGGGTTCCAGCGGACGCTTGTAAGGTGGGACTATGTGGCAAACTCACTGCAGGAACGTGCGGACCTGCGGAAGCCTGGCTAGACGCTTTTGAAAAAACACGGAAAGCGCCGAGACTTGACCTTTGAGAGAGCCGAGGGACAAACCCTTGTCCAATCCCGATTGAAGGAAGGAAAGAAACCTGGGTAAGGCAAACGGCCAGGGGATAAACCCCCTCTCAGAGCACCAGGCTAAGAAGTTCCTCCAAGTTCTGTGATAGATCTTGACTGATGTTGGCTTCCTTGCCTGTCTCAGTGGCAATGACATCTTGAGACAACCCTGAGGACGCTAAGAGCCAGGACTCAATGGCCACACAGTCAGGTTGAGGGCCGCAGAATTCAGATGGAAAAATGGCCCTTGAGATAGCAAGTCTGGTCGGTCTGGGAGCGCCCACGGTTGCCCCACCGTGAGATGCCACAGATCCGGGTACCACGACCGCCTCGGCCAATCTGGAGCGACGAGGATGGCGCGGCGGCAGTCGGACCTGATCTTGCGCAACACTCTGGGCAGCATTGCCAGAGGAGGGAATACATAAGGCAGTTGAAACTGCGACCAATCCTGAACTAAGGCGTCTGCCGCCAGAGCTCTGTGGTCCTGAGACCGTGCCATGAATGCCGGGACCTTGTTGTTGTGCCGAGACGCCATGAGATCGACGTCCGGCGTTCCCCAGCGGCAACAGATCTCTTGAAACACGTCCGGGTGGAGAGACCATTCCCCCGCGTCCATGCCCTGGCGACTGAGGAAGTCTGCTTCCCAGTTTTCTACGCCCGGAAAGTGAACCGCGGAGATGGTGGAGGCTGTGGCCTCCGCCCACAGCAGAATCCGCCGGACTTCTTGGAAGGCTTGACGACTGCGCGTGCCGCCCTGGTGGTTGATGTACGCAACCGCCGTGGCGTTGTCCGACTGTATGCGGATCTGCCTGCCCTCGAGCCACCGATGGAACGCCTTGAGGGCTAGATACACCGCCCTTATCTCCAGAACATTGATCTGAAGGGAGGACTCTGTCGGAGTCCAGGTTCCCTGAGCCTTGTGGTGGAGAAAAACCGCTCCCCATCCTGACAGGCTCGCGTCCGTCGTGACCACAGCCCAGGATGGGGGCAGAAAGTATTTTCCTTTCGACAGAGAAGTGGGGAGAAGCCACCACTGAAGAGAGGTCTTGGCTTCCAGAGACAGAGAGACGTTCCTGTCCAAGGACGTCGGCCTCTTGTCCCATTTGCGGAGAATGTCCCATTGGAGTGGACGCAGATGAAATTGCGCAAATGGAACTGCCTCCATTGCTGCCACCATCTTCCCCAGGAAGTGCATGAGGCGCCTCAAGGGGTGCGACTGTGCCTGAAGAAGGGATTGTACCCCTGTCTGCAGCGACCGCTGTTTGTCCAGCGGCAGCTTGACCATCGCTGAGAGAGTATGAAACTCCATTCCGAGGTACGTCAGTGACTGGGTCGGAGACAATTTTGACTTTGGAAAATTGATGATCCACCCAAACCTCTGGAGAGTCTCCAGAGCAACGGTCAGACTGTGTTGACAAGCCACCCGTGAGGGTGCCTTGACTAGGAGATCGTCTAGGTAAGGGATCACCGAGTGGCCCTGAGAGCGTAGGATCGCTACGACGGATGCCATGACCTTGGTGAAGACCCGTGGGGCTGTCGCCAGGCCGAAAGGCAGTGCCACAACTGAAGGTGTTCGTCCCCGATGGCGAAACGCAGGAAGCGTTGATGCTCTTGAGCGATCGGCACATGGAGATAGGCATCTTTGATGTCGATTGATGCTAGGAAGTCTCCTTGGGACATCGAAGCGATGACAGATCGGAGGGATTCCATGCGAAACCTCCTGGTTGTCACATGTCTGTTGAACAATTTTAGGTCCAAAACGGGACGGAATGAGCCGTCCTTTTTGGCACCACGAACAGATTGGAGTAAAAACCGCGACCGCGTTCCTGAAGGGGAACGGGGATCACCACTCCTTCTGTTTTCAGAGTGTCCACCGCCTGAAAAAGCGCAACGGTCCGCTCGGGGGGCGGAGATGTTCTGAAAAAACGAGTCGGAGGACGAGAGCTGAACTCTATCCTGTAACCGTGAGACAGAATGTCCCTCACCCATCGGTCTTGGACATGTGGCCACCAGGCGTCGCAAAAGCGGGAGAGCCTGCCACCGACCGAGGATGCGGTTTGGGGCGGCCGAAAGTCATGAGGAGGCCGCCTTGGAGACGGTGCCTCCAGCGGTCTTTGGAGGACGTGACTTAGACCGCCATGCAGAAGAGTTCCTCTGGCTCTTCTGTGGTCTGTTGGACAAGGAGGGTTGGGATCTGGCTGAGGGCCGAAAGGACCGAAACCTCGCTTGAACTTTCCGTTGCTGAGGTCGGTTTGGCTTGTGGTAAGGACGAGTCCTTTCCCTTGGATTGCTTAATAATTTCATCCAACCGCTCGCCAAACAGTCGGTCGCCAGAAAAAGGCAAACCGGTCAAGAACTTTTTGGAAGCAGAGTCTGCCTTCCATTCGCGTAGCCACATGGCTCTGCGGACTGCCACAGAATTGGCGGATGCTACCCCTGTACGGCTAGCCGAGTCCAGGACAGCATTCATGGCGTAGGATGCAAATACTGACGCCTGAGAAGTCAAAGATGTTACTTGTGGCGCAGCGGTACGGGTGACCGCATTAATCTCAGACAGACAAGCTGAGATAGCCTGGAGTGCCCACACTGCTGCAAAGGCTCGGGCAAAAGACGCGCCTATGGCTTCATAGATGGATTTCAGTAGGAGCTCTATCTGCCTGTCCGTGGCATCCTTGAGCGATGCACCGTCAGCCACTGCTACTACGGATCTAGCCGCCAGTCTAGAGACTGGAGGATCCACCTTGGGACACTGAGCCCAACCCTTAACCACGTCAGCGGGGAAGGGGTAACGTGTGTCATTAAGGCGTTTAGTAAAGCGCTTGTCTGGGAAAGCCCTGTGCTTCTGGACAGCATCTCTGAAGTTAGAGTGATCGAAGAAAGCACGTACGTTTAGAAAACCTAAACTGGTGTTTCTCCTGTTGTGAAGCCGAATCCTCTGTAGGCGGAGTTGGGGGAGACAGATCTAGCACCTGGTTGATGGACGCTATAAGATCATTTACTATGGCGTCCCCTTCAGGTGTATCCAGATTGAGAGCAACGTCAGGATCAGAGTCCTGAGCTGCGACCTCCGCCTCCTCCTCTAGAGAATCCTCAAGCTGAGACCCCGAACTGCGTGAAGAAGTCGGGGAAGATGCTAAGCGAGCCCGCTTAGCTGGTCTGGGACTGCGGTCCGTGCCGGAGTCCTGCACGTAATAAACTAGAGGCCACACCAGGAACACGCTTAGTCGCAGACCGAGAGGGGCCTGGGGGTGATCCCGCAGTGCCCGGGGCCTGTATAAGGGCCGGTCTGGACTGCAAAACCTCTAGAAACTTAACAGACCATTTATCCATAGACTGAGTCATGGAATGAGAAAGCGACTCAGAGAGTTTGTCAGCTAAAACAGCAAACTCTGTCCCTGCCATCTAGACAGGGGGGGCCGGTGGTTCTACCTGGGCCGAGGGACCCCCTAGTGCCTCAGGCTCCGGCTGAGCGAGTGCCACAGGGGCCGAGCATTGCTCACAGTGAGGGTAGGTGGAACCTGCATGTAACAAAGCCGCACAAGAGGTACAGGTAGCAAAATAACCCTGTGCCTTGGCCCCCTTGCTCCCTGTGAACGACATGCTGTTGTCTCCCAGGAGCGTGATCACTGAGGGTATATAGCCACAAGTTAACAATACAGCTGAACCGGAAAAGTATACAAATATAATGCATCTATATACAGGTCAGCACCCCAGGGGGACCAGCACCGGTAACCGATGTGGCTTACCAACCGCTCCAGCGGTGTGTGGCCACCAGATTCCCTTTCTGCCTCGGGTCTCCCAGAGCTGCTGCCAGACGTCCTCCACCGGCAGGATGTGTTAAAACATGGCTGTCGGCGTTCACAGGGGAGGAGGGAGCCGTGGGCGGACTTACAAAAGTGCGGGAATCTGGTGCCCCATAGGGAATAGTGAGGGGGGAGGAGGACAGCTATGTGTGCTCCAGCCCTCACTGTCGGCGTCAGCCCGACCGTCCCGCCCTTGCCCCTGACTGGCAGGCCCGTGGGCGGGCGTTTAATGTACTAGGCCGCAAAAGCCGGGGACTAAAGTAGAAACCGCGGCCGACAAGCAGGCATGGCCGGCGCGGTAGTCCCGGACAAAAAACAAACACTGCAGGCGCTGCAGCGTCTGAGGCCCAGGTGCTCCATGCACCGTCCCAAAGGGGACACAGAGTACCTGTAGTTGCAGGGCCTTGTCCCTGACGATACTCAGTCTCCTGTCCGGCAGATACCACCAGGGGCTGCGGAGGGAGCCCGGTCCCAGTGTCTGGATGACTGGTTAGGATCCCACTTCACCCAGAGCCCCTAAGGGATGGGGAAGGAAAGCGGCATGTGGGCTCCAGCCTCTGTACCCGCAATGGGTACCTCAACCTGAACAACACCGCCGACTCAGTGGGGTGAGCAGGGAGCATGCCGGGGGCCCTGTTAAGGGCCCTCTTTTCTTCCATCCGAAATAGTCAGCAGCTGCTGCTGACTAAAATGTGGAGCATTGTGTGCATGTGTGCCTCCTTCAACACAAAGCTAAAAACTGATGGGCCCGTGATGCACGGGAGGGTGTATAGGCAGAGGGGAGGGGTTACACTTTTTAAAGTGTAATACTTTGTGTGGCCTCCGGAGGCAGTAGCTATACACCCAATTGGCTGGGTCTCCCAATGGAGCGACAAAGAAATAACCCTTTAGGCTTCCTGCTGAATGGCTTCTTGTAGCTTGGCACTTATTACACTACATTTATTTCTACTACTGCTCTTATTTTGTGTATGTTTGAGTGACTATTAGTAAATTAACCATCTTGTAAGAGAAAAAGCTCTCGAGTGCCACTTATTAAAGGTGACCACTCTATAAATCAACAAACCTGTGAACGGTATAAAAAAAGGTTGGCTCAGAGGTTGGTTAGCACTGGTCGTCTAGGGTTCACATCTGACCAAGGATAACTAAAGGCAGTCCCCGACTCTAGAACGCATTTAGTTTATAACCCAGGGACGGCCTGCATCAGTATGGATTAACTGTACATCAATAGATAGAAGGGACACTTCATTTCTTTCTATGTTCATATCATGTAAATAACTATATATGTATAGCAAGAAATGTGATCAACCAGAGTGTTAAGATTATAACATTATAGGCAACACTAACCTTCAGCATGGTATCCAGAGTTGTGGTGTTTCCATGCTTCAGGACAGTCACATAAACCTGAAAACATAGATCTGATTTAGGTAGCTGTTGGAGAAGAAAAAGTGAAGCAATAAAAAGAAGGAAGGATGACTGACCGGACTTCTAAGGTCAGCACTTAGCATGTTCTTTCCTTCTACGTGGTCCTTAAACCTACGACGTGCCTCCTCCAGGGTGGGTTTATGGCCAGCCTTTCCCAACTTCCCCAAAACTAGCCCCCTCAGCAGAGCATCCAAGTGTCCTATAAAGTAAAGGATAAACACCTAAATAAAGCAAATTGCTAAAGTAAAGTTAACAGTCTTTGTTTTATGAAAACAAACCATTTCATATTATACAAGGTTTCCTTTAAAGGGAATGCCTCACAATACACATCCCTCTAATATGGTTTGTCAAAAGTACACCAGCCTCATTAGGTCTAAAGTCTATATAATTATGCATTCAGTTTGTATTGTGAAATCAAGAGACCGACCAAGTTTATCAGCAAAGGGGCTTGTTTTAATGTAAAGTCCTTATATTTCATAACTTGCTCATGATCACATATAGAGCCATGCCAAGTAGATTTGTTTATATGGAAATAGTCAAGATCCTTTGACATCCACAAGTAACCAGCTTATGTTGCTTTATACTGTATAGCCTCCTGAATGTTTATATGATGGGATGTCCTTTCGGCGAGGTTGACATGAAGATCAGGAGAGCAGACTGCTGGTCATTACATGTCTCAGAGTAGTAACACCTCTTTCCATTTAAAATAAGCTCTGAAGGCAGAATCTCAGGGTGATGTATCCAGCCCAAAGATCTCAACAGCTCATTTACATAAGAAAAATGGGGATTTGTCTGTAATGACACATCTTACTAACCTTTCTATGAACTGCATGTCCATATAGATTGCTTAGGAGGGTTAGGCGGGCTTTGCACGTTGCGACATCGCAAGCCAATGCTGCGATGTCGCACGCGATAGTCCCCGCCCCCGTCGCAGGTACGATATCTTGTGATAGCTGGCGTAGCGAAAATTATGGCTATGCCAGCTTCACATGCACTCAGCTGCCCTGCGACCGTCGCTCTGGCCGGCGACCCGCCTCCTTCCTAAGGGGGCGGGTCGTGCGGCGTCATAGCGACGTCACATGGCAGGCGGCAAATAGCAGCGGAGGGGTGGAGATGAGCAGGATGTAAACATCCCGCCCACCTCCTTCCTTCCGCATAGCCGGCGGCGGCAGGTAAGCTGATGTTCCTCGCTCCTGCGGCGTTATACACAGCGATGTGTGCAGCCGCAGGAGCGAGGAACTACATCGTACCTGTCGCTGCAGCATAATTGTGAAAAAGTCGGAGCCTGCAACGATGATACGATAACGACGCTTTTGCGCTCGTTAATCGTATCATCTAGCATTTACACGCTACGATCTCGAAAGTGACGCCGGAAGTGCGTCACTTTCGATTTGACCCCACCGACATCGCATGTGCGATGTTGCAACGTGCAAAGCCGCCCTTAATCCTACTGATAGATTCCCTTTAACCCACTGCCCAATAGTGCTACCAATTCAATTTCAGTGAAAGGTGTAAAAATTAGATTATTTTTTTTGACCTGCAGTGAAGCCTGATTGGCCACTAGATGTCAGCACATGTTAAACCTGCATTTTTTTTTTTTTTTTTTTACATGGCCATACACACATTAGGCTCTTGTTCACATCTACATTGCGGCTTCCAACTTAAAGCAAAAATCACAACATATTGCGTGATGGATACAAATTAACGGCACTGACACTGAATTGAAGTCCGCAAGGTTTGAAAGTGGTGTCCATTGATTTACTCCTTGTGAAAACAAGTTCTGCTAACAGAGTCAACACATGTGAACTCAGTCTTTAAAGGGAACCTGTCACTAGTTTTTTGCCCTGTAAGCTGCGGCCACCACCAGTGTGCTCCTATATACAGCATTCTAACATGCTGTATATAAAAGCCCAGGCTGCTGTGTAGAATGTAAAAAACATTTTATAATACTTACCTAACAGTCGCTGCGGTAGATTTGAGTCAGATGGGTATCTCCGTTATCCGGTACCGGCACCTCCTCTTTCGGCCATCTTCGTCCTTCTTCTGAAGCCTGTGTACATGACGCATCCTATGTCATACACACTCGCCGGTCCTGCGCAGGACCTAAATGCCTGTGAGTGTGGATGACGTACAGCGCGTCATGAACCTCGGCTACAGTAGGACGACAAAGATGGCCGAAAGAGGCGGCACCGGAGACGCCCCCCCTGACTCGGATCCACCGCAGCAATAGTTAGGTAAGTATTAAAGTGCTTTTTACATTCTATGCAGCAGCCTGGGCTCTTATATACAACACTAGAAGGTGGCCCGATTTTCTACGCATCGGGTATTCTAGAATTTACGTATTGTGTAGTTAATGTATGATTTTTGTTAGATAGATATATATATATATATATATATATATATATATCTATATATATATATATATATATATATATAGATATATATATATATCTATCTCTCTCATATATATATATATATATATATATATATCTATATCTATATCTATATATCTATATATCTATATATCTATATATCTATATATCTCTATATCTCTATATCTCTATATCTCTATATCTCTATATCTCTATATCTCTATATCTCTATATCTCTATATCTCTATATCTCTATATCTCTATATCTCTATATCTCTATATCTCTATATCTCTATATCTCTATATCTCTATATCTCTATATCTATATATCTATATATCTATGTTGTGTGTAGTTACCAAGTGTTTGTGTAGGGGCTGTACATGTTGTGGGTGTTGTCTGGGTGTGGGGGGGTGAGAGCGGTGTTGTGTGTGTGTTGCGTTGTTTGTGGAGCGCTGTGTGTCTGTAGCGTTGTGTGTGTATGTGTTGCGCGGTTTGTGTGGGTGTGGTGTGTTTTGGGGGGAGGTATGTTTTGTGCAATGTGTGTGTTGCATGATATGTGCGTATATTTATGTATGCCGCGGTGTTTGTGTGTTGGGTGTTGTGTGTGTGCAGCGTTGTCTGTGTGTGTGGGTGTCTGTGTAGGGCGGTGTTTGTGGTTCCCAGTGTGTGTGTGGTGTGTTGTGTGTGTTGGGGGAGGTGTGCACCTCACATCGTGCTCCATCCGCCATGCTGCGCAACCCCCATCGTGCTCCATCCGCCATGCTGCGCACTCCCAAACGTGCTCCATCCGCCATGCTGCGCACTCCCAAACGTGCTCCATCCGCCATGCTGCGCACTCCCAAACGTGCTCCATCCGCCATGCTGCGCACTCCCAAACGTGCTCCATCCGCCATGCTGCGCACTCCCAAACGTGCTCCATCCGCCATGCTGCGCACTCCCAAACGTGCTCCATCCGCCATACTGCGCACTCCCAAACGTGGTCCATCCGCCATGCTGCGCACTCCCAAACGTGGTCCATCCGCCATGCTGCGCACTCCCAAACGTGGTCCATCCGCCATGCTGCGCACTCCTCATTGTGCTCCATCCCCCATGCTGCGCACCCCCCATCGTGCACCATCCCCCATGCTGCACCAGCATCAGCCTCTCTCCTCCCAGCATCAGCCTCTCTCCTCCCAGCATCAGCCTCTCTCCCCCCAGCATCAGCCTCCCCCAGCATCAGCCTCCCTCTCCCAGCCTTCTCCAGGATCAGCCTCTCTCCTCCCAGCCTCCGTCCTCCCAGCCTTCCCCAGCATCAGCTTTCCCCTCCCAGCCTCCCTCAGCATCAGTCTTCCCCAGCATCAGCCTCTCTCCTCCCAGCCTCAGCCTCTCTCCTTCCAGCCTCCCTCAGCATCAGCCTCCCCTTCCCTTCCCAGCCTTCCCCAGGATCAGCCTCTCTCTCCTCCCAGCCTCCTTCCTCCCAGCCTCCCCCTCCCAGCCTCCCTCAGCATCAGCCTTCCCCCTCCCAGTCTCCCCCAGCATCAGCCTCCCCAAGCATCAGCCTCCACCAGCATCAGCCTCCACCAGCATCAGCCTCCACCAGCATCAGCCTCTCTCCTTCCAGCCTCCCCCAGCATCAACCTCCCCAAGCATCAACCTCCCCAAGCATCAACCTCCCTCGTCCCAGCCTCCCCCAGCATCAGCCTCCCCCAGCATCAGCCTCTCTCCTCCCAGCATCAGCCTCTCCTCTCTGTCCCCAGCATCAGCCTCTCTCCTCCCAGCATCAGCCTCTCTCCTCCCAGCATCAGCCTCTCTCCTCCCAGCCTCCCCCAGCATCAGCCTCTCTCCTCCCAGCCTCCCCCAGCATCAGCTTCCCCCAGCATCAGCCTCTCTTCTTCCAGCCTCCCCCAGCATCAGCCTCTCTCCTTCCAGCCTCCCCCAGCATCAGCCTCCCTCTCCCAGCCTTCCCCAGGATCAGCCTCTCTCCTCCCAGCCTCCGTCCTCCCAGCCTTCCCCAGCATCAGCTTTCCCCTCCCAGCCTCCCACAGCATCAGCCTTCCCCAGCATCAGCCTCTCTCCTCCCAGCCTCCCGCAGCATCAGCCTCTCTCCTTCCAGCCTCCCTCAGCATCAGCCTCCCGTTCCCAGCCTTCCCCAGGATCAGCCTCTCTCCTCCCAGCCTCCTTCCTCCCAGCCTCCTTCAGCATCAGCCTTCCCCTCCCAGTCTCCCCCAGCATCAGCCTCCCCCTCCCAGCCTTCCCCAAGATCAGCCTCTCTGCTCCCAGCCCCCTCCAGCACGCCGTGCTCCTCTGCCGACACTCACACACCCGATCGCATACACTCACACACATCCGATCGCATACACTCACACACACCCGATCACATACACTCACACACACAGACACTGACGATATTGCACATACGCGCTGACAACATCCGGAGATACCACATGCTTCTGGCCATGTGATCCTCCGTCAGGTCCTGGAAGGTCACAACAGCACAGTATCGAGGCCGAGAAGCAAGCGATATCGCCGGATGCTGTGAGTGTGTGGATGCGATGTGATGTGTGTGTGAGGTGGTTACCAACGTATCCACACCACTCCCGTGCGAGCGGGGGACGGGGGGGGGGGGCGGGGCCAGAGCTAGCGTGCATTGCGTGAGGGGGGCGGGGCCGAATTGCCAATGCCTGCAGGGTGCCGGGGCGAGAGGCCAATCTGTGGGGGGGCGGAGCGGCTGGCCAATCAGTGTGGGGGGGCGGGGCCATGGCGAGCCCAGCGGCCAATCAGCTTTGTGTCACCGTAAGGACACAATTTTGGAGACAGACAGACAGACAGACAGACAGACAGACAGACAGACAGACAGACAGACAGACAGACAGACAGACAGACAGACAGACAGACAGACAGACAGACAGACAGACAGACAGACAGACAGACAGACAATTATATATATAGATGTTAGAATGCTGTATATAAGAGTCCACTGGTGGTGGCTGCAGCTTATAAAGCAAAAAACTGGTGACAGGTTCCCTTTAATATACTGTACATCTTCATCTTAATCTTCCATCACCTGGGATGTTCATGAATATTTATATCCAGCCATAAGAAAAGATAAGTAAACATTGGCATTGTTGGACAAAACACATTTACGATCTCCTACCCTCGCCAGGTTTGGGGTCCCAGCCTAAGCGCTGTCCAATCGGTGAGAAGACATCTCTGATGAATCCTTGAATCTCCTCGTGGAACTCTGTGTGAGATAAGAGTGTGGACAGGATCCCTAGATTACAGCTCAAGTCGCTCCATACAGTGTAATTAGGTTCATTCACAAAGGCCTCCATGACTTTAAGGACTTCAACCGTGCTGATGATGCCTGCTCGCGCCTGAAGGAGGGACACACATTAGTAATACTGGGAGAGTTCAAAGCTTTCACCATTTGTAGTAAAATAGATTGAGGGCAAATCTTGCATAAGCTGTATTTTTATTTCACTTTCATACTCACCAAGGAGAACAGGTCATTTTGCAGGCCGAGCCTGTCCACTGGCTGAAGGGAGAGATCTCTAATGCCAGGCAGTAAACTTTCCAGCATAGAAGGGCTGTACTGGGTGCGGTAGAAACCAACTGTCCCCGGATTTAGCTATGTTGGATGAGAGCAGAATTCAGCATGTAAAGGAGACTTGACAAATTCTGCAGGGACTCGAAACATTAGCCAGTTGGCATACATGAGCTACAACAATTCCAGGACACATTTACTTTCCTTTTCTGTTAGGTGGTCTATAAAGAGTGCATAAAGTGTGAAAGTCGTACCATCAGTGAGCAGTGGTCGGGCGACATCACTGGCAGCTTTCATGACCTGGAGCTTAGACATATATACACTGATCCAGTTACGCAGGACATTCAGGCTCACCTTAACCCACTGGTCTGAGGCCACACCTTCTAGAACAACAGTCGTCTCTGGCTTGTCCATAAGTAATCTCAATTTAGCGGAGGCTGGGGATTCACTGGTGCAGATGCTGATCGGTACCATCCAAAGGGGGCTCTCCTCACCTGAGCGAGGGCAATAGGAGGATGTTATATGGAGAGAGGGGCTGGAGGCTTACCAGCCAACCTATCATCGGGAGAATAAAGGAGATAAGAGAAATAGGAAGAAAGAAGAGTAGGATAGCTTTGTGCAGCTCCAGAAAAGCACAAGTGAGACTACAAAGACCACACTGTACAGGTAAGCAGCATTGTCTGAAAAATGGGATTGGGTGAGTCTGCTACCGTAGCCATGTTTTGGGTTGCTTAAGGGTTAAAAGGGGCAAGAAAATGCAGCTGGGCAAGTCTTACCATTATGTGGCCCACTGGCACAGAACTTCCTTTGTGACAGCGTTAATATCCGTGTGTCGTCTTTCTGAAAAATAGTACAAAATAATGGTGATGTAGTCTTACTTGCCCCATTACAATCATTACATTGTGTGACCATGAATGCCATGTAACAGAGCTTCATGAAGGTACCTGCTCGGACTCCACATAGATCAATGGGAAACCCATCTGCTTGGTCCATGTACTCATTACAGCAGCAATTGGCTTCCCACTGGCTTGCTCAAGAGACTCCCATAGGTCCTCTGCAGAAAAGAGCACTCATTTTACAGCTGTGCGAGGGGAGCTGAGTGGAAAAGGGAAGGTAGGTTTGGGTGGAGGCATTATTATAATGTTAGTAATGGTCAGCAACATGACAGGGCCATGGAATACCTGTGGCAGCATTCTTCTCCTGGAATTTGGTGAGGTATTGGTTCATGCCTTTACGGAAGTCCTATATGAGTAGAACAACAATGTGTGTCAATCGTAAAGTAAATGAAATAAGTGGTTGACTTCATATATTATAAGTCCCTATAGATCTGCAGTCAAAAGTTAATAGGCGATTGCAAATAGAACAAAGAAACCAATACATGCAATTGTTGAAAACGTAGCGACCGTGTAGTGCACAGATCATAAAACATGGTGACACTGATTTGAGGACAGGATGACAAACTAAGCTGGAAAGGGTTATCTGATGACCTCCAGTGATGTCCAGTGAAGACACTTCAGGTCTTAATAAATGGCTGACAATCATCTTTACAATTGGATTATTCATTGACATTGTCGTGCTACACTAGAACATCCATTAGTCATTTGTGGATTTCTTAAGCCCCCATCACATTTAGCGACTTACCAGCGATCCCGAAAACGATGCGACCTGATAAGGATCGCTGGTGAGATATCACAGAATCAGACCTTACCAACGACTCAGTAACGATACAGGACGCAGTAGCGACCTGTATAACGATCTCTGCTGTCATTGGGACCCTGTCACACAGTGTCAAACATAGCGATGCGTCCTGCCCAGCAAGACATCGCCTTTGAAGAAAATGGGCCAGGCCATTCAGCAACGACCGGCGACCTCACAGCAGGGGCCAGGTCGTTGCTGGATGTCACACACAGCGTCATCGCTAGCAAGATCGCTGTTGCATCACCAAAGCCGTGACTCAGCAGCGATGTCGCTAGCGATGTCGCTTAGTGAGACGTGGCCTTTAGTCATTAGTAGCACCTCCTGAGCAGTGGCAACTTAAGAAACATCTTGCTACAAGACGTCTCACATGATGACAGCCAGCTAGCAGTCTTTCCTTTATCATGTATACAACAGGAGAGCATTCATATAATGACTACATAAGGGTCCTCCCTCAAAAAGTTGGCGGTATGCTATGATTATGAGAGTGTACATTTGATTTAACCCCTTCAGCCCTCGGGTATTTTCCGTTTTTTTGCTCCCCTTCTTCCTAGAGCTGCAACTTATTTTTCTGTCAATCTTGCCATGTAAGGGTGTGTTTTTTGTGGGACAAATTGTAGTTTTAAATGAAACTAAGTTTTACCATATAGTGTTCTGGAAAACAGCAAAAAAATTTCAAGTGTGGAAAAACTGCAAAGAAAGTGTGATGGCACAATAGGTTTTTGGGATATTTTATTCAGCATGTTCACTATATGGTAAAACTGTTGTGTCAGTATGATGCCTGAGGTTGGTGCGAGTTTGGAGACACCAAACATGAATAGGTTTACTTGTATCTAAGGGGTTAAAAAAATTCACAAGTTTATAAAAAAAAAAGTGGCGCACGTTTTGCCCCATTTTCCGAAACCCGTAGAGTTCTCATTTTTCGGGATCTGAGGCTCAGTGACTGCTTATTTTTTGCATCTCAGGCTGACATTTTTAATGGCACCATTTTTGTGCAGATGCTACGTTTTGATCGCCTGTTACTGCATTTTGCGGCGATCAAGAAACGTAATTTCGGCGTTTGGAATTTTTTTGCCGCTACGTCGTTTAACGAACAGATTAATTGATTTTATATTTTGATAGATCGGGCATTTCTGAATGCGGCTATACCAAATGTTTATTTTTTAACCCTTTAATTTTCAATGGAGCGAAAGAGGGGTGATTTCAACTTTTTTATAATTTTTTTTTTTTATTTTACTAGGTCCCTTACAAGGCTATATGGATCAGCAGTCTGATAGCTCTTCCATATATACAGATCATAGCTACACCACTGAAATCTGAAGATATGGTGCTTTACTTCCAATGCCGACACTAATCAGGCATTGAGAGGAAAAGACTCATGTTAGCTACAGGCATCATCACATGACTGCTACCATGGCTGCTACCGGAAGTCACGTGATCATGTCACGTGACTTCCGATGGGGGCAGGGTACGTGATCATAATGGCAGCACACATACATCTCACTGCCAGATTTTGGCAGCGAGATGTAATGGGTTAATAATCACAGGTGGAACAATTCCACTGGCGACTAGCAGGCACATATTTCAGCTGTTGAAATCAGCTGATGTGTACGGATCGCCGCGGCCTGCCCACGGGAGCCCCCGGGGGATTAACCTCAAGCGATCCATGACGTACCCAGTACGTCGTGGGTCGCTAAGGGGTTAAAAAACAAAAACAAAAAAAATGTTATAAGTTTAATATGCCCAATTCCAGCCTTGCTGAAGCATCACCAGATCATCACCGATACTCCACCAAATTTCTCAGTGGGTGCAAGACACTGACTTGTACGCCTCTCCAGGTCTCGATCTAACCATTAAATGACCAGGTGTTGAGCAAAGCTGAAAATTAGACTCAGAGAAAATTACCTTACTCTATAAAGCGGGCAGATTAAACTTTGCGAAGGATGTATAAATCAAGCCACATACAAGGTAATCCTGGAAAAAAACGTTGCTTCCTTCTGCACAGGCAATGTTCCCCAACTGAGGACTGGTTTTTCCAGCAGGACAATGTGCCATGCCACACAGCTAGGTCAATCAATGTGTGGATGAAGGACCACCACATCAAAACCCTGTTATGGCCAGCCCAATCTCCAGACATGAACCCCATTAAACATGTCTGGAATGTAATCAAGAGGAAGATGGATAGTCAGAAGCCAAACAAAGAAGAACTGCCTAATTTTTTGCACCAGGAGTGGCATAAGGTCACCCAAAAGCAGTGTGAAAGACTGGTGGAAAGCATGCCAAGGGGGGCGTGGCCTGGACGGCAATGTGAAGAGACGTGTTTGTGGAGCTCTCCTGCAAACACCCTTGATAAATCCCTGAATACCGCTGTTATCACTGCCTCAGCCGGCTGTCAGGAAGATAAGGTGGTGAGGACTTGTCTGGGGTGAGTCTGGTGGATGCAGAGTGCCATGGTCCGTCACAGGCAAAAAGATAATGGAGGTGGGAAAGTCCCCAGCTCTCAAGATGGTGCCATGATAAGGCAGGAAGCTGAGAAAGTTAGGGTACCTTCACACTTAGCGATGCAGCAGCGATCCGACCAGCGATCTGACCTGGTCAGGATCGCTGCTGCATCGCTACATGGTCGCTGGTGAGCTGTCAAACAGGCAGATCTCACCAGCGACCAGTGAACAGCCCCCAGCCAGCAGCGACGTGCAAGCGACGCTGCGCTTGCACGGAGCCGCCGTCTGGAAGCTGCGGAGACTGGTAACTAAGGTAAACATCGGGTATGGTTACCCGATGTTTACATTAGTTACCAGTGTGAGCAGGGAGCCGCGCACACTGAGCGCTGGCTCCTTGCTCTCCTAGCTACAGTACACATCGGGTTAATTAACCCGATGTGTAATGCAGCTACATGTGCAGAGAGCAGGGAGCAGCGCACACTGCTTAGCGCTGGCTCCTTGCTCTCCTAGCTGCTGTACACATCGGGTTAATTAACCCGATGTGTACAGCAGCTACATGTGCAGAGAGCCGGAGCCGGCAGCACAGGCAGCGTGAGAGCTGCGGAGGCTGGTAACTAAGGTAAATATCGGGTAACCACCTTGGTTACCCGATGTTTATCTTGGATACAGCTTACCTCAGCTGTCAGACGCCGGCTCCTGCTCTCTGCTCGCTTCATTTGTCGCTCTCTTGCTGTCACACACAGCGATCTGTGTGTCACAGCAGGAGAGCGGCTTTGAAGAAAACGAACCAGGGCTGTGTGTAACGAGCAGCGATCTCGCAGCAGGGGCCAGATCGCTGCTCAGTGTCACACACAGCGAGCTCGCTAATGAGGTCACTGCTGCTTCACAAAAAGCGTGACTCAGCAGCGATCTCGGCAGTGAGCTCGCTGTGTGTGAAGCACCCCTTAATGCAGCCTGTCAGAAGAGGATGCAGATTGCTGCAAAGCTGGAGAAATTTGCCTGGACTTCAGAGAAATCACATCAGCATATAGATAACAGAGGTGAGATAGAGGAGGGAGAAGACAATGCCAGCTCTGATGATATGGGGGATGGTGAAAAGCAGCAAGATCAGACAGGAGAAGTGGAGGAAGCACATAGTGCAGAGGAGGCTCCAGAAAACCCCACTTTAAAGGACATTTTTGCAGTGGTGTCTTTTTGTAAAGAAGCTCTGACTTCCCTGACAAAGCAAGTTAAGGGATTACAGGCAGAGGTTGCTGACATTAAGAAAGACCTCAAGAAAGCCGATCTGAGAACAGGAGCTGTGGAGGAGAGAGTGGGGATAATAGAGGATCATATTACAAAACTACAAAAGTCTGAAAAAACATTTGCACAGCAGATAGCTGAAATCATGGCAAAAAATGATGATTTAGAGAACCGCTCTAGAAGAAATAACATCCAAATTGTCGGCATCCCTGAGAAAGCGGAAGGAAGAAACCCCACTGAATATGTAGAACACTGGCTCAGGGGGAAAATGGGTGCTAATGTCTTATCCAAGCTCTATGCTGTGGAACGTGCACACAGAGTCCCGATGCAGCCACAACCAGCAGGCAGGGGCCCTCGCACTATGCTAGCCAAGCTCCTCAACTACAGAGACAGGGACACTATACTGCGAAAGGCAAGAGACATGGAGGATCTTATGATTGACGGCCAGAGAATTTCCATATACCCGGACTACTCCATTTCTGTTCAAAAGCTACGTATGACTTTTACAGGAGTAAAGAGGCGCCTGCGAGAGATGGGGGTGCAATACTCAATGATGTTCCCGGCAAAGCTAAGAGTGATGGCGTTGGAGCGGGTGCACTTTTTTACAACTCCAGAGGAAGCCATGCAGTGGTTGGACGCAAACGAAAAGCGGATCCGTTTGAAGGAATGAGCTGACTGTCTGAATCTGCAGTGTGTTGGAGAAGGCCGGCTGAGGCTCTACAACATCCTTAGGAGCTTACAGGGGACCCTTCTTGTTTTTTCATTTTTTTCTCCCCCTTTTTTTTTTTTTCCTCCTTCCCTTTGGGATTGAGGTAGTATGCAGGGGGAATGCGAAGGGTTTGATGTGAGCTTCGCAGGACATGGGGACTGCCTAATTAGGCGCGGTGGTGGTATTTACAATTTGAGATTCCAGTTTAATTACTGTTCGCCATTTTACTGTTATATTGTTTGAGTGGAATATGATTATACATAGACAGGGTGGGAGTGGAGAATTGTTGGAAAAGGGACGAGTTTTAAAATGTGTCTAAGAGGGGAGGGCGAGGGAGGTAGGGGGGAATTTAGTAGGGATTATGGACCAGGCTTGGAAAACCCGATGCTTCACGGGAGTACTCAAAAACATGAAGTGGTAGGAAGCAGGAGGGGAGGGGAGCAGGGGGGGAGGGGGGAAAGGGGTAGGGTGGAGGCAGCATGGGGAGATACTACAAGGTTTGATGGTTTTACTGGGTGGGATAATGGGGGATAGAATTAAGGTGTTGAGTTGGAATATTAGAGGGTTATCAGATAGGACTAGGAGAGCGGCAATAATTAAATATGTTCAAGACCAGAACCCGTCAGTAATATGTCTACTAGAAACGCATCTCACAAAGGAGACAACACATGTTTTAAATAGGAGATGGGTGCAGAAGGCCTATCATTCCACCTTTTCCAACTATGCAAGGGGTGTATCACTGCTGATCCATAACTCTGTGCAATATGAAGAGATAGACGTGTATGTGGATAAAGAGGGACAGTGTGTAGCCGTCAAGTGTAAAATATTTGGCAGACTCATGTGTATAGCTGCAATATATATACCACCTCCATATAAGTGCACCAAACTAAGGGAGATAAGGGAGTTCTCTGAGAAGGGGGGAGTAATCCCTTTTTTACTGGTGGGGGACTTCAATTATGTGATAGACCTGTACTGGGATAGGAGTAGTAGACCTTCAAGTATTCAGGATAGTTGGATGACTTCGTTTGGCACTCTTATTGGGGAACTTGGAATGGTGGATGCCTGGCGAGTGAGGAATGGGAGGGTATCCTGCTTCTCTTGTTATTCGGCTTCGCATAACACTCTGTCCCGCATTGACATGGCTCTAGCTAGTGATCTGATGGATGCAATAAGCGACGTGCAATATCTGACAAGAGTGATTTCAGATCATAGCCCAATTCTAGTGTCCATACGACGGGGGACCCTGACAGGGGGAAGGAGGGGAGAGTGGAAGCTTCATCCAGCATGGATCCGTCATATTAATATGGGGAATATAGAACGGGATCTTGGGGATTTCTTTATCCACAACGAGGGTAGCACTGGTCCGCTGGTGGTATGGGATGCGATGAAGGCATACCTCAGGGGGCTCCTGTTCAGGGATATCTGTAGACGTAAAACACAGACGAGGCAGGATGAGAAAGATAGCCTGGAGGCCTTAGATAAGGCAGAGCTGGAAGCAATCCGGAGTACTACTACGGACGCGAAGCAAAATCTTAGGCAGGCGCATGAACAGGTTAATAAGATGCTTTTGGAGAAGGCGGTAAGGAAGCAGGCATTCCAAAAATTGCATTTTTATGAGGAGGGGGAAAAAGTTGGTCATCTATTATCGGTCATAGCTGCAGCTCAAAGGAGTAGCTCATTTGTGCATGGTATGGACACGGTGGAGGGGACACAGGTCACTGAGGTTGAGGAGATCCTTGGGGTCTTTAAAGATTTCTTTCGCACGCTATATTCTTCTAGCGGAGAGATGAGGGTGGAAGAGGTGGACTCGTTTCTTGAGCGAGGTGAGCTTCCGGTGTTGTCTGTGGTGGATAGAGATAAACTGGAGTCACCTATTACTATTGATGAACTGGAGGACGCTCTGCATGGCATGAGCAATGACAAGGCACCGGGAGCAGACGGGCTACCAGTTGAAATTTATAAACAGTTAGAAGAAATCCTATTACCCAAACTATTGAAAGTTTTTGAGGTGGCGGAGGGGGAAGGTGTATTGCCTGAATCTATGAGAGAAGCAATAATAGTAGTAATTCCTAAGGAGGATAAAAATCCGAGGCTTCCAGACTCATATAGACCCATCTCGTTATTAACAGCGGACGTGAAGCTTCTGGCTAAGGTGTTGTCAAACCGGCTGACTGGAGTTATATCTAACCTAATACATATGGACCAATCAGGGTTCATGGCCAATAGGTCAACAGCTGCTAATATCAGGAGATTATATCTTAATCTACAGTTGCCGCCTGACAACCCTGGCCGGAGGGTGATCGCTTCGCTAGATGCCCAGAAAGCGTTCGATAGTGTTGAGTGGGGATATCTGTGGAAAGTGTTGCAGCATATGGGTTTTGGCCCACGGTTTGTAAAGTGGGTGCAGCTGTTGTATAATAGGCCTACTGCTAAAGTTAGAGTTAACGGTATGACCTCCACAGCGTTTGAGTTGCACCGGGGAACGAGACAGGGCTGCCCACTATCGCCGCTCCTATTTGCTATTGCAATAGAGCCTCTGGCGGCGGCCATTAGGAAATCAAAGGAGATTCATGGATTTAAGTATGGGCATTTAGAGGAGAAAATAGCTCTTTATGCTGACGATTTATTACTTTTCTTGGGGGATCCATCAGCCTCATTGGATCATGCCATGCGGATAATAGAGAGATTTTGAGAAGTTGCGGGACTGACCATTAATTGGTCTAAATCAAGCCTCTTTAAAGTGGATGGGGAAGTAGCCTGGACAAATGAGGATACTGTGGCTAACAAATTGAAGAGTGTGGACGAATTTAAATATCTAGGTATCCAGATATCTCTGCCTGTAGAAAAATACATACAGGTGAACTTATGGCCTCTCCTTAAAAAATTGAGAGTCAAGGTGGATGCCTGGAACAAGCTACATGTCAGTTGTTGGAAGGGTTAATTTGCTAAAGATGGTAGTAATGCCTAAACTCCTATACATACTGCACAATGCCCCTGTTTGTATTTCAAGGAAAAGATTTAAAGGGATAAACTCGCTGTTTAGGGACCTGGTGTGGGGTAAAAAGCAGCCTAGGGTGCGATTAGAGACTTTACAAAGGCCGAAGGGTGAGGGGGGTCTAGCAATCCCAAATCCGGAATTGTATTATATAGCGGCGCAATGTCAACACCTCAGGGGTTGGTCTGATCGAGAGAAAGATGGGGGCATTAAAGAAGTACTGGAATACATAGTGGGTAGAAGTCCATTGGTAATGGGACTAGAGGATGGTGCGGTGGGGCTCCTGGGTAGAACATCTCCTACAATGACACTTATAAATAAGACCTGGGATAGGCTGAAAAGGGTGAGAGGGGTGACCCGGTTAACTAAGTTTACACCTATCTGGGATAACAGTAATCTCCCGGAGATTCAGAAAATGGGGAATATTGAGGAGTGGAGACGCAAGGGTGTAGTATACATGCATCAGATATTGGACGGAGGAATTGTGAAATCATTCCCGCAGTTACAGAGTGAGTTTCAGTTACCGGCGTCCGGCTGGCTCCACTACAATCAATTAAAACATGCGATTGCAGCCCAAGCGGCTAAACAAAGTGTGGCCATACAGACTGACCTGGTACTGGAGTATGTGTGTAAGGGCGGAGGAAGCACTAAAGGGATCATTTCTGGCACATATAAAGATATACTACATATTTTTCTTTTAGACTACTCAATTAAAGCTAAATCTAAATGGGAGGAGGAAGTTGGGCCGATAACGGAGGAGGTGTGGGAGAGTATCCTGGAGTATGTCCCTAAACTTTCCATGAGCGAACCGGCCAGACTGTCTCACCTATATGTGATTCACCGGGTATATAGGTCTCCCTTACTGATGTTTAAAATGGGGTTGAAAAGGAATTCGGAGTGTCCAAGGTGTCAGGGATCTGACGCAGGTATTTTTCACATGATGTGGTCTTGTCCGAGACTGGTCTCCTTTTGGACTAAGGTTATCCACAAGATAGGAAGAACATATGGGTGTGTCCTCCCCAGGGAACCAGTGATATGCCTATTGGGATTTGTTGAGGAGCTTGGGGTGGAAAATACTATGAAAATTGTCATTGCTAGGCTGCTATATGCGGCAAGAAAGCTAATCGCCAGGTCCTGGAATAAAAAAGACCCCCCGACCAGGGGAGAGTACATTAAAAGGGTGAAATGTATTCTTCAGCTGGAACAGGGAGTGTATGAAAGAAGGGGGAATGTTAAAATGTTTGAGAAGCTATGGTCTCCTTGGCTGCAATGCGGATAGGACGAGTGTTGGACCAGTAAACTGATATGGGACGGGGATAGTCGTCTGAGACCTCTGATGTGTGGGTTTTGTTTTATTTGTGTTACTAGTTGTTCCTCCTGCACAACGGGATGGTTGCTATACTACAGTTGAAGGGTATCCTAAGTGTGTACTAAATGGGATGTAGTATCGGGGAGAAGTGTTGCTGCCGGGGTGGGGGAGGGGGCGGGAGGGGGAGTTAAAGGGGTAATAGATGTGATAAATTTAATTTGGATGCCGATTTGTTATTCTGTTGTATGTATTCTGTTTTAATAAAAAAAGTATCTGATTTAAAAAAAGGAAAGCATGCCAAGATGCATGAAAGCTGTGATTAAAAATCATGGTTATTCCACACAATATTGATTTCTGAACTCTTCCTGAGATAAAACATTGGTATTGTGGTTTCTGATTATGAACTTGTTTTCTTTGCATTATTTGAGGTGTCTGAAAGCAATGCAGTTTTGATATTTTGACAGTTTCTCATTTTCAGAAAATAGAAAATTTATTGCTTGGAAATAAAGATGTACACATTTATTTTGATTAGCGAACAATGAGGTAATTGAGGAAAAGGGGGTCATTTCAGCACGACAGAAAAAAATTGCACGTGCGCAGGAGTGCAATGGAAACCTCTGTATGGATGATGTAGGGCACGTTATCCACAAGGAGCTGGGAAGGAAGAGGGCGATTGAAGAAAGAGGAGGCACTGGACAGAGACCTGCGACACTCATCGGACCAGACCCCCCCAGGTGAGTATAATAAAGGATGTTTACGTTATACAGAGCGGCCTGGGCTCTTATACAAGAGCTTACTGGAGGTGGGAGGAGACAAATCTGGTGACAGATTTCCTTTAATTTGAGATCATAATATAAAGGTAGAGACCCAGAATCCAGCGATGTGTCACTTACTGGGCTGCTTGCAGAAGATTAGTAAACATGTTGCCCTGTAGTCCTCCATATTCGTGAGCTCTGTATAATCACAGATTGACAGCTTTCTGTATACAACAGCAGTTTTCTGCCTATGCACAAACTGTGGTATGGGCAGGGTTATACAGAGCTTAGCATTCAGAGAACTGGTAAATTTGCTGTAGTTAACAGTGAATTTTCAAAATTACAGCAAAAAGCCCAATAAGTGATAAATCACTGGAATTAAGAGTCTGCCTTGTACATTAATTTACTCTCCGATGGGGTGTCAGTTTCCCTTTAATGTGTAAGGCCAGCTTTAATGCACTCTGGCGAGTAAACAAGGAGTTAACTTATACCATATTTACCTCATCGCCAATATAATCGTGCAGCATACGAATAACAGATGCTCCTTTGCTGTAAGATATGGCATCAAATATTTCGTCCACTTCAGAGGGATGGCCCACATCCACCTACATTGAGAAGTGTAATAAAAACCATGTACATTTTTTTAAATTAAAACACAGCAAAATGTTCAGAACGTGGGAGACATGGACTGAAGACGAGGAGATAGCTGAGACAATGTTACAAGGGTGGGAACGGGTGAGAAAGGCCATCCTGTGCGAGAGATGGAGACTCATGCACACAGCGCTGTGTGGCTTTAACATCCACCTTCCCACAGCTCTCCTGGTCAGATTACAGCGTGTCCTAAGTGTGGGGTGCCCTTTACGAATCTGTGGCATGGGGTGTGGGAATGCACAGAAGTAGTGACATATTGGAAGAGAGTAAGGGACCAGATTCAAGCATGTTGGGGAACAAAACTTTCACAAACGCCACAGGCCCTGCTCTTCCACCAATTATAGCCCCCCTGAATCTGAATCTCAAGGGGTGTTAGACAAAGTAAAGATTCCTAGAAACCTCTACATTTCTAGTAGAGGCTCTTCGGGCTTTCTTTAGAGAGTGGCTTAAACCAAACACTCCATTAACGGGAACGATAATATCTCAAATGAAACATCTATTGGGACTAGAACTGATCGAAGCGGAAAGGAGTAAAGAAAAATCAGCAAGAAAAGTTTTTCCGCTGTGGAAAAAGTTTATTGGATTTCATTACAGTCCTCAGGAAATCCTGAAAATAATTAGCCCTTTCCGCCATACAGAATGGTATTGCCTGGAAGACCTGGGAGGGACGTTGGGGGTCTTAAGACCGTCATTAGACACTTAAGCAGGCTTTACACGCTACGACATCCCTAGCAATTGCTAGCGATATCGAGCATGTAAGCACCCGCCCCCGTCGTGTGTGTGCGATATCGTGTGATTGCTGCCGCAGCGAACATTATCGCTACGGCAGCGTCACACATACATACCTGGACGGCGGCGTCGCTGTGACTGCTGAACAATCCCTCTCTCAAGGGGGAGGGATGTTCGGCGTCATAGCGACGTCACTAAGCAGCCCGCCAATCAAAGTGGAGGGGTGGAGATGAGCGAGACGTAACATCCCGCCCACTTCCTTCCTTCCGCATTGTGGCCGGCGGCAGGTAAGGAGACATTCCTCGCTCCTGTGGTGTCACACACAGCGATGTGTGCTGCCGCAGGAGCGACAAACATCGATAATCAACCATTACAGATTTTTGGTTTTGGGACGACCTCTCCATGGTGAACGATTTTCACCATTTTTGAGGTCGCTTAAGGTCACTGGCAAGTGTCACACGCTGCGATATCGTTAATGACGCCGGATGTGCGTCACTAACAACGTGACCCCGACGATAAAACATTAACGATATCGTAGCGTGTAAAGCGCCCTTTTGTGTGTATCATATGGAAATGGTAGTCGACACCATAGCATGAACATAATTGTGGAAGGGTTCACACTCACAATCTTATTCTTTGTTTGTGATACTATCTTTTGTTTCTTTCCTTGCAAGGTTTACAGATGCACTGACGAACAAATCAATCTGATGTATGCTGATTATTACTATTTGACCATGCAATTGATTTTTTTTTTTTTTTTTTTAAAATAAAGCAAAGATTTAAAAAAACAAACAAAAAAAAAAACAAACCATGTACTCTTTAAAATGAGTAAAAATATAATATAAGCAAATTATTACCTAAATCAAAAGACAAAAACCATGAATGATGTGAAAGACAGTACCTCAATTGGATGGCTATTATCCAGTGCATCCAGTTCTTGAGCACGAGTGTAATCGGCAGAAACAAATTGTGTCCATATATCATATTCTGGGAAACAATGATCCACACAGAGGTATTCAATCCAGGAGGCAAATCCTTCATTCAGCCACAAATGGGTCCACCATTCCTGGTAGAGACAAGACATTTCAATCCACAAATTCAGACCTCTATGAGATGTAACAGGATTTACATGCTGACGACCTTTATTGGTGCAGCTCCGAAAAAATAGGACGATCTATTGCAAAAGTAGTGCAGCCAAGAATTTGACTAGCGGTGACATAGAGGTGTTATTTTTCAAACCTCAAATGCCTGTGATAAATTCATACTTTCCCTCTTGCTGCCAGCTACATTAACAGGCTGTTTAATGTGTTCCCATCACTCTAATCAGTGCGCAGTACATAAGGCCGTTTTCACATTGACATTCAGAGTATGGACTTCAATGTTCAGACCTGCCGAGGGTCTCCTGACCAAAGTCGATAGCCTCAACTATCAGTCTGATGAATTCTGGTCAGGGGTCCCACGGTTGGTTTAGACATTGTGGTCAGTAGAACTTGTGAAACCAGACTTAGAGGGATGTCTTTAAGGACGCAATGTCCCTGAACTCAGATACAAATTCAGAATGTTTTGTCCTATATGGAAATGAACAGGATAAAAACTACTGAAAAGCCAGAGAGCGATAATAGCACCTACCATCGTAACTAGGTTCCCAAACCATTGGTGTGCCAGTTCATGTCCCACAACTAGTGCCACCCACTGGCGAGAGGAAGAGCATGAGTTCTTGGGATCGATGAGCAGAGCAGTCTCCCTAAGAATTAATAAAAAGTAACATACTTTACAAAGGAATCAGAGTCTAAGTAAGACCTCTTTCACACATCAGATTTTTGCCATCAGTCACAATCCGTTTTGTGACTGATGCGACGGATTTGTTGCAGATAGTGGTAAAACTGATGTGACTGATCCTGTAAAAAAACGCATTCGTTGTACCATTTTTTTTTCATGGCAAAGGTTATTTGTTATTGAAAACCTATTTGAACCCATCCACGGATGAGACAGAGACCAGAGAGACCAAAAATGATTTTACATCTCATCTGAGCATGCTCTGTTAGTAAAAGATGGATCCTTTGCCGGAATATGTCATTTGACGGATTGCTACGGATCCTACACCCATAGGCTTCCATTATAACAAATGACAGACGCCGACGGATCCGTTGCTGTCCGTTTTTTAAACGTACCCAAAAACCGTTCCTGTGGACGCAAACTCTGTCAGTCGGCCAAACATTTTGACGGATCCGTCGCACAACAGATGAAACGTGAGGCCATCCGTCGCAATTCGTCACCAATACAAGTCAATGAGAAAAAACTGATCCAGTGCTGGATCTGTTTTTTTTTTTTTTTCACAAAACGACGGATTGCGACTGATGACAAAAAACTGATGTGTAAGAGGCCTAAGCCAACCTTACTAGTCGGTCACCAGATACAATATATTGGGCAGCTTTTGTTGCAGATTTTTTTTTTTTTTTTAAATTTAGTTATCTTTGTGATCCCCTGGCACTGCAGTAGCTATGCTTGCCTTGTGCCCAGACCTCCAGCGATGACGTGCCAACATATGACTAGTATAGCTGGAGGCCTATAATATGAGACTAGCAGGGACAGGGCTAGTGTCAGTTTTGCCAAGGTGACTATACATTTTTTCCTCTCATTTCACACCTTTTTCTCCAGCTGCAGATTTTGCTGTAAAGTAAAAGGTAATCAACAGCAAAATCGATAACACTAGATTATGACTTGATTTCTTCCCTATTAAATTTAATTATATACTGCACTAAAGAGCACTGAGTGCCGTGCAGCATTATACATCATCATAGCCACAAAAATAATAAAACCAATAATTAAACTGTAGAAGAGGAAAAAAGAAGGACTTTATTCTTGCAGATGGAAAACAGCATTCCTCCAAGCTGTAAGGGGATCTTAAGATAATAAAGAAGCTTAATATGGCTTAGATCATGAGCAGATGTTCAGTCCCTTAACACTACCACGATGTAATGGAGATCCCTTGACCTATGACCAGATTATCAACAAAGGGGGGCATAGAATCAACGTTCGTACCTGTACGTAACCAGGCCCCAGTTTTCCATGGCTCCTGTGAAACAAATAAAAAGGTGAGTGAAGAGGTACACCAATGCCAGCATCACCAGTACAGCAGGCCAGTCAGTGCAAACATTACCAGCTGCAAAGTCTGCAATTGCGATGAGGTCAATCTTGGGAAGAGGGTACGGAACATTGAAGTAATCCTTATAGAAAGGCAGAGTTTTAGCAGCAACCTAAAATGAGAGACAAAAATGGTTGGTGGGAGGGAAATTACCAGGTTTTAGAATATACATACACACACACACACACACACACACACACACACACACACACACACACACACACACACACACACACACACACACACCAAATCTACCTCCAAGGCGAATTTTCCTTGCTCTGCTTTTCCAACTGGTGTGTAAACCCGGACCAGCACTCCATCAGCAGATCGTGTCTCCACAAAGTCATACTCCCCCACCACGAAGGCCACAAGATAGGTAGACATGACAGGGGTGCGTGCAAATTTCACTTCCACCAGGTTCTCATCATCTGGGTATGGCTTACGCTCAATCAGGTTCTGAACATTGTAATATAAAGAAAAGGAAAAAAAGAGAATTTTGTTACTTACCGTAAATTCTTTTTCTTATAGTTCCGTCATGGGAGACCCAGACCATGGGTGTATAGCTACTGCCCCCGGAGGACACACAAAGTTACTACACTCAAAACGTGTAGCTCCTCCCTCCTAGCATATACACCCCCTGCTAGCCAGTCCTAGCCAGTTTAGTGCAAAAGCTGAAGGAGGACATCCACCCACAAGAAGAGAGAGTAAAATCCGGAAGAACCGGAACCTCTGTCTACAACAATAACAGCCGGTGAAGACACATGGAACAAGAAACCTGCCAACAGGCAATAGGGAGGGTGCTGGGTCTCCCATGACGGAACTATAAGAAAAAGAATTTACGGTAAGTAACAAAATTCTCTTTTTCTTTATCGTTCCTATGGGAGACCCAGACCATGGGACGTTCAAAAGCAGTCCATGGGTGGGAATAAACAGACAACTGAGAAGCAGGCAAAACCTAACTTCACAAATGGGCGACAGACGCCGGAAAGATGCGTCTGCCCAAGCCCGCGTCTGCCAAAGCATGAGCATGCCTTGGGTAGTGCTTCGAAAAAGTATGCAGACTAATTCGAGCTGCAGTCTGACAGACCTACTGAGCCGTAGCCTGGTGCCTGAAAGCCCAAAAGGCGCCGACAGGTCTGATCAAATGTGCTCTGATCCCCAGCGGGGAAGGCACTTGAGTACACTTGTAGGTCTCGGAAAAGGCCGACCTAAGCCAACGAACCAGGGTCGGCTTAGATGCCGAGAGACCGCTACGCTGACTAGCAGTCAGCACCAGAGAGAGGTGCACCGCCTAATAACGGCGGTGCGAGACACATAGATCCGGAGCGCCCGCACCAGATCCAGGATATGAAACGCTTCCTCAAAGCGATGAACAGGAGCCGGACAAAAGGAAGGCAGGAAAATTGCCCCGGATAAGGTGGAAGCAGTAACCACCTTAGGAAAAAAGTCCGGAGTCGGACGGAGACCACCTTGTCTTGATGCAAAAGACCAAAAAGGGGGGTGACTCCGAGAGAGTGCAGCCAGAACTCTCTGATGGGAAATTATAGCCACTAGAAAGACTACTTTCTGTGAAAGATGAAACAAAGAAACCTCCCTAAGAGGCGCAAAGGAGGGTTTCCGGGAACCGGGAGGACCGGATGAAGGTCCCAGGGCTCCATAGGCCGCCGGAAAGGCGGAATGATGTGAGATGCGCCCTTAAAGGAGCGCACCGGAGCCCGCCGGACGATACGCCGCTGGCACATACTGACAGAGCCGAGACCTGTCCCGTAATGAGGGATAGTCCTAGCTGTAGACCGGACTGTGGAAGGGACAGGAGGGTCGGCAAGGCCAAAAAGGTCAAAGGACACTTTGGAGCTCGAGTCATAGCGGAGATGACTTCAGGAAGGATACCAGAAGTCGTCAAGATCCAGGACTCAAGAGCTACGCCGTCAATCTGAGAATCCAGAATTCTGACGGAAAAAACGGACCTTTTGAGAAAAGGTCTGGACGGTCCGGAAGATGCCATGGCAACCCAACGGACAGAAGGAGCAGGTCAGAGTACCAAGCCTGCCTGGGTCAGTCTGGGAGTATGAGAATGACCCGACGGCCCCCTTTACTGATCTTGCGCAGGACTCTGGACAAGAGGTAGAGGGTGAAATACGTAAAGAGACGAAGCTGGGATCAAACATGAACCAGTGCGTCTACCGCAAAACCTGAGGATTGTGGACCACGGTTGGACAGCTGAAATAGTCTGCCTCGCAGTTTTCACATCTAGGATGTGGGCTGCGGATACGGTGGACTAGGAGTCCCTTGTCCACTGAAAAATGTTGAGCCGCCAAGATTGCCAGGCGGCTGAGTGTCCCGCCCTGGAAGCTGATGTAGGAAAACGCTGTCACGTTGTCCGACTGGACTCGAATGTGCCTAGCCGCCACCAGATGGTGAAGGCTTAGAGAGCTAGAAATACAGCTCTGATTTCCAGCACATTGATCCAGAGGGCTGATTCGGACAGAGTCCAAGCGCCCTGCGCTCCACGGTGGAGATATACTGCTCCCAAGGCGGATAGACTAGCATCCTGGTGAGGATCACCCGGGACGGGGCCAGGAGGGAGCGTCCCTGAGACAGAGTGGCCGAAGCCACTACTGAAACGAGCCCCTGGTCAGTGGCGAAGCCACCACCCCGTGGAAGGAGGGAGTTCGCTTGTACAGCGGAAAACATCCAGTCTCAGAGGACGCAGGAGAAACTGGGCAAGGAATCGCTTCCATTGACGCCACCGTCTGACCAGCACCTGTATATGGTGTCTGGTAGAACGACGTCGACCGCCAGCGGAGGGACTACTGATCGACTAAGAGCAGCTTCACAAGTGCCGACAGAGTCTCGAATTGCGTCCCTGAGAACCTCTGGTTCGAAGTCAGAGTGGACTTGGACAGAATGACAAGCCACCCGAATAGGCTAGAGTGGCGAGAGTGAGCGAAGCACTCTGCTAAGAGTCAGCACTGGATGAAGCCCCGACAAGAAGGCCGTCCAGGGCAAAAGATCACTGCCAATCCCTAGGGGTGCAGGACCCTAATCACAGCTGCCCCAATGAGAATACTCAAGGGGCCGTGGCTAACCCCAAGGGAAGAGCCACGAATTGGACCACTCCGATTGTCAAAACGTAGTCAACGCTGGTGTGAAACTGCGATTGACCCCTGCAGATAGGCATCTCTGATGCCGACGGCTGCTAGGGAATCTCCTTTGGTTCTTGATTGATCCGGTGAAAAACACACGGAACAAGACCGAGACTCCATGTGAGAACGCCACACCTGACTATGCTTGAAAAGCTAAAGATCCAGGTCGGAAGGCACCGCCCTCTTCGGGGACTAGGAATAGATTTAAGCAAAAATCTCAGAACCGTTCCCAGTCGGGAACCGGTACAATTACTCTATTGGCCTGCAAGAAATGCCACGGCCTGTGAGAAGGCGGCAGCCTTGGAGCCGGGAGGAGTTGACAGAAAAAATCTGTTTGGCGGGTGGACAGAATTCCATCCTGTAGCCATGGGAGATATAATCCCGCCCCAACTGAACGGAGACGTGTTAGAACCATACGTCGCCAAGTGGAGAGAGCCTGCCACCGACCAAGGAGGCTGTTGGCGTGGCTAGATAGCTCGGAGGAAGCTGACTCAGTGGCAGCATCTCCTGCGGTCTTCTGAAGACGCAGCTTCGAGCCATTTGGTTCTATGAACCTAGGCCGAGCTAGAGGACGATCAGATGGAGGAACGGAAACCACCGAAACCTCAACTGATTCCTGCCTTGGACAGGTTCCCTGGTTTAGGTTTGTGGCAAGGAAGAACACTCCCCGCCAAGAGCTTCCTTAATTTCATCCAGTTGGTTCCGAAGAAACTGGTCCCACCAAAGGGGAGCCCAGCAAGGAACCTCTATAGAGGCATCTGCCTTTCATTTCCGAAGCCACAGGAGCCTGCGGATAGCGAGGAAAGTAGCCAAGACCACCGCCGTGCGGTGTCCAGCATGGCAGACCTGGCATAGGATGAAAAGACTGAAGTCTGGAAGTTCAGGCAACCGTTTTGGGCATAGAGTCCCTGTGAGGGAATGCATCTCCTCCAGAGAAGCAGAGAAGGTACAAAAAAAAACGCACTGCTGTAAAGCTGAGGAGAACGAAGCTCCTGCCGCCCCCATACCGACTTGGCCAAAAGGACAACCGGGCGGACCGCAAAACCTTAAGTGAGGAGCCATCAGCCACTGACATAACGGTCCGGGCTGAGCCACCTGAGGTGAATGAGCCCACTTCTTGACCACCATTGGTGGACAGGGGAAACACAGTCCGCAGAATCACGCTTCATGGGAAGCGACTGTCAGAGCGGACCCTGGGCTTGGTCACAGGGGCTTGAAAACTGGAGTGGTTAAGGAACACACGCTGTGTTCTCCTAGGTAAGGTAACTCCGGCGGATTGAGGTCCAGTACAAAATTAATGTACCGTGGGATCCTTATAGAGGTGCCGTCAGCCACTGATACAACTATCCGGGCTGAAAGTCTAGACACCGGAGTGGCCACCCTTGGCGAATGAGTACACTCCTTGACCACCTCTGATGGGAGGGGGAAACAGGCAGCAGAACCCCGCTGTGGGGTCTGCAGGACAGGCTGTGGGCTTGGACGCAGCGGGGCTGAAAACTGGAGTGGTTAAGGAACACACTCCTCGTCCTGTTAAAGGTATACTGACGCCTTTCTGCCAGCGGGGAATACTCCCCTGATACAGGCGGATGGAGGTCCAGTACAAGTATAATGGACGCAATCCAATCATTCGCATCTGCGTCACCTACGGACGGATCAATGTACATAAAGTAGCGTCCGAGCCCCTGGTAGAGACATCCTCCTCGTCCAGTGAGTCAGCTCGTAATCGGAGCTGCGGGACGGGGAGGACAGGGGACCCTGCGTCTCCCTGTCAGGAGGACGGGGTCTGAGCCCAGAAGGAGAGTCCCTTGTGAGCTTTGCTGAGCGAGCTGAAGCAGAAAACGCCCTGAGAAGGGGGCTGCATGCTCAGCAGATGCCGGGACAGCCGACCCCTGGAATAGGATTGCCCCAGGGGTCAGCCACCGAAACCGGAGCAGCTGGAGGGACCACTAATGAGCCTCCAAGCTGAGGGGCCACAGTGGTTATGAGCTCGGTACAGCCGTACGAGACTACCTGCAGTATAATAAAAACAGTCTGCAGCCTCGCTCTGTGAGACATGCTGCAGAGGTGGGGGCTCAGTCTAGAATGGCCCCCAGCATATATAAACGGATAAAATAAGCAGCTGCACAAACCGGAGGTCGTGGCTGCAGATCGTTTAAACATACATGTCTGTGCCCTCTAGTCCCTCAGCCCCGGCCCCCACTTGTCACAATGTGGAATCTCTGTGCCTCTGCAGGCACAGAGAACGCTGAGAAAATGGCGACCGGAGCGAGGAGAGGGGGCGGGGCCTACTCTGAGAGCGGAAAATGAGGTAGCCAGGGGAGGGAATCCTTCCTTAGTGAGGAGTGTCCCTTCCCTTGTGCTGCACAGCCGCTGGGCGGAGCCACACTGTCCCTCTGCCTGACTGACGTGCAGAGACAGTGGAAACCGAAACTAGGCCTCAGGCGAAGCCGGGGCCTAGAGTAAAACATGCGGCCGGCGTGCAGGCACCATCGTCGCGGTTCTCCAGTGAAAACTGGAGAACCGGCCGGAAACGTTAACACCAAACATAAAACACACTCCCCCAATAATAAACATAAAGGACCCCTGGAAAGACCACTTTCTGTGGTAATAACGCCTCATATACTTAGCTTGTGAGACGCAGGTTGCCAGGTTCCTGGGGGGTGATAGCTCCGTCCAGCAGGATCCTGCAAAAGGGCTGCGGATGGAGACCGGTCTCCTGCAAAGCAGTGAGAACCGTGTTGGCTCCCACTTCAAGCCAGAGCCCCAGCATGGGATGGTGAAGGAGCGCGGCATGAGAAGGCTCCAGCCTTGGAAAATCAACCTTAACAGCACCGCCGACACAGTGGGGTGAGAAGGGACATGCCGGGAGTCCAGCTGGACCCGCTTTTCTTCCAAATCTTTGATCCAGAAGGAAAAATCAAAAATCAAAATCAGAGATGCATGTGTGTGATCCTCCTGAAACACAAAGCATTGAACTGGCTAGGACTGGCTAGCAGGGGGTGTATATGCTAGGAGGGAGGAGCTACACGTTTTGAGTGTAGTAACTTTGTGTGTCCTCCGGGGGCAGTAGCTATACACCCATGGTCTGGGTCTCCCATAGGAACGATAAAGAAATTTACACAACCTTTTAAAAAAGTGTGGAAAAAAAACGCAACTCAATCACAGGGAGATATACCGTATTTTTCGGACTATAAGACGCATTTTTTTTCCCCCAAATGTTGGCGGAAAGTGGGGGGTGCGTCTTATGGTCTGAGTGTAGGGCTGCGGGAAATGAGGGTGCTGCGGTGGAGCGGGTCATCTGGGGCACGAGCAGGCTGTAGCAGCCTGCCGTGACCACGTGGACCCGCTCATTTAATATGCACGCCCATCATCCCGCCCATCTCAGCGCTGAAGCCAGCACTGACAGGTAGGTGGGGTGATGGGCGAGGGATAAACAGCCGGCCCGCATGATCACCCCTGGCAACTGCAGCCTGGAGTGATCATGTGCGGCTGTATTCACTGCCCCCCACGCACCATCATCAGTGCGGGGGGCAGTGAATCAGTACACATTACTCACCGTTCCCCTGCAGCATCACGATCTCCTCCAGTCTGTGCCGGTCAGTTGACTTGCGTGGAGACTAGCGGCGCGCACAGCGATAACGTCATCGCTGTGCGCACGTGTCCACACGCAGCCGCCGGCACAGATCGGAGGACATCGCGATGCAGGGGAACGGGGACAGCTCCACTCAGCGGCGCTGCCGCTGACAGACAGTAAGAGGAGCGGTGCTGCAGGGAGTGAGGTGAGGTAAGGTGAGTGTGAACGTTTATTTTTTTTATGTGCCGCAGGATAGGTATATAGCAGGACGGGGCGCATATGAGCAGGACGGGGCGCATATGAGCAGGACGGGGCGCATATGAGCAGGACGGGGCGCATATGAGCAGGACGGGGCGCATATGAGCAGGACGGGGCGCATATGAGCAGGACGGGGCGCATATGAGCAGGACGGGGCGCATATGAGCAGGACGGGGCGCATATGAGCAGGACGGGGCGCATATGAGCAGGACGGGGCGCATATGAGCAGGACGGGGCGCATATGAGCAGGACGGGGCGCATATGAGCAGGACGGGGCGCATATGAGCAGGACGGGGCGCATATGAGCAGGACGGGGCGCATATGAGCAGGACGGGGCGCATATGAGCAGGACGGGGCGCATATGAGCAGGACGGGGCGCATATGAGCAGGACGGGGCGCATATGAGCAGGACGGGGCGCATATGAGCAGGACGGGGCGCATATGAGCAGGACGGGGCGCATATGAGCAGGACATTACCCCATAACAGCGTCAGAAGCAGATCCTTGCCCCATAAGTGTGTCATGACTACATTTTTTGCTTAAAATTTTATTTTCCTATTTTCCTCCTCTAAAACCAGGGTGCGTCTTATGGTCAGGTGCGTCTTATAGTCCGAAAAATACGGTACACACACCCCAGTTATATCTCCCATTGCTTCAGCACCGCTGCTCCGGTGGCCCCAAACAGCACTGCACTAGACCTTCAGGAGAACATTACTACAGGACTAATGGGGACCACCAGAGAGGTGGCACTGAGCAGCTGCATATTAACATGGGAAGTGGTGCTTAAATATTTTAGAATATTTCCTATTTATCTGAAATTGAGTGAATTCCCCGAAAATCGCCCCCCGGAAGGCAAACCACAGAAAACAATGCCCTCAGATGTTTCATTTCACAGCTCCTTATGTTGGCGCCCTCACACTGTGAATAGTCTATGAAGAGCAGCATTCTCAGGAGGACATACGGTAGTGTCAGGGGAGTACTGTCACATAATTTTTTGTTGTCTTCCTAATCCAGAGTCATCAGGTAAGGGTGGAGGTCACAATTTCACAGTACAGATAAAGCCATGAGTAACCCACTGATTTGTGTGTTGGAAGGGTGAGGGGTTGTGTTAACACGAACTACTGGACTCCTGACACCTATATAGAAATACATAGTGCAAAGTAGTCAAAATAACTACCTCAGTAGTTCTAGTGTTAAAGCTCTTGATTATTGTGATATATATATGTGTAATTAAAGTAAAAAATAGTCAATTAAAGTGATCAGATGTAACAAAAAAAACACACGAGTAAAGTCTAATACAGCAAAGCAAAATTTCCCATAGGAAATCATTGCAATGCAGACAATTCGTTCCACAACTTGTTAAATGTCCCATCCTGGTCCCCTATTGTGCCATTCCATACACACACACACACACACTGCTCACCTCACCTTCCGTTCCATCGCCGACCTCCTGGAACTTGTAGTTCGCCGGTACAGGAGGTGTATCGGGTAACCATCGCGACGAGGGAGGAACTTCCTCTGCCAGAGCGCTGACGTCAAAGGCAGGAGACGCTTGCCTCTGATTGGCCAGTGCGCTGCCTTTGAGTAGCGGCTGACAGTGGAAGTCCCTCACTCATCACAATGGTTACCCGATGCACATCCTGTAGCGGCGAACTACAAGGACCATGAGGCCGGCGATGGAACGGAAGGTAAGGTGAGCATAATGTGTGTGTGCGCGCGTGCGTGTTTGTGTGGACTGCAAGAGCGGGTTAGAGCACAGTGCATGTACGGAACCGGAAGTGTGTGCGGTGAGTATTTTACTCGTTCAGCAAAGCTTGCTCGTAAACTGAGTTACAAATTTACAGCAAGCTTTGCTTGTTAAGCGAAATACCTGCTAACTGGGTTACTCGTTAAGTGCGGATCCATTGTGTGTGTATATATATATATATATATATATATATATATATATATATATATATATATATATATATATATATATATATATATATATATATATATATATATATATATATGTTCCTAATTGCATACAATTTAGCAGTAAATGTAAAAATTTACCATATTTGACAAAGCTACACGATCCTTGGGGACAATCAGGATAACGTCAAAGGTTGCTTTGATAGCCGGTTCATCCCAGCAGGGAAAAGCTCTGCGTGCATCTGTGGCCTGGGGAACAAACAAGATTTCATGTCACTAAGAGAAGGAAGAGGGCAGGATTAATAGAATAAATGAAGCATCTACAAAAAGTGCCAATACACAGGAAGGTTTCTAATTCGCAAAAGGGGTTGTCTTTTTCCTAAAGACAGCCATACTAGCAGGGAACATTGTAGGTTTGGCTTCTAAAACCACCAAATACATCCAATGTTAAGGGATCCTGGAGCCAGACACGATGATACGGCTGAAGGTTCACAAGTGTCAAAGGGAAGACTAAATATTTCGTGCCTGTAATCATCCTCTTTGAAAAGAGTAATATCTCACTGAACACAAGAACAAGCTTTGAAACTTGAGGGAACTAAATTTCACAGAAAATTATTTTAACCCATAACATGAAAATAAAGTTAATAATGTAACTTTCATTACACAATATTCAATTTTATTTAAATTAGTTAACGAGAAGTTGTCAACAGATTTTTGCTCTGTAATCTGAGGACAGCATGCTGTAAGGGTTAAACAATCTCTATTGAGTCTGGTGTGGGCAGGACAGCTCTCAGCTGTGTTGCTTAATGTAAAAGCTCTGATTGTGTCAGAACCCCTACACCCAATAATCTAAGTGATTCATCCTTGGATTCCGAGTCTCTGACTAAATCATGCTATTGTCAGATGCTGAAGCAAAATCCTGCTGACAGATTCCCTTTAATACAAAAATGAATACACCTCACATCAAAATCTATATCTGGTATTTGAACGACCACCATTATTTTTAAAGAGCACTAATTCTTCTAGGCCTGAAATGAACAAGTTGGCGACATGATTAACATTATCTTTCCCATGCTTTGTTAACAATTTCTTTTAGAGCCTGGAAGCTGGATGGAGAGTGAAGCTTAACTTGTCTCATCAAAATTCCCCATAGGTGTTCACTGGGGTTCAGATCAGGAGACCTACTTGTCCACTGAATCAATTAGTGTCGCCAACTGCACTTTCATAAAAATGCTGACACACATCACCTTGATGGAGACCAAATGGACATTCTTTTAGGCCTAGGACTGACCCCATTAAACATTAATATTTCTATCCAAATGTACAGCTTTAATCAGCATCTAGTCCATTGCTAGATTTAATTTCTTTGTTATGGCTATGTTAATGCGTTCACTGAACACTGTGTGGCCACTGCCTTACATTATCCTTTAAGACTACTAATTCACATCTGTTAGATATGTTACAAGTTGCTATTACATTCTGCAATTCATACAAATCGACTTTTAGGCCCTGTGCGCACTGGAAAACGGAATTTTCTTAAGAAAATTACGCAGGGTCTGAAAAGATTACCGCACCCGCGGTAAAAAACCACGGCAAACCGCACCCGAAAACAGCATGCGGATGGGCTAGAGAGAGGGCTGGAGAGAGGACAGATCACTTCATTTCTCCCGAGCGGTGGTGTGTTGTTCATATTAACGGGCGTGGGAAATGCCCTATAATTACCTCTGCAGTCTGTCTCGTTGCGAGGCTGCATTCAGCGCTGTGTGTCAGCCGCGGCTGGATGCAAGCATCGCAGGACGTGGATTACGCCGGAGCTGTGTGTTTCGGGGTGGTGGTGGTGGGGGGGGGGTTAATAAAGGGGTGAAACAGGGGCTTTTTTGTGTTTTATATTTAAAATAAAAGGATTTTTCGGTGTGTGTGTTTTCTTCACTTTACTTACGGGTTGATCATGTCAGCTGTCTCAGACGCTGCCATGATCAAGCCTGTACTTAAATGGCAGCGATCCGCTGCCATTTAACTCGTTATTACCTAGATTGCCAACGCATCACGGCATCTGGAAGAGCCAGGGACACTCCGGTACTGCCGCATAATGGATGCGACAGTCCCGGGGCAGCTGTTCTATGTCTGTGTGTGAGTGTGATATGTGTGCGTTTACTCTCTGCTCCGCTTCCTCTTCCTGTCATAATGACATCACTGCTCTCCAAACCGCAGGCAGTGATGAACATTATGTCCCGAAACCACGAAATATCGGAGGGAATAACGCAGGAAAACGCAATGAACCGCACAGAATTTGCTGCCTGCGTTATTCCCTGCGGGATTTCATGATTACATTGCAGTCAATGCAGTGAAATGCCGCAGCGACGTGCGGAAAAGAAGTGACATGCAATTGTTTTTGCTGCGGGAATCCCGCAGCAAAACATGCAGCTGTCAAAATCCGCATAGTGCGCACAGCATTTTTTTTTTCCCATAGGTTTTGCTGGTGAATCACTGCAGTGATGTTATGAACATAACATGCAGCGAAACATGCAGCAAAACCGCAGGAAATCCGCGGCAAAAACCAGCAAGTGCGCACAGGGCCTTAAGGGGTATTCTGTCTCCACTTGTTTCCGCATCAGGATAGGAGGGCCAACGATGTCACATGTAGGTGATGTAACCGCCCTCCTCACCTTCCAATACAGAAGTGAGCTTAACTGTAATACCCCTTCAAGCTGAACCATCCTGTGACTCCAGTAGCATGGGTACACATCTCCTTACCTCAAACTGAGTGACTGCAGCATAACGCACTTCTCCAGATGCTGTGGAATATTTACTGCGATAGAAACCTTTCATCTTATCATTCAACTCCCCGACAAAATCAATCTTCAGCATCCCTGTACCTACAGATACACAGAAGAAAGCATAAACCAAAGGCAAGGGGGATTCCCTACACAGCTTAATACTAAATTAAAGCCAAAATAAATAGAATACAATATCTAGTTGATACTATATAAAAAGGTTTCAAGAACAAAGTACACATATGGCAGCAAAAAAAAAAATTGATATGGACTTTTTGAAAATCCCAAGGCACTTTATATCCCACCATCAATGTGATCCCACTTTATGACGTGTACGGGGTACTAAGGTTATTCTCACTGGGATACGTGGGGGCAATATCTCACAAAGGCTTTCAGTGGGAAAGAAGATACTGTTCAACCAATGGGACTCCATGAAGACCTTATTCTTTTTCTATAAGGATGGTGAAAAACTATACCTGATATTTCTCAGACCGCCTGTTCTCATTTTAGCTTTGTGTCTTTAATTATTCTTTTATGGGTTTTACATTATTTTCTTCATTTATAGGCATGGATTAACCTAACTTTTAGCAATGAGTTATGTGGGGGCAATCAGTACATTAGCTTACTAAGCTGCGGATATTAGGATATACTTATTCGTTTAATAGAGTATAGTGATGTAACAATGTGTTTGTAGTGTTTATGTCTGGGGGATGAATTTGCATGCGGAGATATGGACATTATAGGACATTAATATAGTACTGTGGAGATCTACATATTCAAACTTATTTAGGTAGGAACTTTTATTTAAAAAATATTTAAATATGTTTATCCTAATATTTATTATTTAGGATTAATTTATGTACTATTTTTTTTTCTCATGTTGCTAAGCAATAATGGTCACATTAACACTGCACTTTATATTTATGCCAATTTTGTAAAAATTTCATATTTATTTAGTGATAGTTATATACATTTGTTAATAGTGGTTTATTTTAATCGTATTAGAATAACTGTACCTCTTAAATATTTATTTTATGTGCATCTGAAATATATTTTTTATGTATACTCCACTCAAATACTCAGGGTTTTTTTTATTTGTATCCACTGTCACTTTCATATTGCACGGTCGCTTTTACAATGGTATTGGAAAGGATCCACATTATCTTCATTATATGTCCAGTTTCCTCATGAAATGTGTGCCATTTGTATTTGCTCTTTGGCTGAGACTTCTCCGCTCATCCTTTAGTCCTGTCCCACTGTATAATATACATTGAATTAGATCCTAGCCCATGGGTCCCCAATTCCAGTCCTCAAGGGCCGCCAACAGTGCATGTTTTCAGGATTTCCTTAGTATTGCACATGTGATCATTTAATCACCTGCACAGTTGATGATTCCAACACCCATGCAATGCTAAGGAAATCCTGAAAACATGCACTGTTGGTGGCCCTCGAGGACTGGAGTTGGGGAACCCTGTCCTAGCCTGTGCGGCTCCTGGCTGCCGGGTCCGTATCGCGTCGTGTCTATATCCTTCCCAGGCCAGACCATGTGAATGTCATCCGCTCCGACCCTCTGGCTGACGTGCCTCATTTTTACAGGATTCGGTGCATGCGCTGCCATAGTCCTCGGGTTCCTATTGGTTCATGCTACTTTAAAAAGGTGCCTCCTGTTGCTATTATGCCATGCCCCTGACGAAGGCTCGTGCTGAAACACTCATCGGGACTGGTCGCCAGTCCAACACTAGGAGAGGAATACAGGTTTGACTATATGATTTACCGTATTTTTCGCTTTATAAGACGCACCCCCAAATTTGGTGAAGGAAAAGAGAATTATTTTTTTTTAATAAATTGGGTCTGTCTTATGCCAGTATCAGTGTAAAAAATCATATAGGGTATATGTCCCTAATAGCCCCCCCATCCTAAAATAAGCCCCCTTAATCTGAATATGGCCCCCTTATATTGAATATAGCCCTCTTTTGCTGGCAAATGTCCCCCAGTGATGCCACATGCCCCCTGTGTCTAGCACACGGCCCCCTGTTGCTGCCAATGGCCCCCTGTGGCTAGCACACGGCCCCTATTGCTGCCCATGGCCCCCTGTGGCAGGCACACGGCCCCTATTGCTGCCCATGGCCCCCTGTGTCAGGCACACGGCCCCTATTGCTGCCCATGGCCCCCTGTGGCAGGCACACGGCCCCTATTGCTGCCCATGGCCCCCTGTGGATGGCACACATCACCCTGTGTTTGATATGGCCCCCATGCTGCTGCTTATAGTAAAATAAACTCTTTCCTTAGCTTCTCCAGTGCTGTCCTCCCTAGTGTCTCCCTCCGTGCTGCTGAGCTCCTGCACTTCTTGGTTCTCGGTGCCGGTCATGTGATCGGTACAGCAGTGTGACATCTCTGCTTGCTTGATCACAGCGGCAGCAGGGAGACCGGGGAGACAGGCTCGAGGAGGTAAGTAAAGAGTTTTTATTTTACTATGGGCAGCAGCATGGGGTCATATCTAACACAGGGGGGCATGTGCCATCAAAAGGGAGCACTGGCACATATATGCGCCGCTCTCCCAGCCAGTCACCGCGGTGCGGTTTCAGCACCACGGTGATGGACAGCGGCAGTGCATATTAATGAGTGGGAGCAGGAGATCTCCCGCTGCAGCCTTCACCAGCTCTGCTCCAAAGCTGCCCCCACCTCCCCTGGACTCTGAAGTATATAATCCGTATATTCGGATTATAAAACACACTCCCTACTTTCCCCCAAAATTTGGGGGAACAAAAGTGCGTCTTATAAAGCGAAAAATACGGTACATTTGACTAATTACATGGATCTGTGTGTTCTAACACATTATTATAGGATTATTTAAAGAGGACCAACCACCAGGATTTTGCAATATGAACTAAAGCCAGTGCCATACTGACACCAAGATGCTGAATCCAGGCATACCTGTTGTAGAAAGATTCGATGGTCAGTTGCAGAAATATCTTTAGTAAAGTTGCAGAAATGCACTGAACTTTGACAGGTGCAACGGGGAAAACCTTTGCGGGTCGGGTCCGCACTGTAAAGTCCTCCTCCAGTGTCCTCTGACGTCCCCCCTTTTCTTTGTTTGAATCTCGCGCTATGCCACCACTGATTATGATGGCGGCGTATGCCCATTGACACAGTAATTCGGTCTTCATTAAAATGGCAACAGAGTCCGCGCATGCACAAACCAAGATCTCCGGCGCCATTTTATTGAAGACATGGTGGTGAATATTATGAGATACATCGGCACATGCGCAGATTCTTTTCTTACATCTGCGCATGTGCCCCTGTGGCCCATAGTATTCACCGCAGTGTCTTCAATAAAATGGCGCCGGAGTTCGCGATTTGAGCATGTGCGCACTCTGCCATTTTAATAAAGACAAAATTACTGTGTTAATACGCATGTGCCGTCGCCAACAGAAATGGCGACATAAAGCGATATTCAAATAAAGAAAAAGGGGGCACATCATAGAGGACACTTCAGTAGGATTTTACAGCGAGACCCGGACCAACAAAGGCCCAGCCCCCATTGCACTCATGAAAGTGCAGTGCATTTCTGCAACTTTTAGAGATTTCTGCAACCAAGCATCCAATCTTTCTACAATAGGTATGTCTGGATTCAGCATCTTAGAGCCAGTCTAGCACTGGCTTTAGTTCATATTGCAAAAACCTGCTGGTTGGTCCTCTTGTGATAACCTTCGGCACAGCTGGATCATGTATTCACTCAATCTCCTCCTGTTTTTGCTGCCATTTGTGTGTACTGTTTTTGTCCTTGAAACCTTTTATATGTTATCAAATAAAGATATTGTATTATAACTATCATATTAGAGTTATTATTACAACACTGACTAAAATGTCGTTTCCATATTATACTGTACAAGTTGATTATAAAAGATTCATTGGGTCTTGCGGTATATTTTAAAATGTATTACATGCACAATAGTGAATGGTACATGATAAAGAATATAAACTACTTCTCACATAACGAAATCGCTAGCGAGATCACTGCTGAGTCACAGGTTTTGTGACGCAATAGGGGTCTCACCTGCGATCTAGTTATGTGTGACACTAAGCAGCGACCTGGCCCCTGAGGTGAAATCGCTGATCGTTATACACTATTCTGGTTTATTTTCATCAAAGCCGATGCGTCCTGCTGGGCAGGACGCATCGCTGTGTTTGACACCTACCAACAGCCTCCAATACAGGTCGCTCATCGTTATACAGGTCGCTGATAGTTACTGCGTTGTTGGTAAGGTCTGACCGTGTGACATCTCACCAGCGACCTCTCTGCGACTTACCAGCGATTCTTATCAGGTCTCATCGTTTTTGGGATCGCTAGTAAGTCGTTAAATGTAACGGGGGGGGGGGGGGGGGGTCTTTACAACCACACATAATAGTACCATCTAATCAGGTCAGTCTTGAGTTGTGCAGGAACATCCACATGGCTGCTGATGTCTATGCTAGCTCTCTTAGGTCCAGAATGGATTGGGGCAGTGCTCCTCAACTCCAGTCCTTGAAGCCACCAACAGTGCCTGTTTTTAGGAATTCCTTAGTATTGCACTGGTGATCATTTAATTACCTGCACAGGGGATGATTCCGAAACCTCAATGCTATGGAAATCCTGAAAACATGCGCTGTTGGTGGCTCTCAAGGACTGGAGTTGGGGGAACACTGGATTAGAGGGTCAAGAGTCTTGACAAACATAGGTGCAATGGTTTTCATTTTCATATGGATGGCGTCCTGGCATATAGGAATGGTCTTTATATCAAAAGGTCTGAGGTCAGGTTTACACTCCATATGGGCTGTGGAGACTTGATGGCCATCTCAAGAACAAACACTTATCTTCCAAATGCCTCGGGGGTTATGTACAGATGTAGATTACTTCAGCCACAGGGAAGGTGTTCAATTCATATGTAGATCCACTCTTCGCTCTGTCAATAGAGCCAAGTGCAATAAACCACAGTACACACAATTGCCTTCCTGCCTCACAGGTTCCCAACCCCCCTCACAGGGCATGGTTTTCCTCTGATGTAAACCTTTGAGCTCTGGTAGAATTTAGAGCTCATGGATCCAATTGTGAGTTCAGTGGTTTATATATTAGGCTAGTTTCACACTTGCGTTGGACGGGATCCGTAGCATTGCGTTGTGTGACGCATGCAACGGATGCGTTGCATATAGTGGCCCAATGCATGCTACAGATCGTACAAAATAACGCAATCCGTTGTCGTTTTTTTTCCTTGACTTTACACATCTGAGCATGCGCAGTTGTGTAAAGACTGCTGCGTTAACGGAATCAGTCAAATGACGCAATCTAACGGAATCCGCCACCATAGGCGTCCATTATAAAAACAACGGACGCCTAACTGATTCCTGCAGGTTGCCTTTTTTTTGACACTCCGCCAAGCGCAGAAAAACGCTACATGCAGCGTTCCATCCGCCCGACGCAGCGTCAAAATAACGACGCTGCGTCGTCCAGCGGATGAAACGCAGACACTTGCGTTTCAGTGCGTCGTCCATACAACTCTATGGAGAATAGCGCAGTCCGTTAACGGACTGCGCTATTCTCCTTAGTGACAGAATGCGCTGAACGCAAGTGTGAAACTAGCCTTACACATTGTCCATGTTGGCTTCCAACAAACTCCAAGTTTAGCACAATGTTTACAAATGTGTCCTTTGTCACAGACATACATGTAATCAAACATGCTGCAGCATGTCCCCATCAATGGTGATTAGAGTGGCAATAGTGCGGTCCTGGAGCTCATCCAGTGTTGCTGGCAGTGATATCTATCATACTCCCAAAGGAAGAAGACACACTATTTAGTCTGAATGATCTGGGAAGGGAGGTGGGGGGGGGGGGGGGTTAAGAGCCATCTGAAGAGTGCCAAGACAACACCAGAACGGCGGCAAATCCACCAGTTTAGGAGTGCCTTGTGGAGTAGCGATGCACATCTGATTACCAGCGGGGCAGAGCCGTCTTGTTTGGAAAATTATTTTTCTGGAATCCATTGTCAGTTGTGGAAACAACCATAACTAACATATTGAGGAGTAATGTACCCATCAGTCTTTTCAGCGAGAAAGAAAAAAAAAATTTATTTTTTTTTGAAGATTGAAGAGAAAACATTTACTTTTGGAATCTCTCTTTCGAAATCTACAGTGGCATTGGGATTTTCCGCTCCCTATGTTCGGGCATTATGATGTTTCGCCTTTCCACTTAAATGGAAGGTTGCCTCGTCACTCAACACTAGCCGGGAAGCAAGTCACCTTCCAATGCTGCCTTAAAGTGCACAGAATTTGTATTGGTTGCCGTGGTCAGCTGAGCGGAAATGTTGCAATAGCTGTATACAATATGGCTTCTCCCACAGACGCAGAATCTCCTAAACAGTCGGCTGAGGAATGCCAAGTTTACGAATTGTGTGACATGCTGATTTCTTTGGGCAACGTGCAAAGGCCTCTCGAATCCTCTTCACTGTTTCACCTGTAGCAAGCACTCGGTCGTCCGGGGCTTTTAAGTTTACACCAGTATCCAGTGTCCTTCAAGTGAACCTGTCAGGTGCAATGTGCACCCAGAATCTCGAGCCGGTCTGGGTGCATATTGCTAATCCCTGCCTAACCGTCCCCCATTTAGTAGCATAGATAAAGAAACAGCATAGATAAAATGCCAGGACTTCTGATCAGCAGTGACAGCGGCCACAGGTGTGCCTTTTTTGCATATGGGTGGGTCATTCTTTGTCCCCCCATTTTTTAATTTTTCTGCTTTTGTCTAATAAATTCTTTACACTTTTGCATTATGGATTTTTCCATTGCATAGATGGTTTAGCAATGCCCGTATTCCCCTCTTTCTTGGTGTTTTTCATTATATATTACGGGTTGGAGCACGCTACCGTTACTCTAAAATTATTTATGGTGGTGCCTTCTCTATTCTGTTTAGTGAGCGGCCACTGGTACACACGTCACTGCTGGTGATGCTTCATTGAATTGCAAGTTAGTACACCCACAGGGGCATGCTAACATATGCTAAAGCGGTGTAATGAGCGCAGGAGCTAACACCTTTGCGACTAGTCCCTGCACTCATTAGCATATCATAAAAAAGATCTTTAAAAATAGAGATCTTTAGAAAAAGTATTTCTAAAGATCTTTTATCATATGCTAATGAGCACAGGGACTTGTCGCAAAAGTGTTAGTTCCTGCGCTCATTACGCCGCTTTAGCATGTTAGTACACCCACAGGGGCGTGCTAACCTGCAATTCAATGAAGCATCACCAGCAGTGACGTGAGTACAGGTGGCCGCTGTCACTGCTGAGCAGAGGTCCCTGCACTTAATCTATGCTACTAGATGGGGGACGGTTAGGCAGGGACAGGAATATGCACCCAGATCTGCTTGTGGTTCTGGGTGCATATTGCACCTGACAGGTTTCCTTTAAGTTGTGGATACCCCTGCAGAATGCTCTGGTGACCAGGTGGGTCACTTTCAATGTCTTCGAACCCCTGATGCACAGTAACAATTGTTGACACTTCTCATACTCTAAAACACAGCACACTTTCTCTTTCATAGTCGCCATTTTGGAGTCTCGTGCCGTCCTGCCACATGGAGAGCCACCAGCGAGCCTGCAGGAGCGGATACACTCCAAGAGATGGAGTGTTTTTTTTAACTTCGTTTTATTAACAATTTCAAACATGGTACAACTGACATTTGCCATATAAAGATAGCTCAGTATATAGATAGTAATATTTAAATATAACAATAAACAGTCATATAAAGTCCATAATATCTTTAGCAGTTAGGGGTGCTTCACACATAGCGAGATCGCTACCGAAATCGCTGCTACGGCACGGTTTTGGTGACGCAACAGTGACCTCATTAGCGATCTCGCTGTGTGACACTGAGCAGCGATCTGGCCCCTGCTGCGAGATCGCTGCTCGTTACACACAGCCCTGGTTCGTTTTCTTCAAAGGCGCTCTCCCGCTGTGAGACACAGATCGCTGTGTGTGACAGCGAGAGAGAGCGACGAAACGAAGCGAGCAGGGAGCAGGAGCCGGCGTCTGGCAGCTGCGGTAAGCTGTAACCAGGGTAAACATCCCCGATATTTACTTTAGTTACCAGCCTCCGCAGCTCTCACGCTGCCTGTGCTGCCGGCTCCGGCTCTCTGCACATGTAGCTGCAGTACACATCGGGTTAATTAACCCGATGTGTACTGTAGCTAGGAGAGCAAGGAGCCAGCGCTAAGCAGTGTGCGCGTCTCCCTGCTCTCGCGGTTATGATCGCTGCTGCGTCGCTGTGTTTGACAGCTAAGCAGCGATCATAACAGCGACTTACAAGGTCGCTGTTACGTCACAGAAAATGGTGACGTAACAGCAACCTCGTTGTCGCTGTCGCTTAGTGTGAACCAGCCCTTAAGATAGAACAATGTTATTATCCATACTACTTATCATTTGCATATATATCTAATTTTATATTGAGCATAAGAACAGCTCTAACTATCAGCATGACCATATTTTGAAAACAAGATAGAAAGAGGAATAGAAAAAGGAAGAAAAAAAGAACAACAGCCACATTGCATTATTATATCTTAATATACCATTGGACAGTGTTTCATATCCCAACATCTAACGGGAACCACCATTATCCGCATAATCTCCCTCAAACCTCCGCAAGTGTGTCTGGAGAAGAATTCCACAAACCCCAGATTTTGTTAAATTTTCCCGGGCACCCCCTATTATAATATACCACCCGCTCATAGACTATGGTTGCATTGACTAGTGTAACCCAGGACCGCACAGTTGGATTCGAATCTCCCATCCACCTCAGAGCTATTAATTTCCTAGCCAGAAACAATGCCTCTCTGAGGAATATTGTCATGTAATGATCCCAGGACTCTTCCTCCACCACCCCAAACAGGCATATCAAAGGGTCACACAAAACAGGAATCGACACAATCGATGTCAGCAGAGATGTCAGTCCCCGCCAGTACGAAGATATATTGGGACAGCTCCAGATCATATGTATGAAATTTGCCCTTGAGAGATGACACCTCGGGCACTCCGATGTACGAGAACGGCCCATACTAAATAATCGAGTTGGAGTAAGGTATGCCTGGTGGACAATGTAGCATTGAATCAACTTATTATTAACCGAAGGGGATACCGCAGTCGGAGATTCCAATATCTCTTCCCATTCCTCTCCCTGTAGAGAGGGAATTAGAGATTTCCATCTATCCTGGGCTGGCAAGGGGTCCGACTCAACCCCCACCGACAACAGGTAAGTATATTGCATTGCTGCAAATCAGTCAAGTGTGTGGCCGAATGTTGTCCCCCTCCATCCATCCGAAACCTGTCCTGCTCCTCATTCATCACAAGATTAAAATCCCCCATACATAACACATACGCATCTGGATAATTGAGGGCAAAGCTCATTGCTTGTTTAAGAATGGAGATGCGAGCTGGCGGGGGGTTGTAAATACATAACAGCACATAATCTCTAGAGTTTATAGACGCATATATAAACACAAATCGCCCCTCCGGGTCACGCCTCACCACCTTCACTTCCCAACGGATATGTCTATGGACCAATAGAGAGACACCCCTGGAGTAGCTGGTGTGGAACGCATGTGCCGACCATTGTATCCACGGTTTGTTTACTAGTCTGGCTGTGTCCCGTGTGAGGTGAGTCTCTCTACCAGTACCACCAGTTGGGTCTTGACTTGCTTAATTTGGGAGAATACCTTAATACGTTTTTTGGGCGATTTAAGGCCTCTGACATTCCAGGTCATAAATATTAGCTCTGACCCCATATCACAGATCTTTTTATAGAACCAGGATCCCAGGTATAAGACGCTTTCTGCCCTGCAATTAAGTGTGGTTAACCCTGTCCCTGCAAAGAAAAAGTTAATGCAATTGCAGCTGTAAACATATAGAACCAATATCGAACTTCAGGACCTTTCCGATAAGTCCTGTAAAACATTTCAAACATCAATGGGGATACCACCACTGAATACAGTGTCCTGGTATAGGTGGTATAAGGGTGCACAAGATAGGGCTCCCATTTCACAAGAACCAATTCCTGGCAAATTCCTCCATCACTCGAGGCACGGGGAAGTCCCATCTGTCTCCAAAGGGGGCTTCAAGCAACCATGGAAGAAGAGGGTCGCCAGGGGGCACAGAAAATGTCACTTAGGAAAGTAATCTCATGGCTTCTGCCCCTTAGGTTTCGGGTGTACCTGTAGCCAGTCCTCAGCTTCAGCAGGTGTAGTAAAAAACAGAGGCGACCCTTCATGCACTATGCGGAGCCGGGCAGGGTACAGCATAGAGTAGATGATGTTCCGCTCCCTTAATTTCTTCTTCACCTCCATGAAGTGGGCCCTCTGTTTCTGGAGGTCCACCGAAAAGTCCGGAAAGATCGAGAGGGCAGCATTATTGAACTTGAGTGGGCTCTTCTGTCGGGCCAGATGGAGTGCTGTGTCTCTATCTCTGTAGTTGAGCATCTTTGCTAAAAAGGGACGTGGTGGCGCGCCTGGAATAGGAGGCCTTGTTGGAACTCTGTGCGCCCTCTCCACCGCAAATGTCGAGGAGAACTCATCTCCGAGATTACATTTCAGCCACTCCTCCAGGAATTGTTCCGGATGCTGACCTTCCGAGCGCTCTGGCAGTCCTATGATTCGTATATTGTTTCGACGCATGCGGTTCTCCAGATCGTCTGCTTTCTGGCGCCATGCATTTGCCGATCCGGCCATTGTGGTCATTTTTGTTTTGAGTGTTACAGTTTGATCCTCAAGTTCAGACACTCGCGTCTCGACTTCCGCTGTTCGGGCCCTCAAGGATTGCATGTCCTGACGCAGGAGGCCCACCTCTGAATGTCCCTGCTCAATTTTCCCTGTGAGGGAGCTGTTGCTTGTAGAAATTGCTTGCAGAAGCTGTTCATACACCTGCCTCAGGGTTAAATCATCTTTATCCTCTGACCCGTCATCCAATAGTGCCTGACCTTTTGGGGTGGCATTTCTCTTGGCTTTAGGGGCATCTGCCTGACCACCCCTTGCGAACTCCTTAAGTTTGTCAATAGCTCCACTTTGTTTAGGGGGACTCATATTGATACACTGGGGATTTGCTGATTCTGCACCCCTCTCTTATCGTGCCCCCGTGCGTCTGAATCTGTGCCTTTATAATGTATATTTAGTAATATGTCTGTCTCCACTTCCTCACCACGTCCATTGAGCCGGAAAACAGCCACTTATATGGTGGATAATAAGAATGAAGGGAGTCCCAGGGCAGCACAGCACTCAGGGTGTATTTACCAGGATGATGCAGGCCTGTGCAGCGTGGGGACTTCAATATGTGTCACTTATTTGTTTTCATGTGTCAGGAAAAATCTGCAGGGCCCGTTTTTCAAGGCACACACTCCAGACCCTCCAGCACTCTATGGGTTAAAGTCTTCCACACTGCAGCCGGCCCCCCTAATGTGCTGCACACTGACTGCCAGTAAGGCTATGTGCGCACTAGGCGTTTTTTTCACGCTGCGTTTTTATGTGCGTTTTTGTCTAAAAAACGCACCCGCGGTTAAAAAACGCGGCAAAAACGCATGCGTTTTTGCCGCGATTTGGTGCGTTTTTTGCTGCGTTTTTGCTCACTGCGTTTTTAATCAGTGCACAATGCCATTAAAGATTGTTGATGAAAAAAAAAAAAAAAAAAAAGGTCTGATGTCATTTCCTTCTTCAAAATGTTCATTGTATGCAGGAGAGCAGACAGCTGCAGAACTAGTGTATGCAGGAGAGCAGACAGCAGCTGCAGAACTACAAGTCTCAGCATCCTCCATTCACTAGTGTATGCAGGAGAGCAGACAGCAGCTGCAGAACTACAAGTCTCAGCATCCTCCATTCACTAGTGTATGCAGGAGAGCAGACAGCAGCTGCAGAACTACAAGTCTCAGCATCCTCCATTCACTAGTGTATGCAGGAGAGCAGACAGCAGCTGCAGAACTACAAGTCTCAGCATCCTCCATTCACTAGTGTATGCAGGAGAGCAGACAGCAGCTGCAGAACTACAAGTCTCAGCATCCTCCATTCACTAGTGTATGCAGGAGAGCAGACAGCAGCTGCAGAACTACAAGTCTCAGCATCCTCCATCCAGGACTGTATGCAGTTTTTTGCCCAAAAAGAAAAAAAAAAATGACATGGGCTTCGCCATATTTTTGTATGCTAGCCGGGTACAGCAGGCAGGTACGGGCTGCCCCCAACCCCCAGCTGCCTATTTGTACCCGGCTGGGAACCAAAAATATAGAGAAGCCCTTTTTTTTTAATTATTTCATGAAATAATTAAAAAAAAAAAATGACGTGGGCTTCGCCTAATTTTTGAGTCCAGCCGGGTACAACTAGGCAGCTGGGGATTGGAATCCACAGTGCAGGGTGCCCATGCTTTCTGGGCACCCCCACTGCGAATTGCAGTCCGCAGCCACCCCAGAAAATGGCGCTTTCATAGAAGCGCCATCTTCTGGCGCTGTATCCAACTCTTCTAGCTGCCCTGAAGCCGGGTGGCGAGCTAGGTAATAATGGGGTTAGGGCTAGCTGTATAGCTGGCCCTAAGCCCGAAATTCATGGTGTCACGCCAATATTAGACATGGCCACCATGAATTTCTAGTAATGATAAAAAAAAAACACAACACAGAGAAAAATATTTTTATTAGAAATAAAACACAACACAATTAGTGACTCCATCTTTATTGAAATAAACCCCCCTCCGCAGTAATCCTGGGTCAGGGTCCCGCGCCGTCCAATCAGGATCCAATATCATCTGATCGGTTTGCTGGAAGGCAGAGCGATCAGATGATGTGTCAGGATCAAGTGCCTGAATCACATCACACATCAGCTGATTGTATAAAAGCCGATTATACAATCAGCTGATGCATCAGTAGAAAAAAAAAAAAAAAAATACTCACTTATGTGCTGTGCTGATTACCGGCAGCTCCTGGAGCGATCGATTGGACAGGAGTCTGATCCCGTCCGATCGCTGCCGGAGCTGCCGGTAATCAGCTGATGAAGTCCCCTGACGGCAGGATCAGCTGATAGCCGGCCGGGCGCGAAAAAGCCGGCGACACCGCGATCAGCTGATGCGTCAGGTGACTGCATCAGGTGATCAGCGCCAGGTCCTGCAAGCAAGGTCCTGCCCCGGGGAGACTGCACACAGCCAGAGCGGCGGGACCGGGAGGAGCTGGGAGCGGGCATGGCACCGGGACCCTGCGGACAGGTGAGTATATATGACATTTTTTTATTTTTCTACTGTTCACTTTTGTTTTCGCCGCTGCCTCCACCTCCCGCCCAGACATGGCGCCGCACGGAGCTGACATGCACAGGACGGGAGGTGGAGGCAGCGGTGACGGTACCGGGAGGATTCATGCTTCTGTGTTTACCAACAGAAGGAATCCTCTTCCTGTACACGTCACTGTAGTGCCCACCCCTTGCGTTTATAGCTGCGTTTTTAGTCATAGAAACGCGGCTATATGCGTTATTCATTGCGTTTTTAACATCTCATTGAATTCAATGAGTGAAAAACGCAGTGGAAAACGCAGAAATAATTGACATGCTGCGTTTTTGTGGTCACCACAAAAACGCAGCTAAAAAAAAACGCTGTGTGAGGACAGCACTTCTGAAAACCCATTGACATTGCTGGGGAAGCAATGTCACTGCGTTTTCAGCACAAAAACGCGGTAAAAAACGCCGCTAAAAACGCGGCAAAAACGCCTAGTGCGCACATAGCCTTACACAGCTAAGGGAGAATTAACTTCCCTGTGCTCACCACTCCTGGGTCTTCACCTCTGACCATAAATCTGTCACTCCTCACTGCTCTCTGGAGTCATGCTCTGCTGCTCACTGTGGAAATGCATGCTGTAGGGAAGATGGATGCTGCTCCACACTCTCCAGCCTCAGGAGATCCAGCAACGCCATGCAGGAGTCAGGGAATAGCTCCAGTGGGAATCAGCAGCCTCCAGATGGTGTCTCCTGTCACAGCAGCAGGTCAGTGAGTAAATGGATCAGGTAACCGGGTGTAAATTGCCAGGATAAGATCAGGATTATAGGAGCTCTCTTCCCATGCGTCCTCTCTGGTCGGCTACATCGCCCCGCCCCCCGTGAAATTTATATCTTGCAATAATATGAATGCAAAATGCGGTGAATCTTTTATAATCACTCTGTAGATCTTTTGATATAGGGTAATTCTCCTCTATAGCCCCCTTTTGTAGGCTGATCATTTGTTTATACAGCCTAATACTATTAGATGGTGAATAACAGGATACTCAATAACTCGAGTAAAGAAGAGCACATACATGGAAAGACTAAATGTTAGAGCCGTAAAGAGGTGTCTGGGAATTTGGAAAATAGAACTACAAATCTAACAGCGATTAAAGGGAACCTGTCACCAGAAGTTTCGCTCTGGAACTAAAAGAATCCCCTTCTGCAGCTCCTGGGCTGCATTCTAGAAAGGTTCATCTTGCTACTGGCCCCCCCTTTTCAGACCTAAACAAACACTTTATAAAATCTTACCTTTTGGTATGCTAATGAGCTTTTGCTGGCCACGGGAGGGAGGGGGGGTAGGCTGAGGAGCTTCAGGAGCACTGAGTAACATGAGGGCGGCAGCCTCACCTATGTCAATCAACACTGGGGGACGGCGAACAGCGGCAGGAGGGGGAATAACAAACGCAATACAGCCCGCCCCCGTGGCCAGCAAAGCTCATTAGCATACCAAAAGGTAAGATTTTATAAAGTGTTTATTTAGGTCTGAAAGGAGGCCCAGTAGCAAGATGAACCTTTCTAGAATGCAGCCCAGGAGCTGCAGAAGGGGATTATTTTAGTTTCATAGCGAAAATTCTAGTGACAGGTTCCCTTTAAGTCTGACCAAAAGGCATGTGATCCCAGGAGAGGGCTAACACATATCTGACACCTATGGAAGGAATAAAGCGAGCAATGTATCCTAAGTAGGCACCTCTGAGCAGGATTAGGGGCCGCACAGAGGAGACTCCTAGAGGGGACTCAGTTATTCACACAAGGCACCAGAATTACAATCCAGCAGTGACCAGATTGGATGCATTTTTCCTTTTCACTTACCCTTTTGCAGAGTGCTGGGGAAGGACAGAGTCACTTTTTCATCTTCATTCTGGTAGTTAAAACCTGTGGCGTGGATCTCTAAAATACAGAGAGCGAGAGAAATCAGGTTATATGAACAGACTGACATTATGGGACAACTTTATGATTACCTTTCTTTAAAAAAAAAAAAAAAAATATCAATATTGTTTTAATGTTTTTACATGTACAAAAGGAAATTATTTGTAACTTACGACCTATCAGAGCTATGCCCACATTTGGGATGATAAATTGTCAGTGTTTTCACCATGCCGCAGAATAGCTGGTCAGGAATCATACCAATGTGACCCACCATACATAACTGCTGTGTGCTCCTGTACAAAGTGCCCTGGCTTCTCCACTCTAAACCCTTCCCAACTTCTACAGTTGATTGACGTTGCTTTACGTCTCCACCAAGTTAAAACATCTTCTCCAAGTTATAAACATTCACCACCGCTGCAGGGACCCAAAATCTACTGCAGTGGATAGGGATTTGGGAGTATTTAAAAGAAATAGTCAGCGGTTTTTGCTATGTAACCTGAAAGCAGCATTATGAAGGGGCAGAAACCCTGATTCCAGTGATATGCCACTTACCAGGCTGTGTGTTTTCCTAAATTTAGTGTTTTATTAGCAGGAGATCATCACTACAGGACTAGAGTCTCATGCTAGGTAGTCGTCCTGCTCTGTGTAATCACAGATTGCCAGGCTTGATCATGGCAGCGTCTATGAGACAGCTGACATGATCAACGCGTAAGTAAAGTGAAAAAACACACACTGAAAAATCCTTTATTTTAAATAAAAGACAAAAAAGCCTCCTCGTTGACCCTTTTATTAACCCCTCCCAAACACACAGCTCCGGCGTAATCCACGTCCTGCAATGCTTGCATCCAGCCGCGACTGACACTGACACAGGCTGAATGCAGCCTCGCAGCGAGACAGCAGAGGTAACCACAGGGCATTTCCCACGGCCGGTAATGTGTACTCACTACCGCGAAATGCAGCGATCTATTCTTCTAATCTGTCTATTTATCCATCTACTATCTATCTTAGAAGGAAATTATTTTTTTTTTCAATGTGCTTTATTGCATTAAATGCAATAAAACACATGTACCAACCCGCACGCGGCAAAACCGCGGCAATACCGCGGTAAAACCGCATGCGGTTTTCGAGTGCGGTTAGTCACTTTTTTTAGCGCGAGTGCGGTAATCTTTCAGTGCCTGCGGAATTTTGAGAAAATTCCGTTTTCCAGTGCGCACAGGGCCTAAAGGGTCTACCTCAAACCCAATTTATATTGGGGAGGTGGGGGGGGGGGAGACAAGAGAGAGTTTAGCTTTCTGTAAAAAGGAGGAGGCGGCAAAATAGACAGGAGAAAAGAATTTTGCTATACATGTGGCTATCGTGTCCCTGTACATATGTAGCGTTCTCCTAACCTATTCTACGGGAAAAGCATGATATTAGCATGTCATTTAATACTGCTGCTCGGGAAGAGAAATTGTACTAATAATACTGCTGGCGGAGGCCTCACACCTTATTATTTAGCAAAACTGGGAGTAGAGCTCCTCTATTATCAGCCTCTAAGGCAATCTCCACAGCCCAAATCCCCAGACACCAATTGCATCACAAAAAGAGAAACAAATACCATGAAAACATAGCACCCATGGACTAAATGGATTCATTCTCTGCAATAGGGGCATTGTCAGACTGGCACTGAGCCTGCTGATGACTGTAGAGTAAGCTGGCATCAAGAGCAGCGCTGAGCTCATACCTGGCACATTAGGAAATACTATATAGAGACTCATGTCAGCACAAAACAGCAGACATCCTGCGAGACAGCTCCCATTATACACAGCCACATTGTAATCTAAGCTACAGTGCCGCCAAGACAACTGTGCGGTGGACAGGATCCCATACAGAAACATTCAGCACTACATGCAGAAGCAAAGGGGACAAGAAGGGGAGCAACTATCCCAAATATGATAGGAAAATTCCAATTATATCAGCTTCTTTTACACACTTAGGCTATGTGCGCACGTTGCGTAAATTAATGCAGTTACGCTGCGCTTTGTAGCGCAGCGTAACTGCATGCGTCCTGCGTCCCCTGCACAGTCTATGGAGATTGTGCAGGGGCCGTGCGCACGTGGCGTTTTAGAGCGCAGCGCTTCGGCTACTGCCGAAGCGCTGCGCAAAAAGAAGTGACATGTCACTTCTTCCGTGCGCTTTGCCGGCAGCTCCTGCTCTGTCTATGGCAGGAGCTGCAGGCAGAGCGCACGTTCTCGCCGGCACCATGCGCTTCAGAACGGAGCTTTTCAGCTGGGCTCTGAAGCGCACCTTTTACGGTGCTGGGCTAGTACGCAACGTGCGCACATACCCTTAAAGCTGGGTTCACACATAGCGACATCGCTGTTACGTCACCATTTTCTGTGATGTAACAGCGACCTTGTAAGTCGCTGTTATGATCGCTGCTTAGCTGTCAAACACAGCGACGCAGCAGCGATCATAACGTCGCTACATGTGCAGAGAGCCGCGCACACCGTTTAGCGCTGGCTCCTTGCTCTCCTAGCTACAGTACACATAGGGTTAATTACCCGATGTGTACTGCAGCTACATGTGCAGAGAGCAGGAGCCGGCACTAGCAGCAAGAGCGGCGGAGGCTGGTAACGAAGGTAAATATCGGGTATCCAGGGAAAGGTCTTCTCTTGGTTACCCGATGTTTACAGTGGTTACAGCTTTCCGCAGCTGCCAGACACCGGCTCCTGCTCTCTGCTCGCTTCATTTCGTCGCTCTCTCGCTGTCACACACAGCGATGTGTCCTTCACAGCGGGAGAGCGACGACCAAAAAATGAAGCAGGACATTCAGCAACGAGCGGCGACCTCACAGCAGGGGCCAGCTCGTTGCTGGATGTCACACACAGCGACAGCGACATGACGTCGCTGCAAGATCACAGAAAATTGTGACGTAGCAGCGACGTCGTTGTCGTCGTCACTGTGTGTGACACCACCTTTACTGTGCATTGATTGTCCCTTCTTAGGGCATATCTTCTATATCAGAGGTCCCAGCCCGTGATGTGTGGCTCATGGCTGTCTTCCAGCTTGGTGCACAGGCACCGGGTCTAGCAAACCGCTATGAAGAGCAGGTCTCAAGATGGTGACTTGTGAGTACCCCACATAGAAGAGCAGACCTGGATGGGGGCAAGATAGGAAACCCAGAATTTTGGTATACTGCCTCTGTGTGATTTCTGTGGAAAAGCTTTTGCTGTAATTATACTAGTAATGGGGGGGTCAGGGTGTCACTTCTGTGAGGAGGGCAGGAGCTGGAAGTGACTGGAGACCCTTTCAGAGCTCAATGTGGCTCTCAAGGTTAGAAGGGTTGGGAACCTCTGTTCTATATAATAGCTGCTATTTCCATGACACAGATGTTTCCAGGCCACAAGAGGACCTGTACTTCTCTTCAGAAAAGAATTCCCTCAACCACAGACTCATGGCTTCTGTCAATGGACAGGTGTCTTTACATGTGCGGTTCTCTTCATTCACCTAAATGAAAGTATCTGAGGCGGTCTGTGTGATGGAGCAAGTTGGGCAACCGGCAACACTGGCACAAGGCAAAATGCAGTCTGGAGATAAGTGAGGGACCCTCATCTATTAGACAGTTTGATCACATGCACACGTGCATTTGATGAGGGGTTTTTTACCGCCGTATTTGTAGGTAAAACCAGGAGTGGGTGAAAATGCAGACGTGTTTCTATTAGGGTACGCTCCCACGATCAGGACACGCAGTGTTCTAGATGCAGCGAGTTTTCTCTTCAGGAGAACGCAGCATCTGTGCCCACGATCAGGATTCTGGGCGCAGTGGATCTTCACTTTGTGTTCCCCTCAGAACACGAGTCTCCGCAAGCATAAAATTGACATGCTGCGGCTCGGAAAGCTGCACCACAGGTCTGTTTATGCTGCGGAAAAAGATGCACAATGTGTAGGAGATTTCTTTAAATTCCATCCTATGTGCTGGTACTGTACAATGCAGTGTTTTAGACAAAGGAAAATACGGCTATTCCTAATCGTGGTCATATTTTATATTATATATTATATTTTTCCTCTGACTGATCCATTCTTGATTTTGGCTTACAAATACAGAGATAAAAAAAAAAAAACCCCACAACAACAACAACTCACCACATACTCACCATGTGAACATTGACTTCTTGTGCATTCTGTGGTTATCTGAACTGTTGGATAAAAACAGTTCTTCCTTCCATTGTCATCTAATGTGTGGCCAAGCTATTACTTTAATATTCACCTCGCCTTCCTTTTAAAATTTGAGATCCACTGTTATGGCACCAGCATGACAATTTGAGCCATCCAAAACTTTAGTTGTAACAAGTTTTAGGATTTTTTTTTTCCTTTTAGAATACTCTTTTCCATGCCAGAGAAGAAATAGTAGGTGGGTCGTCTGCGCTGCTGGTGGAGATCCAAAAGAATCTTCCAGTATACAAAATAGACTATGCAGTTGTCTTATGTATGGGTTTTGAAGTCTTCAGACTGCATCAGGATATAACCAGATGGAAATGATACTCATATAGTGAACCTTTAAGTTCACTATGCACCTAGAACCATGAGCAGTTCTAGGTGCATATTGCTAATCCCTCCCTAACCGTCCCCGTATATAGTAGCATACATAAACAGATCTTCAGAAAAAAGTATTTCTAAAGATACTTTATAATATGCTATTGAGGTCAGGGACTAATCGCAAGGGTGTTAGGTTATTTTGGCTGGTATGCCTCCTTAGCATGTAATCACGCCCACAGGGGTGTGCTAACATGCAAATGGATGCACAGCATCTAGGTATGGTCGCTGTCACCTCTGGTTTTCTGCTCAGTGCACACAATCAGCACGTCCCCAGCCTTCTGGTCATTCGCAGTATACCAATTTAAAGCGGAGACATGTACACCTGGCTTAATCGTACGCATGATTGTAAATCTGGGACTTCTGAACATGCGCACTGGGCCAAAACCCAGCGTTATACGCGGTTGCAGCAGAGTGGTGAAATAGAGCATGCTAATGAATGTACAGCGTCACAAGCATTTTGGCACGCCCACAGGGGCGTGCTTACATGCTAAGGGGGTCGACTAGCCAAGGGAAATAAAACCCTTGCAACTAGTCCCTGGCCTCATTAGCATATTATAAAGGATCTTAATTACTTTTTTCTAACGATCTATCTATGCTACTAGATACAGAGACGGTTAGGCAGGGATTAGAAATATGCACCCAGAACTGCTCGTGGTTATTGGTGCACATTGCACCTGAAAGGTTCACTTTAAATAGGAAGCTCCTTAGTAGGAAATGAAAAGTAGCATTAAAAATACCCAACCTTTAAAATGCCACTTAATGCTTGTAACAAATGGGAATTTGTCAGTATGATCCACCCCATGGTCATGACGCTCTCAGAAAGATACGGACATTCACACCTGCACTTCTGGAATCCGTTGCTCCCTGACTGAATAATATCAGTTTTAAGCAAACAGTTGGAGGAGGATAATTCTGATTCCTATTAAAACTTGACATTTTTTTACAGGCTTTTTAAAGTGCTCAAAAACGGTTTCAAAGGCCTTGCACATAAAACCTTGCTCCTGGCTGTGACTGCAGGAGACGACAGATGGCATTTTGACACTGAGTCAGAGAGCGATGACAGCAGCGCGCAGCGGGCAGCAGTGTGTATGATGTGATCCACAGCCAGGCTCTATGGAGGCTTCTCTGCTCACCTTCACATGGTGCCAGTCTGTTCCCACTAGGCAGATGTATCAGGGACTTTAATCCTCATGTCAATGAACAGGCCACTGGCAGGGGAATTTGCACACCATTTCTATAATGATATTCTCTGAGACTGAGCCAACAATGCCCACTATGGATATAAAGGTATCAGGCGCTCCGCAGGTGGCAGCAGCATGGAATCCGGTACTAGAAGGCTGATCTGGATGTGACAGCACACATCTGATGGCTTTACTGTGCCAAGTCCATGCCAGGGTGCCCACTGCAATGCAGTTTATGGTATAACAGGGGTTAGCACGTCTTTCAGGTTAGTATAGTATGCTGGAAATTTTACACTCACACATCCAAGCCATTTGGCAGCCGACCAAGGAATGTCCATGGCAAGACTAGACTTGTGATGTGCTGGTAGGAGAGGAGCATGAAGGACTGTGGGGGAACAGCCATTTTTACGTGATGCTTATTAACCAGAATGATTGGTCATTGACAGGCAGATGTAAGGATATCCACAGACTCCAGACCCTTAGGATTTGTGACCCCCTAGGGTTGCTGTGCAGGGCATGATTGTATGCTGCGGATTGCAGGCACACAGCACTGCACCCTCCTCCCCCAGCAATGACAGTATAAATCCAGCTTAGCTCTGCTCTCTGGCACGGCCAGAAAGCTCCATTAGTGCATTTGTCTCCTTAATAACCCGATACACTAATGGCTTGTAAATTACAGCATCCCAGCCCAAAATAATCAACCTCCGAAATGGTAACCTCGCGATCATAGAAAATGGTAGATTAGTTTTCATGTTGAAACCATCATATATCTAATCTCAAGCTACTAAATACCTGCAACCATTTTTATTATTAATAGAAAGGGGATGCAACCTGCAGCCCAGAGGCCACAATGCAGTGCACAGTAGCCCAACCATCAAGGCACATGATTGTGACCCAAAAGGTGCTGAAGAAGATGGCTCCTCCCATAATCTGGTCTCTGGCAGTTGCGGTCTCTGTTCTCCCTGCGGAGGACGCTTGTGGTTCTGCAGCAAATAATTGACATGACAGGGCTTGGAGAGCTGCACCACAAGTCAGTTTGCCCACTGTGCATGTACAGCCCACAGCGTATAGTATTTCTAGAAATCTCATCCACTGTGCTTGTACTGTACATCGCAGCATTTTGGACGCAGCTGAAGCATGCTACATCCAGAACGTTGTGAACACTGGGCACTTACCCTAAAAGTGCAGGACTCTGAGGACACATGAGGACCCTCTAATAGACATTCACAAGCACCTCTCATTAGAGACACTAAAAGTAGCACTGGAACATGGATAATCCGCAGCAGGAAAGTGGCAGAAATGTTACAAATGTTCCCGCAACATTCACAATTGCAAATATTACATCAATCATCTGCTTTTCATCTTCAGCAAAAAAAAGCCATAAAGGCAGATTTATAAAACTTGGAGCAGAAAGGACTTGATAATTACCAAGTAGATTTTTGAACATTTTCTTGCAGAAATAATCCCTAGGATAATTTACACTTGCTGGTTTCCCATTATCATTATGGAGGAATTTGTGGATAGTATGATCTTTTTAATGGCCGTTCAGAAAGGTTCAATATTGGGATGCTCATTGAAAGGAGAGGTCTCCCTAGGCACAGCCTCTTACAGAATGTTGCCCCCAGGGGCAATCCGCTGATTATGCCGGGGGAAGCGGCAGTTAGCCAGACATAATCCCGGCAGCTCTATGAACTGGCGGCCATTCAATTATATGCCCATCCTTGTAATATTAGGAACGGGAGCCACTACAGCAGATAAAGCATTATGGATGGACAGGGTAGTCTTCAGGAGAGAACCCCTAGGGATTTTAATAGTATAATCTGAAAGAAAAAAAAAAAATGGTGGTGCACATGTGATATAATCTCATAGCCCTGGAGTTGGCACAATGAATGAATCATTCAGCATTGCAGGGATAACAAGTGCAGCAATGAATAGCTGTAGTCACACACAGCCATGATATCTCCGCTCTTTATCTATTTGTATGCTTTGTATTCAATGACCCGTTCTCAAAGTCATTCAACTCCCTCATAGGACCTGTCAGATTTCCCGGGGCAGCAGTATTTGGCTGACATTCTGTATGCCATATATTCTCAATCTAATACATAAAGCTCAGTGTATGTATGTCCACTAAACGAATCCGCACCGTCGCATTTACAATCACGAAATTTTGCACAGACACCCCATGTGACTCAGGGAACGTCAGACTATGTTTTGAGGGGAAAATTTAACCCTGCGCTTTACAGTTACTCTCCAAAATCCTGCCTACATTAAACTGAATGGAGGTGGGAGCTACAGGCTATTAATAGCAACTGTCAGTGGTTGCTATAGGAACAAAATAAACTGTTAGTATAAGACGCTTATGTGTGAGGTAATATGATGTCGGTGGAGAGTTGTATAGAGACAGAAAGAGACAGCCCGGGCAAAGAGACCGCCAAAGACAGGCGGGGAAAGAGACAGGCGGGGAAAGAGACAGAGACAGACACAGAGAGAGAGAGAGAGAAGCAGACAGACACAGAGATGGAGACAGGTAGACTGATACAAATACAGACAGAGAGATAGAAACAGACAGACAAGGAAAGACAGAGACAGAAAGCGACACACTGACAGAGACTAGGAGAGAGACAAAGACAGTTACCATCCCGGGTACTACAGCCAGTTTGGAATAAAGTGAAAGAGTGTGTGTGTGTGTGTGTGTGTGTGTGTGTGTGTGTGTGTGTGTGTGTGTGTGTGTGTGTGTGTGTGTGTGTGTGTGTGTGTGTGTGTGTGTGTGTGTGTGTGTGTGTGTGTGTGTGTGTTGGAGTAGGCAGATAGAATTAGATATCTCGGGTGGGTGTGCCCGTTTAAATGGGATAAACTATCATTCTGGGTATACACAATGATGGCACAGACATCAATAAAAAATAACTGAGTCCAAGGATATTCAGTCTCCATCTACCCAGCCTGAATGACAGCTGCAGTCTGTACTAAGCGGAGTGAGAGCTCAGCAGCAGCCGCAGGGGAGAGGGACACAGATGTCAAACAAACAAGATGGGGGATAGAGAGTTAAACTTTATGAAGGATTAAAAATCCAAACTGACAGCTTTTTACAGTAAGTACACTAGTCTCTTCAGGTATATTTATCAATGTATGTAGCTTGCATTGTGAAATCAGGTAACAGCCAGTTTAATACAAAGGGCAATGAATGAATGAGTCGGTGGGTAAAGGGCACCTGGAGGAAATCTGCATCATGTAGACATCTCCGCCTGCCATTTCTTGTGCAACGTGTGCTTGTCTTGTCAGTGTGAAGATATTACACCTCAGAAGGAATGAATAAAGTGCTATAAAAATTCTAACAGCTTGTTGAAAATTAACAGTTTTGCTTCTGTGTTAGATTTGTACAGTACAGGTCTGTATGGGAATTACTGAGAAGGATCATCCCCATCCCCCTCCATTGCTTGTAACTGCAGGAGGTCGCACTGCTCAGATCTGATTGTTATTTAGCAAGTTTACTCCATTTATATACAGTGACAATCATGGTTGGCAGCTTCTCTCTACAGCAGAAAAGTTATTATCCGCAGAAAAAAACTGCAATCCAATGTACTGAATGCTAGTAATGCAATATGAAGGCTGACAGTACAAGCAACCAGAAACTCAATGTCTCAGGAGGATTGACTTGCCCTCTCCATTCGCATTCCAGAAAGGCAAAAATCGTGCATTTAGTTCTCTCCAGTATAGTTAAAGGGGTTGTCTGGTGTTAACACGGTCGCATCTACAGCAGGGGTCTCAAACTCGGCTGGGTATAAGGGTCTCACAGAAAAAAAATAATAATTTGAGGGGCCGCATTCTTTTCAGGACAAAGTGACATTTTTATTGGTGCCCTATTGTTTTTCTATACACCTTTCCAGCACTATTTTTGAACATTTTTTGTTTATTATGACAAATGTACAGTTTTTTTGTAATATATATTATGCACACACACACAAACATTTTTGCTGGTACAAAAAAAAATAAAAAAAATCATGCTTTGTTTTATTTTTTATCCCCTTTTTGTAAGTAATATAGTTTTACAATTAGCACTATATAGTAATTTTGGACAACATCGTGTAGTAATGTGCTCCATCCTGCTCCCCATTCTGTAGTAATGTGCCCATCCTTGTCCCCTTGTAGTAATGTGCCCATCCTTGTCCTCATCCTGTAATAATGTGCCCCATCCTTTTCCCCATCCTGTAGTAATGTGCCATCCTGGTCCCCTGTTGTGCCTTTCTTCACTTACACACACACACACACCAAAACTTTGAGCTTGATTCCACATTGCAGGCAAAATGTTCAGATGAATAAAAGCTCTGACGACTGCGGGCCCTGCACCGGCCGCGATTGTTACCAGGTTCACAGGCCTACGGGCCACATGAAGCAGCCTGGAGGGGCCGCATTCGGCCCGCGTGTTTGAGACCTCTGATCTACAGGATAGGTGCCAACGTGTTTTCTCCACACAACCCCTTTATTGAAAGGATAGGCAATAACTTGGGCTTGATGGCAGCTGACCGCTGGGTCCCTCAAAGTTCTAGAGAACTGTCAATTTTTATCCACATTTTATCCCCCAACATGGAGTGATAGTGCACATGCTTGATCGCTGGTTCATTCATTCCCTATGGGGTTGCGGAGTGCTGTGATCAGCTTTTTCTGGCACCCTCGTGGAGAATGAAGGAAGCCACGGTCCAGCTCCATTTAGTAACAGGAATAGTATATATATAAAAAAAAAAAAAAAAAGAACACTTGCTTTTAATCTGTGTTTTCACCCCTCTTGTGGATGGATGATAAAAGGTATTCTCTGTCTAAAACAAGTTATTTCAGATGCTTAAACAGTCAAATGTTTCCCTTCTTCCATAACCCTCAATGAATGCAGCAGCACTCATCACTCATGCATGGCACAGTCATTCATTTAATCCTTTCCATGCTATGTGGGGGTCTCAGAGCTGGGCACACAGTGCACCATTAGTCCTTGTCCTTTTGAAGCCACCTAGCACTTCTCTGCTTCCTGCCATACAAAATACATGTGAGCTGCCAACAGACACTGAAGCCTGTCTGTGACCAGATGGCTTAGGGCAGCACAGAAGAGGCCGCATGTGGCTGGCAGACCAGAGGTTGTGCACTCCTGGTCTAATGTGTATGGCCAAGTGTGATGCACACAACCATATGATGGCTTCTTTTTGGGTTAGAGTTGCACAGGCCTGTAAAAGGCACCCATATAAATGTATGCCTTTATACAGAATGTCTAATGAGGTTTTTATTCTCACAGATTCATAAGGAATATATAATAATATTTATTCATTTATATAGTGCTATTAATTCCACAGCGCTTTACATACATTGGCAACACTGTCCCCATTGGGGCTCACAATCTAGAGTCCCTATCTATATGTCTTTGGAGTGTGGGAGGAAACCAGAGTACCAGGAGGAAACCCACGCAAACATGGGGAGAACATACAAACTCCTTGCAGATGGTGTCCTTGGTGGGATTTGAACCCAGGACCCCAGCGCTGCAAGGCTGCAGTGCTAACCACTGAGTCACCGTGCCGCCCATATATATCAGAAAAAAAATGTGCCACAGTAGAAGGATGCAGTGTTATGCATGAACCAGGTAGGGATCCACCATCAGGGTTGCCAATTACCCAAAAATTCCAGCACAAGCCATAAAATAAGAATTATTCTTACCGATAATTCGCTTTCTAGGACCTTCCACGACAGCATAGGAGGTTGTCTCTCCACGCCCTAATTGGGACAGGAAGTTCAAGAGGTTTAAAAGGACCCTCCCACCTCCCACAGCCAGTGTCTTACAAAGAATCCATAGCATATGAGAAGTACTACACATTCAGGAATACATGAATACATAGGGGAGGGAATTACCTGCTGTCGTGGAAGGTCCTAGAAAGCGAATTATCGGTAAGAATAATTCTTATTTCTCTAGTCCCTTCCACGACAGCATAGGAGGAATACCAAAGAATTGATACCTAGGGGGGGACCACAGCCTGCAGGACTTTCCTGCCAAAGGCCAAATCCCTGTTGGAATCCAGATCCAGACGATAATGCTTCGTGAAGGTATGGAGCGAAGACCACGTAGCCGCCTTGCAGATCTGCTCAGGGGAGGCCCCTGCCCGTTCGGCCCAGGAGGCAGAGGTAGCCCTGGTGGAGTGCGCCGTGAATCCAGTAGGCGGAGAGAGATGCTGAGCGAGGTATGCATCTCTAATTGCTCGCACAATCCAGTTGGCGACTGTACTCTTAGCCACCTTCTTGCCCTTATTGCGGCCAAAGGGCTGGATGAACAGGTTAGAATCAAGGCGCCAAGAAGCAGTAACCTCTAGGTAGTGCAACACTATCCGACGGACATCCAAAGAATGAAACACTTCCTCACCCGGAGTCCGAGGATTCTGACAGAATGAAGGCAGGACGATGGACTGCGAACGGTGAAAATCCGAAACCACCTTGGGAAGGAAGGAAGGGTCCAGCTGAAAAACAATGCTGTCATCTCTGATGGTCAGATAAGGTTCCCTAACAGACAAAGCCTGAAGTTCGCCGACTCTGCGAGCAGATGTAATAGCCACAAGAAAAGCAGTCTTGTGAGAAAGGGAACGAATGTTACAAGAGCACAGAGGTTCAAACGGAGATTGAGATAGTCCTGTAAGGACCACATTGAGATCCCAGCGAGGCGTCAGGACCCTCCGACGTGGACAGAGTCTACTAGCGGACACAAAGAACCGACGGATCCAACGAAGATCTGCCAGAGCCGTGTCAAAGACTGCACTGAGTGCTGACACCTGAACTTTCAGGGAGCTGGGCCTAAGACCTAAGTCTAAACCACTTTGGAGAAAGTCCAGAATCTGCGCAATATTAGGCCGAAAAGGGTCAGGAGGCCGAGAACCACACCAGGAGGAAAATCTCTTCCAGATTTTGTTGTATATACTATTAGTCACAGGTTTACGGTTCTTCTGCAGCGTAGCCACAACTTTGTCAGAAAGCCCTTGAGCCTTCAGTGCCCGGGCCTCAGAAGCCAGGCAGCCAAGTTGAGTTTCTGAGGAGCCGGATGGAAAATCGGACCCTGTGACAGTAAGCTGGGGTCCGAACCTAAGAGGACTGGGCCGTCGATTCCTAGCGTCATGACCAGGCTGTACCAACTCCTCCGGGGCCACAGAGGGGCTACCAGTATAGTTGGGACCCCCTCGTCTCTGATCTTCCTCAGGGCCCGTGCGAGAAGAGGAAGAGGGGGGAACGCGTAAGCGAGGCGAAAGGACCAACTGTGGCAGAAAGCGTCTACCCCTAAAGCCTCGTCCCTTGGGTTCAGGGAGAAATATGTTGCGACCTTGCGCGATTCTCTGCTGAGGCAAAGAGGTCCACCTCTGGTGCACCCCACCTTGCCACTAGAGAGCAGAACACTGCCTGATCCAGGCTCCATTCCCCTGGATGAACATCCCGACGACTCAGGAAATCCGCCTGAAGATTGAGGGAGCCCTTCAGATGGACCGCAGAAAGGGAGAGCAGAGATTGTTCTGCCCATTGAAAGATTCAGGAGGATACCGACTTCAGGGCGCCTGAGCGTGTACTGCCCTGATGGCGGAGATGTGCCACTGTTGTGACATTGTCTGAATATACCAGGACGTGAGAGTCCCGGACGAGGTCCTGAGCCGCAAGGAGGGCTTCCCTGACTGCCCTGAGCTCCCGGTAGTTGGAGGATTGGGAGCTGACATAAGGACTCCAGACCCCTTGAAATGGGGAACTTGCCACCATTGCCCCCCATCCACGCAGGCTGGCATCTGTGGTCAGTGTAACCAGGGGTTTCTGAGTCCAGGCAACCCCCACCTGCAGGTTGGCGGGACTCAGCCACCAGAGAAGGGATGAGGAGACGGACTCCGAGAGGCGAAACCTTCTGTTTAGGGATGACGGGAGTCTGTCCCAGTGTGCCAGGATATGATCCTGGAGACACCGAGAATGGGCCTGAGCCCACCTGACCGAGGGGATGCAGGATGTCATGGAACCCAGGGCTGACATAGCCGCTCGAAGCGTTGGGCGAGCCTGCCTGCGGAGCTTCGAGATTTTGGAGAACAGAGCTATCCTGTGGCCCTCTGGGAGAAAAGATGCCTGTCTGTCGGAGTCCAGCAGCACTCCGAGAAACTGCCGTGTGGAGGAGGGGGTTAACTGTGACTTTTTGAGATTGGGAATCCATCCCAGAGACCGAAGGATTCCCAAAGACCTCTCCACATGGCTCCGGAGGGTTGGAGCAGACGGAGCCATGAGAAGAAAGTCGTCCAGATACGGAACTAGACAGATACCCTGCAATCTTATGAAGGCGACCACCTCTGCCATGATCTTGGAAAAGATCCTTGGAGCTGAGGAGATCCCGAAGGGAAGTACATTGAATTGGAAATGAAGTACTTCTTCCCCGTGAAGCACCGCAAACCTGAGGTATTGTCTGTGTCCCGGATGGACGGGTACATGGAAGTAGGCATCTTTCAGATCGATAGAGGCCATCTGGTGGTGTAGACCTATCAGGGGAATAGCTGATCTCACCGACTCCATCTTGAACCGCCGGTACCTGACCTGACGGTTTAGACTTTTTAAATTGATAATTATACGGACGTCGCCGGATGGCTTCTTGACCAGGAAGAGACGGGAGTAGTGTCCTATCCCTTCTTCCCGACTCGGGACTGGGGAAACGACCCCCGAGTGTACTAACTCTAAAATCTTTGTGTACAACAGAGTCTGTGAACCCGGCGATGCCAGCGCAGTGACTCGGAGACCCGGAAGAGGGGGGGAAAGGAATTCTATGAGAAGACCGTCCGAGATGATCTTCAGAACCCATTGGCAAGAGGTTATGGACTGCCACTGGGTAAGAAACGCTGAGAGTCTTCCCCCCACCCGGGCCGAGTCACTGCTTGTCCTGCTGAGGACGTTGCTGATGTGGAGGGATGAGGATGTTTCTCCCTCTACCTTTGGGATAGCTCCACCTGCCTGCCTTCCCTTTCCCTCTGGGCTGGGAGGCCTGAGGCATCGAGGGACGAAAGGACCGCTTCCTGGTAGGTCTAGGATCGGGCAAGGCCTTACGATCAGTCGCCTTGTCCAGGATATCATCCAGGGCAGGTCCAAACACCAAATCCCCTTTAAAAGGAAGGGAACAAAGCCTCATTTTAGAGGTGGAGTCTCCACTCCAGGCCTTAAGCCAGAGGGCACGTCGGGCAGAGTTAGAAAGCACCGAGGTCCTGGCTGCCAGGCGGACAGATTCCACCGAGGTATCTGCCAGAAAACAGGTAGCCTTCCTAAGCAAGGGAAGGGATTCCAGTAATTCCTCCCTAGGGGTCCCTTGGGAAATATGAGCCTCCAACTGGTCCAACCACCTAATTAGGGACCTGGATACGCAGGTGGAGGCAATGTTGGCTTGAATAGAGGAAGACGATGCCTCCCAGGACCGCTTCATCAGGCCCTCTACCTTCCTATCCATTTGATCCTTCAGTTGGGAAGTATCCTCAAAGGGAAGAGCCGTTTGCTTAGCTACCCTAGCCACCTGAACGTCTACTCTTGGGATCTCCCAATGTAGTCCCGAAGGTTCCAGAGGAAACCGGCGTCTAAGGTCACTCCGTACCCGCCTCTCAGGACATTCCCATTCCTGAGAAACAATATCCAATATATTGGCATGAACTGGGAATCCCAACTGTTTGACTGACTTCAGGCCAGCAAACATTTCGTCCTGGATTGAAGGAAGAGACTGCACTTCCTCTAAACCCATAGTGCTCCGAACTGCCTCAATAAGATCCCCCAACTCTTCTGAGTGAAAAAGAAAGGACTGGTCAGACCCCCCAGATGGAAATCCTTCATCAGGACCCTCAGAGGTGGAATCAGCGTCCTCCTGATCAGAAGGGGTCGACTGGAGTCTCCTCTTTTTTGGAGGAGAGGGTCCAGGAGCAGGGCCAGGAGCAGGGCCAGGAGCAGGGCCAGGAACAGGGCCAGGCACAGGGCCAGGAACAGGGCCAGGAACAGGGCCAGGCACAGGGAGAGAAGCCAGTGAGGCCCTAATCTCCTGTTTCATCATGGACCGCAACTCATCTATCAGAGATGGTTGTTCGGCCCTAATAACCTGGTCCGTACATTGCTGGCAAAGCTTTTTATCCCATACTGCAGGGAGCTTCTTTATACAGATGGGACATTTTTTAATTTTGTCCACTCTGTCAGGTCTATCAGGCTTATCGGACTTGTCAGTTTTTTCTGACTTCTCAGGCTTCTCTGATTTCTCATTTCTGTCAGTTTTCTTGGTGGCCTTGTCCTCCTAGAAAACACAGAGCAGAGAGCCATAATCACTGATGAGACCTATGTCCGAGGGACCAATCCCCTCCATACTCACAGTAGCAGGGGGCACACTGGGTTCTGCAGAGGCAGCTGCAGCGGAAGACATGACAGGGAGCACGGTCTTACCATGATCTGATGTCTTCGTGGCAGCCCTTATGGACAAGGGCCTGCCTCCCCAGTGACGGTGTATGTTTCCCCGCCTCCCGCATCCGGTCCTGGGCAGGTCGAGTCGCAGTCGGCGTGCCTCCATGCTGCCTCCGCAAACCGGAAGCGCTCGACCGGAAGTCCGCAAGACCAGAAGTCCCGCCTCCGGGAGCACTTCCGGATCGCTCCGGCAGCGTGCATGCGGGAGGCGGCCGGCGGCTCAGGGAGGACGCCGGCCGGGGAGCTCAACAGCCTGCATCACCCCTCAGGAGGATCCGGAAGGCTGGAGCAGCGGTCCCCCACAGCGTGAGGGAACAGCAAGGGAGGAGCGGTGAAGGCCCGACCGATGCCGTCCGGCTGAAGGTAATAGGGGGAAAAAAAAAAAAATATACTGCAGTTCGCCGGCCACCACAGCATAGCAGAAAAAACAAAACCTCTCCATGCCCCATGGGGACAGGAAAGACACTGGCTGTGGGAGGTGGGAGGGTCCTTTTAAACCTCTTGAACTTCCTGTCCCAATTAGGGCGTGGAGAGACAACCTCCTATGCTGTCGTGGAAGGGACTAGAGAAAATAGCATTGAGTCTTTAGCAGTTTACAGTGAATACAGCTAAAGTCTTCAAAGCAGAATTGCAGGCTGAAGAGGTACAAGGCATCATTTTATTGATTAGGATTTTCAAATTTGCCTATAAAATATGTTGTCTGGTAGAGAGTTATTGATAATCTGTTCAGAAAACAAAAAAAAAATAAATAAATAAAATAATCAAAGTTGGCAACCTTCTGCCCCATGTAGCAGCACAGGATGTCTGCACTTCCATACTAGAGCCATCTGCTGGTATCGGCTCTCGATGTCCCTCTACGGCTTAGGCTACTTTCACACATCCGGTTTGAGCAGTGCGGCTCAATCCAGCTGTGAACCCTATGCAACGGATGCGGCGAAAACAACGTATACTTTGCATAAGTTTTTACATGCGGCCCGTCCGTTTTTTTCTGGTTGCGGCACGCTACTGAGCATGTGCAGTGGAAGAAACCGCATGCGGCGGCCGGATGTAGTTTTTGTCGCATCGCGCGTCCATAGGCATGCAATGAAAAATGTGCCGCAGCGGCTGGATGCGTTTTTTTTGCCGGAGCAAAAAAACGTGCCAGGGAACATTCCATCCGACCGCCGCATCGGCTAAATCTGCCACATGCAGCAAAAAACGGACGGAACGCAAGCCCATGCGGCACAATGCAGCGCCAATGCAAGTCACTGCTAAAAAAAACGAAACCTGCAGCAAAAAAAAAAAAAAAAAAAAAAGGTTGTTATTTCAGCAGAGAGCCGGATTGTGCCGTACTGCTACAGCCGGATGTGTGAAAGTAGCCTTACAGAGGCTGTGAAGAGGTTGTGCAGGTTTGGGAGTGACTGAAGACTATGTGGAGACTTCTGAATCATGACCGCATGTGGTGCCAGCAGGCCGTAACATGCCCACATGTATGCAAATCATGTGCAGACTAGCCTCATTCAGCTTCTCTCAATAGGAGTGTCTTAGTCGCACGTCACAGCATGTGTCCAAACCACTTGCAAGCACAGTACCAGGAAATATGACAACGTACAAGTCTGTAGTCACGGAGTAACTGCACACTTTCATTTAGAAGCCAAAGAAAATGAAAAAAGAAAAAAAAGGAAAGGAATTTCCACAGGTTTTGTCTACCGAGTTTCCATCAAAATAAGACCTACCCCAAAATAAGCCCTAGGAAGAATTTTTCTCGTAAGGCTCAAATATAAGCCCTAGTTACAGTTCAATAATGGAAAGCATCGAGGACCTGTGGTGGAACACACAATGAAACTATACTGCTCTGGTGACCTGGGTCTAAGTAGAGCGAGAGGACCTGCGATGGAACACATCGATGCGTCTCACTGCAGGTCCTCAATGCGCTCCATCGCAGGTCTTCATGTTCACAGTATTCCAGGGCCCCATCTGCCAGAAGCAGTCAGTTATCACCAGATGTGTCCCCCAATGAGTGTGTGTGCGAGCACCCCCCCTCAGTGTGTGCCCCCCACCCAAATATATGTGTCCTCCCCCACCTACCCCTCACAATGTGTCCTCTCCACCCCCCCTCAATGTGTGTGTACTGCAGGAGGAAAGAGACAGAGACCTGTACACACTTGTAATCTGTCTGTCTCTGCTACTACAGACAGATTACACTTAAGGAGTTTTCGCAAGAACAAGGTTCATTATAAAGTTGATTTTTAATCAACAGACCTTGAAATAATAATTTCCACAACTGGATGGGTTTATTGAAGAAAAAAAAAAAAAAAAAAAAAAAAAAATATAAAATTATGTTCTTGTGCCGAGAATCTCATATGTATCTCTGCTATTTACTGTGTAACGGCTGTGTGACTGCACAGGGACATGGTCTATCATACCACAGCACCTGGACAGAGAAGGACGTAAAATAAAGTATCACAGCTGATTCTTTCTATGAGGGAAAGCATTTCCCTGCCGTTTTTTTTTTATAAAAATGACTTGGTTCAAAGCAGGAATTACTTGCGATCCCGTAATGTAATACTGCCCAGATGTGATGTGGTATGATCAGACCATGCCTCTGTACGGTCAGACACGGCCATTACACAGTACATAGCAGGGGCACATATATAAGATCTCAGCACAGGAAAGAAGGGAATTTTGTTACTTACCGTAAATTCCTTTTCTTCTAGCTCTTATTGGGAGACCCAGACGATTGGGTGTATAGCACTGCCTCCGGAGGTCACACAAAGCAATTACACTAAAAAGTGTAAGGCCCCTCCCCTTCTGGCTATACACCCCCAGTGGGATCACTGGCTCACCAGTTTTAGTGCAAAAGCAAGAAGGAGGAAAGCCAATAACTGGTTTAAACAAATTCTCTCCGAGTAACATCGGAGAACTGCAAACCGTTCAACATGAACAACATGTGTACCCGCAAACAAACCAACAATCCCGAAGGACAACAGGGCGGGTGCTGGGTCTCCCAATAAGAGCTAGAAGAAAAGGAATTTACGGTAAGTAACAAAATTCCCTTCTTCTTCGTCGCTCTATTGCAGGGGTGGGCAATTAATTTTCCCATGGGGCCGCATGGGAAATTGGGATTGGTTTAGAGGGCCGGACTAATATAATTACCTCAGTTCTACCCAATATACTACATCACTACACCCCCTCCATATACTACACCTGTAATAAACTACACCCCTATATACTATACCTGTATTATACTACACTCCCTCCATATACCTGTAATATACTACACCCCCGTATACACCTGTATTATACTACACCACTATATAATACACCTCCGATATACTACATCATTACACCCCATATACTACACCTGTAATATACTACATCACTACACCCCATATACTACACCTGTAATATACTACACCTCCATATAGCACACCTGTAATATACTACATCACTACATCCCATATAGCACACCTGTAATATACTACAACTCCATATAGTACACCTGTAATATACTACATCACTACACCCCTATATACACCTGTAATATACTACATCACTACACCCCTATATACACCTGTAATATACTACATCACTACACCCCATATACTACACCTGTAATATACTACACCTCAATATAGCACACCTGTAATATACTACACCTCCATATAGCATACCTGTAATATACTACACCTCCATATAGCACACCTGTAATATACTACCCCTCCATATAGCACACCTGTAATATACTACCCCTCCATATAGCACACCTGTAATATACTACGCCTCCATATAGCACACCTGTAATATAGTACACCTCCATATAGCACACCTGTAATATACTACGCCTCCATATAGCACACCTGTAATATAGTACACCTCCATATAGCACACCTGTAATATACTACACCTCCATATAGCACACCTGTAATATACTACACCTCCATATAGCACACCTGTAATATAGTACACCTCCATATAGCACACCTGTAATATACTACCCCTCCATATAGCACACCTGTAATATACTACACCTCCATATAGCACACCTGTAATATACTACACCTCCATATAGCACACCTGTAATATACTACACCTCCATATAGCACACCTGTAATATACTACCCCTCCATATAGCACACCTGTAATATACTACCCCTCCATATAGCACACCTGTAATATACTACACCTCCATATAGCACACCTGTAATATACTACCCCTCCATATAGCACACCTGTAATATACTACCCCTCCATATAGCACACCTGTAATATACTACACCTCCATATAGCACACCTGTAATATACTACCCCTCCATATAGCACACCTGTAATATACTACACCTCCATATAGCACACCTGTAATATACTACACCTCCATATAGCACACCTGTAATATAGTACACCTCCATATAGCACACCTGTAATATACTACCCCTCCATATAGCACACCTGTAATATACTACACCTCCATATAGCACACCTGTAATATACTACACCTCCATATAGCACACCTGTAATATACTACACCTCCATATAGCACACCTGTAATATACTACCCCTCCATATAGCACACCTGTAATATACTACACCTCCATATAGCACACCTGTAATATACTACCCCTCCATATAGCACACCTGTAATATACTACACCTCCATATAGCACACCTGTAATATACTACCCCTCCATATAGCACACCTGTAATATACTACACCTCCATATAGCACACCTGTAATATACTACACCTCCATATAGTACACCTGTAATATACTACATCACTACACCCCTATATAGCACACCTGTAATATACTACACCTCCATATAGTACACCTGTAATATACTACATCACTATACCCCCCATATACTACACCACTATATACACCTCCATATAGTACACCTGTAATATACTACATCACTACACCCCTATATAGCACACCTGTAATATACTACACCTCCATATGTCACACACCCTGCTAACCCATACAGCCTGCACCCCCATATCACACACACTACACCCCCATATGTCACACACCCTGCCCACATATCTCACCCTGCCTGTACCCCAACTTACCCCTCTCAAACACTCTGCACCCCTTCACATCCTTCTGTCAGTCTGCAGCCCTCATATGCCCCTCACCCTGCAACTCCATCTTCCCTCATATGCCCCTCACCCTGCAGCCCCCCTCCCCCTCATGTCCCCTCTTTTCTTATTACCAGTCATCATGTGTCCACATCTCCTTCAGGATTCACTATCTTTGCTTTCTGCCCGGCATCCTGTGTCTCCTCCCACACAGTCACATGGGCGTGACATCATCGCAGGTCCTGCAAGATGAATTATTCCGTCTGCTCTGCTGTGCTGCTTCTTCTCCTGCACTGACTGTGTGGACCTGCACAGGATCTCTCCCTACTCGGCACGCTGCAGCCCGGCTCCACTGCACCGGCTGAAGACGGGCGGGCCGGTCACAGAGAGCAGGCGGGCCGGATGTGGCCCGCGGGCCGCCCCTTGCCCAGGTCTGCTCTATTGGGAGACCCAGACGATTGGGACGTCCAAAAGCTGTCCCTGGGTGGGTAAAGAAATACCTCATGTTAGAGCTGCAAGACAGCCCTCCCCTACGGGGAGGCAACTGCCGCCTGCAGGACTCTTCTACCTAGGCTGGCGTCCGCCGAAGCATAGGTATGCACCTGATAATGTTTGGTGAAAGTGTGCAGACTCGACCAGGTAGCTGCCTGGCACACCTGTTGAGCCGTAGCCTGGTGTCGTAATGCCCAGGATGCACCCACGGCTCTGGTAGAATGGGCCTTCAGCCCTGATGGAACCGGAAGCCCAGCAGAACGGTAGGCTTCAAGAATTGGTTCTTTGATCCATCGAGCCAGGGTGGCTTTAGAAGCCTGCGACCCTTTGCGCTTACCAGCGACAAGGACAAAGAGTGCATCCGAACGGCGCAAGGGCGCCGTGCGGGAAATGTAGATTCTGAGTGCTCTCACCAGATCTAACAAATGTAAATCCTTCTCATACCGATGAACTGCATGAGGACAAAACGAAGGCAAAGAGATATCCTGATTAAGATGAAAAGAGGATACCACCTTCGGGAGAAACTCCTGAATAGGACGCAGCACAACCTTGTCCTGGTGGAAGACCAGGAAGGGAGCCTTGGATGATAGTGCTGCCAGCTCAGACACTCTCCGAAGAGATGTGATCGCTACCAGAAAAGCCACTTTCTGTGATAGTCTAGAAAGTGAAACCTCCTTCAGAGGCTCGAAGGGCGGCTTCTGGAGGGCAACTAGTACCCTGTTCAGATCCCATGGATCTAACGGCCGCTTGTACGGGGGTACGATATGGCAAACCCCCTGTAGGAACGTGCGCACCTTAGGAAGGCGTGCCAAACGCCTCTGAAAAAAGACGGATAGCGCCGAGACCTGACCTTTAAGGGAGCCGAGCGACAAACCTTTTTCTAACCCAGATTGCAGGAAAGAAAGAAAGGTAGGCAATGCAAATGGCCAGGGAGACACTCCCTGAGCAGAGCACCAGGATAAAAATATCCTCCACGTTCTGTGGTAGATCTTAGCGGACGTGGGCTTCCTAGCCTGTCTCATGGTGGCAACGACACCTTGGGACAATCCTGAAGACGTTAGGATCCAGGACTCAATGGCCACACAGTCAGGTTCAGGGCCGCAGAATTCCGATGGAAAAACGGCCCTTGGGACAGTAAGTCTGGTCGGTGTGGGAGTGCCCACGGTTGGCCGACCGTGAGCTGCCACAGATCCGGATACCACGCCCTCCTCGGCCAGTCTGGGGCGACAAGTATGACGCGGCTGCAATCGGATCTGATCTTGCGTAGCACTCTGGGCAAGAGTGCCAGAGGTGGAAACACATAAGGGAGCCGGAACTGCGACCAATCTTGCACTAGGGCGTCTGCCGCCAGCGCTCTTTGATCGCGAGACCGTGCCATGAAGGTTGGGACCTTGTTGTTGTGCCGTGACGCCATTAGGTCGACGTCCGGCACCCCCCAGCGGCGACAGATTTCCTGAAACACGTCTGGGTGAAGGGACCATTCCCCTGCGTCCATGCCCTGGCGACTGAGGAAGTCTGCTTCCCAGTTTTCTACGCCGGGGATGTGAACCGCGGATATGGTGGAGACTGTGGCTTCCACCCACATCAGAATCCGCCGGACTTCCTGGAAGGCTTGCCGACTGCGTGTCCCCCCTTGGTGGTTGATGTATGCCACCGCTGTGGAGTTGTCCGACTGAATTCGGATCTGCCTTCCTTCCAGCCACTGCTGGAAGGCTAGTAGGGCAAGATACACTGCTCTGATTTCCAGAACATTGATCTGAAGGGTGGACTCCTGCTGAGACCACGTACCCTGAGCCCTGTGGTGGAGAAAGACTGCTCCCCACCCTGAGAGACTCGCATCTGTCGTGACCACCGCCCAAGACGGTGGTAGGAAGGATCTTCCCTGTGATAATGAGGTGGGAAGAAGCCACCACTGCAGAGAGTCTTTGGCCGTCTGGGAAAGGGAGACTTTCCTGTCCAGGGATGTCGACTTCCCGCCCCATTGGCAGAGAATGTCCCATTGAAGTGGACGCAGATGAAACTGCGCAAACGGAACCGCCTCTATTGCCGCCACCATCTTCCCGAGGAAGTGCATGAGGCGTCTTAAGGAGTGCGGCTGACTTTGAAGGAGAGCCTGCACCCCAGTCTGTAGAGACCGCTGCTTGTCCAGCGGAAGCTTCACTATCGCTGAGAGAGTATGAAACTCCATGCCAAGATACGTTAGTGATTGGGTCGGTGACAGATTTGACTTTGGGAAGTTGATGATCCACCCGAACGCCTGGAGAGTCTCCAGTGCAACATTCAGGCTGAGTTGGCATGCCTCTTGAGAGGGTGCCTTGACCAGTAGATCGTCCAAGTAAGGGATCACAGAGTGTCCCTGAGAGTGCAAGACTGCTACCACTGCCGCCATGATCTTGGTGAACACCCGAGGGGCTGTCGCCAGACCAAATGGCAGAGCTACGAACTGAAGATGGTCGTCTCCTATCACGAAGCGTAGAAAGCATTGGTGCTCTGTAGCAATCGGCACGTGGAGATAAGCATCTTTGATGTCTATTGATGCTAGGAAATCTCCTTGAGACATTGAGGCAATGACTGAGCGGAGGGATTCCATCCGGAACCGCCTGGCGTTCACATGCTTGTTGAGCAGTTTTAGGTCCAGAACAGGACGGAAGGAACCACAAAGAGATTGGAGTAAAATCCTCGCCCCCGTTCGTGAGGGGGGACAGGGATCACGACTCCTTCTTCTCTTAGAGAGTCCACCGCCTGCAGCAGGGCATCTGCTCGGTTGGGGTGTGGGGAGGTTCTGAAGAACCGAAGTGGAGGCCGAGAACTGAACTCGATTCTGTACCCGCGAGACAGAATGTCTGTTACCCACCGGTCTTTGACCTGTGACAGCCAAATGTCGCAAAAGCGGGAGAGCCTGCCACCGACTGAGGATGCGGAGGGAGGAGGCCGAAAGTCATGAGGTAGCCGCTTTGGAAGCGGTTCCTCCATTTGTTTTCCTGGGGCGTGAGTGAGCCCGCCAGGAATCTGAGCTCCCTTGTTCTTTCTGAGTCCTTTTGGACGAGGAGAATTGGGCCTTGCCCGAGCCTCGAAAGGACCGAAACCTCGACTGCCACTTTTTCTGTTGAGGTTTACTTGCTCTGGGCTGTGGTAAGGAAGAGTCCTTACCCTTGGACTGTTTTATGATTTCAGCCAATGGCTCACCAAACAGTCTGTCTCTAGATAATGGCAAGCTGGTTAAGCATTTTTTGGAACCAGCATCTGCTTTCCAGTCCTTTAACCACAAGGCTCTGCGCAAAACCACAGAATTGGCGGACGCCATAGCGGTACGGCTCGTAGATTCTAGGACAGCATTGATAGCATAGGTCGCAAACGCAGACATTTGCGAAGTTAGGGACGCCACTTGCGGCACTGCTGGATGTATGAAAGCATCCACCTGTGCTAAACCAGCTGAAATAGCTTGGAGTGCCCACACGGCCGCGAATGCTGGAGCAAACGACGCGCCGACAGATTCATAGACAGATTTCAACCAAAGGTCCATCTGTCTGTCGTTGGCATCTTTAAGTGAAGCGCCATCCTCTACTGCGACTATGGATCTAGCCGCAAGCTTGGAAATTGGGGGATCCACCTTTGGACACTGGGTCCAGCGTTTGGCCACCTCAGAGGGAAAAGGATAACGGGTATCCTTAGAACGTTTAGAGAAACGCTTGTCTGGATGAGCGTCGTGTTTCTGGATCGATTCTCTGAAGTCAGAGTGGTCCAAAAAAGCACTTAATTTACGCTTGGGATATAGGAAATGGAACTTCTCCTGCTGTGCAGCTGCCTCCTCTGCAGAAGGGGCTGGGGGAGAAATATCCAACAGCCTATTAATTGCCGATATAAGGTCATTAACCATGGCGTCACCATCAGGGGCATCCAGATTGAGAGGGGCCTCAGGATTAGAATCCTGGTCACCGTCCTCAGTCTCATCACAGAGAGACTCTTGTCGCTGAGACCCTGAACAGTGTGAAGACGTGGAGGGTCTTTCCCAGCGAGCTCGCTTAGGCTGCCTGGGACTGTCATCTGAGTCAGAGACTTCAGCCTGTGATGCTTGAGACCCCCTTGAAGTACGGATTAGTTCCAACTGAGGGGGACCGGCGAGCATAGACACAGCAGTGTCCATGGTCTGAGTAACTGGCCTGGACTGCAAGGTCTCCAGTATTTTTAACATAGTCACAGACATTTTGTCAGCAAAAACTGCAAAGTCTGTCCCCGTCACCGGGGCAGGGTTCACAGGCGTCTCTGCCTGGGCTACCACCACATTAGGCTCTGGCTGACGGAGTGCCACTGGGACTGAACATTGCATACAATGTGAGTCTTTGGAGCCTGCCGGTAGATCAGCCCCACATGCTGTACAAACAGTGTACACAGCCTGTGCCTTGGCACCCTTGCGTTTTGCGGATGACATGTTGCTGCCTCCTCAGAGCAGTACAGGGTGTTCAGCCAAGAAGCGACCTTACAGTGCACTATATAAATATATATATATATATATATATATATATATATATATATATATGGTACCAAGAAAAAAGTACACTAATATAACACTGAGGCACTAGAGGGGCCAGCACTACTGTGCTGCTTACCACCCGCTTAGGAGCGGTGTGTGGACGCCAGAAATCCCTCTAGTCTGGGTCTCCCAGAGCCTGCTGCCTTTCCCCAGCCAGCCGCATGTGTAATGGCTGCCGGCGTCCTTGTGGAGAGGGGGGGCGGGCCCTGGGCGTACACCGACGAAGAGCGGGAAGTCTGCTTCCCCCTGTGCCTAGTGAGAGGGCTGGAGCATGTAAATAAAGCTCCAGCCCTCGGCGCTGTTAATTGAGCAGCGTCTCTCCCCTACCCTGATTGACAGGGTGGGGGCGGGAACGAAGCGGCACTAGGCCGCAGAAGCCGGGGGCTAAAGTTAGAAGCGCCGCCGCCGTAAAAGCGCGGTCGGCACCAAGTCCCCGGCGCACTACAAGTCGCAGCTGCGTCGCCGCTCCAGGAGCGGTCGGCGCAGTAGTTCCCAACATGAAACGTCACTCAGCAAAGCTGCAGTGACCTAACCCCAGCGCACAGCGCTACTGTCCCCGGCGCACTATAACGCTCAGCAAGCCTGAGAGTGTCCGTGCCTGCCGGGGACAGAGTACCTGAAAGTTGCAGGGCCTTGTCCCTGAACGGCACTCCCGCTCCAAATCCAGCAGGTTCTATGGGTCTGTGGATGGAGCCCGGCCCCAGGGCTTGGGGGCCGGCAAGATCCCACTTCCACAGAGCCCTCCAGGGGATGTGGAAGGAAAACAGCATGTGGGCTCCAGCCTCTGTACCAGCAATAGGTACCTCAACCTTACAAGCACCAACCGCGGGTGAGAAGGGAGCATGCTGGGGGCCCCACATGGGCCCTCTTTTCTTCCATCCGATATAGCCAGCAGCTACTGCTGACTACAAACAGTGGAGCTATGCGTGGATGTCTGACCTCCTTCGCACAAAGCAGAAAACTGGTGAGCCAGTGATCCCACTGGGGGTGTATAGCCAGAAGGGGAGGGGCCTTACACTTTTTAGTGTAATTGCTTTGTGTGGCCTCCGGAGGCAGTGCTATACACCCAATCGTCTGGGTCTCCCAATAGAGCGACGAAGAAACATTTTATTTATTTTTTAAACACATAATTGTGGAAATTATTCCAAGATCTATTGAATAAAATGAACAAAAGGCAGTTGTCAGGAAGTCATACAGAAGAGACTCCTCCTGGCTGGCACTTTGGGTCTGTTTATACGGGGTAACACAACATACTCTTGACTAGTAAACTGCCAAGTTATATCACACTCAAAGTACAATGCCCATTCCATCAAGTACAGCTTTATAACAGGACCACGAACATTACATACTAGGTGTACTCTCTATCCTACACTACTCCTCTGATAAAACTTACCAAATAAAAATAAAGCACAAATGGTGCACAGATGATAGATAACCATTCAGGAATGGGTTCAATATGCCAACACAGTAAGTAACTGAAAGGGGATCCGAACACTAACAATGTTTACTAGAACTTCCTACTTCACCATCTTCATACTTTGAATTCCCTCCTATTAGATCCGTCACAGACCATGATTTATCCTCCCTTATACAAGACCTCCCGGTCCATGTACACAAGTCAGATGTATAACTCCCATTTTATCACACAGGAGTTATCTTCAGGCCAATGCGCCTTAATGCACTGCACTATTAATAAATGATAGGCTTTATTCTTGATGGGGTCTCCTTCTGCCGCATTCATTCCCCATCTTCTTCATAAGCACAGTACCATCAGCTGTCTCGCCCATTGTGAAGCAGCTCTCTTTCCTCCAGAACATTTCAAAGCTAAGTCATCAGGCGCTGTAGTCACTTGATTTGCTTCCTCTTCACGTCTTCCCCTGCTTGACCCTCTGCAATCTCATCTGTCATTTGCTGTACTCAACCAAAGACATGTATGTCACGATCAACCCTGCGCTTCCTTCTGAAACTACATTAAATGGATCAGTGGACTTCCCCTATGCAACAAATATTTATAGAAAGAAAGAGAAAGGAAAAAAAAAATCCATAATACTAGGACTTTTTTTAGATCTACAATTAGTAAATCATTTAATTTGAGAGGATTTTTTTATGACCACCTTTATAATTCTCTCACCACACTCCACTGGACCCTTTTTTTGGTGACTAATACAAAATGCGTGCCAAGCTCTGCAAGGCTTGTAATGCCCTGGCACCTGTATAATCAAGTATTAGCTGTGCAGAATATGTTATATACCGGGATCAGGTCTCAGATTAGAAAGAGTGTGGGTATCTACCGGCCAAAAACTGCACCTCGCCCCTCAGAATGGGAGAGCATTATTTAGCTGCCGTTACAGGACCACTGCACTTATTTCCAAGGTGCCACACCATCAGTTTATCCAGGGTTCCCCAACTCCAGTCCTCGAGGGCCGCCAACAGTGCATGTTTTCAGGATTTCCTTAGAATTGCATGGGTGTTGGAATCATCAACTGTGCAGGTGATTAAATTATCACATGTGCAATACTAAGGAAATCCTGAAAACATGTACTGTTGGCGGCCCTTGAATTGGGGACCCATGGCTTATACAATACAAAGACCATAGTTACTTCCTTCCTTACCCAAAGGTGATTACCAAGTCCATAGAAGTTAACAGTTGTAAGGAATGCTAACACATAGTGATTATGGTTAGGCTCAGTGGTTAGCACTACAGTCTTGCAGCGCTGGGGTCCGGAGTTCAAATCCCACCAAGGACACTATCTGCAAGGAGTTTGTATGTTCTCCCCGTGTTTGTGTGGGTTTCCTCCGGGTTTTCCAGTTTCCACCCACACTCCAAAGACATACAGATAGGGACCTTAGATTGTGAGCCCCAATGGGGACAGTGTACCTAATGTATGTAAAGCGCTGTGGAATTAATAGCGCTACATGAATAAGAATAATAATAATAATAATAATAATAATAATAATAATAATAATATACTGCATATCTCGCATATGGTTTTGAGGGGAAAAAAACTCCAATTTACTACAGTAGACAAAAAGTGGATAAGATTGTACCAAATTAACACTGCAGGGAGAAAAAAAAAAAAGCAGTGGATATTATCCTGTGGCTTGATTTTAAGTCTGCAAAATGTCAATTTGTGCTGAAAATGTTCCCTTCTGAGACAGATTACGATGCAGATTTACTGCTAATATCCCCAGATTAAAATTCACAATAGAATATTTGCATGTGTTATCTTGCCGTTATATGAAAAGTCACATTTGTCTACTCCACAAAATGTGTCAGCAAGAGAACGGCACTATCTTCAAAAATGAACTAATGATCATGTGGTTTTGTGGGTACAACTACAATTCCCCAGTAAACTTCAGAGATTAAAAGGGACTGTCAGCACAGAATGACTGTTTAATCCAAGCACAGGTGCTCGGCGCAGCATGGAGTGACCAAACATTTAGGTGCACCTTCCCACCTACTTGTTTTCCATCTATCTCCACTCTCCTTCAGCTCAAAAAACCAAAGCGGTCAATAAGAGGGGGGTGGGGTGTGAATACAGGGAAAACAAGTAGGTGGAAAGGGGGAAGATGCACCAAGCATCTATACTTCAATAATCATTTTGACAATTAAGTCGATTTGTCGTAAAATCATGTTGCCACCGTTCTGGCTCCGCAGCAGTGTTTCATATAACTAAACTAGTAACGACTAAATATTAAAGAGGAGAATCCTAAAAGGCGTTGTCCGGTCACAACATATTGTATAGAATAACTTCTCAATATCAGATTGTGAGGGACGGACACTCAGCACCTCCAACAATCAGCTGTTATGTGCTTCAGCAGCAGCAGTTCCATGCATGGGCAGCATGGTGGCTCAGTGGTTAGCAGTACAGTCTTGCAGCGCTGGGGTTCTGGGTTCAAATCCCACCAAGGACACCATCTACAAGGAGTTTGTATGTTCTCCCAGTGTTTGCGTGGGTTTCCTCCCACACTCCAAAGACATACAGATAGGGACTCTAGATTGTGAGTCCCAATGGGGACAGTGTTCCTGATGTATGTAAAGCGCTGTGGAATTAATAGCGCTATATAAAATGAATAAATTATTTATTATTATTAGGTTTATATCTGGAGGTGGCTGGAGAACATAACAGCTGATCAGTGGTGGTACCGAGTGATGGACCCCCAACGATGTGATATGGTCAGCTCATCAATCTGTTGGGATCGAGTGACCCCTTAGGTGGTAACGTACCTTCATCTCCTTCAGGGGCATATGAGGCAGTGATGATGTCAATGTCCGCACAGTTCATAACAATCTGATTTGTGGCATTCTTCACCTGCACAGAAAAATACATATACTATTACTTACTACACATAGCAGTGTGTTGTCACTTAAAAGGGTTTTCCAACAAAGTTCATTTTAAAGTGGATTTTCTTAATCAATAGATCTTGGAATTATAATAAGGCTAGGTTCGCACACTGCGTCTTTTTGACGCTGCGTTTTTATGCGTTTTTGTCCGCTAAAAACGCACCTGCGTCGAAAAAAACGCATCAAAAAAACGCATGCGTTTTTGCCGCGATTTTGGCTGCGTTTTGCTGCGTTTTTCCAATGCATTGCATGGGGGAAAAACGCAGAAAAACGCAGGAAAGAACTGACATGTCCATTTTTTTTTTTTTTTTTAAGTCAAAAACGCAGGTAAAAAAAACAGATGTGTGTGGACAGCAAAAACGAAAACTCAGACTTTCCTGGGGAAGCAAAGTCCTGCAGTTTTGAGGCCAAAAACGCACCCGAAAAAACGCGCAAAAACGCCGCGAAAAAACACACTGTGCGCACATAGCCTAAGTTCTACGATTGGATGGGTCTCAAAAAACTTCCTGTGCTGAGAATCTATATGTGTCCCTGCTATGTACTGTGTAATGGCCGTACAGGGACATGGTCTGATCATACCACATCTCCAGGACCGGGGAGGAAGCAAAAAGTATACAGACAAAACAGCATGGGATCAAATCAGATTCTTTTTGTGAGGTAAAACATTTCCCTGCCTGTTTCTAAAAAATGTTTTACCTCAAAGAATTATTTGCGAGATGAGGTATGATCAGACCATGTCCCTGTACGGTCAGACACGGCCATTACATAGTACATAGCAGGGGCACATATCAGATTACCTCAGAACAGGAACTTTTTTTTTTATTATTTTTTTTTAAACACATCCAATTGTGGAACTTATTATTCCAAGATCTATTGATTAAAATTAACTTTGTTCGTGGGGAAAAGACCTAATTCATTGCAGGTTAAACACTTCAGTGGCATATCTGCCTAGTCATGCACAGGAACCTTCCCACTCTACAGATGTCCCATCCAGCACCATAGGAAAACTACAATCCATTGTATGATCAGTAATGGAGAATCTCACTCCACCCAGTCTGACTAACACATGGTTAAAAAGACATAAGACAAGGGTGATTTTTTTTTTCCCATGGGAAGATACTATTAGCAATTTTTGATGCGGTGCCTGCCCTCCAATGCTGTAGCATGAACTACAGGGCGAGCGTTCCACTGTTTCTTCTGGTTATTAGAGGGCTGGGTAAAGACCTATCATCTCCATGATGAAGTGCCTAGGCTGACTAGGAAGCAGAGTTCAAAGGACACAGGCAATTGATCCAGCGGATTTGCTGCGGCTTCAGAGGGCAGGCCCGGCCAGCATGTCATCTTATAATATTTAAGTGAGCCATTAATTAGATTCAGTCACAGAGACTAGGCCATGTCATTAAGGCTGGCTGGATACTCGATATTTATGTTGGTTACGAGTGTGTGCAGCTGCTAGGTGCCTGCATGCGTAACCAACGTAAACATCGAGAGAGAGAGAGAGAGAGAGAGAGAGAGAGAGAGAGAGAGAGAGAGAGAGAGAGAGAGAGAGAGAGAGAGAGAGAGAGAGAGAGAGAGAGAGAGAGAGAGGAGAGAGAGAGAGAGAGAGAGAGAGAGAGAGAGAGAGAGACAGAGACACTGGTTATGGGCATGCTCAGTCCAAAAGCAGGATCCTGTCTATCAGCATGCAACGTTCACCTGCGTTTGCGTGCGTTATAGTCAGGATCCAGCAATTTGCAGTATTTGGACGGAGCTCAAAAACGCAACATGTTGCGTTTTTGAAACATGTTAAAATAACGCAAAAGGGACGGATCCTGCGTCAAACGCACGCAAACGCAGGTGGACGCAAGTCCATTGAAAATGCATTGACATCAAAACGGATTTGCACAGGATCCGTACTTCCGTTAAAAAAACGTTTTTGACGGATGTTAAAAAGACGTAGTGTGAAACCAGCCTAAGAAAATGTCCAGGCAGCTATAGGGCTCTTTGAACAGGAAACCCTCAGCAAGATCATGACTTATCCATGGAAAGATCACTCAGTAACCTTACAGAGTGCACCAAGCTGGCGGTATTTCCAGTCAGGCTTTATTCATGTTTCTGGGCAAAAAATGTTTACATATGGGTTTTTTTCAGTGGCTTTTGACTTTTTTGAAGTCCATCGCGTCGCTCTGCGCACACGCCACGGCCATTTTCTTGAAGTCGATCTCATCAACTACAGGAGATTCAAAGCAGCCCACCGGCATATCAATGGTGCCCACTGCTGTGACACCCCAGGAGCCCACAGCAGTATCGCCGCCCCTCCGCACACTGACACTCTTGAGGCACGACACCCCCTCCTCCGTGCCCGCAGCATCGCCTACCCTGCCTCCTGGGACCTTCTGAGCCGCTCCACCACCGCCGCTCCCCCCTGGTGAGTATGGCTCTCATGGAATTACCCCTGGAAGGTCTGTATAAGACATTAGCAAACGGGTTTTTCTATGTGTCGGCTGAGAAGATTAATGGATATACATTTACAAAGAGGTTTTCAGAATATACAAACCGGATGGCTACCTTCCTATAGTGGCATGACTTGGTGACCACTAAATCCGTGTGTCATACACTTCTTCCAGGTTCATCATTGGGCATGAATTGTTTTGATGGCCAGGCCTGACTAGAGGTGGCCACAGACCTTAGATAGCAGCTGGCAGAGCACGGGCATTCTTCCTGCCTTCCTCATACCCGCTCATGCTCAATTTGGCAGAGTGGGCACATGTTCACAATAGGAAGGAAAAATAAAACGTTGCCAGAAAACTGTGGCATGGAGTAGAAAAAAAAAAAAAAAAGAAAAAAAAAAAAAGGGATGGACATGCTGAATTTAGAGGACGTGTCAAGGCCAAAAATGGCATCTTCCCTGATTATTCATTCTCTGTTTTCTAGTGAATTGGGTCTTATGTTCTTTACAAGGAGTTGGTGCTCACAGGGTAATCATGCATCAGAGAGCAATAGAGAAGGGTGCTCAATTGCCGCGCCAACAGATCACTCATTCAGATGATGAAGACCAATGTCACTTTATTTTCATACAGGTCTACGCGTTTCTGGAGCACCTGCTCCCTTCCTCAGGACCATCAGGTTAAAAATAACATCAAATCTCATAATTTGATGTTATTTTTAACCTGATGGTCCTGAGGAAGGGAGCAGGTGCTCCAGAAACGCGTAGACCTGTATGAAAATAAAGTGACATTGGTCTTCATCATCTGAATGAGTGATCTGTTGGCGCGGCAATTGAACACCCTTCTCTATTGCTCTCTGATGTCTGCCACTGGGTAGCTGCAGCCGTGGATCTTGTTTTACATGCACTTATAGTAGTTGTGACTGTCACAACTACATCAGGTGAGTGAGTTTACTTCCCCTTCCCCACCCCACATATATCGGGGTAAGACCCTATTTGCGCTTTTTTGTCCACAGCCTCCTTCTATAGGGTAATCATGCATGGAAGGGGAACCAAATGCCCCCAGAGAAACCTGTAAGCACCACCACCTTGGTAAAGAGCAGAGAAGAGCAGAGAAGTTAGCACCAAGGCTGTGTGCACATACTGCGTTTTTGATGCAGTTGTCACAAATATGTCAGTAATGAGCAGTCTGAAGTGTTGAGCACATGTTGCTTATTTTTCCTTGCAGATTAGGTGCAGAAAGTAATCGCAGCATGTCAATTCTTGGTGTTTTTGCCTGCGTTTTTCAGCCTTTCCAACCACTGACTTAATCATCAAAAATGCGTGAAAAAAAAAAAACCCACACCAAAAAGAGCACTGCATTTTTCTGCCAGAAGATGCATATTTGGTGTAGAAATTTACTGCACCAAATAGTGTATGTGCGCACATAGTCTTAGGCTAAGGACACAGTGAGTGAAACAGAGCGAGTGGAATGCAATTAAAAAAAAATTGCATTCCACTCAGACCCATGTTACTCTATGGGGTCGCTCCCATGAGTGACTTTCTCAGCCCTAATCGGACTGAGAAAACAATTGCAGCATGCTGCGGGTGGAATCTGATTAGTTTTCACTTGCACCCATACAAGTCTATGGGTGCAAGAGAAACCTCGTAGAGCACTTGGATGACACCGGAGTGCAGTGTGATATACACACAGGCTGACAATGTAGGAGATAGGGAGATTAGTCCTTCCAACTCCTCCGCAGTACCCGCCCTCCGCGGATGTGCTGTGATTGCAGGATCGCATCACAGTGGCATGACACTTAGCTTCTACTCGCAGCAGAGCGGGAGCCGAGGGTCAAGCGATGCACTCGCAGTAATGCTCATGTTGTTGAGGATAAAGAATTGAGTATCCAAAAATACTTAATTCAGCCATTTCATAGACTCAGTTATATAGTTCAGTAGATGTGAACTAACTCACATATTTGTGAATGCTTTTGTTTCTTACTAACATGTATATATGTATATTGCATATTCAGTGTATTTTCCTTAGACTCAGTATATACTATATGTATAGCTTGAAGATGGCCACCATTTCCTGTTCTCCACCCAAGACAGATCGACAAAGAAATTCCTGAAGCCTAGACTGTCCAATCCAAGAAGGATGTGTAGATCTCTCTACGTCATGAAGCCCTGACCTACGATACTTGATTGGACTAAAACTTTTGTTCACACCCCCTTACTGTTTGGTCTAGAGTCTCTTTCAAACAATAAAGAACACACTTGGTTGAGAGCCAGTCATGGAGATAGACATAACTGACTTTGCTGTGCAGTTATTTATTCTCGTGTGCACACATGACATTTTTAATTAGAAGCAGCAGCCAGATATCAAGAGATCCTTTGAGTCTCATCATCATCGTCATTCTGACCTTGACAATGTGACCACAGCAAAAAGGTTACTATCCCTGGAACTGACTGACAGATTTAAGAGGAAAAAAAAAAAACAAAAACAAATAAATACTCAAGGTGCCAGTGGGAATATCAGTAAAAACTGCCCACTTTTCACCTAGTGACAGGTCTTTTTATGCACATGGTACCAGCAAAGCTAATATCCGCAGGAATCCTCTTATACCATCCTCTGTATAACCTGTCGCCGTACAGCTATGATAACTTGGTGGTATAATAACACTGGCAGAACGGGTCAGAAAGCCATGCGTCTGAAGTAACCAGGAAGGAGTTACATAATCTTATAATGCTTTACAGGCTTAATTAGATGTGATTTCTATTTTTCACCTAGAAAGCGAAATCTTGGGCAAGTCCGTGACGGTCATGTCTGGCACCTTTCAAACCACAATATGGGCTTATAGAGGGGGAACAAATGGCGAAAGCTTCCTTTTTTGGGGCAGGTGAGACCTTTGCATAAAACCGTATGTCTCCACATTACTGCATGATCTCCATATTGAGAACCCTTGCTCAATAATGCCCCCATAAACTAATGTTTACTAACATTTGTGACAGATTTAAAATGATCTTGAAGAAAGTGGTAACTAGAAAATAGCATCTACTCCAAGACAGAAGTGCTAATGAAATGCTCACGGTACCAAACATGAAAGTAAAGTTCAGCGCTACATCTGCCCATCCCACCAATACAACGTCACAAACTTTGGCACCTACCCAATGCTCCCTGTAAATAAGTGATTACTAGGATATAAAATGGAAAGGTTCAACTCTCACGAGTGAAATATCTGCTTAATTATAGCCTGGATACCTGAAAGACAGGAAGCGCTCGCTGCACAGGGCATACGTCCAAAAAGCGCACCCAGTGCTATCAAACGCTACCTCTGAGTGCAAGGGAAGGAATCTTTATGTAAGGGGGTAAAGTCAGGGTACAAGGCCAGAAAACAAGGCGGCAGCTGTGCGCTAAACATGTACGCAGAGCCGTGTACTTTACACTCTGGAAGGAGATCAATGGACTCGCGCAACTCAGGAAGGAAAAAGCTTATTAGACAAAAGGGAAAAGCTTGCACGTGACAGCCGGACAATGATCTTTTAGGATAACACTAGCTACAATCCTCTGGGTTAAGCTGCCAATGGACTTTTCATTTTTCATAGTGAACAGAGCCAGTTTGATATAGTCTCTAGGGACTGGTTGATAATCTCTCCAAACGTCACCAGTAAGCAAGGCACTTCCAGTTAAAGTGGATCTGTCATACATTTGCAAGCAGTAAGGTTCATGAACTACTTGATATATGGATTTAAGGCCCAGCTCGCCCTAGAGGAGAGGTTTATTCAATGACTGACAGTCGTAGAATGAGGACCGTCAGAGGGAGACCACTCTCGCGACCAGGCCCGTCTCTGCAGATAGGACAGCTTAACTTGATAAATCGGCTACAAGGGTATGCTAACATGTGACAGATTTTCTATGACTGCGGCATAGATTGGTGGAATCAATAGGGTTTGTAAAAATGCCTACATACTGCAGAAACAACCAGCAACATGTAGGAAACAAAAGTAACCGCAACGACGTATGACTATGCCCAGCAGACACTCTGTAGGAATATATGGATACCTTACAAGTGCCTTTACCAAACGGTAGAGATCACACTTGATATCTGACTATACATATTCTAATAAGTCACCTCTTGCCGTCCTAAAAGGGAACCTGTCAGGTGTAATATGCACCCAGCACCACGAGCAGTTCTGGGTGCATATTCCTGGGATTAATGATTGATTGCTCTCAGTGAGAGAAACAAAATTAGCAATGTGCACTCAGAACTGCTCGTGGTGCTGGGTGCATATTACACCTGACAGGTTCCCTTTAAGATCTCTATCAGTTTTGTTCTTTTTAACCAAAAACAACTACAACCTTTTCCCAGATCTTTTTCCTAAACTCCACAGAGCCATGGCTACAGCAAAGGAGAGAAGACGGACCCATGGGAACACATTATAGGCACATCTAACCAATGTCATGATGTAAATGACCATGTGACTATAGATAGGTCCCCCAGAGAGGTGTTGTCCACTACTTGGCCAACCCCTTGTAAACACAATAGTGCCCAGCGTAAAATAAAAACATATTCCCTCCTCCAGCAACACTCTTGTTCCAGCGATGTCAGCAAAGGGTCTCTCGTGACACGGTTATGTCATGTCAGCGCTGCAGCCAATCAGCGGCCATCGACGTGCTGCAGTGCTTTCACGAATTGATCGCTGCGACCGACTGCTACACCACATGAGCACTGCTGGCAGATACACACAAGCCTCGGGAGCCCTGACATTATGGAACGAGTACCTGTTATCTTTATTTTACACTGGGGATTATAGTAATTAAGTAGCGGATGTGAAAGTGGTGGAAAATTCCTGAATATCATTAAAAGCAAGTTTATACCGTTTTAAAATTGGGTTACTACATATTGACCTCCCATGCCCATCCATGTAGGAACATATGCCAGGGCAATTCATCTTCTGGCCACACACAAGTGATCAGTACACAGGCCTCATGTACTACATGCACTTTTGGCTCAGCTTTTTGGCACCCACAGTGCATTTAATCTCGACTTTGCTTCAGTAAGGCCCTGTTACCGTGATCCTGAGATTTTTGCAACTTGGAACTTCTCACAAACAAAACCTCATTTCATATGATTTAAAGATGTTCTCCATGATTATAAAACACTGCCTTGAAGCAGGGAAAATAGTAACAAGAACTATTACTCACCTGGTAAATTCCCTTAATTGTACTGCAGCAAAGACGTGCCAACCATGTGCCCGCGACATTCAATCACTGGCCTCAGCAGTTCTGTGCCGAACATGCAGACATCGCTGCTGACAACAGTAATTAGCTGCAGGGGTCACGTGGATGTGCTGGTGGACAGCTAAACACCAGCAGGGCCCACCGAGGCGTGGTGCTGGAGCCGAAAGGGGATCAGGTGACTGAGTAGTAGTTATTTCATCAAATTCCCCATTTTTAGGCAATATTCCAATGTCCTGGATGCAATTTTCATCAGTGCTTAGTCAGTGTGTAACGTTATTCTTGTATACAAACAAAAAATATTCTAAGGCTCTCCCATCCATAAGGCCTCATTCAGACGTCTGTTCTGTGGTTTACACGTACCAGTTATTGTCTATGGCTATTTGTAGACCGGGAGTATGCAAAAAAAAAAAAAAAATCAGAGACAGGAGTCAAAAATCAAAATTACCCATAAAAAAGTCTTTAAGTCCATGAAAATCATGGTGAGCACACAAATGCTATCAGTGTACAGCCCGTCATTAACACTGAAGATAAGAGGTTGTGTAAGCACACTAAAGGTCCAGTCACACTAAGCAACTTACCAGCGATCCCAACAACGATAGGGATCGCTGGTAAGTTGCTAGCAGGTTGCTGGGGAGATGTCACACTGCGACGCTCCAGCGATCCCACCAGCAACCTGACCTGGCAGGGATCGCTGGAGCGTCGCTACACAAGTTGCTGGTGAGCTCACCAGCAACCAGTGACCAGCCCCCAGCGCCGCGTGGAAGATGCTGCGCTCGGTAACTAAGGTAAATATCGGGTAACCAACCCGATATTTACCTTGGTTACCAGCGCACGGAGCTACACGTGCAGAGAGCAGGGAGCAGCGCACACTGAGCGCTGGCTCCCTGCTCTCCTAGTTACAGCACACATCGGGTTAATTACCCGATGTGTGCTGCGGCTACATGTGCACAGAGCAGGGAGCAGCGCACAATGCTTAGCGCTGGCTCCTTGCTCTCCTAGCTACAGCACACATCGGGTTAATTACCCGATGTGTGCTGCAGCTACATGTGCACAGAGCAGGGAGCAGCGCACACTGAGCGCTGGCTCCCTGCTCTCCTAGTTACAGCACACATCGGGTTAATTACCCGATGTGTGCTGCAGCTACACGTGCAGAGAGCAGGGAGCAGCGCACAATGCTTAGCGCTTCCTTGCTCTCCTAGCTACAGCACACATCGGGTTAATTAACCCGATGTGTCCTGCAGCTACATGTGCACAGAGCAGGGAGCAGCGCACAATGCTTAGCGCTGGCTCCTTGCTCTCCTAGCTACAGCACACATCGGGTTAATTAACCCGATGTGTCCTGCGGCTACATGTGCACAGAGCAGGGAGCAGCGCACAATGCTTAGCGCTGGCTCCTTGCTCTCCTAGCTACAGCACACATCGGGTTAATTACCCGATGTGTGCAGCAGCTACATGTGCACAGAGCAGGGAGCAGCGCACAATGCTTAGCGCTGGCTCCTTGCTCTCCTAGCTACAGCACACATCGGGTTAATTAACCCGATGTGTCCTGCAGCTACATGTGCACAGAGCAGGAGCCGGCACTGGCAGCGAGAGCGGAGGAGGCTGGTAACGAAGGTAAATATCGGGTAACCAAGGACAGGGCTTCTTGGTTACCCGATGTTTACTGTGGTTACCAGCCTCCGCAGAAGCCGGCTCCTGCTGCCTGCACATTTAGTTGTTGCTGTCTCGCTGTCACACACAGCGATCTGTGCTTCACAGCAGGACAGCAACAACTAAAAAATGGCCCAGGACATTCAGCAACAACCAACGACCTCACAGCAGGGGCCAGGTTGTTCCTGGATGTCACACACAGCAACATCGCTAGCAACGTCACAAAAGTTGTTCGTTAGCAGCGATGTTGCTAGCGATGTTGCTTAGTGTGACGGGGCCTTAATGGTACAAACCTGACACACGAACCAAATACTGACAACACTCACTGTTTTGTTTTTTTTGCGTACAAAAAGAAAAAAAAAAAAATCCATTGACATCTGAATGAGCCCTTAAAATAGTAAAAAATGGACGTGCCCAACATGACAAAGAGCATCTGCGTGCTGTTTTTTTTTTTTTCCAGTTCCTCTGACTTCCATCAAGAACATATACCGTATAGGTCTCAGATTTTAGAGTTTGGTTGTGGACCCCAACACCCTAAGGCGGGCTTTACAAGCTGCGACATCGCTAGCATCGGCTAGCGATGTCCAGCGCGATAGCACCCGCCCCCATCGTACATGCGATATGTGGTGATTGCTGCCGTAGCAAACATTATCGTTATGGCAGCCTCACATGCACATACCTGGTCAGCGACATCGCTGTGGCCACCGAACAATCCCTCCTTCAGGGGGGAGGTGCGTTCAGCGTCACCAAACGGCCGGGAAATAGCAGTGGAGGGGCGGAGATGAGCGGGACATAACATCCCGCCCACCTTCTCCCTTCCGCATAGCCGGTGGAGGCAGGTAAGGAGATGTTTGTCGTTCCTACGGCTTCACACACAGCGATGTGTGGTGCTGCAGGAACAACGAACAACATCGTACCGGCAGCAGTAACGACATTATGAAAATGAACGACATGACACAAATCAGCGATTTTTGTCACTTTTGCGCTCGTTCATCGTCGCACCTAGGCTTTACACATTGCGATGTCACTACCGGCGCCGGATGTGCGTCACTAATGACGTGACCCCGACGATATATCAGTAGCAATGTCGCAACGTGTAAAGCCCCCCTAAGTGCTCACGATCAATTTTTGCAGCGCTTTGGATGTAGCATGCTTCAGCTGTGTCCAAAACGCTGCGTTGTACAGTACAAGTATAGTGGATAGAATTTCTAGAAGTCCCACACCCACTGTGCTTGTTTTTTCCTCAGCAAACACTGACCTGCGGTGCAGCTTTCCAGACCGTAGCATGTCAATTGTTTTCTGCGGATTCGCATGCGTCCTCCGTAGGGAGAACACAGGGAGGAGAGCGCACTAAAGCCTGATTGTGGGTGCAAGCAGCTACGGTCTCCTGCGGAGGAGAATCATGGCCAGGATACGCTGCGTCCAGGATGCAGCGAGTCCTGATCGTGGACACATACCCTTAGACCCCAATTCATCAAAGTAAACACACCGGAAATCTGGCGTAGAACACTGAAGAGTTGCAACATTTTTGTGCAACAGATTTGTATAAAAACTTTGCAACATTTGCCATTTTGACACCAGATTTGGCCAGCTCCGACAAAATGGGCGAATCTGGGTGGGTATAGCAACACTGGCCACTATCAGTTGACTGGGCAGCTCCGGAACTGAGCATTTCCACCCACCTGCCGCCGCTGGCACAGAAAGCAGGCTGGTCACTGTAGGTTGGGATTGATGTTACCTTTGTTTGATCATTACGTCTTATGTAAAACTACACAGAATAAAACAGAAATCAGTCAGGGTCCACAGATATTACTAAGAGGAAACTATGCCACGGGGTGTATGACTATAGAGACACACCTATGACTGGCTGGTACAAGGTGAACCTTAATTATACTTTTGGACAACAGCAGACACTGTCAGGTTGCCCATGCCACATTTCCAGTACGCCAACATCTATGAGTTTCCTAACGCATTCTCCTATTACGAGCACATGGACAAAAATGTACGCCCTGAGCCTCAATCATCCAAAGTATAAAAACGTGTGACATCTGGACATGAAACAATGGAACAGAAGTGTCTCCACTGGAAAGAAACGCCCAAGTCATGCTGGCCCTGTACAAAACACACCGCTAGGTACAGTACTATCACTTATATGTAGGGCTCCTGCACAAGGGCATATTCTAGGGCATCACTCCTACAGGGGAACCTAGTTCCCTCCTACGGGGGTCATACTTCACAATCCCTGAAAGATATTGTCGTGAGTTACATGGAGGCTTATACAATACAATGAAGTAGCAAAACAGAGGTAGAGAAAGCTGAGCTTCTCACACCACGGTATCTTTTAGAACAACCCATATAAATTAATGGTGGGTAGCGGGCATGTGTAACCACCTCTATTCCAGACAATATGGGACTGGTGGACCAAACTAATTCAGATGGAAGTCCCAGAGACGGACCCCCAAGTATCAGGCAATTATGGTATACACTGTAGACATGTCACAATTGTCTGAAATGGAGACTATTACATCTGGTCATACAAATTAGATAATGTCAGTGGGATCTAAATCAACAGTCATTAGACACAAGACTTCGGTATGATGGATTTTATTAGACCCAATACTGTGCTTCTCTGGTATGATCAGAGGTGGATGGAGATAGGAGGACAGAGAAATCCAAGTACGAGTGAGCGTGATGTATGAATAGGTAGGTAAATGTTGAATGGGATTTCCAAAATAAAACTGATTTGGGAAAAGGCGCATATATATATATATATATATATATATATATATATATATATATATATATATATATATATATATATATATATATATATATATATATATATATATATATATATATATATATATATATATATATATATATATATATATATATATATACATATACACATACACACACACACACATACATACAGTGCTGGACACAGGGAGGTTAATTAAAGGGGTTGTCCAATTTCAGAAGATGTTTGTCCCTGTCTGGGGGTTTGATATAACAAGCCAGTCTTTACTGAGCGTTCTGGGTCTAGGACAGAGCCCGGCGTCTGGCTGCCTCTCTGATGTCACATCTCCAGTGCAGCAGCCCAATCAGCGAGTTCAGCGGCTCGATCTGTGTACGCGAAATGCCACCTTCAGAACTGCAGAGCTTATCGATTGGCTGCAGACATGTCATCAGCACTGCAACCAATACTAGACATCGGGAGCTGCGTCAGAGACTCACCGCTGGATCCAAGGACAGTGAGTAAAGAACTGCAACCAGGGATTAACATTTTCTGAAAGGGGACAACCCCTTTAACAGCTATTTATTATCTTATACCTTTACAAGCCTTTGCTGAAGTTTACCCTGGAAAAACCCTTTAAAGCAGGTGTGCACAAGCAGTTTTGGTCCAAGGGCCACACTAAAAATTAAAGGGGCATTACCTTCTGCGACATTTATAGTATATCGAAAGAATATACCATGAATGTCTGATGGTACAAATCCTACGTACAAGACTCTTCCCTCCACCAATCAGCACTCTGATGGTAGGCTTACAGGTTTCTGATGAGAAATTAAACCGCATTTGCTCCTAAATCCACATAAAATGCTCTTTAAATAAGTTTCCTACTGATTTTAATGGCGCTGGTGTTCCACGTTATTTAACATTTCCCAGTAAAACCTGCAGTAAGCATATTCAAAGAGTATTTGAAGCATGTGGATTTATAGTGAAATCTGCTTCTAAATCTTTGTAAAAAAAAAACAAAACAAAACTAAACCTGTTAAACAGGCACTAGAGAGGAAGAGCTGAAGAATGCACATGGCTCTACAATAGTCCATAGGTTCTGTGCTTGGTGCCTAATGTTTTACCTATAGACTACAGCGGAGAGAGCCGCAGACATGGAGGGCCACCTGTCTAATTCATATACTGATGTCTGCAGTGCTGAGCATTCTCCTGCTGTATGAGGCGTCCAAGGAGGTCTACACCGTGCACCACTAGTACTTGCCAGTCGCAGCCCTGCAGCGGCTTGCCACTACTCATGTATGGCTTACCGATAATCCGTCAGACAAGCATTGTCCTATCCATGTGGTTGGGAACTGCACAGGATGGCATTGCCTGCTGCATGCAGCCCACAGCTTGTGCACCCCCAATTCATAGGAAACTGGAGCCTTGCTGTATGATTGCAGCCAGCAATGTTTTAATCTAGAACGCTTGCTTTTCAGAGAAAGCAGATCAAAGAGCCGACAGGGACCATATGGAGAGAAGTGGTCCAATGTGATCCCCAGCCGGATTCTCCCCGCACTGCTCCAGGTGATTGACAGATCTCGTGTGTATGTAGACCTGTCAATCACTTGGAGCAGGGTTGAACTAGTATCGTCTCTTCCTATGGTCCTCAGTGGGTCTCTCAAACTGAATTTTCATTGCAACGCTGCAGCTTTTCAGAACAGAACCTACCTTCCAGGCATCATGAATCTAATACTAGACCTGTATGTCACCGGCTACAAATGAAAGATCCTAAAATTGAGAAAAAGAAACTGCCTACAATAAGATAATCAAATCTCTGCCGACTGTGTGATTGGTCCAGTTCTGGGTCATCAGTCGGCCAGGGAAGCCAGAAATCACATACGACCCTCTAAAGACACAGGAGAAAGCGAAGTGTAAGGAGAGGACCCGGACAAATTACAGATGGCCGGTTATACATAACCCCATGTGGAGACACTCCCTGTCCTACAGCACAAACCTCAGTGTAAAGTTCAGGATTAACCCATGATTCACTGACCAAGGAGGAGAATAACAGCACAGGACATGTCACACCGGGTGTATAGTGGGATCAGGGTCCTGGGTTGGGGGTGGCTGATAACAGAGAACAGACTGATAAACCAGACAAGAAATACTGACACTGATATAGGTGTGGCTGATAAAGTTACTAATTATATATACACACACTAACACATTTTTATATATATATATTATACACACGTGTAGAGACACACACACACACACATATATATATAAAAATAAGTATATATGTTACACACATACACATTATTTATATATATATATATATATATATATATATATATATATATATATATATATATACACACACACACACACACACACGTGTAGAAACACATGTACACACACAAGTCCACCCATACAGATTGACACATCCATCTGTACCTATCACCACCACGTGTGTCCAGCCCCGGTGTCAGCCCACAGCCCCGGCGGGTTTTACCTCCACAGAGGCCTCCAGTTTCCCCTCGAAGGTGAAGTCTATGAGGTCGGGCTTCAGACACAGCCCGTAGTTGACGGGCCTCACGTCTGCAGGGAGCCGCTCGAAGGGTCTGCGGTCCGGCATGATAGGAGCAGAAGCCGTGTGGCCTGTCACAAAGGGAGAAAAAGAAACCTGCTGCCCGGACCGCGCACTAGACTGAACCGAGCCAGACGAGCTTCTACCGACTGACAGACTGAAAAGGGGCGGAGCCGCGCAAAAAGACGACGTAACCGCGTCAAGTGTCGCGGCTCCAACCGCAGAGTGCCCCGCCCACCGTGCCAGACACTCCCCGAGATGTTCAGACCCGCCCTGGGAAAGCCATGAGAGTAGGCGAAGCAACCACGCCCACTGCGCTATCACACCCCGCCCATTAGCCGGGCCCCGCCCTGGCTCGCTCTCTGTAGACACGTGCCACGCCCTTGCATTACGTTCTGTCACGTGCTGGATGCACAGTGCTCCCGCTTTTATCCCTGCAGTCACTGGGTTCTGGGGTTTAGTTGTTATCGCCACCATTGCAGGCACACGGGCTGGGACCGTACAGGAGCTGCGTCTTCCTACACTGAGCTTTTATGGCTTCGTGATTTTTTTACTTTATATTCTGTTTAGTTATGAATGATTGGTGGAGAATCAATAAAATGTTCTGCAGGGAAGGCGAGCGACAAACCCAGGCTGTGCCCCCCATTACCGGTTACGTTGGGGGCTCCCATATCCACGAAGAAGGAATTCAGATGAAAACCCAGGCAGAGTCAGGGATGTGGGCCCAGACTGGTCTCACCACTGCCATAGGGGGCCCAGACTGGTCTCACCACTGCCATAGGGGGCCCAGACTGATCTGAACACTGCCATAGGGGGCCCAGACTGATCTGAACACTGCCATAGGGGGCCCAGACTGGTCTCACCACTGCCATAGGGGGCCCAGACTAGTCTCAGCAGTGCCATAGGGGGACCAGACTGGTCTGAACACTGCCATAGGGGGCCCAGACTGGTCTGAACTCTGCCAGAGGGGGCCCAGACTGGTCTGAACTCTGCCAGAGGGGGCCCAGACTGATCTGAACACTGCCATAGGGGGCCCAGACTGGTCTGAACTCTGCCAGAGGGGGCCCAGACTGATCTGAACACTGCCATAGGGGGCCCAGACTAGTCTCAGCAGTGCCATAGGGGGACCAGACTAGTCTCAGCAGTGCCATAGGGGGACCAGACTGGTCTGAACACTGCCATAGGGGGCCCAGACTGGTCTGAACTCTGCCAGAGGGGGCCCAGACTGATCTGAACACTGCCATAGGGGGCCCAGACTGGTCTCACCACTGCCATAGGGGGCCCAGACTAGTCTCAGCAGTGCCATAGGGGGACCAGACTGGTCTGAACACTGCCATAGGGGGCCCAGACTGGTCTGAACTCTGCCAGAGGGGGCCCAGACTGGTCTGAACTCTGCCAGAGGGGGCCCAGACTGATCTGAACACTGCCATAGGGGGCCCAGACTGGTCTGAACTCTGCCAGAGGGGGCCCAGACTGATCTGAACACTGCCATAGGGGGCCCAGACTAGTCTCAGCAGTGCCATAGGGGGACCAGACTAGTCTCAGCAGTGCCATAGGGGGACCAGACTGGTCTGAACACTGCCATAGGGGGCCCAGACTGGTCTGAACTCTGCCAGAGGGGGCCCAGACTGATCTGAACACTGCCATAGGGGGCCCAGACTAGTCTCAGCAGTGCCATAGGGGGACCAGACTGGTCTGAACACTGCCATAGGGGGCCCAGACTGATCTGAACACTGCCATAGGGGGCCTAGACTTGTCTGAGCACTGCCATAGGGGGACCAGACTGATCTGAACTCTGCCATAGGGGGACCAGACTGATCTGAACACTGCCATAGGGGGACCAGACTGGTCTCAGCAGTGCCATAGGGGGACCAGACTGGTCTGAACACTGCCATAGGGGGCCCAGACTGGTCTGAACTCTGCCAGAGGGGGACCAGACTGATCTGAACACTGCCATAGGGGGCCTAGACTGGTCTGAGCACTGCCATAGGGGGACCAGACTGATCTGAACGCTGCCATAGGGGGGCCAGACTGGTCTGAGCACTGCCATAGGGGGACCAGACTGATCTGAACTCTGCCATAGGGGGACCAGACTGATCTGAACACTGCCATAGGGGGACCAGACTGGTCTGAACACTGCCATAGGGGGCCCAGACTGGTCTGAACTCTGCCAGAGGGGGCACCAGACTGATCTGAACACTGCCATAGGGGGACCAGACTGGTCTCAGCAGTGCCATAGGGGGACCAGACTGGTCTGAACACTGCCATAGGGGGCCCAGACTGGTCTGAACTCTGCCATAGGGGGGACCAGACTGGTCTGAGCACTGCCGTAGGGCTGAACCGATGTTTCTCTTCTCTTTTGGTACTTAGGCGCCGGGAGCGGGGACCGGGCCGCCTGGGGACCGCAGGTGATGGGGCCTGGAGGCTGTGGAGCGGGGGACGCCTGGCAGAGGAGCCGGGGAGCGAGGCAGGGGAGCCGGGGAGCGAGGCAGGGGAGCCGGGGGGCGTGGCAGAGGAGCCGGGGAGCGAGGCAGGGGAGCCGGAGAGTGTGGCAGGGGACCCGGGGAGTGTGACAATACCGTTTAGAATTATCACCAAAAAGTTCTATCTTCGTCTCATCAGACCTGAGAATATTATTTCTCATAGTCTGGGAGTCAGTCCTTCATGTGTTTTGTTAGGAGCTGTGGTGTGATCAGACCATGTTCCTGTACGGTCAGACACAGCCATTACACATCAGCAGTGCAGTATCATCATGACGCTGCCGCACTTCAGGGCCCGGTCACCGCGCTGCATTGATCAGGGAAGCAGGGAGCAGCATTGGCGCCCACATCTCGCGGGCCGGATGGAGGCTCGATCTACTGTCACTGTCTAATCAGCAGGAGCAGGGGCCGGCACAGAGCACACCACCCCTCCTCCTGCTCCTGCGGATTTTAACTGTGCAGCAAGTGCAGCATAATCGTGCAGCTCAAGGCAAATGCTGCCTGCCGTTCATGCTGCAAAGGAGAGAGTGGCCGCAGATCGAGCGGCCCACTACAGGGACTGGCCCATCTATGGCCAATCCGACCCTGATATTACATATTATACGGTCAGCTACCAGCAGCATTGAAAATTGGCGGCGGGGGCCGCTCACCGGACCCCGCCGCTATAGTGGCGGCCGGCGGGTGGCGGCAGCCACAAAATAATTTTAAACAGCAGGCAGTGCGGGAGAGGCGGGGGGCGGCCCCCCCACCCCTCCACCGGCCAGCCCCTCCCGCCTGTCAGTCCGGGCCTGACGGTATCCCCCAGTGGGCCCCCGTGATGGACACTTGAGCACTGTGCGCGACATCTCATCATGGTGTCTTTATTTCATGGAGACACAAGGCACGGGAACAACTCTGATTTGAGATTACATCACCTATAAGGTACCTGCATGTAAATCATTTTGATATTGCCTGAATCTCATCAGTACTGTGGTTCCTCTATGCTCCACAATCTGATGATACCTGATAACAACTCCCAACTCACAGCATCTCCTTATCATTTTTCAGGACAACCTGGGAGTTGGTTTGTACAATGCAATTGTACATGGGGCTAAAGGCCCCGTCACACTAAGCAACATCGCTAGCAACATTGCTGCTAACGAACAACTTTTGTGACGTTGCTAGCGATGTTGCTGTGTGTGACATCCAGCAACAACCTGGCCCCTGCTGTGAGGTCGTTGGTTGTTGCTGAATGTCCTGGACCATTTTTTAGTTGTTGCTGTCCCGCTGTGCAGCACAGATCGCTGTGTGTGACAGCGAGACAGCAACAACTAAATGTGCAGGCAGCAGGAGCCGGCTTCTGCGGAGGCTGGTAACCAATGTAAACATCGGGTAACCAAGAAGCCCTGTCCTTGGTTACCCAATATTTACCTTTGATACCAGCCTCCTCCGCTCTCACTGTCAGTGCCGGCTCCTGCTCTGTGCACATGTAGCTGCAGCACACATCGGGTTAATTAACCCGATGTGTGCTGTAAGTAGGAGAGCAAGGAGCCAGCGCTAAGCATTGTGCGCTGCTCCCTGCTCTGTGCACATTTAGCTGCAGCACACATCGGGTTAATTAACCCGATGTGTGCTGTAACTAGGAGAGCAGGGAGCCAGCGCTCAGTGTGCGCTGCTCCCTGCTGTCTGCACGTGTAGCTCCGTGCAGTGGTAACCAAGGTAAATATCGGGTTGGTTACCCGATATTTACCTTAGTTACCAAGCGCAGCATCTTCCACGCGGCGCGGGGGGCTGGTCACTGGTTGCTGGTGAGCTCACCAGCAACTTGTGTAGCGACGCTCCAGCGATCCCTGCCAGGTCAGGTTGCTGGTGGGATCGCTGGAGCGTCGCAGTGTGACATCTCACCAGCAACCTCCTAGCAACTTACCAGCGATCCCTATCGTTGTTGGGATCGCTGGTAAGTTGCTTAGTGTGACTGGACCTTAAGGTTGGCTATTTATTCATGTACTGATGGTAATTTTGACTCTGCATTCATGTGCTGATGGTGGTTCTGGTGCTACATTTATGTGCTGACGGTGGTTTTGGCTTTGCATTCAGGTGCTAACGGTGGTTACGGCGTTGCATTCACGTGCTGACCTTGGTTCTAGCTTTGTATTCATGTGCTGAAGGTGGTTCTGGCTGTGCATTCATGTGCTGAGCTTGGTTCTGATGCTGCATTCATGTGCTAATGGTTCTTGCACTGCATTTATGTACTGATGGTGATTATTGAGATGCATTCATGTACTGACGCTGATTCTGGTGTTGCATTTATGTACAGATGGTGGTTCTGGTGCTGCACTTCTGTAATGACAGTGGATCTGATCTTGTACACATTTAACAATCCAAAACAAGCTTCATGGCTTCAAGTTAAAATCTAAAAAAAATCTTCAAAACTGTTTTGAGATTGAGGAGAATTTGGCGAGATCCAAAAACAGTGTAAATTAGCTTATGTTCATATTGATTTTTTGAGCTGAAACTGAGAAAAATCTCACCAAATCCTCATTAAATCCTTACAAACTTTATTCCAGGGATGCATTAATGTACTCATGGTGGTTCTAGTGATATATTCATGTAAGTGCCCCTAACATGATACTAACTGCTCACATCCTCTTGATGTCTGATGCTTCCTTTTTGTTATAAAAATTATAAACTGCTGTTGTGTCTGCTGTCTATAATTGATTGGTTTCAGCGCCGTCATTGTGACGTGACATCAGCGTTGCAGACAATAGCAGGCCTGGGAGAGACAATAAAGCAGTTTGTTTTCAAACAAACAATCCAGGGAATAGGTTTCCAAAACCGGAAAACCACTTTCAGGGCATTTTTTCTGCTTTTTGACCATCTTTTTTTTTCCGTGTTTTCTCATTGTTTTTGTCACATTTTTTACTGCGCTTCTAAGAAAAAGCAATGGTAAAACGCAACAAAAAAAACGTCCGGGCATCTTCCGAGCCTTCCTATTGACCTGCATAGTAAAGTACAGAGTGTCTTCCGAGTGGTAAACACCAGAAGAATGGAGCAGTCACTGCTTTTAATCACTGGGTGGTTTTAGAAACCTGAACTGGTTAAAAGATGCTGAAAATCCTGAACCTGTGCACAGCGAGTAGATGCATATGGTCATTCCAGTATTTTTCATAGTGGTGTCCATGGTGGGATCTGCCCCCAAAAAATGGCATTGCACCTTCCCTAAGTGATATGTGTCCAAAATTATCACCAGTGAAAACTACAGCTTCCTTCCATTCCCCCTTTCCAAAAAAAGCAAAGTTATGGGTCTCAGAAATTGGTGGAAAAAAAATCTGATTTTGTATCCCTGCCCATCAGCAATATGAAGAAGCCACATCACTATAGAGGGCAGCATCCTCTTCATTATCTATGAGCTCTGTAGGGAAAATAGCAGCAAATAAAGCAATAAATAGGACTGTAAGCTGGTCACAGCTGTGACTACATGTTATATGGTTGTGTTACACAATCTACAAGTGCACAAAGATATCACACATTCACCACGCGACAAGTGGGCCTGTGTACCCCCAAATGCCAGGGCTGAATGCGAGTCCCAGTCCGGCCCTGGATACCGTGCTGTCCCGCCAGGCTAGTCAGACCCTGGTTGTGAGGGGCCCCCTTTCCCCTCTGGGCCCCAATGCGGCTTCATCAGCTATATGTACGCTACTGGTTGTGATAGAGTAATATATACAGTATGTATAATATAGGATGTGATAGTGCAAGATATAATATGTACAGTGCCTACAAGTAGTATTCAACCCCCTGCAGATTTAGCAGGTTTACACATTCGGAATTAACTTGGCATTGTGACATTTGGACTGTAGATCAGCCTGGAAGTGTGAAATGCACTGCAGCAAAAAGAATGTTATTTCTTTCTTTTTTTTTTAAATTGTGAAAAGTTTATTCAGAGGGTCATTTATTATTCAACCCCTCAAACCACCAGAATTCTGTTTAGTTCCCCTAAAGTATTAAGAAGTATTTCAGGCACAAAGAACAATGAGCTTCACATGTTTGGATTAATTATCACTTTTTCCAGCCTTTTCTGACTAATTAAGACCCTCCCCAAACTTGTGAACAGCACTCATACTTGGTCAACATGGGAAAGACAAAGGAGCATTCCAAGGCCATCAGAGACAAGATCGTGGAGGGCCACAAGGCTGGCAAGGGGTACAAAACCCTTTCCAATGAGTTGGGCCTACCTGTCTCCACTGTTGGGAGCATCATCCGGAAGTGGAAGGCTTATGGAACTACTGTAACCCTTCCACGGCCTGGACAGTCTTTGAAAGTTCCAACCGGGCCGAGGCCAGGCTTGTCCGAAGAGTCAAGGCTAACCCAAGGACAACAAGGAAGGAGCTCCGGGAAGATCTCATGGCAGTGGGGACATTGGTTTCAGTCAATACCATAAGTAACGTACTCCACCGCAATGGTCTCCGTTCCAGACGAGCCCGTAAGGTACCTTTTACTTTCAAAGCGTCATGTCAAGGCTCGTCTACAGTTTGCTCATGATCACTTGGAGGACTCTGAGACAGACTGGTTCAAGGTTCTCTGGTCTGATGAGACCAAGATCGAGATCTCTGGTGCCAACCACACACGTGACGTTTGGAGACTGGATGGCACTGCATACGACCCCAAGAATACCATCCCTACAGTCAAGCATGGTGGTGGCAGCATCATGCTGTGGGGCTGTTTCTCAGCCAAGGGGCCTGGCCATCTGGTCCGCATCCATGGGAAGATGGATAGCACGGCCTACCTGGAGATTTTGGCCAAGAACCTCCGCTCCTCCATCAAGGATCTTAAGATGGGTCGTCATTTCATCTTCCAACAAGACAACGACCCAAAGTACACAGCCAAGAAAACCAAGGCCTGGTTCAAGAGGGAAAAAATCAAGGTGTTGCAGTGGCCTAGTCAGTCTCCTGACCTTAACCCAATTGAAAACTTGTGGAAGGAGCTCAAGATTAAAGTCCACATGATACACCCATAGAACCTAGATAACTTGGAGAAGATCTGCATGGAGGAGTGGGCCAAGATAACACCAGAGACCTATGCCGGGATGATCAGGTCTTGTAAAAGACGATTATTAGCTGTAATTGCAAACAAGGGTTATTCCACAAAATATTAAACCTAGGGGTTGAATAATAATTGACCCACACTTTTATGTTGAAAATTTATTAAAATTTAACTGAGCAACATAACTTGTTGGTTTGTAAGATTTATGCATCTGTTAATAAATCCTGCTCTTGTTTGAAGTTTGCAGGCTCTAACTTATTTGCATCTTATCAAACCTGCTAAATCTGCAGGGGGTTGAATACTACTTGTAGGCACTGTATATGATATAGCTGTGTTGGTAATGTGGAAGGTATTATAACGTTAAAGGCTACCTGTCACCAGATTTGGCGACTATAAGCTGCGGCCACCACCAGTGAGCCCTTATATACAGCATTCTAGAATACTGTATATAAGAGCCCAGGCCACTCTGTAGAATGTAAAAATCATTTTTATAATACTCACTCACATAGGGGGCGATCCGGTCTGATGGGTGTCGCTGCTGTCCGGTCCGGCACCTCCTTTCTGCGGCGATCGCCGTTCTTCTTCTACCCAGCCGAGTATGGATAACGTGTCCTGCGCAGGCACTCTTTGATCTGCCCAACTGCGGGCTGATCAAGGTATTGTACTGCGTAAGTGGTCTTTAACCTTTCCTCGCGCCTGTGCATTACGGTACTTTGATTTTGCCTGAGCAGGGCAGGACCGCAATGCCGGCCTGTGTGCATGACGTTAGACGTGTCATCCATACTCTGCTGGGTAGAAGGAGGACGGAGATTGCAGCAGAGAGGAGGCACCGGACCGAGAGCAGCAACACCCATCGGACCTAACTGCCTCCTAGGGAAGTGTTACAAAAGTGTTTTTTACATTCTACAGCACGGCCTGAGCTCTTATATACAGTACTAGCTGTAGTACCTGGGCGTTGCCCTGGATAGTAACTGTCTCTCTGTCTCTCTCCCAGTCTCTGTCTGTCTCGTTCCCCGTCGGTCTGTCTCGTTTCCCGTCGGTCTGTCTCGTTACCCGTCGGTCTGTCTCGTTCCCTGTCGGCCTGTCTCGTTCCCCGTCGGTCTGTCTCGTTCCCCGTCGGTCTGTCTTGCTCCCCGTCGGTCTGTCTTGCTCCCCGTCGGTCTGTCTCGCTCCCCGTCGGCCGACCTCGCTCCCCGTCGGCCAGCCTCGCTCCCCGTCTCACTCCCCGTCGGCCGGCCTCGCTCCCCGTCGGCCGGCCTCGCTCCCCGTCGGCCGGCCTCGCTCCCTGTCGGCCGGCCTTGCTCCCCGTCGGCCGGCCTTGCTCCCCATCGGCCGGCCTCGCTCCCCGTCTCGCTCCCTGTTGGCTGGCCTCGCTCCCCGTCTCGCTCCCCGTCGGCCTGTCTCGCTCCACATCGGCCGGCCTCGCTCCCCGTCTTGCTCCCCGTCGGCCGGCCTCGCTCCCCGTCTCGCTCCCCGTCGGCCCGTCTCGCTCCCCATCGGCCGGCCTCGCTCCCCGTCAGCCTGCTCGCTCCCAGTCTCGCTCCCCGTCGGCCGGCCTCGCTCCCCGTCGGCCGGCCTCGCTCCCCGTCTCGCTCCCCGTCGGCTGGCCTCGCTCCCCGTCTCGCTCCTCGTCGGCCGGCCTCGCTCCCCGTCTCGCTCCCCGTCGGCCGGCCTTGCTCTCCGTCTCGCTCCCCGTCGGCTGGCCTCGCTCCCCGTCAGCTGCCCTCGCTCCCCGTCGGCCGGCCTCGCTCCCCGTCTCACTCCCCGTCAGCCGGCCTCACTCCCCGTCTCGCTCCCCGTCGGCTGGCCTCGCTCCCCGTCGGCCAGCCTCGCTCCCCGTCTCGCTCCCCGTGGGCTGGCCTCGCTCCCAGTTTCACTCCACATCGGCCGGCCTTGCTCCCCGTCTTGTTCCCCGTCGGCCGGTGTCGCTCCCCGTCGGCCTGTCTCGCTCCTCGTCGGGCGGCCTCGCTCCCCGTCGGCCGGCCTTGCTCCCAGTCTCGCACCCCGTCGGCCGGCCTCACCCCCCATCTCGCTTCCCGTCGGCCGGCCTCGCTCCCCGTCTCGCTTCCCGTCTCGCTCCCCATCGGTCGGCCTCGCTCCCCGTCAGCCGGCCTCGCTCCCCGTCTCGCTCCCCGTCGGCAGGCCTCGCTCCCCGTTGGCCGGCCTCGCTCCCCGTCTCGCTCCCCATCGGCCGGCCTCGCTCCCCGTCGGCCGGCCTCGCTCCCCGTCTCGCTCCCCGTCGGCCGGCCTCGCTCCCCGTCTCGCTCCCCGTCGGCCGGCCTCGCTCCCTGTCGGCCGACCTCGCTCCCCGTCTCGCTCCCCGTCGGCCGGCCTTGCTCTTTCTGTTTTTCTTTATCCGTCTCCCCACCGACATCCTATTACCTTACACATAAGCTTCTTATTCTAACAATTTATTTTGTTCCTATAGCAACCAATTACAGCTCCTACTAATAACCTGTAGCTCGCAGGTCCATTGACTTTAATGGAGGCAGGTTTTTTGGAGAGTAACTGTACAGTGCGAGGTTTAATTTTCCCATCAACACATAGTCTATGACGTTCCCTGAGTCACATGGGGTGTCTGTGCAAAATTTTGTGATTGTAAATGCGAAGCTCATCAAGAGAATGCCAAGAGTGTGCAAGGCAGTAATCAAAGCAAAAGGTAGCTACTTTGAAGACCCTAGAATATAAGACATATTATCAGTTGTTTCACACTTTTTTCTAAAGTATTTCATTCCACATGTGTCAATTCATAGTTTTGATGCCTTCAATGTGAATCTACAATTTTCAGAGTCATGAAAATAAAGAAAACTCTGAATGAGAAGGTGTGTCCAAACTTTTGGTCTGTACTCTGCATCTCGCCCGGATGTTGGGCTGCGGCTCCTCTTTTCATGGTAGATGCTAGAGTGTATGGGCTCTTTCCAGGTACCTTCTCTTCATCTGTGGGATGGGAGTTCAGCACACTACTTGCTAGCTCCAATGACAGATGAATTTCGATGCCCCTGCACACAACGTTCAGCAAGGACACGCTGCGTGCAGGAAAGTGCCGCTGCACTGCAGTCTTCAGAACTCGGCCTGGGGGCCACAGGATACATCACCTCCCCTGCCGATGGCGAGTGGACCCTTTCTGGAGGTCCAGGACCTCGGCACTTGCCCAGGTGTACCGGGTGCTGCACCACCATGCCACACAGCTAGGTCAATCAATGTGTGGATGAAGGACCACCACATCAAAACCCTGTCATGGCCAGCCCAATCTCCAGACCTGAACCCCATTGAAAACCTCTGGAATGTAATCAAGAGAAAGATGGATAGTCACAAGCCATCAAACAAAGAAGAACTGCTTACATTTTTGCACCAGGAGTAGCATAAAATTACCCAAACGCAGCAACCCAGCAGCAGGACTGCTACCTTCACCTTTGTGCAAGGAGGAACAGGAGGATCACTGCCAGAGCCCTGCAAAATGACTTCCAGCACCCACAAATGTGCACGTGTCTGCACAAACGGTTAGAAACTGGAAGGTTGGCATGAGGGCCTGACATCCACAGATGGGGGTTGTGCTCACTGCCCAACACCCTGCAGGACGCTTGGCATTTGCCACAGAACACCAGGATTGGCAAATTCACCACTGGTGCCCTGTGCTCTACACAGATGAAAGCAGGTTCACACAGCACATGTGACAGACGTGACAGAGTCTGGAAGCGCTGTGGAGAGCGATTTGCTGCCTGCAACATCCTTCAGCTTGACCGGTTTTGCAGTGGGTCAGTAATGGTGTGGGAAGACGTTTCTTTGCAGGGTCACACAGCCCTCCATGTGCTCGCCAGAGGTAGCCTGACTGCCATTAGGTACCGAAATGAGATCCTCAGACCCCTTGTGAGACCATATGCTGGTGCAGTTGGCCCTGGGTTCCTCCTAATGCAGGACAATGCCAGACCTAATGTGGTTGTAGTGTGTCAGCAGTTCCTACAAGATGAAGGCATTGAAGCTATGGACTGGCTCGCCCTCTCCCCAGACCATCCGCAACCTCATCAGTAGCATGCCCACGCGTTGTAGGGCAGTCATACAGGCACGTGGAGGCCACACACAATACTGAGCCTCATTTGACTGGTTTCCACTTTCATTTTGTCTTGTTTTGATTTTCATTTTAATTTGTTTCCACTTTCACTTTGTGTGTGTTTTCAAATCCAGGCTTCCATTGGTTAAAACATTTCATTTCCATTCATGATTTTTGTGTGATTTTGTTGTCAGCACATTCAACTTTGTACAGAACAAAGTATTCAATGAGAATATTTCATTCATTCAGATCTAGGATGTGTTATTTGTGTGTTCCCTTTAATTTTTTAGTTATATATCTATATATATATACACACAGTGCCTTACGAAAGTATTGGACACCCTTGAATTTTTAAAACTTTTCCCACATTTCAGGCTTCAAACATAAAGATAAAAATTTTAATGTTCTGGTGAAGAATCAACAACAAGTGGGACACAATTGTGAAGTTGAACGATATTTATTGCTTATTTTAAGCTTTTTTTAAACAATAAATAACTGAAAATTGTGGCGTCCAATATTATTCATCCCCTTAAAGCTAATACTTTGTAGCACCACCTTTTGCTGCGATTATAGCTGCAAGTCTCTTGGGGTATGTCTCTATCAGTTTTGCACATCGAGAGACTGAAATTCTTGCCCATTCTTCCTTTGCAAACAGCTGGAGCTGAGTGAGGATGGATGGAGAGCGTTTGTGAACAGCGGTTTTCAGCTCTTTCCACAGATTCTCGATTGGATTCAGGTCTGGACTGTTAATTGGCCATTCTAACACCTGGATACATTTATTTGTGAACCATTCCATTGTAGATTTTGCTTTATGTTTTGGATCATTGTTTTGTTGGAAGACAAATCTCCGTCCCAGTCTCAGGTCTTTTGCAGACTCCAACAGGTTTTCTTCAAGAATGGTCCTGTATTTGGCTCTATCTATCTTCCCATCAATTTTAACCATCTTCCCTGTCCCTGCTGAAGAAAAGCAGGCCCAAACCATGATGCTGCCACCACCATGTTTGACAGTGGGGATGGTGTGTTCAGGGTGATGAGCTGTGTTGCTTTTACGTCAAACATATCGTTTGGCATTGTGCCCAAATAGTTCGATTTTGGTTTCATCTGACCAGAGCACCTTCTTCCACATGTTTGGTGTGTCTCCCAGGTGGCTTGTGGCAAACGTTAAACGACACTTTTTATGGATATGTTTGAGAAATGGCTTTTTCTTGCCACTCTTCCATAAAGGCCAGATTTGTGCAGTGTATGACTGATTGTTGTTCTATGGACAGACTCTCCCACCTCAGCTGTAGATCTCTGCAGTTCATCCAGAGTGATCATGGGTCTCTTGACTGCATCTCCGATCAGTCTTCTGCTTGTTGGGATGAAATTTTTGAGGAAAAGCCAGGTCTTGGTAGATTTGCAGTGGTATGATACTCCTTCCATTTCAATATGATCACTTACACAGTGCTTCTTGTGATGTTTAAAGTTCTGGAAATCTTTTTGTATCCAAATCCGGCTTCAAACTTCTCCACAAAGTATCATGGACCTGCCTGTTGTGTTCCTTGGTCTTCATGATGCTATCTATACTTGAAACAGAACACTGAGACTATCACAGAGCAGGTGCCTTTACACGGAGACTTCATTACACACAGGTGGCTTATATTTATCATCATCAGTCATTTAGGACAACATTGGACCATTCAGAGATCCTCAATGAACATCTGGAGCGAGCTTGCTGCACTGAAAGTAAAAGGGATGAATAATATTGCACGCCCCAATTTTCAGTTTATTTATTTTTTAAAAAAGTTTAAAATAAGCAATAAATTTCGTTCAACTTCACAATTGTGTCCCACTTGTTGTTGATTCTTCACCATAACATTAAAATTTTCATCTTTATGTTTGAAGCCTGAAATGTGGGAAAGGGTTGAAAAATTCAAGGATTCAAGGTTGGTGAATACTTTTGCAAGGCACTGTATGTGTATATATATATATATATATATATATATATATATATATATATATATATTAGCTGTAGTACCCGGTGTTGTCCCTGTGTCTACCTCTATGCTTGCCTTCTTCCATGTGTCTCTTTCCTTGTCTGTCTCTTTCCTTGTCTGTCTCTTTCCCTGGCTGCATTGTGACATGCCAACATTCTTCTGAAGTTCTGGCTGCAGTGCGGCTCCCAGCTCCATTGACTTTAATGTAAGCAGGTTTTTTGGTGAATAACTTTAAAGCGCGGAGTTAAAAGTTCCACTCAAAACATAGTTTATGACGTTCCCTGAGTTTGTGCACAATTTTATGATAGTACATGCGACGGTGCGGATTCCTGTAGCGGACACACACACACACACACTGTCTCTTTCCAGGTCTGTCTCTTTCCCCGTCTGTCTCTGTCTGTTTTTTTCACTGTCTGTCTCTGTCTGTCTCTTTCACAGTTTGTCTCTGTCTGTCTCTTTCCCTGTCTCTCTCTCTGTTTGACTCTCTCTGTCTCTCTATCCGTCTCCCCACCGACATCTTATTACCTCACATTGTCAGGTTTCCAGGTTTTCCAGTTCTCTTTTGAATGAGCTTGCCCTCGGTTAACATGGAGTTTACTGTTCTGTTGCCCTACTTCCTGTCCAGCTGCTTAAAAGGCCGCCTCTAAGCCTAGTCCAGTGCCTGAGCATACTGCTTGCTGTGTGCTCCTGCTTTGCTGTTGCTAATCCTGATTACCTTTGGATCCTCCTAAAGACTACCGACCGACCGACTCTGGACCTTACCCGGTTTCTCAAAGCTGTGCCCGGATTCCTTCTGCCATCTTCGGTCAGCACTCTGCCCGGTTCTCTCTGGTTCGTAACCACTCTGGACAATCATCCCGTACGGACACTCCTGGACTTTTACCGCTTGCCCCTTGTGTCCCGGCTGCTGTGCATTTAGGCCTTCCGGGGTGATTGCCGGACAGTCCCTGTATAGGGGTTCGCTCTGGTGGTCTCCCTGGGGGAGTCCGGTGCGTGGCCCCGGGAATTCCCTTCGCTCCGTTTCGGGAAGGTATTTGTGTATTTGTACCGCTGTGTTTTCCGTTGTGTATCTACCGTGGTTACATATTATAAAATATCTTGTACCAAGAACTCGTCTCTGATTGTCATTGCCCTACGCTATCGAAATCCTCAGAACATATAATGTAATACTTATATATGTTCTGAGGATTTTGATAGCGTAGGGCAATGACAATCAGAGACGAGTTCTTGGTACAAGATATTTTATAATATGTAACCACGGTAGATACACAACGGAAAACACAGCGGTACAAATACACAAATACCTTCCCGAAACGGAGCGAAGGGAATTCCCGGGGCCACGCACCGGACTCCCCCAGGGAGACCACCAGAGCGAACCCCTATACAGGGACTGTCCGGCAATCACCCCGGAAGGCCTAAATGCACAGCAGCCGGGACACAAGGGGCAAGCGGTAAAAGTCCAGGAGTGTCCGTACGGGATGATTGTCCAGAGTGGTTACGAACCAGAGAGAACCGGGCAGAGTGCTGACCGAAGATGGCAGAAGGAATCCGGGCACAGCTTTGAGAAACCGGGTAAGGTCCAGAGTCGGTCGGTCGGTAGTCTTTAGGAGGATCCAAAGGTAATCAGGATTAGCAACAGCAAAGCAGGAGCACACAGCAAGCAGTATACTCAGGCACTGGACTAGGCTTAGAGGCGGCCTTTTAAGCAGCTGGACAGGAAGTAGGGCAACAGAACAGTAAACTCCATGTTAACCGAGGGCAAGCTCATTCAAAAGAGAACTGGAAAACCTGGAAACCTGACACACATATAAGCTTCTTATACTATGAATGTCTTTTGTTCCTATAGCAACCAATCACAGCTCCTACTAATAACCTGTAGTTCCAGGCTCCATTTACTTCAATGAAGGCATATTTTTTGGAGAGTAACTGTAAAGCGCGGGGTTAAATTTTCCTGTCAAAACATAGTCTACGACGTTCCCTGGGTCACATGAGGTGTCTGTGCAAACTATTGTGATTGTAAATGCGACGGTGCGGATACACTTTTCGTTTCACTTTTTCCCCATTATGTAGATAAGGGCAAAATTGATTGGTAAATTGGAATGCGCGGGGTTAAAATTTCGCCTCACAACATAGCCTATGACGCTCTCGAGGTCCAGACGTGTGAGTGTGCAAAATTTTGTGATTGTAAATGCGACGGTGCGGATACACTTTTCGTTTCACTTTTTCCCCATTATGTAGATAGGGGCAAAATTGATTGGTAAATTGGAACGCGCGGGGTTAAAATTTCGCCTCACAACATAGCCTATGATGCTCTCGGGGTCCAGACGTGTGAGTGTGCAAAATTTTGTGGCTGTAGCTGCGATGGTGCAGATGCCAATCCCGGACATACACATACACACACATACACACACACACATACATACACACACACACATTCAGCTTTATATATTAGATTAGTACAGACCAAACGTTTGGACACACCTTCTCATTCAAAGAGTTTTCTTTATTTTCATGGCTCTGAAAATTGTAGATTTACATTGAAGGCATCAAAACTATAAATTAACACATGTGGAATGAAATACTTAACAAAAAAGTGTGAAACAACTGAAAATATGTCTTATATTCTAGGTTCTTCAAAGTAGCCACCTTTTGCTTTGATTACTGCTTTGCACACTCTTGGCAGTCTGTTGAGGAGTTTCAAGAGGTAGTCACCGGAAATGGTATTCACTTCACAGGTGTGCCCTGTCAGGTTTAATAAGTGGGATTTCTTGCCTTATAAATGGGGTTGGGACCATCAGTTGTGTTGTGCAGAAGTTTGGTGGATACATAGCTGATAGTCCTACTAAATAGACTGTTAGAATTTTTAGTATGGCAAGAAAAAAGCAGCTAAGTAAAGAACAATGAGTGGCCATCATTACTTTAAGAAAGGAAGGTCAGTCAGTCCGAAAAATTGGGAAAACTTTGAAAGTGTCCCCAAGTGCAGTGGCAAAAACCATCAAACGCTACGAAGAAACTGGCTCACATGAGGACCGCCCCAGGAAAGGAAGACCAAAAGTCACCTCTGCTGCGGAGGATAAGTTTATCTGAGTCACCAGCCTCAGAAATCGCAGGTTAACAGCAGCTCAGATTAGAAACCAGGTCAATGCCACACAGAGGTCTAGCAGCAGACACATCTCTAGAACAACTGTTAAGAGGATTGAAGGCATTCATTTTGATGCCTTCAATGTGAACCTACAATTTTGAGTCATGAAAATAAAGAAAACTCTTTGAATGAGAAGGTGTGTCCAAACTTTTGGTCTTGTATTTTTATATATATATATATATATATATATATAAAAATACATTTGCCCATGTGAGTTGCAATGTTTCGGTTCCATGACAGTTAAATGTTCGCAGTCTCTGTATTAGGCCTCGCTCATATTGCACACGGCAAAATGTTAGTCAATGAGCCAGAGTAGATCTGCGAGCGCCTCCACAAATCGAATTACACACGCCCATAGAAACCTTATGGGTGCATGTGAAACATCAGACTGCTCTCGGATGACATCCAAGTGCAGTGTAATGTATGCACAGATGTATTATTATATATAATATCTGTATTATTCTGTATATATACACTGCACATTACCACTTGTCCTGTCCTGTATACTGGGTGTAATTCTCAGTATCTGTGTTAATCTATATACACTGCATAGTACCACTTCTTCCGTCCTGTATACTGGGTGTAATCCTCAGTATCTGTATTTTCTGTGTATATATACCCTGCACAGTACCACTTGTCCTGTATACTGGGTGTAATTCTCAGTATCTCTATTATTCTGTGTGTATATATACACAGCACAGTACCACTTCTCTTGTCCTGTATACTGGGTGTTTGTGACCTGGAAGTCCCTTTTACAATGTAAGTGTATGGAACCTTGTTTGGATGTTCCATAGGCTTGCATTGTAAAAAGCTCTTGTAGGTCACGCAGAGTGCAGCATGACCCAGAGAGTCTGCAGAGCAGGGATGTCACTGAGAAGAGGAGCAGATCACAGTGCGACGCAGAGAGTCTGCAGAACGGTGATGTCACTGAGAAGAGGAGCAGATCACAGTGCAACCCAGAGAGTCTGCAGAGCAGTGATGTCACTGAGAAGAGGAGCAGATCACAGTGCAACCCAGAGAGCCTGCAGAGCGATGATGTCACTGAGAAGAGGAGCAGAGCACAGTGCAACCCAGAGAGTCTACAGAGCAGTGATGTCACTGAGAAGAGGAGCAGAGTGGTGCTGCATACAGGAAAAGGTTGTGGCAGGTGAGTATATTAACACACTGACAGTACACTACAGTAACATTTACACATAGAAAGAGAAAAAAGTTCATATGAGGCTTCTTTAGGTGGACTGTTTTATAATGGAAGCCGAGTATATATAAATCAACTCTGTGGACAAAATGCATTTTTTTTTCTTCCCAACACTGTGCACACTGTTAGGATTCCCCTGTATTCCCAGTGTAGTGATCGGATGGATGCATTTTGCACAGTTATGGTCACGTGCTGATTAGAGTCCTGGACACCTCCTTAGTAGGACACTGATAGACGTGGATGAGAATTTAGTCGCCATTTCACCACAACAATATCATAATTACTTTGGTTTTATCTTTTTAAAGCCTTGTTACCTCTACTCCTTATATTAAGCAGCCGGAGATAAATACAATAAGGATGGGTCGCTGCTCATGGGCCACTGCTGTGTGCTTGCCCCCCAGGCTAAAATTTGCCAGCCAGCCCCTGCCTGGATGGATCCTCTACACCTGCTACCACAACTGTTTGTCAGAGACTGTTGCTCCCATGCTCCCGTGATTGTCTAAAAAATGAAGGTAGTCTCATACTCAAAACTGTAGTGGATTGAGAGATATGGAGCTTGAAAGTCAAAAGTTCAAAACATTGTTACCATTTTGCTTGTCACTGTATATCTTTATTTGGTATGTGTACAGTGTGTGCACTTTTTCATTGTCTGTCATACTTGAGAATGGCTAGTCTTGTAGCAGGGACGTTGCATGTTAAACTAAAGCACTTGTTTGCATATACTGCCTTCTTCCACTATTTTGAAACCCGCTTGTGACGTCAGAGCACCTACCTATACAGTAGTGATGGCTCTTTCTTCTTCAGGAGGAAATCACAGATGTACACCTGTGATTTTCCTGAAGAAGGAGCTTTCCTGCTCCGAAACGCGTAGAATGAAAATCACTTTTGATCTTCTATGAACATTTGAAGTTTTGTTCCTGGATGGCTGCGCGGTGTTAACCCTTTAATTTCTATAAGTGATCTTGTTCATCTGCTATAGGGACTGCTGGAGCCGGAATCTCTCCATCCATGTGCATATAGTAGTTGTGACTCTCACAACTAATTCAGGTGAGTGACACTCGCCCTAACTTCATTCACCCCCACCCAGATAAGACTCTATCTGCGCCTTTTGTCTTTACAGTTCCCACAATCTATACAGTAGTGATGTCATAGCAGCTATTTACCCAGTTGTGTTTCCAGGTTCCCAGGCATGCGTGTATAAGCAGAGGTTGTTTGGTAAAATAGTCCAAATACTGGGATGGCTGGGGATGAATCAGTTGCCCTATTCGGTTTTCTCACCTAAGGCAATGGAGAATCTCTACTGATCTTCAGAACCTTAAGGCTATGTGTCCACGGTAGAATGTACCTGCGGATTTTTCTGCATGAAAATCCGCGACTTTCGCGGCAAATCCGCACCCGCGGATTTGCCGCGGATTTACCGCGGAATTGCCGCGGATTTTGATGCGGATTTCTTTTTTTTTTTTTCCCCCATTCTATACCCAAAATCCGCACCAAAATCCGCAACAAAGAATTGACATGCTGCAGATTTTTCCGCATCAAAATCCGCGGCAAATCCGCAGCGGAAAAATCCGCAGCATGGACACAGCATTTCCAAAATGCCATTGAAATGGCTTGGAAGTGCCGCTGCTGCAGATTTTCGGTAAATCCGCTGCAAAATCCGCGGTAAATCCGCAGCGTGGGCACATAGCCCTAGCCTGCAGGGAGCCTAACCTTACTCTGGTGGTGAAGAACATTGACCTGTGTTGTAGTACATGGTGCGTTCCCCACACCTGTCATTGCACACACCCCAAGACTGGCTCAGCTGCTAAGTTGACTCTGCCGAGGGCCACCTGGCACCATCATGACAGGAGTGTAACATACAATAAGCCCTGTACTCCCATCATCCCCCCCGAAAAAATGAGCAACTGCAGACATTGTCTGGAGTGACAAGTATCTCCTAGTTGGCCAAATATTCACTTACCCACTGATCTGTACTATCCCCAGAGAGCATCAACATTTAACCTTTTATTTTCCTACATTAAATCCTCAGACCCTTGGTTCCCATCTAGAAATAATAATAGCCAGCATCACTAGGTGGGAGAAGAACGTGTGTTGGTGTGTGTACGTGCAATGGGGAGTTGGTAGATAAAATGGATTTTACTAGGTTTGTGTGTGTATTATAGTTATATGCTGATTTTACATTGATAATTATGTGTATTGAAGTATAATCATATTATACCAGACATACAGTATATGCTCTGTAGCAATAAGCTTGTTTTTGTTTGTTTTTTTTTGTTTTTTTTATATAATACAGCCACTGGTGAGGTATAGAAGATCAACAGACCAAATACAGCAATAATACCTAAAAAATAACTTTTATTGATTCCTCTAAAAAAGGAAAGGATCACCTTGCCTCTATTTAAAAACAATGTCTGCCGCAGAGAATAACATGCTGTATAGCCCTTATATAGCAAAAGAGGGCCTATACACCCTGCCAAATGACATCACCAAAATAACACAAAGTCTATTTTGCTGTACTAACAAGTGTCACAACTGACCCAAGAGAGGCAAGGTGATCCTTCCTTTTTTAGAGGAACAAATAAAAGTTATTTTTTAGGTATTATTGCTGTATTTGGTCTGGTTTTTTTTTTATACCAATACCAAGTGTCGCCAATCACCCCTCACATTATATTACATAAGGGAACAGGGAGCTTAATGCAAAAGAACATGAGGGAAGACTAGCAAAAATAGGTTACCCTTACCAACCCTTTTACAGAAGCACATTTGTGATGTTGCAGCACTTCATGTGATTAAAACCCAGCAGTAATTGGCTGTTGCGGTCATGCACTGTAGTCATGATGTCACCGATGCAGTCAGTGAGCAAAGAGCGGGGATGTCAGTAGAAGGCCGGCGCTGGAGCAGTGGTTGGTGAGTAATGGTTAATTTGTTATTTTTAACCTTTGTAAACCTTTGTAATAAAAAAGTATTTGCTTGGAAAACCTTTTTAAATGGAATATCTACTCTTCTTTCTTCAGGAGCACACAGCTCACCTGCCTCCTGGCTTCATACTTGACATGGGCGGTGCTCTCCTGAAGATTGATGGTTTAGACCAGCACCATGACAGCACCGCTGGTCAGAACCATGCTCCCTCCCAGGCTTCAAGCAGACGCAGCTTTCCTTCTGCAGCATCCAAGGAGCATAGGGGCACTGAAGCTGTCTGGATCCGCCCGGCCTCAGCACTGCATCTGCAAACTGTAAAGCAAATATCTTGCAAGCACATGCTCCTTGCCTAGGAAAATGGCCACCTTTAATAGACAGCAGAGGAGACCGGTAATGTAAGCAATGAGCCATAAACTAAAAATCCCTACATTCTTTAGAAGAGGTAGATTTCAAAGTTGCTTGTTTTTACAACCACACTGCAATTTTACCCATGTAATAATGGAGACTGTATCTTGAACCCTTCAATTTTCTATCTGATGAGCCAACATAACTGACATGGTGACATAGTTATTAGTTACCATTAATGGACCAAACTCAATATACCCAAGATGGCTGCCCTCAACTAATACAAACAAATTCAAGACCCCCAATAAATACCAACATAGTTTCACTGCTGTCAGCAAGTGCCAACCTTAAAGGTGTTCTCCAGTAATATAAAAAAAACTGAATTACATCTAATTATAAATAAATTCCTAAATACATTTAATTAGAAAATCACAATCATTTTGTCTATAGACGCGATTGAATTAAAATGGCTGTCATTGAATGTTAAAACAGATGCCTGTGAGCATGTGCAGTAAGAAGCTCTCTTGTTGTGACCTGGTTTCTGTTTTTTCCTCTCCTTCTTCAAAGAGCCATAAATTTATTTTTCATAATCTTGCCAAATCAGACAAGGTGATTTTCCGGATTTGTTTTCTCATTTTGTTTCTCATAGTTGTGGTCTACCTATGATGTCAATTACAGGCCTCTCTCATCTTTTTACGTGGGAGAACTTGCACAATTGATGGCTGACTAAAAATACTTTTTTTCCCCACTGTATATTGCTAGGATAAATCATCACAATAGGATCAGGGGGGCTTCTGACTTCTGGGACCTCCACGATCCTAAGAATGAAGACAGTACAGCACTGATGGATTTCATTTACCGGAACGTGGCTAAATTAAAGATCCCTGGAAAGTTGCCAGGAGTGCTGAGCAGCCATCTCAGGCCGGGGCCACACGGGGATCTACTGCGATCCTCACATGACACTCTGCTCACGCTGGCAGCACAGCAGGACTCGAGTGTCATGCGAGTGTCACTGCGACTGTGCGATCGGACCTCAGCTGCAGGGGGCAGGCCGGCACTCTGGAGGGGAGGGCCGGCTCTGAGGAGGAGAAGGCCAGTGCTGAGGAGGGGTGGGCCAGCGCTGAGGAGGAGAGGGAGGAATTTATCTCCCTCTCTCCTCCGTAGCCGGCTATTGCCATTCACGCCCTGCACTCCCGCCACACCGGTGTACTGCGAGTGCAGTGCAATTTTTTTCTCACCCCATAGACTTGAATGGGTGCGAGAGAAACCTGGATCGCATTACAGTCGCAGCATGCTGCAATTGTTTTCTCAGTCCGATTAGGGCTGAGAAAATAATCGCTCATGGGTGCTGACACATAGGGTAATATTGGTCCGAGGGGAATGCAATGTTTTATAGCATCCTACTCGCTCCGATTTTCACGCCGTATGTCTTAGGTCTCAATCCTATGATTGGTGGGGTTCCCACATGTTCGACCTACCATGACCATAAAGTATCAATATATCCTAGCAATATAATAACCCTTTGATAATGAACACTGCAGTAAAATGGCCCCAGCTGACGGTAAATATGTTCTTGTGGAGTGATGATTGGCCCTGTAGTGAGCTTCTTATCGAACTGCGGCTGCTGGAAGTAGTCGTACAAACTCTACAAGACCAGAACCTATTTAGAAATCGGACTAACCCCTTTACCCTGGTCTCTGTCACAATGAATTTCAATGACATTGTTCCAGCCGGCCCTGTTCAGAGTCAGGCATTGTATGTCGTGCTTAGCTCCGGCTTGGCGGTCTCTCGGGGGTGTATGTATTTTAGTCAGAGGTGGCATCTCACTGTGTAAATTACATGTTATTCTTGGAGAGAGTGAGAAAAGGCAGACAGCATGGAGATCTGATTAAAATCAGCAACTTGTGACGACTGATATTTTTTCTTTTGGTATATAAAAAGAAAATAGGTTAGAATCTTTGATCTGGTTTGTGTTGTACAGAGAAGAATTTCTTCAGCTCACCTGCTGCCCGGGCTGCTGATCCTTGCGGGTGCCAGGAATCCACCGGTGAGTCCCAACCGGTCAGGAACAATGGAAAGGAAAGGAAAGGATCCGGCACAACCTCTTCTTAGAATAAAACCATCATAAATTTTATTTATGGATTAACATCTCTTTTGGTTTTCACGGATGGCATTTTTTTTTTTTTTTTAAACTTTGAATTTTTATTGAGATTTTCAATTTACGTTTTTCATACATAAAATAAAACATAAAATTCACAATTCTTATCGAACCTAGACAAACAATGACAGGACAGGTGAGGAGGGTTAGGGGAGAGGAGAAATAGGAGGGAAGAGGGAAGGGTTTCAAGAGTCCATGCTCCTTCCATAGGACCCATAGGCCTCAGTCTCACAGATCCTCCTGTCCCGCAAAGTAGTCCCATGGTGCCCACACGGCCTGGAAACGGTCAACTGTGTCATGCAATAGTGCTGTGAGATGTTCCATGCGTCTAACGTCCAGTAATCTATACTTGAGGCTCTGGAGTGAGGGTGTCCCTGGCTGCCTCCAATTCTTTGCAATTAAGCATCTGGCCGCCGTAAGGATGTGGGACAAAAGCTTAGAGGCCGTTTTTCCCAATCCCCCATTCCCAAGACCCAGAACATAGATCAGGGGATCAAAATCAACCTCTATATATAGTACTTTATGGATCAACCCTCTAACCCGCTCCCAGAAGGGGACTATCCCTGGACAGGACCAGAATATGTGCAGAATGGTGCCCCTGCCTCCCCCGCATCTCCAGCAACAAGCCGGTATGGAGGGGTCTATGCCATGAAGGAAATCTGGAGTGTGGTACCAAAATAGCAAAATTTTATAGATATTTTCCTTATATAGTGTGCATATTGACGTCTTGGCGGCGTTTCCCCAGATTGCTGCCCATTCCTGAGGAAGTATCCGCCTTCCCAATAGAGACTCCCATTTCCGCATGTATGGAAAAGACCCCTCAGGCCCCTCCCGTGACTCAGAAAGCAAAATGTAAATTTCTGAAATCAGCCCCTTAGTATCAGTGCCCCTTCTGCAAATTTTCTCAAAATCTGTGGGAATCGAGGCCCCTGCCCTGCCAAACAAGGAGCCAGCCAAGTCTCTGATCTGCAGATATTGGAAAAACTCTCGATTAGAGAGAGAGAATTTATCTCTAAGGTACTCAAAGGAATGGATCTGCATTGTACTTCCAGCTATAATGTCTGCAAATCTGAATAGACCTGCCTTGAGCCAGGGGTGCACCATGTCCGACTCCAGACTGCTTGGGAGCAAGGGTTGGTATATGAAGGACACCAGAGGGGAGCAGGGGGATGCCAAAGGAAATCTTCTAATGCAAAATGCCCAGAGGTCCCTAGTGAACTGCATCGGTCCAAGAAGAGGGGGGGGCGAATCACACTGGGCCGGGGGCCACAGGAGCGCGTTTGGATGTATAGGCGCCAGCCAAAGTTTTTCAATCTCAGTCCACCTGTTGTATGCCCAAAGGGACACCCAACAGGGGATCCTCCTAAGATGGGCCGCCCAATAGTATTTTAGGATGTCCGGGACAGAAAGCCCCCCCTTGTTTCTCCGAGCCATCAACACCTCCCTGGCCACCCTATGACGTTTGTTACACCAAATAAATCTAAGGATAGCCGCCTGAAGGGACTTCAGCTCCTTCATTGGTACCTTAACTGGGAGGGTTTCAAAGAAATATAATAATTTTGGGAGCAAGCTCATTTTAACCGCCGCAATGCGCCCCATCCACGAAAGAGGGAGGGGCAACCACTTGCTCAAAAGAGTTCTCAGCTCTCGGAAAAGGGGGGGGAAGTTAAGGTTATAGAGGGAATCATAAGTAGATGTGAGGTTAACCCCCAGGTACTTGACCGCATCTGTCTTCCAACGAAACTTAAAATTCAAACGCAGGTAATCCAGGGCCACCGGGTCGAGATTCAAGGGCATTGCCTCCGTTTTGCTAGAGTTGATCTTATACCCCGAAAGGCTCCCATACCTACCCAAGGTGCACATTAAAATTGGAAGGGACACATGGATGTTAGTAAGTGTAATGAGCACATCGTCGGCAAAAAGTGAGATTTTAAATGGTTTATTCCTGACCAGGACCCCCGAGATGTCTGGATTGCTCCTGACCGAGGCCGCGAGGGGCTCTATGCATAGCGCAAAAAGGAGGGGGGACAGGGGGCACCCCTGCCTGGTGCCATTGGAGATGAGAAAAGGCTTAGAGATGTGGAGGGGGAGTTTGATAGAGGCCGTAGGAGCGCTATATAGGGACTTCAAGGCCCGCATAAAGCCACCCGAGATCCCAAAGACCTCCATTGTCTTGAAGAGAAAAGGCCACGCAAGGCGGTCAAAAGCCTTCTCTGCATCTAGACTCAACACCAACGCCTGTTGCTTCGTCCGATTTGCCACATCCACCAGGTCTATGACCTTCCTGGTGTTGTCCCCCCCCTGACGGCAAGGGACAAAACCCACCTGGTCTTTATACACGAGTTGGGGCAACCATCGATTAAGCCTGGCCGCCAAGAGCTTGGTGAACATCTTCAAATCGGAGTTCAAAAGGGCTATTGGTCTATAATTAGCACAGTCCAATGGGTCCCTGGGTGGCTTGGGCAGGAGGATTAAATGGGAGTGTAGCATGGATGGAGGGATAGGGTCACCCTGAAGGAAAGAGTTAAACAAGGCGGCCATGTGTGGGAGGAGCTCCGCCGCAAACACCTTGTAATAAAAATAAGTAAAGCCGTCCGGGCCCGGTGACTTCCCGCCAGGCAGGGCTTCCAGAACTTGCTCCAGTTCCTCTGTAGTAATCTCTTCATTCAAAGCCGCGGCTGCTCCGCAAGGCAGTGAAGGGAGCTCAAGGACCGAAAAATAGTCCCCAAGTGCCTCAGCCCCGCGCGAAGCCATGCCCGGAGGAACCGGAAGGTTATAAAGCTTGTTGTAGTAATTGAAAAAAATGTCAGCTATTGAAGCGGGGTGATAGTGGATAGTGCCCTTTTCGTCGCGCAGAGCCTGAGGGCATGAGGATGTAGCGCGCTCCTTAAGCTGCCTGGCGAGTAAGGTATGAGCCTTATTACTCCTTTCATAGTATCTTTGTTTGGAAAAGGTTAGCAATTTTTCTGCTCTGCCAATTGCCAAGTCTCTCAACTTTTCCCTAAGGCTGATGACTCTCCTAAGAATAGTCAGTGATGGGGCAGCCGCCAGTCTCCCCTCCTGTAGCTTAAGATGGGCCGTTATAGAGTCCCGCTGGCTTGTGGCATTCTTTTTAGCCCTGGCGCCCTCTCTAATGCATAGTCCCCTCATCACTGCCTTGTGAGCTTCCCAGAGTGTTGCCGGCGACGTGACCGTGCCCGTGTTCAACTGAAAGAATTCGACCAGTTGCTTATTTAAAAAGGCCCTAGTGTCGGGATTTTTGATCAGAGATTCATTAAGGCGCCAATGCTGAGGCCTAGGTCGAGGACCATCTTTCTTGAAGTCCATTATGAGTGGGGAATGGTCTGACCACGTAATGGATCCCATTTCCACCCTCTCAAGACGCCCCAGCAGCTGTGAGTCAATGAAAAAATAGTCTATTCTGGTGTGCGTCTGATGCGGATGCGAGTAGAAGGAAAAGGCCTTCTCTCCCGGGTGGTCCACCCTCCAAGCGTCGTATAAAGCCCCTGATCTAATGAGCCTACGAAAGTCCCGGGACAAATTTTTCAAGGCACCCGATGGAGGGTGTCCACCCACAGAGAGTCTGTCGGCCACCTCCGAAAAAGGGATGTTAAAGTCTCCCCCCAACACCGTAGAGGCCGGTGCCAGTCCGCCTATCAGATCGAGTATTTTCTTAAGAAAGCGTATCTGCCCTTCATTAGGTGCATAAATGTTGGCCAGTATGTGCGGGGATCCCCCCAGTTGGCCCTCCAGAATCACATATCTACCCTCTGGATCGCAGTGAGAACCCGTAATTTGTAGAGGACAACTGGAGGATATTAAAATAGCAACTCCCCCCCTCTTGGAGCCCGAGTAAGCCGAGTAATGGATGGGAAAGCGGTGGGACGCAAATTTGAAAGTGTTTGATTCCACAAAATGTGTTTCTTGGATAAAGGCTATGTCTGCACCTGATGTTTTCAGTTCCTGTAGCAGCAATTTCCTCTTACGGGGTGAATTCAGACCTTTTACGTTAAGAGAGATAATGCGGGTCATATCTAAAACTTAGAAGTAAGAAAAAGCTAATGGCACACCTATACCGTCGGGGGCATGACTTCCCCTGTGAAGCCGGCCAGAGGAGACGGTCCATACGACAAAGGGCCGCAGCTCCCAGGGACTCTAGAAGGGGTGGTACCTGAAAGGACACATAAGGAAAAAACATCGGGGAGGGGGGAAGACAAGGACAAACATAGAAATGAACATGAATTAAGAACATTAACCAAAATGCATAAACCTTAGGCATAGATTCCCGGGGGGTCAATCCGGAAGGGAGAGACCTAGAGGGAGGTTCCCCAACCCGTCTGGGCTAAGAGAGCCACCCACCTCACTCCCCAGTAGCCCTCCCACGGGGGTCAGTCCAGTGGGCACGGGCCCGTGCCAAAAGGAAACAAGGGAAAAAAAACCCAAAAAACCTCAACCACTAACTCCAAGTAAGGGGACTGGGCTCCCGCCAACCCCCCTACCCCCCACGGCATCATTGTGGCTACAGCCCCCCCCTTATGCAGCTCAACAGACCCAGAGGGCCGCAGATGACACAATGGACAGTCAGAGGCTTGCTGTAGAGAGAGTCACAGTATCACAAAGCATGCTCAGCCACTGGAACTCAGAGGGTATAAGAAATAGGCACCAACCAGGTTAAGAAGTGTCCTCAACGGTGACACGGGGAGGGGAGCGACCCGCGGCCCCTACCTCCTCTCCCCCCCAAAGCCCCACGCCCTCCACCCCTCACCTTGGACCACACGGGAGGGGGCGGCCCTTCCAACCTTTGCAAGTCCCAATCTGGGATACAGACCGCTGGAATGGCCAGTGCTTCACAGAACAGAGTGGTATCTGCTGGAGTGCGAAGGGTCGCCGATTTACCCCCTCTGCGCGCTGTTAGTGCAAACGGGTAACCCCAGCGGTATGGAACCTGGTGCTCCTTCAGGCTCGTGAGGAGGGGTTTGAGGTGCCGCCTTTTCTGGAGTGTGATGCGGGAAAGATCCGGGAAAAGCTGGATTTCCTTGCCATTGAACACAGGTGCCGTGCGCCTCATTCTAGCCTTAGCCATGATCAGTTCTTTGGTGGAGAAGTCATGAATGCAACAAATGATGTCCCGGGGTTGGGTGGATAAATTCTTCGGCTGTAAAGCCCTGTGTGCCCTGTCCAGCTTGATGATGTTAGAAGGGGAAGCGTCCAACACTTCATTAAAGATGGATTGTAGTATGGAGTTTGTGTCCTCGGGCCCATCTGACTCTGGGACCCCCCTCACACGGACATTGCAACGGCGTCCTCTGTTGTCGAGATCCTCTATGTGAGACTGCATATCCTCCATAATTTTTTGTTGCGATGTTGCCAGTTTGTGTAATTCTGATACATGGGATCTGGTGATGTCATGCTCTTCCTCCAGGGATTCAATTCTGCCAGACAATTGCTGCAAATCTCTCCTCACTTCAGCTATTTCTGACCTGCAAGTTGCTTTAACCTCATGTATGAGGCATTGAAAGTCCTCTTTAGAAGGAAGTTTACTTATGAAATCATGCATGTCCTTATAGGAGGTGTCTGGCCCTTTAAGGTGAGCACCTGCAGTAATAGACACTGGAGTTTTAGTCTGGTGCTGGGGAGGTTGATCTCCACACCGAGGCCCAGAGGGGGGAAGCAGGCTGCTCTGTTCCCTGATATTACCAGCTGTGGCTGCAGTCCCTTCTTCTCCTGGCAGTGGGGAGGGCTGCCCCCCGACCTCCACCTTATCTCCCACCGCCACTATGTGCTCCTGAGCCTGCTGCTGCTGTGCCTGAGGATCCGATGCAGTGCAGGGCTGCTGAGCCAAGGCATCCCCTGTTGCAACTGCTGCAGGGACTCCTCCATTCCCCCCGTGTCCCCGCTCACCCACTCCTCCTTCTCTTGCTGCTTAGCAGGCCGGGCCGGTGCCTCCATTTCCCCTCCATGCTCCTGGGAAGATGGCGTCCGGGCCTCCCCTGGACCCTGTTCCAGGCCCAAGAAAGTATCCAGCGCCGTGGTGTGCAGCGGGGGGGCCACCGATGCCTGCTGCGATGGTTTAATCCTCCGTGGTCCCATCCTGAGAGCCGGTGAGTAGGTTTGTGCTTATGATAAGTGCTGATTTAGCTGAGGGTCAACAGGAGCTCCTCTTCCCCACGTCCACTCAGCTCAGCATCCTGGACACGCCCCCCGGATGGCATTTTTAATACTTTGAAATAAAAATTATGATGGTTTTATTCTAAGAAGAGGTTGTGCCGGATCCTTTCCTTTCCTTTCCATTGTGTTGTATAGACCACAAGTTTGTCACAAGCCGCCCTGAGGACGTGTTCACATATGGGCATGAGGGCTTTATTATGCATTTTAAATTAGGATAAAAATCCCTTTGACTGGTGATCACTGTATCAGAGTTTTTTTGTTTGTTTGTTTTTTTAATTAAAGACATAGTCCAACAGCTATATCTATAACAAAATATATGTAGGTTGATACACATTCAATATATACAATAAGAGTGGTCATTAATGGAAAATCATTGTCTTTACCACTCTCAGCTATTTTTTTTGCATTTTTTCAAATTGCTCACAGCAAGTTGGGCTGCAGTGTGTACATCGCCCTGGCCAAAAACTGATGCTCTAGCAGGATACAGCTAAACCCCCACTAAGTGGAGGCTTCACAGGTGCAGGAGAAGCAGATCACACACACACCTTCATGGAATGGAGGGGAGGTGACTGCTAGATGATAAAACTGCACACAAGTGGCTTGCATAGAGCGCTGTTCACATGCAGATGACACAGTCACAAACCCGCAGCCTATTAGGTAACGCCCTTCTATTAGATCAGGCGGGCTGCCAAGCCGTACTCCACTGTATATCATGCACGGACAGACACTCTACAATGCAAGGCCCAACAGAAAGGGGCCTGGCTGTATCCTGTACAAACAAAAAAATATGAGGTTTTTGTTGGTATTTATGGCCATAAAACGTAAGCCTACACCCTCGTCAAGGGACCTCATGTCTGTAGGTCCCTACACTAAATATAAAAAAAGCAACAATAAGAGGATAATGTCCTCCAAAAATCAAGTATTACTCACAGCAAGTTGGGCTGCAGTGTGTACATCGCCCTGGCCAAAAACTGATGCTCTAGCAGGATACAGCTAAACCCCCACTAAGTGGAGGCTTCACAGGTGCAGGAGAAGCAGATCACACACACACCTTCATGGAATGGAGGGGAGGTGACTGCTAGATGATAAAACTGCACACAAGTGGCTTGCATAGAGCGCTGTTCACATGCAGATGACACAGTCACAAACCCGCAGCCTATTAGGTAACGCCCTTCTATTAGATCAGGCGGGCTGCCAAGCCGTACTCCACTGTATATCATGCACGGACAGACACTCTACAATGCAAGGCCCAACAGAAAGGGGCCTGGCTGTATCCTGTACAAACAAAAAAATATGAGGTTTTTGTTGGTATTTATGGCCATAAAACGTAAGCCTACACCCTCGTCAAGGGACCTCATGTCTGTAGGTCCCTACACTAAATATAAAAAAAGCAACAATAAGAGGATAATGTCCTCCAAAAATCAAGTATTACTCACAGCAAGTTGGGCTGCAGTGTGTACATCGCCCTGGCCAAAAACTGATGCTCTAGCAGGATACAGCTAAACCCCCACTAAGTGGAGGCTTCACAGGTGCAGGAGAAGCAGATCACACACACACCTTCATGGAATGGAGGGGAGGTGACTGCTAGATGATAAAACTGCACACAAGTGGCTTGCATAGAGCGCTGTTCACATGCAGATGACACAGTCACAAACCCGCAGCCTATTAGGTAACGCCCTTCTATTAGATCAGGCGGGCTGCCAAGCCGTACTCCACTGTATATCATGCACGGACAGACACTCTACAATGCAAGGCCCAACAGAAAGGGGCCTGGCTGTATCCTGTACAAACAAAAAAATATGAGGTTTTTGTTGGTATTTATGGCCATAAAACGTAAGCCTACACCCTCGTCAAGGGACCTCATGTCTGTAGGTCCCTACACTAAATATAAAAAAAGCAACAATAAGAGGATAATGTCCTCCAAAAATCAAGTATTACTCACAGCAAGTTGGGCTGCAGTGTGTACATCGCCCTGGCCAAAAACTGATGCTCTAGCAGGATACAGCTAAACCCCCACTAAGTGGAGGCTTCACAGGTGCAGGAGAAGCAGATCACACACACACCTTCATGGAATGGAGGGGAGGTGACTGCTAGATGATAAAACTGCACACAAGTGGCTTGCATAGAGCGCTGTTCACATGCAGATGACACAGTCACAAACCCGCAGCCTATTAGGTAACGCCCTTCTATTAGATCAGGCGGGCTGCCAAGCCGTACTCCACTGTATATCATGCACGGACAGACACTCTACAATGCAAGGCCCAACAGAAAGGGGCCTGGCTGTATCCTGTACAAACAAAAAAATATGAGGTTTTTGTTGGTATTTATGGCCATAAAACGTAAGCCTACACCCTCGTCAAGGGACCTCATGTCTGTAGGTCCCTACACTAAATATAAAAAAAGCAACAATAAGAGGATAATGTCCTCCAAAAATCAAGTATTACTCACAGCAAGTTGGGCTGCAGTGTGTACATCGCCCTGGCCAAAAACTGATGCTCTAGCAGGATACAGCTAAACCCCCACTAAGTGAAGGCATCACAGGTGCAGGAGAAGCAGATCACACACACACCTTCATGGAATGGAGGGGAGGTGACTGCTAGATGATAAAACTGCACACAAGTGGCTTGCATAGAGCGCTGTTCACATGCAGATGACACAGTCACAAACCCGCAGCCTATTAGGTAACGCCCTTCTATTAGATCAGGCGGGCTGCCAAGCCGTACTCCACTGTATATCATGCACGGACAGACACTCTACAATGCAAGGCCCAACAGAAAGGGGCCTGGCTGTATCCTGTACAAACAAAAAAATATGAGGTTTTTGTTGGTATTTATGGCCATAAAACGTAAGCCTACACCCTCGTCAAGGGACCTCATGTCTGTAGGTCCCTACACTAAATATAAAAAAAGCAACAATAAGAGGATAATGTCCTCCAAAAATCAAGTATTACTCACAGCAAGTTGGGCTGCAGTGTGTACATCGCCCTGGCCAAAAACTGATGCTCTAGCAGGATACAGCTAAACCCCCACTAAGTGGAGGCTTCACAGGTGCAGGAGAAGCAGATCACACACACACCTTCATGGAATGGAGGGGAGGTGACTGCTAGATGATAAAACTGCACACAAGTGGCTTGCATAGAGCGCTGTTCACATGCAGATGACACAGTCACAAACCCGCAGCCTATTAGGTAACGCCCTTCTATTAGATCAGGCGGGCTGCCAAGCCGTACTCCACTGTATATCATGCACGGACAGACACTCTACAATGCAAGGCCCAACAGAAAGGGGCCTGGCTGTATCCTGTACAAACAAAAAAATATGAGGTTTTTGTTGGTATTTATGGCCATAAAACGTAAGCCTACACCCTCGTCAAGGGACCTCATGTCTGTAGGTCCCTACACTAAATATAAAAAAAGCAACAATAAGAGGATAATGTCCTCCAAAAATCAAGTATTACTCACAGCAAGTTGGGCTGCAGTGTGTACATCGCCCTGGCCAAAAACTGATGCTCTAGCAGGATACAGCTAAACCCCCACTAAGTGGAGGCTTCACAGGTGCAGGAGAAGCAGATCACACACACACCTTCATGGAATGGAGGGGAGGTGACTGCTAGATGATAAAACTGCACACAAGTGGCTTGCATAGAGCGCTGTTCACATGCAGATGACACAGTCACAAACCCGCAGCCTATTAGGTAACGCCCTTCTATTAGATCAGGCGGGCTGCCAAGCCGTACTCCACTGTATATCATGCACGGACAGACACTCTACAATGCAAGGCCCAACAGAAAGGGGCCTGGCTGTATCCTGTACAAACAAAAAAATATGAGGTTTTTGTTGGTATTTATGGCCATAAAACGTAAGCCTACACCCTCGTCAAGGGACCTCATGTCTGTAGGTCCCTACACTAAATATAAAAAAAGCAACAATAAGAGGATAATGTCCTCCAAAAATCAAGTATTACTCACAGCAAGTTGGGCTGCAGTGTGTACATCGCCCTGGCCAAAAACTGATGCTCTAGCAGGATACAGCTAAACCCCCACTAAGTGGAGGCTTCACAGGTGCAGGAGAAGCAGATCACACACACACCTTCATGGAATGGAGGGGAGGTGACTGCTAGATGATAAAACTGCACACAAGTGGCTTGCATAGAGCGCTGTTCACATGCAGATGACACAGTCACAAACCCGCAGCCTATTAGGTAACGCCCTTCTATTAGATCAGGCGGGCTGCCAAGCCGTACTCCACTGTATATCATGCACGGACAGACACTCTATTTTTTTGTTTGTACAGGATACAGCCAGGCCCCTTTCTGTTGGGCCTTGCATTGTAGAGTGTCTGTCCGTGCATGATATACAGTGGAGTACGGCTTGGCAGCCCGCCTGATCTAATAGAAGGGCGTTACCTAATAGGCTGCGGGTTTGTGACTGTGTCATCTGCATGTGAACAGCGCTCTATGCAAGCCACTTGTGTGCAGTTTTATCATCTAGCAGTCACCTCCCCTCCATTCCATGAAGGTGTGTGTGTGATCTGCTTCTCCTGCACCTGTGAAGCCTCCACTTAGTGGGGGTTTAGCTGTATCCTGCTAGAGCATCAGTTTTTGGCCAGGGCGATGTACACACTGCAGCCCAACTTGCTGTGAGTAATACTTGATTTTTGGAGGACATTATCCTCTTATTGTTGCTTTTTTTATATTTAGTGTAGGGACCTACAGACATGAGGTCCCTTGACGAGGGTGTAGGCTTACGTTTTATGGCCATAAATACCAACAAAAACCTCATATTTTTTTGTTTGTACAGGATACAGCCAGGCCCCTTTCTGTTGGGCCTTGCATTGTAGAGTGTCTGTCCGTGCATGATATACAGTGGAGTACGGCTTGGCAGCCCGCCTGATCTAATAGAAGGGCGTTACCTAATAGGCTGCGGGTTTGTGACTGTGTCATCTGCATGTGAACAGCGCTCTATGCAAGCCACTTGTGTGCAGTTTTATCATCTAGCAGTCACCTCCCCTCCATTCCATGAAGGTGTGTGTGTGATCTGCTTCTCCTGCACCTGTGAAGCCTCCACTTAGTGGGGGTTTAGCTGTATCCTGCTAGAGCATCAGTTTTTGGCCAGGGCGATGTACACACTGCAGCCCAACTTGCTGTGAGTAATACTTGATTTTTGGAGGACATTATCCTCCTATTGTTGCTTTTTTTATATTTAGTGTAGGGACCTACAGACATGAGGTCCCTTGACGAGGGTGTAGGCTTACGTTTTATGGCCATAAATACCAACAAAAACCTCATATTTTTTTGTTTGTACAGGATACAGCCAGGCCCCTTTCTGTTGGGCCTTGCATTGTAGAGTGTCTGTCCGTGCATGATATACAGTGGAGTACGGCTTGGCAGCCCGCCTGATCTAATAGAAGGGCGTTACCTAATAGGCTGCGGGTTTGTGACTGTGTCATCTGCATGTGAACAGCGCTCTATGCAAGCCACTTGTGTGCAGTTTTATCATCTAGCAGTCACCTCCCCTCCATTCCATGAAGGTGTGTGTGTGATCTGCTTCTCCTGCACCTGTGAAGCCTCCACTTAGTGGGGGTTTAGCTGTATCCTGCTAGAGCATCAGTTTTTGGCCAGGGCGATGTACACACTGCAGCCCAACTTGCTGTGAGTAATACTTGATTTTTGGAGGACATTATCCTCTTATTGTTGCTTTTTTTATATTTAGTGTAGGGACCTACAGACATGAGGTCCCTTGACGAGGGTGTAGGCTTACGTTTTATGGCCATAAATACCAACAAAAACCTCATATTTTTTTGTTTGTACAGGATACAGCCAGGCCCCTTTCTGTTGGGCCTTGCATTGTAGAGTGTCTGTCCGTGCATGATATACAGTGGAGTACGGCTTGGCAGCCCGCCTGATCTAATAGAAGGGCGTTACCTAATAGGCTGCGGGTTTGTGACTGTGTCATCTGCATGTGAACAGCGCTCTATGCAAGCCACTTGTGTGCAGTTTTATCATCTAGCAGTCACCTCCCCTCCATTCCATGAAGGTGTGTGTGTGATCTGCTTCTCCTGCACCTGTGAAGCCTCCACTTAGTGGGGGTTTAGCTGTATCCTGCTAGAGCATCAGTTTTTGGCCAGGGCGATGTACACACTGCAGCCCAACTTGCTGTGAGTAATACTTGATTTTTGGAGGACATTATCCTCTTATTGTTGCTTTTTTTTTTTTATTTTTTCAAATTGGAAAAAATCTGCGGTCATCTTTAAAGGGAACCTGTCAGGTGCAATATACACACAGAACCACGAGCAGTTCTGGGTGCATATTGCTAATCCCTGCCTAAAGCGGGCTTTACACGCTGTGACATCGCTAATGCGGAGTCGTTGGGGTCATGGAATTCGTGACGCACATCCGGCCGCATTAGCGATGCCGTTGCGTGTGACACCGATAAGCGATTTTGCATCGTTGCAAAAACGTGCAAAATCGCTAATCGGCGACATGGGGGTCCATTCTCAAATCTCGTTACTGCAGCAGTAACGAGGTTGTTCCTCGTTCCTGCAGCAGCACACATCGCTCCGTGTGACACCGCAGGAACTTGGAAGCTCTCTTTACCTGCCTCCCGGCCGCTATGAGGAAGGAAGGAGGTGGGCGGGATGTTACTTCCCGCTCAGCTCCGCCCCTCCGCTGCTATTGGGCGGCGGTTCAGTGACGTCGCTGTGACGCCGCACGGACCGCCCCCTTAGAAAGGAGGCGGTTCGCCCATCACAGCGACGTCGCCGGACAGGTATGTATGTGTGACGGCTGTTGTGCGGCACGGGCAGCGATTTGCCCGTGTCGCGCAACAGATGGGGGCGGGTACCCACACTAGCGATATCGGGACCGATATCGCAGTGTGTAAAGTAGCCTTAACTGTCCCTGTATCTAGTAGCATAGATAAAGAGATCTTTAGAAAAAGTATTTCTAAGGGTCCCATATGATATGCTAATGAGGCCAGCGACTAGTCATGAGAGCATTAAGGTACCGTCACACTAAGCGACGCTCCAGCGATCCCACCAGCAAACTGACCTGGCAGGGATCGCTAGAGCGTCGCTACACGGGTTGCTGGTGAGCTGTCAAACAGGCAGATCTCACCAGCAACCAGTGACCATCCCCCAGCCAGCAGCGACGCGTGGAAGCGATGCTGCGCTTGGTAACTAAGGTAAATATCGGGTAACCAACTTAATATTTACCTTGGTTACCAGCGCACACTGCTTAGCGCTGGCTCCCTGCACTCCTAGCCAGAGTACACATCAGGTTAATTACCCGAAGTGTAGTCTGGCTATGTGTGCAGAGAACAGGAGCTGGCACTGACAGCGTGAGTGCGGCAGACGCTGGTAACGAAGGTAAATATCGGGTAACCAAGGAAAGGGCTTCTTGGTTACCCGATATTTACATTGGTTACCAGCGTCCGCAGAAGCCGGCTCCCTGCTCACTGCACATTCAGTTGTTGCTCTCTCGCTGTCACACACAGCGATGTGTGCTTCACAGCGGGAGAGCAACAACTAAAAAATGGTCAAGGACATTCAGCAACAACCAGCGACTTCACAGCAGTGGCCAGGTTGTTGCTGGATGTCACACACAGCAACATCGCTAGCAAGTTGTGCCTCAATTTTTGGAGGATATTTTCCTCTTTTTGTTGCTATGTTTATATTTAGTGTAGGGACCTACAAGCATGAGGTTCCGTGACGCGGGTTGTAGGCTTACGTTTTTATGGCCATAAATACCAACAAAAACCTCATATTTATTTTTTTTGGACAGGATACAGCCAGGCCCCTTTCTGTTGGGCCTTGCACTGTAGAGTGTCTGTCCGTGCATGATACACAGTGGGGTACGGCTTGGCAGCCCGCCTGATCTAATAGTATGGGCGTCACTTAATAGGCTGCGGGTTTGTGACTGTGTTATCTGCATATGTGAACAGCGCTCTATGCAAGCCACTAGTCTGCAGTTTTATCATCTAGCAATCGCCCTCCTCCATTCCATGGAGGTGTGTGTGTGATTTGTTCTTCCTGGACCTGTGACGCTTCCACTTTAGTGGGGGTTTAGCTGTATCCTGTTAGAGTACTAGTTTTTGGCCAGGGCGATGTACACACTGCAGCCCATCTTGCTGTAATGTAATAATAAGTAATACTTAATTTTTGGAGGATATTTTCCTCTTTTTGTTGCTATGTTTACAAGTTGTGCCTCAGCAGCGATGTTGCTAGCGATGTTGCTTAGTGTGACGGTACCTTTACTTCCCCTGGCTAGTTGGCCCCCTTATTATGTTTGTATGCCCCTCTAGATGTGCTAACATGCTAATGAATGCGCAGCGTGAGAGGATGCTCGTGCTCACCTCTCTGTTGCCATCGCGTCCGTATCCTGGATTTCAGCTCAGTACGCATAATCCCGGACTTTCGGGCATGTGCACTACATAGGTTTGAAGACGGGACGCATACACCCAGCTTCATAGTGCGCATGCCCGAAAGTCCGGGATTATGCGCACTGAGCCAAAATTCAGGACTCTGATGCGATGGCAGCAGAGAGGTGAGTGTGACCATCCTCTAACTCTGCGCATTCATTAGCATGTTAGGAGGACCAGGAGAAGTAATACCCTTTCGACTAGTCCCTGGCCTCATTAGCATATGATAACAGATCTTTAGATATACAGTACGTTTTCTAAAGATCTCTTTATGTATGCTACTAGATACAGGGACAGTTAGGCAGGGATTAGCACTTAGGGTGCAGTACTCATCCTGGATTCAGGGGAGGTCGGTACCGGTTCACCATACATCATCTCACACACACAACCAGGTTGGCCTCCCCACTGGGGACCGGCTAGGGTTGGGTCTTAAGGCAGTCACCAAACATGGGGGCAGCCACCCACTAGCGACAGGGAACTGGGGGAGGAACAGCCACCAAGGGGAGTCAGGAGCAACACAACAGTTAGAGAGTTCTCCAGCAGAAGAGGAAGAGAGCAGTCGTGTTTTACCAGTGGCTCAGGTGGGATGCATGAGTCAATACGGTCTCCGAGAGGAGAGCTTGATTGCTCCCTCGAAAACTGTGCTAAGCAGGGTGCAGAATCCTAGGGTGGATCATACTTTAGATTGTCCACTAAAATCTGCAGGCCAGAGGGATTGCACGTCCCTCCGGCCCCCACAGTTCCTGGAGCACAGTGCTACATAGGGTCCAGGGTCGTGTTCCAAAGCAGGCCCCACAACGGACCCGTGGCACCTGCATACAGGACAGAAGTAAACACTTTTCAAGAATCGGGGTCCCCAAGAAGCTTCAGGCCACAGGGATCCAACACCAAGAGCATGGAGGAAGGGCCCACCGTCCACTGTACCGGTTTTGACCTCCAACGGATCCGGGACCGACTGGGGCCCATCACGGCGGTGTCCGGCATCTCCCTGGTAAACCAGGACTGTGAGTAAAGAAAACCTTGAACCCGCAGAGACTGTGTCTGCCTGTCCTTGCCGGCGCCGCCGCCCCATGCTTCGGCGCCTGCCATTACTACTCCCCTCATCATCCTTCCCGAGTCCCGCTCCAGTGGTGAGGAGCAGAAACATCTCAGCTGCTTTTACCATCCGCCCCGGAGGACAGCAACAGCAGCGGCGGCTAATTCCATGGCCGCATACCGCAGGTGGTGTCACAAAATTAAACCTCCATTATCGTCATCACCCCCCCTGCTTTATTGTACACCTTGCGGCCACGAAACCAGGCAAAAAGGGCCAACCCGTGACATCCCCCTGACCCGACATCACCAGCCCGGTGATGAGTAACTTAACCCCTTGCCCCAGACAGGTTCACTGATCTATACAGTGATAGTTTGGATATAACCCATAACCAGTATCTGTAGCGTGTAGACTATCTATATATTTAATGTGACTCACACATTGGAAGATCCACCAGATCTGACATGAAGAATACCATTGAAAACTATAATAGACCCCCATATAACTCTGTAAATCATTGAAGTCTGTCCAGAAGTGCAATGCTGTTTCCATTATGAAGTTAAATGTCATTTATTTTAATATTTAAAAGTTTATTAGTCAATACAGTGAAATAAGTTAAAAGGTTTGCAACAAGTTTCAAAGTTATTACGAAATGAAGAAAAAAATCCAGCTTCTAAAATTCCAAGTTTATTCCAAAAATGGATATTAAAATCATGATAAAAGCAGTGTGTTTCAAATGCTACAATGCGTCGTTTTACAAGCTCAAAAAGGACACATTGAAACGCGTTGCTTTCATCATTATTTTAATATCTATTTTTTTTTTTTAAATAAACTTTTGGAATTTTAGAAGCTAGAGTTTTTTCTTCATTTCTGGATATCCGCGTTTGGTTTAACAGACATTTCTTGCTTCAATTGAGTTGGTGGGTGAGCTGTATTTTCCCATCCCTTTTCCCATTCTTGTGTTAAAGTTATTACCCTAGATAGATTAGACGGTAACTTGCCGATCAGTGGGGTTCTATTGCCGAGGACCCCAAACTATCTGGAGAACAGGACTACCGACCACCCCATGTGTGTGTAGCAGAGGATAACCATGTGCTCCTCCGCTGCATTCCTCGTCTATGGCATTGCTGGGGATAGCCAAGTACAGTGCTCAGCTATCCTTGGCAATCTCATGGACGATGAGACCACTCCATTCAGACAAGGCTTTGGAGCCCCATTCTCAGAAGATCCTGCGGTCAAACCTGCAATGATCACCAAGTTATCACCCGTATGGATAGCCAATAACTTTTTAAAACTTTACATATTTCCTTTAAATGGTGAAATATGATATCATAAAATAAAGCATTACTTTAGGAGAATAACATAAATCTCTACATTTTAAAATCAAATTATAATATTTAGCTAAATAAAATGCTTTACATTTTTCTTTGTTGTGTGTTCTCTCTCTTCTGATGGTTATTTGGAGGATTTGGGAGTGAGTAGTGCGGATTACGGTAATATATTTTACAACTGATGAATTTGTTGTTGTATTATAACAATTAAAAACAAAAGAAATAGTCCCCAAAACGATAACCCATAGGAAACATTTTCCATCATATATAGCTTCACTTACTTCAATTCTAATTCACTCCTAATAATGTAATTCAAAGAAGAAATTTAATGTCAGTTATCACAGAAACCTCTTAAAAAGGTCAGATTTTAGAGGATCTATGTTGGCCCTTTCAATGGAGCATTGCTGGGGAATGCACAAGTCATTCAAGTTAATTGTGTTATCATTAAACATATGGATTATGATCCTGATTCATCATTTGCAGTTTGTTTTTTTTATTCACTTTTTTTTGTCATGAGATATTCGCTAAAATTTATTATGCCAAATTCATCAAAATGGCAGACGCGGTTCATAAAAAAGAGTTTCTTTCCTGTCATTAACCTTTTTTGAAACTTTCTGAGTAAAGAATTTCATCTGTTTCAAAATATTTTTTTTAAAAAACTTGCAAAAAACTACAGCAGGCACAGAGTTGCGCAAAATTTTACAACTTTTTAAAAAAGTGCAATTGATGAATAAGGTAAAAACATCCAGAATAATTAAACTCCATCCACAAAGTAGAGAGAAAAAAATACAAACACGGAGGCAAATATAAAACAGACTTCAAAAACAGTGCAAATAGAATAAGAATCGAGTGCAAAAAAAAATAAAACAGGAAACAAACAAAACTAGACAAAAAAAACAGGTATAAAGGCATTGACGACTAAAGGACAAAGTCTTTTTTTTCTTTTCAAGAGAAAGGATCAAAATATATTGTATAGTCAGATCTTTTTATTCCCTTTGTGCCCACTTCTACTAGATATTAAAAAAATCTATTGCTTATTTTATGTGTTTATTGAATGTACACAATGGTGTATAAGATAGAGGATAGGAGGTGAGTAAAGCTGGCCATGCACATTATATTAAAGAGGTTGTCCGGTCTAAAGGCCCAGTCACACTAAACAACTTACCAGAAATCCCAACAACGATACAACCTGATAGGGATCGCTGGTAAGTTGCTAGGAGGTCGCTGGTGAGATGTCACACTAAGCGACGCTCCAGCGATCCCACCAGCAACCTGACCTGGCAGGGATCGCTGGAGCGTCACTACACGTGGAAGCATGCTGCGCTTGCTAACTAAGGTAAATATCAGGTAACCAACCCGATATTTACCTTGGTTACCAGCGCACATCGCTTAGCGCTGGCTCCCTGCACACCTAGCCACAGTACACATCGGGTTAATTACCCGATGTGTACTCTGCTACGTGTGCAGGCAGCAGGGAGCCGGCCGGCTTCTGCGGACGCTGGTAACCACGGTAAACATCGGGTAACCAAGAAGCCCTTCCCTTGGTTACCCGATATTTACCTTCGTTACCAGCGTCCGCCGCTCTCACACTGCCAGTGCCGGCTCCCTGTTCCCTGCACTCCTAGCCACAGTACACATCGGGTTAATTACCCGATGTGTACTCCGGCTACGTGTGCAGAGAGCAGGGAGCAGGCACTGACAGCTGAGAGCGGCGGACGCTGGTAACGAAGGTAAATATCGGGTAACCAAGGGAAGGGCTTCTTGGTTACCCGATATTTACATTGGTTACCAGTGTCCGTAGAAGCCGACTCCTGCTCACTACACATTTAGTTGTTGCTCTGTCGCTGTCACACACAGCGATGTGTGCTTCACAGCGGGAGAGCAACAACTAAAAAATGGTCCAGGACATTCAGCAACAACTAACGACCTCACAGCAGGGGCCAGGTTGTTGCTGGATGTCACACACAGCAACATCGCTAGCAAGTTGTGCCTTAGCAGCGATGTTGCTAGTGATGTTGCTTAATGTGACGGTACCTTAAATCCACAAGTCTATGATCACTCTGTGTCACGCTATGTGTCACTCTGTGTGACTGCAGACTTGTGAATCATTACATGGTATAGACTGTGCACTGTGAGGATTCGCTGGTTTCAGAGCCAGGAACGATGGTCACGTGGCCATGAGTATTTAATATGCATAGTCCCGGCCAGAATCCAACTAGATGTGCATGGCCTCGCTCAATGCAAGTGTCTTGAGTTAGGTCTTCCCCCTAGTCAGATTCTGGCCAGGAAAATGATTATTGCATACTCGTAGTCTCGTGACCGCCATTTCCATGCTCTGGAGCCGGCGAACCCTCACAGCGAACAGTGGATAAATTGCAGACTTATGGATTTATGCCATAAAAAATCTTTACTCAATCTAAGGAATATAGGAGTCTAAAGAATTTCCCCCAACAGATGATATTGGACTCACGTTTATGGCCAATTTTAGAAAATCCAAGTGGTCCAAACCACTCTGCATTATGGGTAGGTGGGAAAATATAGTGAAGGGGGTTGCAGTCTAAGCTTTAGCCTAGGAACACTCAAAAGGTCCCTTTTGTCCATTTGAGAAGACCAATACATAACCCTTGATTATTGAGGTCCCTGTTGGAAATTTTGCATTGAGGCCATGAGCTTCAAGCTATGCTACTGAGTATGGGGCCCACATATTCCAATTGGAAGCTGTGTATGATCTAAAGCCCCACATACACATTGGATAGCTGATTGATGTATGGCCAAGTGTCCGCACGACAGCCATCTCAGCCGTCTCTCCCATACACAAGAGCACTTGTTCGGCCAAGTCCTTCTGTGCTTTTTATGAGACAGCCGCCGTCAGCCATCTCTACCAGCGGCTTATCTCTGGGAGAACCAAGCATCTGCAGTCTGAAATTAGGCATGCTCAAGTCGACAAACTCTCTTGACAATCAGTCGACCAAACCTTTTGATATACTCAAGTGCAGCCAACATTAGGCTAATGTGTATGATCGGCTTAAAACTATTTTTGGGACACAGGTAGCATCACAGCAGGTGATATATCTCATATACTGGAGGACATACAACAAATCAGGAATAGTCATTAGGAGCTAGAAAATATAACAAGACAGATCCGAATATAAAGACAACACTAGAATCTACAACATATCACTTGCTTCTTGTCCTATTGTAGAAAGCCTGATTCCTTGTTGTCTTGCTTGTATCTCCCAGGATCCATATTCTGAAGGAGACATTTTTGTGCAGGGTGTGATGCTATGTAGGAAGGCTCTGCGGAAGTTACGGGATGTCAAGTTGTACAGCAGTGGGGTAAGACAAGCACTGAGGTAGTAGAAACTATTAGTAATGGGCTGTAAGGTGATATAAGAGCGGTAATAAGTCTCTGTCCATTGATCTTTACTCCTCAATACAGTCATGAGCCTCCGCGATTGAAATGGTAACCAGCACACAGCCAGCACACCTACAATACAGCCTGGAATTAGAGAGAGATTATTAAAACAGACGTGTCCAATAATATTTATTTATACATCGCACCTATATAAAACATAGAAGAAATAATAATAAATATGAAACAATAAAAAAAACAATAAAAGAAATTCTGACCATGTGAGCCAATTTTACGAGGGAAAAAAATGTCCATACCCGTAGGAAAAGAGCATGGTTCTCAGCGTCAGATTATAGTTCATGCGGTAGGAAGTGATACAGAAATCTATACTTAAGCTGGTGTCACACTAAGCGACAGCGACAACGACGTCGCTGTTACGTCACCATTTTCGGTGACGTAACAGCGACCTTGTAAGTCGCTGTTATGATCGCTGCTTAGCTGTCAAACACAGCAGAAGCAGCGATCATAACGTCGCTGTGCTACATGTGCAGAGAGCAGGGAGCCGCGCTTAGCGCTGGCTCCTTGCTCTCCTAGGTACAGTACACATCGGGTTAATTAACCCGATGTGTGCTGCAGCTACATGCCACAGTGCAGAGAGCAAGGAGCCGCGCACACTGCTTAGCGCTGGCTCCTTGCTCTCCTTGCTACAGTATACATCGGGTTAATTACCCGATGCATACTGCAGCCACATGTCACAGTGCAGAGAGCAAGGAGCCGCGCACAATGCTTAGCGCTGGCTCCTTGCTCTCCTTGCTACAGTATACATCGGGTTAATTACCCGATGCATACTGCAGCCACATGTCACAGTGCAGGAGCCGGCACTGGCAGCAAGAGCGGAGGCTGGTAACCAGCGTAAACATCGGGTAACCAGGGAAAGGTCTTCCCTTGGTTACCCGATGTTTACGCTGGTTACAGCTTACCGCAGCTGCCAGTGCCGGCTCCTGATCGCTTCATTTCGTCGCTCTCTCGCTGTCACACACAGCGATGTGTGTGTCACAGCGGGAGAGTGACGACCAAAAAATGAAGCTGGACATTCAGCAACGACCGGCGACCTCACAGCAGGGGCCAGGTCGTTGCTGGATGTCACACACAGCGACAGCGACGGGACGTCGCTGCAACGTCACAGAAAATGGTGACGTAGCAGCGACGTCGTTGTCGTCGTCGTTATGTGTGACACCACCTTTACAGTGCCTACAAGTAGTATTCAACCCCCTGCAGATTTAGCAGGTTTACACATTCGGAATTAACTTGGCATTGTGACATTTGGACTGTAGATCAGCCTGGAAGTGTGAAATGCACTGCAGCAAAAAAGAATGTTATTTCTTTTTTATTTTTTTTTTTAAATTGAGAAAAGTTTATTCAGAGGGTCATTTATTATTCAACCCCTCAAACCACCAGAATTCTGTTTGGTTCCCCTAAAGTATTAAGAAGTATTTCAGGCACAAAGAACAATGAGCTTCACATGTTTGGATTAATTATCTCTTTTTCCAGCCTTTTCTGACTAATTAAGACCCTCCCCAAACTTGTGAACAGCACTCATACATGGTCAACATGGGAAAGACAAAGGAGCATTCCAAGGCCATCAGAGACAAGATCGTGGAGGGTCACAAGGCTGGCAAGGGGTACAAAACTCTTTCCAAGGAGTTGGGCCTACCTGTCTCCACTGTTGGGAGCATCATCCGGAAGTGGAAGGCTTATGGAACTACTGTTAGCCTTCCATGGCCTGGACAGCCTTTGAAAGTTTCCTCCCGTGCCGAGTCCAGGCTTGTCCGAAGAGTCAAGGCTAACCCAAGGACAACAAGGAAGGAGCTCCGGGAAGATCTCATGGCAGTGGGGACATTGGTTTCAGTCAATACCATAAGTAACGTACTCCACCGCAATGGTCTCCGTTCCAGACGAGCCCGTAAGGTACCTTTACTTTCAAAGCGTCATGTCAAGGCTCGTCTACAGTTTGCTCATGATCACTTGGAGGACTCTGAGACAGACTGGTTCAAGGTTCTCTGGTCTGATGAGACCAAGATCGAGATCTTTGGTGCCAACCACACACGTGACGTTTGGAGACTGGATGGCACTGCATACGACCCCAAGAATACCATCCCTACAGTCAAGCATGGTGGTGGCAGCATCATGCTGTGGGGCTGTTTCTCAGCCAAGGGGCCTGGCCATCTGGTCCGCATCCATGGGAAGATGGATAGCACGGCCTACCTGGAGATTTTGGCCAAGAACCTCCGCTCCTCCATCAAGGATCTTAAGATGGGTCATCATTTCATCTTCCAACAAGACAACGACCCAAAGCACACAGCCAAGAAAACCAAAGCCTGGTTCAAGAGGGAAAAAAATCAAGGTGTTGCAGTGGCCTAGTCAGTCTCCTGACCTTAACCCAATTGAAAACTTGTGGAAGGAGCTCAAGATTAAAGTCCACATGAGACACCCAAAGAACCTAGATAACTTGGAGAAGATCTGCATGGAGGAGTGGGCCAAGAAAACTCCAGAGACCTGTGCCGGCCTGATCAGGTCTTATAAAAGATGATTATTAGCTGTAATTGCAAACAAGGGTTATTCCACAAAATATTAAACCTAGGGGTTGAATAATAATTGACCCACACTTTTATGTTGAAAATTTATTAAAATTTAACTGAGCAACATAACTTGTTGGTTTGTAAGATTTATGCATCTGTTAATAAATCCTGCTCTTGTTTGACGTTTGCAGGCTCTAACTTATTTGCATCTTATCAAACCTGCTAAATCTGCAGGGGGTTGAATACTACTTGTAGGCACTGTATAAGGATACAAAGTAAGTTTTCATGCTATAAGCACTTATTATGCATAGTGGATTTACGAAAAAGAATGTAATTGGTGGGTGACATGCAGGTGCATCTCAATAGATTAGAATATCGTCAAAAAGTTAATTTATTTCAGTAATTCAATACAAAAAGAGAAACACATATATTATATAGAGTCATTACACACAGAGTGATCTATTTCAAGTGTTTATTTCTGTTAATGTTGATGATTATGGCTTACAGGCATTGAAAACCTAAAAGTTGTTATTTCATAAAATTAGAATAATTACCACAAAACACCTGCAAAGGCATCCTAAGCGTTTAAAATGGTCCCTTAGTCTGGTTCAGTAGGCTACACAATCATTGGTAAGACGTCTGACTTGACAAATGTCCAGAAGGCAGTCATTGACACACTCCACAAGGAGGGTTATCCACAAAAGGTCATTGTTAAAGAAGCTGGATGTTCACAGAGTGCTGTATCTAAGCATATTAATGGAAAGTAGAGTGGAAGGAAAAAATGTGGTAGAAAAAGGTGCACAAGCAACTGGGATAACTGCAGCCTTGATAAGATTGTTAAGAAAAGGCCATTCAGAAATTTAGGGGAGATTTACAAGGAGTGGACTGCTGCTGGAGTCAGTGCTTAAAGAGCCACCACACACAGACATATCCAAGACATGGGCTACAACTGTCGCATTCCTTGTATCAAGCCACTTGTGACCAATAGACAGCACCAGAAGTGTCTTACCTGGGCCAAGGTGAAAAATAACTGGACTGTTGTTCAGTGGTCCAAGGTGTTGTTTTCAGAGTAAAGAGAGTTTTGCATTTCATTTGGAAATCAAGGTCCTATAGTCTGGAGGAAGAGTGGAGAGGCCACATCCAAGCTGCTTGAGGTCTAGTGTGAAGTCTGTGAAATCAGTGATGGTTTGGGGAGCCATGTCATCTGCTGGTGTAGGTCCACTGTGTTTTATCAAGACCAAAGTCAGTGCAGCCGTCTACCAGGAAATTTTAGAGCACTTCATGCTTCCCTCTGCCGACAAGCTTTTTGGAGATGGAAATTTAATTTTCCAGCAGAACTTGGCACCTGTCCACACTGCCAAAAGTACCAATACCTGGTTTCATAATCACAGTATCACTGTGCTTGATTGGCCAGCAAACTCGCCTGACCTAAACCCCATAATCTATGGGGTATTGTCAAGAGGAAGATGAGAGACACCAAACCCAATAATGAAGACGAGCTGAAGGCTGCTATCAAACCTACCTGGACTTCCATAATACCTCAGCAGTGCCACAGGCTGATCGCCTGCATGCCATGTCCCATTGATGTAGTAATTCATGCAAAAGGAGCCTCGACCAAGTAGTGAGTGCATTTATTGTACATACTTTTCAGTAGGCCAACATTTCATGGCGCTGCACGGCGTTCACTCTGCTCCAGCGGCTTTTCCTTTTTTGAAAAAGCCGGCCGCTCATTAAACAATCTCGTATTCCCTGCTTTTCCCCGCCCACCGGCAAATATGATTGGTTGCAGTGAGACACGCCCACATGCTGAGTGACAGCTGTGTCACTGCACCCAATCACAGCAGCCGGTGGGCGTGTCTATACTGTGTAGTAAAATAAATAAATAAATAATTAAAAAATCCGGCGTGAGGTCCCCCCAATTTTAATACCAGCCAGATAAAGCCATACGGCTAAAGGCTGGTATTCTCAGGATGGGGAGCTCCACGTTATGGGGAGCCCCCCAGCCTAACAATATCAGTCAGCAGCCGCCCAGAATTGCCGCATACATTAGATGCGACAGTTCTGGGACTGTACCCGGCTCTTCCCGATTTGCCCTGGTGCGTTGGCAAATCGGGGTCATAAGGAGTTATTGGCAGCCCATAGCTGCCAATAAGTCCTAGATTAATCATGTCAGGCGTTTATGAGACACCCTCCATGATTAATCTGTAAATTACAGTTAAAAAACACACACCCGAAAAATCCTTTATTAGAAATAAAAAACACTATCAAATTCCCTCATTACCAATTTATTACCCACAACAAAGCCCTCCTTGTCCGGCGTACTCCACGGTCCTCCAGCGTCGCATCCAGCTCTGCTGCATGCAGGTGACAGGAGCAGCAGAAGACACAGCCGCTCCTGTCACCTGCCCGCAGCTAATGAAGAGAGCCGTGTGATCGGCTGAGCTGTCACTGAGGTTACCTGGATCCAGCGGTGGATGCAGCGGTGGCCGCGGGTAACCTCAGTGACAGCTCAGCTGATCGCACTACTCACCGCCGCTCCGGTCAGCTCCACACAGCAAATGAGGTGAGTAGCGCGATCAGCTGAGCTGTCACTGAGGTTACCCGCGGCCACCGCTGCATCCACCGCTGGATCCAGGTAACCTCAGTGACAGCTCAGCCGATCACACGGCTCTCTTCATTAGCTGCGTGCAGGTGACAGGAGCGGCTGTGTCTTCTGCTGCTCCTGTCACCTGCATGCAGCAGAGCTGGATGCGACGTTGGAGGACCCTGGATTACGCCGGACAAGGAGGGCTTTGTTGTGGGTAATAAATTGGTAATGAGGGAATGTGCTTGTGTTTTTTATTTCTAATAAAGGATTTTTCGGGTGTGTGTTTTTTAACTGTAATTTACAGATTAATCATGGAAGGTATCTCGGGGTGACGCCTGACATGATTAATCTAGGACTTATTGGCAGCTATGGGCTGCCAATAACTCCTTATTACCCCGATTTGCCAACGCACCAGGGCAAATCGGGAAGAGCCGGGTACAGTCCCAGAACTGTCGCATCTAATGAATGCGGCAATTCTGGGCGGCTGTTTGCTGATATTGTTAGGCTGGGGGGCTCCCCATACCGTGGAGCTCCCCATCCTGAGAATACCAGCCTGCAGCCGTATGGCTTTATCTGGCTGGTATTAAAATAGGGGGGAACCGCACGCCGGATTTTTTAATAATTTATTTATTTACACGGCACACAGAGCCGCGCAGCATTAAATCAAGTCGGGTGAAGTTCACCTGCTGTCCCCAACGACCAGCTAATCGCTCTGCAGGTCCGGATCGCTGTTAGGTCGTTGGCCAGGTCTGCCTGTTTGACAGCTCACCAGAGACTTTGTAGCGATCCCGGCTATGTTGAGATCGCAGGTTGGATCGCTAGAAAGTCTCAGTGTGTAAACCCAGCATTAGGCTATTTGGTCAAATGTAGTTAGTGGTTGTTACAATAACATCTTATCTTATATATTTATGACACATCCAAAAGATATGCCATCAATGTACAATAGATCGAGGTCCACTTATGGGACCTGGATCTATCTCAAGAACACATTCTGCTGTCAGAAGAGAGGGTCGGCATTCTTATGAAAACGAATGGGAATTCTGACCACCTCCCCACTGATGCTGCACGTGTTAAGAGCCCATTCTTAAGATACAGGTAGGTCTCTTTAGTGCTAACTATATCTTTTATACATTTATGGCATATCTAGTGGATATGCCATATGCATACAAGATAGGAATACCTCTGTAAGCAAACTTCCCAACTTTCAAAGAAGATTATGCAAAAGAGGAATACCCCTGAAGATAACATCTGAATAGACTATCAAAGGTCTCATACAAGGGGAAGTTTCTGCCTACCACAAATTAGCCTTTTCAATTATGAATTAACTGTATAAATGATGCATTGGTTCAATAGAATATCATTTAATAAAGAAGAGGGTTTAGGAAGGTTTATATTGTAGCAAACAGATCGAAGCCCATTGATATTTCATAAGTAACAGTACCCTGAAGTACTATGTATATACAGTATGTATATACACATATACACTATACCTTCAGAAAACTTTTGGCCTGCCATACAGATGTGTCAAAACTTTTGATTGGTGAAGGTGCAGGTGCAGGGCCCCCCACCAATCATTACCAAGAAAGGGCAGAAGTACTCAGCTAAGTACAACTTTCCAAGACTGAAGGTGGGCTCCATAGTAAGTCTATGGTCCTCATAAATTAATTTAGATTTCTAATGAAATAGGTCTATTAATATATTTTATGAAGGGAAAGAAAGCATTACATAGAGAACATGAAACTTGAGAGTTCTCCTATTCTCCCACTGGCGCTCTTTGTATAGCAGTGTCTGCATTAGGAGGGAGACTTTATAAAACTAGTGCAAGAAAAAAGTGCAACAGATGCCCATAGAAGCCCATCAGACCCCAGTTCACTTTGGTAGTTCAGAACTTACCTAGCAGTCTGGCATTTTGTCTGCGGACAGCCACATTTCCACCACAGAACCTGCCCAATCGCTGTATAGATCCATTAGGTCCTCTAATTTCCAAACTGTTGTTCCTGTTCCCCTGTAGCGTTCTCTTGATGTTCCAACAGGTTATGGCCACCGCCAACAATACTCCCAGGTATGTAATGAAGGATGCCCAGACACTGGCCTTAAAGAGCCATACCCATGAATTCAATGGTGTACACACTGATACTTGTTTTTCCTCAACTGTTTTAACACTGATGTTTTCCAAACCTATGGAAAAAAGTACAGGCAGACCAGCGAGCAGAGAAGCTACCCATAGAAAGCAAATCCGTAAGCGCACCCTTGATGACTGACGTATGTGAAGGCTTAAAGGTTGACTTGTTGCACGGTGTCTATCATAACTCAAAGACAACACATTAAATATAGCGGCATAACAAAGCACTTCCCATAAGTAATAGAAGCCAGAACATCCAGCAGCTCCCAGTGGCCAAGGAAAAGGACTCCAGATACTGCCATACAGCTCAGCTGGGATACCCAGTACCAGCTGCAAAATGTCACAGCATGCAAGGCTACATATGTGGTGACTAAGTGAGGCTTGAACGCTTCGTCCATCACTAATGCTCCTCAGTACCCTTATGACCAAAGTGTTCCCCAAAATTCCAGCCATAAGCAGTAGGATGTAGGCCAAAGACACTAAAGATTTGGCACAAACACCAAGCTTGATTGGGGTCTCAGGGGTGGCAGTCACAGGGGGCATTGATAAACCCTGGTCCGGTCTGGCAGTACATACATTAAATGCAAGCCCTTCCTTACAAAGGGAATACATAGAGGATTCCAATACGGTGTGTCCCTTAGATCTTGGTTAGGTTTAGTTTATACATGTCTGCAGATCCTCATGTACTCTTTACATTTCCTTGTACTTTACCAAATCCTTCCACTCAATTATTGGAGGTTTACATAATTCATCGTTGGTGTATGCAGCCAGCTGTATGTGGACGACGATAAATTCTCTTTTCTATTTGTTTGTCTCCTTCTTCGCCAAAGTCCCTCTTGATTTTAGATCTTCATCGAAGTCTTGGGTCTTGAAAGCTTCCTCGATGATTGCTGGATTGAAGAAGCTATTCCTTAGGTCTCAAGTGTCCGTCAGTAGTATCTTCTAACGATGAGTCAGATGTGTCATCAGTGCCTATACTATAGCTTGCTTCTTCAGTGTCTTCCCATATGTTCTCTTCTGTTCAGTCCTGTTTCACATCTCCTCACATTTAGCTGCTGCTCTTCAGTTTTTCTATCTTTTTACTATTTATTGCTTGAGATGTCAGATATCTGTCTCCTTTCATTTTTTTTCCATTCTGGCACTCTACACCCCTCTATCTTTCTACTTCAGAAAGGAAATGACAGGATGTTAGTGTTAGGAGTGTCAGATTATGAAGACGCTCGTTAGGTCACGAATTTGAGAGAAGGGTCTGCCGTGTTGCCGATCTTGCCCCTGGATGCAATGAAGTAGTAGGGGAAAGTCTCACAGGTACAGTAACTTGCTTTGCATAAAAGAGGCAGAAATGTTAAGTAATCAAAGATGAGATTTGACACATCTCAAATACTCTAAAGTCGCTACATGGCTTACACTTGTGTTTTGAATTCTGTTTTTCTGTTCTCTTATAACAAAGGTGTCATATTTGTGAATATTTAGGGAATTAGAATCAAGTGTTAGGATGATATCTATATTAAAGATGAATGGCTGCATGTTACATCCATGTCTGGACTAAATACCTCTAGTTGTGACACAAGGTGGTGCCACACTTTTGTTATGGGCGACGCTGAGCTATAGTTTATTTTTTATTTATTTGTTTTACTCACTTATATAGCACTATTAAATTCACAGCACTTTACAGGTAGGATCATCACTCTCCCCACTGGAGCTCACAATCTAACTTCCCCATCAGTATGTCTTTGGAGTGTGGGAGGAAATCGGAGAACCTGGAGGAAACGCATGGGGAGAACGTACAAAACTCCTTGCAGATATTGTCCTTGGTGGGATTTGAACTCAGGATCCCAGCACTGCAAAGCAACACTGCTAAGCACTGACCTACCGTGCTCTGCTTAATATACTTGGATTTGTGGACTTGCCACCCAGGCAAGGAGTTTGGAGGTTAAATCCTGAAAATGGGTTATTAATTACACCCTATGTGATATACACAGCAGAGTCTTGGTGCCTTCTATGTGATGTATAGAGAGTAGTCTCAGTGTCTCCTATGTGATTGTTGGAAGCCCATATACACCATATCTAATATAAAAAGCTGAGAGTATGTGTGTGTGTGTGTGTGTATATATATATGTCCGCTAAAGGAATCTGGAATGTCGCATTTAGAAACACAAAATTTTGCACTGACACCCCATTCAACCCAGGGAATGTCATAGACTATGTTTTGATGGGAAAATGTAACCCCTGCGCTTTACAGTTACTCTCCAAAAAACCTGCCTCCATTAAAGTGAATGGAGCTGGGAGCTACAGGTTATTAATAGGAGCTGTGATTGGTTGCTATAGGAACAAAGGAAATTGTTAGTATAAGAAGATTATGTGTGAGGTAATATGATGTCGGTGGAAAGACAGACACAGATAGAGACAGACAGACATAGGCACAGACAGACAGAGAAAGAGGCAGACAGGGAAAGAGACAGACAGACAGAGGCAGACAGGGAAAGAGACAGAGACATATAGGGAAAAAAAAAGCTAGACAGTCAGACAGAGAAATAGGCAAACAGAAAGACACACGGAGAAAGAGACACACAGAGGCAGACAGGGAAAAAGACAGATAGACAGACAGACAGAGGTAGACAGGTAAAGAGACAAACATACAGAGACAGACAGGGAAAAAAGGCAGACATACAGGGAAAGAGACAGACAAAGGCAAACAGGGAAAGAGACAGAGGCAGACAGGGAAACAGACAAACACACAGAGACATACAGGGAAAAAGACAGACAGGGAAAAAAGGCAGACAGACAGAGAAAGAGACAGAAAGAGGCAGACAGGGAAAGAGACAGAGACAAACAGACAGAAACAGACAGGGAAAAAAGGCAGACATACAGGGAAAGAGACAGACAGACAGAGGCAGACATGGAAAGAGACAGACAGATAGAAAGAGGCAGAAAGGGAACTAGACAGACAGGGAACTAGACAGACAGGGAAAGAGACAGACAGGGAAACAGACAGAGAGACAGTGAGACAGAACGTGAAAGAGACAGACAGAGGCAGACAGGAAAAGAGACAGACAGACAGAGACAGATAGACAGGGAAAGAGACAGACAGGGAAAGAGACAGACAGGGAAATAGACAGAAAGAGACAGATATAGAGAGAAAAACAGACAGAGAGATACAGAAATACACAGAAAGACAGGGAAAGAGACAGACAGACACACAGACAGAAAGATAGAGAGACAGAGACTGATACAGAGACAGAGAGACAGACAGACAGAGACAGACACTGATAGAGACAGACAGACACACAAATAGACAGACACACAGAGACAGACAGGGAAAGAGACAGACAGACAAAGAGTCAGACAGACAAATAAACAGACAGAGAGACCGACAGAGAGACAAACTGAAACAGAAAAAAAGAGATAGATAGAGACAGACAGAGACAGACAAAGAGATACAGAGATAGACAGACAAATAGACAGACAGAGACAGATAGACAGAGAGAGACAGACAGAGACAGGCAAAGAGATACAGAGACAGACAGGGAAAGAGACAGACAGACAGATACTGACAGGCCAAGAGACAAACAAACAGAGAGAGACAGACAAACAGAGACAGACAGACAGAAACTGGGAGAGAGACCGAGAAACAGTTATTATCCCGGGCAACGCCGGGGACTACAGCTAGTATGTAATATAAATCACTGAACTCACAATTGCATCCATGAGCTCTAAATTCTACCAGAGCTCAAAGGTCTAAATCAGGGGTGGGGAACCTCCGTCCCACAGACCATACGCGGCCTACAATTACTTTTTCTGCGGCCCCTGGGCAGATTTTCAGGGATTGCAGTGCTGGGGCGGCAGCCACATTTTGCTGGCTACCGGCCCTTTAAACCCTGTACACAGCATTCAATGCTGAATGCTGCGATTCCTACACTGAAGGATTACGTCCACACGTTGGCCAGTGCCAGTGTGAGGATGTACTTTGTTGGGGGGGTAGGCGCAACATGCGCTCCCATCCCACAGAAGAGGAGTGACTGCCCCAACGTCCCCCAGGTCTGTCAGTCTGTGCCCCACAGTGCGCTATGTGCCGTCAACTTCCCCCAGAGCGCTCTGTGCCCCCAGCTTCCCTAGTGCAACCTGTGCCCCTAGTCTCCCCCAGTGCACTCTGTGCCCCCAGCCTCCCCAGTGCACTCTGTGCCCCCAGCCTCCCTCAGAGCACTCTGTGTCCCCAGCCTACCCCAGTGTGATCTGTGCTTCCAGCCTCCCCCAGTGTGCTCTGTGTCCTCACCCCCCAGGGTGCTCTGTGCCCCCAGCCTCCGCCAGTGCGCTTTGTGCCTTAAGCTTCCCTCAGTACTCTCTGTGACCCCAGCGTCCTCCAATGCTCTCTGTGCCCCCAGCCTCCCCCAATGCGCTCTGTGCCCCTAGCGTGCCCCAGGGCTGTTTGTGCCCCTCTGACATCTCCAGGGCTGTCTGTGCCCCCCAGGGATCCCCAGGGCTGTCTGTGACCTTCAACATTCCCAGGGCTGTCTGTGCCCCTCCAGCATCCCCAGGGCTATCTGTGCCCCCAGGTATCTATATACCCCCAGCAACATTTGTACCCCACAGCCATTTCTGTGCACGCCAGTGATGTATATACCCCAGTGATGTCTGTGTCGCCCACTGATATGTGGACCCCCCAGTGATGTCTATGCCATGCTGCTTCCCTAGTGATGTATATTCTTCCCAACCCTCCCCAGTGATGTGTTCCCCCCCGTGATGTATTTACCCCAGCAATGTTTGTGCCTCCACCGCTATGTCTGTGCTCCCCACCAATGTTGCATATACCCCAAGTGATGCCTGTGCACTGCAGTGATGTCTATGCCTCCCCAGTCATGTCTATGCCCCCCAACCTCCCCAGTGATGTATATTCCTCCCAACCCTCCCCTGTGATGTATATGCCCCCAGCCTCTTTTGTGATGTATATTCCCCAGCCTCTCCAGTGATGTATATTCTCCCCAGCCCTCCCCTGTTATGTATATGCCCCATCCCCTCCTGTGATGTATAGGCCTCTATCCCCTCTTGTGATGTGTTTGTCCCAACATCTCCTGTGATGTATATATAGAAGTCCCAGCGTCTCCTATGTGATGTACATACAGCAGTCCTAGCTGGCTCAAACCTGGAAAAACAGTTGTGAGAAGCCACAAGATCAATATTGCCTAATATCACAGCTGCACCAAAGAGAAGAAGCTCCAGCCACCACAGTGAGTTGTTTGACTAAACATAGCAGGGTAATTTTCAAGTTGATCATTTTGTGCAGCCCCCGAATTATGGTAGAAATTTTCAAATGGCCCCCAGCAGAAAAAAGGTTCCCCACCCCTGGTCTACATCAAAGAGAAACACCATGCCCGGGAGGGGGGGGGGGGGGGGGGGGGTTGTGAACCTGTGAGGCAGGAAGGCAATTGTATGTACTGTGGTTTATTGCACTTGGTTCTATTGACAGAGCAAAGAGTGCATCTACATGTGAACTGGAAAAAAAAAAAAGCACAGTTTGGAATTTCTAGTGCAGTGCACATCTTATAATACATGCTATTTTGAGTTTACCTGGCCTTCTTGTGTTTTTTTTTTTTACATTTGAACTGAACATCTTGCCTGTGACCTCATGTAATCTACATTTGTACATAACCCCTAAGGCATTTGGAAGATAAGCCATTCTTCTGGAGATAGACATCAAGTCTCCACAGCCCAAATGGAGTTTAAAGCCCTGTCATATTTAAAGGGAACCTGTCAGCAGAAATGTCCCCTAAAACCTAACAGATTCCCCCTCTGCAGCTCCTGGGCTGCATTCTATAAAGGTCCCTGTTATGATTGTGCCCACTTTCTGACCAAAAAAAAGTGTTTATAAAGTTGTACCTTTTTGGCTTCGGATTCTGTAAATCTGACACGGGGGCGGGCTGCCTGATGGCCGTTATTCTGCCCCCTGGTCCTGTATGCCGCCCCCATCGCTGATTTCCATACTTCTGGACGCCGCCCACTGCTCCAGCCATCCCCGCGCATGCCCAGTGCCCATCTCTCGTGGATGAGCACTGTGCCCAGCGTCACCGCTGGTGACGTGCACGCAGGGTTAAGATTATGGGCGGTGCTGTGATGTTTATTCCTAAGCAACCGCCCATAATCGCGGGACGTGGGGGTCAGCAGCAGCGCGCTTGCGCAGAACGAAGCAGGCCGAGGGGGAAAGCGCGGTCCCGCGATTATGGGCGGTTGCTTAGGAATAAACATCACAGCACCGCCCATAATCTTAACCCTGCGTGCACGTCACCAGCGGTGACGCTGGGCACAGTGCTCATCCACGAGAGATGGGCACTGGGCATGCGCTGGGGATGGCTGGAGCAGTGGGCGGCGTCCAGAAGTATGGAAATCAGCGATGGGGGCGGCATACAGGACCAGGGGGCAGAATAACGGCCATCAGGCAGCCCGCCCCCGTTTCAGATTTACAGAATCCGAAGCCAAAAAAGGTACAACTTTATAAACACTTTTTTTTGGTCAGAAAGTGGGCACAATCATAACAGGGACCTTTATAGAATGCAGCCCAGGAGCTGCAGAGGGGGAATCTGTTAGGTTTTAGGGGACATTTCTGCTGACAGGTTCCCTTTAACGACTAGCGATCCCGACAACGATACGACCTGATAAGGATCACTGGGAGGTCGCTGGTGAGATGTCACGCAGTCAGACCTTACCAACAACGCAGTAAAGATCAGCGACCTGTATAACGATGAGCGACCTGTATAGGAGGTTGTTGGTAGGTGTCAAACACAGTGATGTGTCCTGCCCACCAGGACATCGCCTTTGAAGAAAATGGTCTGGACCATTCGGCAACGACTAGCGATCTCACAGCAGGGGCCTGATCGCTGGTAGTTGTCACACATAACGAGATTGCTGGCGAGATCGTTGCTGCGTCACAGAAACGGTGACGCAGCAACGATCTCGTTAGCAAATGCCGTTGTGTGTGACGGGGCCTTAAGAGTAAGTTCACACACTGCGTTTTTTTGACGCTGCGTTTTTTTTTTGCCGCAAAAAACGCACAAACCGCACCCGCGTCAAAAAACGCATGCGTTTTACCACGTATTGGTGCGTTTATGGCTGCATTTTGCAGTGTTTTAGTTCACTGCGTTTTTATGTGTTTTTTTTCAGGGAACAATTCCAATAAAGATTGGTGAAGAAAAAAAAAAGGTCTGATGTAATTTCCTTCTTCAATATGTTCTTCATTCTCCACTAGTGTATGCAGGAGAACAGACAGCTGCAGAACTACAAGGCTCAGCATACTCCATCCACTAGTGTATGCAGGAGAGCAGACAGCAGCTGCAGAACTACAAGGCTCAGCAGCCTCCATCCAGGACTGTACAGTTAGGTCCAGAAATATTTGGACAGTGACACAATTTTTGCGAGTTGGGCTCTCCATGCCACCACATTGGATTTGAAATGAAACCTCTACAACAGAATTCAAGTGCAGATTGTAACGTTTAATTTGAAGGTTTGAACAAAAATATCTGATACAAATTGTAGGAATTGTACACATTTCTTTACAAACACTCCACATTTTAGGAGGTCAAAAGTAATTGGACAAATAAACCAAACCCAAACAAAATATTTTTATTTTCAATATTTTGTTGCGAATCCTTTGGAGGCAATCACTGCCTTAAGTCTGGAACCCATGGACATCACCAAACGCTGGGTTTCCTCCTTCTTAATGCTTTGCCAGGCCTTTACAGCCGCAGCCTTCAGGTCTTGCTTGTTTGTGGGTCTTTCCGTCTTAAGTCTGGATTTGAGCAAGTGAAATGCATGCTCAATTGGGTTAAGATCTGGTGATTGACTTGGCCATTGCAGAATGTTCCACTTTTTTGCACTCATGAACTCCTGGGTAGCTTTGGCTGTATGCTTGGGGTCATTGTCCATCTGTACTATGAAGCGCCGTCCGATCAACTTTGCGGCATTTGGCTGAATCTGGGCTGAAAGTATATCCCGGTATACTTCAGAATTCATCCGGCTACTCTTGTCTGCTATTATGTCATCAATAAACACAAGTGACCCAGTGCCATTGAAAGCCATGAATGCCCATGCCATCACGTTGCCTCCACCATGTTTTACAGAGGATGTGGTGTGCCTTGGATCATGTGCCGTTCCCTTTCTTCTCCAAACTTTTTTCTTCCCATCATTCTGGTACAGGTTGATCTTTGTCTCATCTGTCCATAGAATACTTTTCCAGAACTGAGCTGGCTTCATGAGGTGTTTTTCAGCAAATTTAACTCTGGCCTGTCTATTTTTGGAATTGATGAATGGTTTGCATCTAGATGTGAACCCTTTGTATTTACTTTCATGGAGTCTTCTCTTTACTGTTGACTTAGATACAGATACACCTACTTCACTGAGAGTGTTCTGGACTTCAGTTGATGTTGTGAACGGGTTCTTCTTCACCAAAGAAAGTATGCGGCGATCATCCACCACTGTTGTCATCCGTGGACGCCCAGGCCTTTTTGAGTTCCCAAGCTCACCAGTCAATTCCTTTTTTCTCAGAATGTACCCGACTGTTGATTTTGCTACTCCAAGCATGTCTGCTATCTCTCTGATGGATTTTTTCTTTTTTTCAGCCTCAGGATGTTCTGCTTCACCTCAATTGAGAGTTCCTTAGAGCGCATGTTGTCTGGTCACAGCAACAGCTTCCAAATGCAAAACCACACACCTGTAATCAACCCCAGACCTTTTAACTACTTCATTGATTACAGGTTAACGAGGGAGACGCCTTCAGAGTTAATTGCAGCCCTTAGAGTCCCTTGTCCAATTACTTTTGGTCCCTTGAAAAAGAGGAGGCTATGCATTACAGAGCTATGATTCCTAAACCCTTTCTCCGATTTGGATGTGAAAACTCTCATATTGCAGCTGGGAGTGTGCACTTTCAGCCCATATTATATATATAATTGTATTTCTGAACATGTTTTTGTAAACAGCTAAAATAACAAAACTTGTGTCACTGTCCAAATATTTCTGACCCTGACTGTATGCTGGAGGGAGAGACAGAGGGAGCAGCAGTACAAGGCTCAGCATCCTCCATCCACTAGTGTATGCAGGAGAGCAGACAGAAGCTGCAGAACTACAAGGTTCAGCATCCTCCATCCAGGACTATATGCAGGAGTTTCCCCCCTCCCCCAAAAAAAAAATGACGTGGGCTTTGCCATATTTTTGTATGCTAGCCAGGCACAGCAGGCAAGTACGGGCTGCCCCCATCCACCAGCTGCCTATTTGTACCCAGCTGGGAACCAAAAATATAGGGAAGCCCTTTTTTTTTTCAATTATTTCCCGAATTTCATGAAATAATTTAAAAAAAAATGACGTGGGCTTCGCCCAATTTTTGTGTCCAGCCAGGTACAACTAGGCAGCTGGGGATTGGAATCCGCAGCGCAGGGTGCCCAAGCTTTCTAGTCACCCCTGCTGCGAATTGCAGTCCGCAGCCGCCCCAGAAAATGGCGCTTTCATAGAAGCGCCATCTTCTGGCGCTGTGTCCAACTTTTCCAGCTGCCCTGGTGCTGGCTGGTTCACTGGGTAATAATGGGGTTAGGGCTAGCTGTGTATTATCAGCTGGCCCTAAGCCCGAAATTTATGGTGTGACGCCAATATTATACATGGCCACCATGAATTTCTAGTAAAGATAAAAAAACACAACACAGAAAAATATTTTTATTAGAAATAAAACACAACACAATTAGCGACTACATCTTTATTGAAATAAAAAAAAAACCTCCTCCGCAGTAATCCTGGGTCAAGGGTCCCGCGCCGTCCAATCCAGATCCAAGATCATCTGATCGGTTTGCTGGAAGGCAAAGTGATCAGATGATGTGTCAGTTTCAAGGACGTGAATCACATCACACATCAGTTGATTGTATAAACGCCGTTTATACAATCAGCTGATGCATCAGTGCAAAAAAACCCCCAAAAAACTACACATGTCTGTGCTGACTCCCGTCTGATCGCTGCAGGACCCGGCGGTAATCAGCTGATGCGGTCTCCTGACGGCATCAGCTGATAGTTTAAGCCGGCCGGGCGGTAAAAAGCCGGCCTCACCGCTGGACTTATATTGTCAGCTGATTCCGTCAGGTGACCACATCAGCTGATCAGCAGCAGGTCCTGCAGCTATTGGACATGTCCCGGGAGTCTGCACACAGCTGGAGCAGAGGTGATGGTATCGGGAAGAGGAGCTGGGAGCGGACATGTACCAGGAGTCTGCAGACAGGTGAGTATGACATTTTTTTTTCTACTGTTCACTTTTGATTTTGCTGCTGCTTTCCACCTCTTGTCCGGACATGGTGCAGGACGGGAGCGGACATGGAGCAGGACGGGAGGTGGAAGCAGCAGTGGCGGTACTGGGAGGATTCACGCTTCTGTGTTTACCAACAGAAGGAATCCTCTTCCTGTACACCCACCCCTTGCTTTTATAGTTGCATTTTTAGTCATAGAAACGCACTAAAACGCAGCTATATTTGCTATTTGCGTTTTTCATTGCGTTTTTAAATATCTCATTGAACTCAATGGGTGGAAAAAGCAGTGAAAACGCAAAAATAAATGACATGCATGAGCACCACAAAAACGCAGCTAAAATAAAACGCTGTGTGCAGACAGCAAAAATGAAAACTCATAGACTTTGTTGGGGAAGCAAAGTCATGCAGTTTTCTGAACAAAAATGCACCCGAAAAATGTGCAAAAACGCCTCGAAAAACGCACTGTGCGCACATAGCCTAAACCTTCCTCAGGCCTTTTGATATGAAGACCTTTCCTACCAGGACGCCACAGGCATCCTCTAACCCATTCTGAACCTAAAGCCTGCTTTACACGTTGCAATTAGTTGTACAATCGCATTTGCGATGTGACACGCCCAGGTTGCATACGGGATCTTATGAGATTGCACGTAGGTCGTTCATTTGCTGTCACATGTGCATTAGTCTATGTTAAATTGATCAATTTTGTGTGCGCTCCTTTAGATCATGTGTTCTGTGACGTATGCATTGGGCACCCTTTTTTTTTTTTTTATTGACTTGCCAAGCGTGTGTAATGTGTAGGGAGGCGTTTTTACTATGTCATCTGCCATTCAGCTCTGCTACATGGCCGCTAACAGCAGACACAGACAGCCATGCAGCAGAGCTGAATGGCAGATGACAGCAGACACAGAAAGAGCCGCACGATCAGAATGAACTCGGGTTAACTTCACCCGACTTCATTGTCATGCTGCGGCTCTGTCTGTGTCACGTCCTGATTAGCGGTCACCTGTGAAGGGCTCACCGGTGACCGCTAAACTCCTGAGTAACTGAATTGAGCAGCCCTCTCTCATATACTCACCGATCCCCGATCACCGGCGCTGCACGGCATTCACACTGCTCCGGCGGCTTTTACTATTTTGAAAAAGCCGGCCGCTCATTAAACAATCTCATATTCTCTGCTTTCCACGCCCACCGGCGCCTATGATTGGTTGCAGAGAGACACGCCTCCACGCTGAGTGACAGGTGTCACAGTGCACCCAATCACAGAAGCCGGTGGGCGTGTCTATACTGTGCAGTGAAATAAATAATTAAATAATTTAAAAAAACGGCGTGCGGTCACCCCCAATTTTAAAACCAGCCAGATAAAGCCATACGGCTGAAGGCTGGTCTTCTTAGGATGGGGAGCTCCACGTTATGGGGAGCCCCCCAGCCTAACAATATCAGCCAACAGCCGCCCAGAATTGCCGCATACATTATATGCGACAGTTCTGGGACTGTACCCGGCTCTTCCCGATTTGCCCTGGTGCGTATGGCGTATGGCTTTATCTGGCTGGTTTTAAAATTGGGGGGACCGCACGCCGTTTTTTTTAATTATTTATTTCACTGCACAATATAGACACGCCCACCGGCTGCTGTGATTGTGTGCAGTGTGACACCTGTCACTCAGCGTGGGGGCGTGTCTCACTGTAACCAATCATAGGCGCCGGTGGGCGGGGAAAGCAGGGAATACGAGATTGTTTAATGGGCGGCCGGCTTTTTCAAAACAGTAAAAGCCGCCGGAGCAGTGTGAATGCCGTGCAGCGCCAGAGATCGGGGATCGGTGAGTATGAGAGAGGGGGATAGACTGACATGGACAGAGAGTGAGGGACAGAGATAGTGACCGACTGACAGAGATTACTGAATGACAGACATTGTGAGGCGCTTCAGAACGCAGCTTTTCAGCTGCGCTCTGAAGCGGACCTTTTTTAAGCTGCGGTGCAGAGCGCACACCTGCGCACATAGCATCAGACACCAAAATCGTATGAGGGATGTCACACGTTACAATTGACTAGGTTCGTGCAACAAAACGCTCAATTCTAGACAAAGATACGATGTGTTTGAGATCAACGGTTTTGCGTTCAATACTGATCGCACGTAGATGTCACACGCAGATACCTCACAAACGATGCCGGATGTGCGTCACTTACAACTTGACCCCAACGACGGATTGTGAGATATATTGAAGCGTGTGTTGGGGGCTTTAGAGAGCCACTCTCAGGAGAGCATCGAAATCAGCAGTCATGTGCATGTTCCTGGACCACTCAAAAGACTGTGACCTGATTGCATGGTACCATTATGTGGAGGTGTTACAGGGATGGGCACTGCATGGGCCATGTTTGACTGTGGCTGATATAAAGGTAGCATTCCAAGCTAGTCAGTCTTCCCACTTCCCATCTTCCACCACCCTTTCCTATTATCTTTTCCTTTTTCATTGTACCCTTTTCCCTTAAATAGCTTTCCCCTATGTATGTCATTGTAAATACACTATTTGTAATAAATTTCTTTTTAAATATACAGTAGCTCTTGTTAATTATCATTAACTGGCACCCAAAACTCAGTAGATTTCTACAGTGATGTATGCTGCAGTCTCGGTGTCTCCTATATGATGGTTACAGCACAGACTTAAGGGGGTGTTACACGCAGCGATATCGCTAGCGATATCGCTGATAAAAGCACCCGCCCCCGTCGTTTGTGCGTCACGGGCAAATCGCTGCCCGTGGCGCACTATATCGTTCGGAGCCATCACAGGGACTTACCTGCCTTTCGACATCGCTGTTGCCGGCAAACCGCCTCCTTTCTAAGGGGGCGGTTTGTTCTGCGTCACAGCGGCATCACTAAGCGGCCGCCCAATAGAAGCGGAGGGGCGTAGATGAGCGGGACATAACATCCCGCCTACCTCCTTCCTTCCGTATTGCCGGCGGCTGCAGTTCATCGTTCCCGAGGTGTCACACGTAGCAATGTGTGCTGCCTCGGGAACGACCAACAACCTGCGTGCTCAACAATCAACTATTTTTTTAAAAAAGGAACGACGTGTCAACGATGGACGATAAGGTGAGTATTTTCCATTGTTAACGGTCGTTCCTTGCTGTCACATGCAACGATGTCGCTAACGATGCCGGATGTGCGTCACGGAATCCGTGACCCCGGCGATATATCGTTAGCGTGTGATGGGGCTTTTAGTGTCTCTTATGGGATGTCTTGTCATGGTACAGTGATGGAGGGAAGAGAGGGTCATAGACGCACTGTTTTCAGATTCAAGCTTACACTGAGAGGGGCATGACTAAGGGGTTCTTTGCACGTTGCGACATCGCTACTGCGATCTCGTCGGGGTCAAATTGAAAGTGACGCACATCCGGCGCCGGTAACGACGTCGCAACATGTAAAGCCTAGAAGCACTGATAAACGATTACAAAAGCGTCGAAAATCGGTGATCTGTGTAGTGTCGGTCATTTCCATAATTTAGCTGCAGCGACAGGTACGATGTTGTTCCCCGTTCCTGCGGCAGCACACATTGCTGTGTATGAAGCCGCAGGAGCGAGGAACATCTCCTTACCTGCGTCCCGCCTGCAATGAGGAAGGAAGGAGGTGGGCGGGATGTTTACCTCCGCCCCTCCGCTTCTATTGGCCGCCTGCCGTGTAACGTCGCTGTGATGCCGCACGACACGCCCCCTTAGGAAGGAGGCAGGTCGCCGGCCAAAGCGACGTCGCGGGGCAGGTAAATGCGTGTGAAGCTGCCGTAACTATAATGTTCGCTACGGCAGCTATCACAAGATATCGCATGTGCGACGGGGGCGGGGGCTATCGCGCTCGGCATTTCTACAATCGGCTAGCGATGTTGCAGCATGCAAAGTACCCCTAAGTTTCTACTAAGTTTCTACCCAGGCTTCACCAGAGCTTCTGATGGTGAGGATAGAGTTGTCTGACAATAGACTCCATGTATCACTCCAGCTCAGCTCCTGGTTGTTGCGCTCCACCAAGGCAGGTGCAAGGCGAGACGGCTGAAGGGATGCACTGCCACAAGGGAAAGATAGGGAGGAACAACCCCTGACACTTACCCTCAGCAGCCCTAAGCTGCCTGATGTCCATAGACGGGTTCTTTCACCTCATGCGGTGATCACGTTCTTATCTCTGTCTTTCCTTAAACACAGCCCTGTCTAGTGAGCAGGGCAGGGGAAACACTAGTCCCATGCTAGGTAAAGACACAGAGAGAATAAGACAGACAGGGGTAAAAGAAACAGCAATAGTACCAGGGACTCCAAACTACATGGATTAAAGGGGAACGGACCAGTTAGGCAAACTAAACAGGCATTAGAGGAAGGGAAAACACAACACTACTTCCATAGAGTAAACACCAGGTGCCGCTCACATGACAACTCAGCTCACAAGTTAAGTCTAGAGGCTACAAAATGCAGAGCTATCAATGGCAACTCCTTGAGCTGAGAGGGGAGTATTTATAGCAGAGGTAAATGCTGAACTCAGAACAGCTGAGACCTCGCTTTTCCTCCTGAATTGGAAGATCTGAAGAACTACTTAACCCTTGCGGCAACCCAGAGGAATCTCCACAGCCACCAGTATTAACCTTGTGCAAGTGTGCTTGTAGCCCTGAGGTGAGATCTAACACAAGAAATAGAGGGGACCACTCTCTGACATGGTACCCTCGTGACATGTATACAGCATCGTCTCAGTGTCTCCTCTGTTATGTGATCTGTACACCAATCTTCGTGTCTCCTTTGTAACGTATACTGCAGTCTCGGTGTATCCTGTGTCATGTATACAGCAGTCTCTGTGTCTCCTATGTGATGTATCTATACCTGCCTCAGTATCTCCTATGTGCCAGACTAAAGGCCCAGTCACACTAAGCAACTTACCAGCGATCCCAACAACGATCCAACCTGATAGGGATCGCTGGTAAGTTGCTAGGAGGTTGCTGGTGAGATGTCACACTGCGATGCTCCAGCGATCCCACCAGCAACCTGACCTGGCAGGGATCGCTGGAGCGTCGCTACACGAGTTGCTGGTGAGCTCACCAGCAACCAGTGACCAGCCCCCAGCCAGCAGCGCCGCGTGGAAGATGCTTCGCTTGGTAACTAAGGTAAATATCGGGTAACCAACCCGATATTTACCTTGGTTACCAGCGCACGCAGCTACACGTGCAGAGAGCAGGGAGCAGCGCACACCGCTTAGCGCTGGCTCCTTGCTCTCCTAGTTACAGCACACATCGGGTTAATTACCCGATGTGTGCTGCAGCTACATGTGCAGAGAGCAGGGAGCAGCGCACACCGCTTAGCGCTGGCTCCCTGCTCTCCTAGTTACAGCACACATTGGGTTAATTATCCGATGTGTGCTGTAGCTACACGTGCAGGGAGCAGCGCACACTGCTTAGCGCTGGCTCCCTGCTCTCCTAGTTACAGCACACATTGTGTTAATTACCCGATGTGTGCTGTAGCTACACGTGCAGAGAGCAGGGAGCAGCGCACACTGCTTAGCGCTGGCTCCCTGCTCTCCTAGTTACAGCACACATTGGGTTAATTACCCGATGTGTGCTGTAGCTACATGTGCAGAGAGCAGGGAGCAGCGCACACCGCTTAGCGCTGGCTCCCTGCTCTCCTAGTTACAGCACACATTGGGTTAATTACCCGATGTGTGCTGTAGCTACATGTGCAGAGAGCCGGGAGCAGCGCACATCGCGTAACGAAGGTAAATATCGGGTAACCAAGGACAGGGCTTCTTGGTTACCCGATGTTTACCATGGTTACCAGTGTCCGCAGAAGCCGGCTCCTGCTGCCTGCACATTTAGTTGTTGCTGTCTCGCTGTCACACACAGCGATCTGTGCTTCACAGCGGGACAGCAACAACTAAAAAATGGCCCAGGACATTCAGCAACAACCAACGACCTCACAGCAGGGGCCAGGTTGTTGCTGGATGTCACACACAGCAACATCACTAGCAACATCGCTGCTACGTCACAAAAGTTGTTCGTTAGCAGCAATGTTGCTAGCGATGTTGCTTAGTGTGACGTGGCCTTAAGGGTACCTTCACACTTTAGCGATGCAGCAGCGATCCGACCAGCGATCTGACCTGGTCAGGATCGCTGCTGCATCGCTACATGGTCGCTGGTGAGCTGTCAAACAGGCAGATCTCACCAGTGACCAGCCCCCAGCCAGCAGCGACGTGCAAGCGACGCTGCGCTTGCACGGAGCCGGCGTCTGGAAGCTGCGGACACTGGTAACTAAGGTAAACATCGGGTATGGTTACCCGATGTTTACCTTAGTTACCAGCTCACACCGCTTAACTTAGCGTGTGCAGGGAGCAGGAGCCGGCACTGGCAGCATGAGAGCTGCGGAGGCTGGTAACGAAGGTAAATATCGGGTAACCACCTTGGTTACCCGATGTTTACCTTGGTTACAGCTTACCGCAGGCTGTCAGACGCCGGCTCCTGCTCCCTGCACATTCAGGATTGTTGCTCTCTCGCTGTCACACAAAGCGATGTGTGCTTATCAGCGGGAGAGCAACAATAAAAAAATGAACCAGTACTGTGTGTAACGAGCAGCGATCTCACAGCAGGGGCCAGATCGCTGCTCAGTGTCACACACAGCGAGATCGCTAATGAGGTCACAAAAAACGTGACTCAGCAGCGATCTCAGTAGCGATCTCACTGTGTGTGAAGTACCCCTAAGGCCCCCTTCACACGTCCGTGAAAAACACGCACGTGTGTTACGGGCCGTTTTTCGGGTCCATGTCCCGTTTTTGTGTCCGTTTTTATGGTCCGTGTGGCACCTGTGTGAATTGCGTATGCTAGCCGTGTTTGTGTGCAGAACGTCCGTGTGTGCGTGTGGAATTAACGTGTATGTGTACGTGGAATGTCCGTGTGTAATGTCCGTGTGTAATGTCCGTGTGTAATGTCCGTGTGTGTGATGCACAATGTCGTTTATAAATGTCGGTTGACAGCAGACAGAGTTGCGCGATGAGAATGAACTCGGGTGAACTTCACCCGACTTCATCCTCATACCGCGGCTCTGTCTGTGTCGAGTACTGATTAGCGGTCACCTGTGAAGGATTCACCGGTGACCGCTAATCCCCCGAGTGACTGAAGTTTCCCCCCCTCTCTCATACTCACCGTTCCTCGATCTCCGGCGCAGCGCTGCACGGCATTCACACTGCTGCGGCGGCTTTTACTATTTTGAAAAAGCCGGCCGCTCATTAAACAATCTCCTATTCCCTGCTTTCCCCGCCCACCGGCGCCTATGATTGGTTGCAGTGAGACACGCCCCCACGCTGAGTGACAGGTGTCACACTGCACCCAATCACAGCAGCCGGTGGGCGTGTCTATACTGTGCAGTAAAATAAATAAATAAATAATTAAAAAAAAACGGCGTGCGGTTCCCCCCAATTTTAATGCCAGCCAGATAAAGCCATACGGCTGAAGGCTGGTATTCTCAGGATGGGGAGCTCCACGTTATGGGGAGCCCCCCACCCTAACAATATCAGTCAGCAGCCGCCCAGAATTGCCGCATACATTATATGCGACAGTTCTGGGGCTGTACCCGGGTCTTCCCGATTTGCCCTGGTGCTTTGGCAAATCGGGGTAATAAGGAGTTATTGGCAGCCCATAGCTGCCACTAAATCCTAGATTAATCATGTCAGGCGTCTATGAGACACCTTCCATGATTAATCTGTAAATTACAGTAAATAAACACACACACGCCCGAAAAAATCCTTTATTAGAAATAAAAACACACACATATACCCTGGTTCACCACTTTAATCAGCCCCGAAAAAGCCCTCCATGTCCGGCGTACTCCAGGATGGTCCAGCGTCGCATCCAGCGCTGCTGCATGGAGGTGACAGGAGCTGCAGCAGACACAGCCGCTCCGGTCACCTCCACGCAGCTAATGAAGACAGCCGTGCGATCAGCTGAGCTGTCACTGAGGTTACCCGCTGTCACTGGATCCAGTGACAGCAGGTAACCTCAGTGACAACTCAGCTGATCGCGCGGCTGTCTTCATTAGCTGCGTGGAGGTGACCGGAGCGGCTGTGTCTGCTGCAGCTCCGGTCACCTCCATGCAGCAGCGCTGGATGCGACGTTGGACCATCCTGGAGTACGCCGGACATGGAGGGCTTTTTCGGGGCTGATTAAAGTGGTGAACCAGGGTATATGTGTGTGTTTTTATTTCTAATAAAGGATTTTTTCGGGCGTGTGTGTGTTTATTTACTGTAATTTACAGATTAATCATGGAGGGTGTCTCATAGACGCCTGACATGATTAATCTAGGACTTATTGGCAGCTATGGGCTGCCAATAACTCCTTATTACCCCGATTTGCCAAAGCACCAGGGCAAATCGGGAAGAGCCGGGTACAGCCCCAGAACTGTTGCATATAATGTATGCGGCAATTCTGGGCGGCTGCTGACTGATATTGTTAGGGTGGGGGGCTCCCCATAACGTGGAGCTCCCCATCCTGAGAATACCAGCCTTCAGCCGTATGGCTTTATCTGGCTGGCATTAAAATTGGGGGGAACCGCACGCCGTTTTTTTTTAATTATTTATTTATTTATTTTACTGCACAGTATAGACACGCCCACCGGCTGCTGTGATTGAGTGCAGTGTGACACCTGTCACTCAGCGTGGGGGCGTGTCTCACTGCAACCAATCATAGGCGCCGGTGGGCGGGGAAAGCAGGGAATAGGAGATTGTTTAATGAGCGGCCGGCTTTTTCAAAATAGTAAAAGCCGCCGCAGCAGTGTGAATGCCGTGCAGCGCTGCGCCGGAGATCGGGGAACGGTAAGTATGAGAGAGGGGGGGAAACTGACCGACAGACTGTGAGAGAGGGACAGACAGACAGAGAGACCGACAGAGAGACTGACCGACGGACTCAGGGAGATTGACCGACATACACAGAAATAGAAAGAATAGCCGACATCACTAGAAATAAAAACACCAAACGGACACGGACTATAGGTAGATGCATACGTGTTTACTAACGTGTGTGCACATACCCATAGACTTTCATTGTGTCCACGTGTGCGTGCTCCGTGCAGATAACGGACATGCATCCGTGCCAAACGCAAACACATACGGATCACGGACACGCACACACGGACATAATGAAATAACGGACGTGTGACCACAATCATAGATTAACATTGGTGCACGTTTGGCCGTGTCTCCGGTATATACGGAAACGGACCAAACACGCACGTGTATCACGGACGTGTGAAGGGGGCCTAAAGCAAACCTGGAATACGCACATCATTACCACCTAACATTACAGCCTCACCAAAGAGAAGTTGTTCCAGTCATCACATTAGGGGTGAGTTAATTAAATGTTTGACTAAAGATTGCAGACTCATTTAGGGGTGCTTCACACACAGCGAGCTCACTGCCGAGATCGCTGCTGAGTCACGCTTTTTGTGACGCAGCAGTGACCTCATTAGCGATCTCGCTGTGTGTGACAATGAGCAGCGATCTGGCCCCTGCTGCGAGATCACTGCTCGTTACACACAGCCCTGGTTCGTTTTCTTCAAAGGCGCTCTCCCACTGTTACACACAGATCGCTGTGTGTGACAGCGAGAGAGCGACAAATGAAGCGAGCAGGGAACAGGAGCCGGCATCTGACAGCTGAGGTAAGCTTGTAACCAAGATAAACATCGGGTAACCAAGGTGGTTACCCGATATTTACCTTAGTTACCAGCCTCTGCAGCTCTCACGCTGCCTGTGCTGCCGGCTCCGGCTCTCTGCACATGTAGCTGCTGTACACATCGGGTTAATTAACCCGATGTGTACAGCAGCTAGGAGAGCAAGGAGCCAGCGCTAAGCAGTGTGCGCGGCTCCCTGCTCTCTGCACATGTAGCTGCATTACACATCGGGTTAATTAACCCGATGTGTGCTGTAGCTAGGAGAGCAAGGAGCCAGCGCTCAGTGTGTGCGGCTCCCTGCTCCCTGCACACACAGCTAAGCGGTGTGCGCTGGTAACTAATGTAAACATCGGGTAACCATACCCGATGTTTACCTTAGTTACCAGTCTCCGCAGCTTCCAGACGGCGGCTCCGTGCAAGCGCAGCGTCGCTTGCACGTCGCTGCTGGCTGGGGGCTGTTCACTGGTCGCTGGTGAGATCTGCCTGTTTGACAGCTCACCAGCGACCATGTAGCGATGCAGCAGCGATCCTGACCAGGTCAGATCGCTGGTCGGATCGCTGCTGCATCGCTAAGTGTGAAGGTACCCTTAGAGGTTGATATTTTGTATAGCCAGTGAATGAGCTTATAAATATCTAAATGGCCCTTTTTCCATCCCTGCTCTACAGGGATAAAAAGGGTGGAGGCCAGGGCACCCCCTGGAATCTGCTTGATGAAGTACCGTAATTAGCTAGAAGCCTGTCCATGGAAGCCCTACTAAATTTGTTAGGCTAACATGTGCAGAGCTTCTTGACACTGCATTATTCCACCAATGTCACTATTACATAATTCTTGCATTAGGTACAGGTATGACATGCAAAGAGAAAGACCCATGGGAAAAGTAAAAATGCACACATTTTCCTGTACCCGCATATCTTCCCATACTTTACAGAATTCTTTGCAAAACCTTATCCCCCTCCCTGCAATTATAACAGCTCACATTCTTCTGGGAAGGCTTTCTAAGAAATTTGGGAGTGTGTCTGTGCAACTTTTTGACCAATCATCCAGAAAATGACAAACTGATGTTGGAAAAAAAAGGCCCGACTCACAATCTCCATTCTTGTTTTATGTGGTTTGAGGTCAGTGCTCTATGTAAGGCCTCTGCCACACTCACGTGTAAAAAACGTACGTTTGGTGTAGTCCGTTTTTTGTGTCCGTGTTCCGTATTTGCAGTCCGTTTTTCCCCTCCGTGTGGTGTCCGTATGCATATCGTGTGTCATACGTGTGTACGTGTGTGCGTTTTCCTGTGCGTGAAATACGTCAGTGTGTGTTCCGTGTGCAGTCCGTTTTTTGTGCGTGTTTCACATGTTTCACACATTGAGATAATGGTGATTACTTGGAATTAAATGACACATAGGTGTATGTGATTAGGACATAAATATAAGTTCACTATAAACTGTTTCCTGCTTGTATTATGCCTTGGAGCACCTATGTGTTGAGACAAAATTGTCGCAATGCCATTATCCACGGAGGCCTTAGTGTTTTTATGTTGGATTATATCTCGTCGTTTTGGCGTTAGACGGCACATGTTGCATTATGATAATGTAAGAAGAACCAGATTGTGGGTGCATCCACTAATGATGATGCGGCCTATGCATGGTCATTTCCATACTTTATTTTTTGAGTTACGGAATTTCCCAGATAAGTTTTTTTCATACTGCCGGTTGTCAGTTGAGAGTTTTGATTACTTACTAAATATTTTACGACCTCATTTGCAACATCAGGACACTTGGATGCGGCTTTCCATTTCCCCAGAGGAGAGATTTATGGTGACTCTGAGGTAATATATTTGTGATTTTTGTAATTTGTGTAAATGTGTTATTTTTCACATTGAAATGTGTAATTGATCTTTATTGATGTAATCTCATTTTTGATTCAATGTTTGTGTTTTCTTATGATTGTTTTAATTTAAAAAAACATAGTGTTAATTGTAAATCATTGTTTGTCTTGTTTTCATAGATTCTTGGCGACTGGTCAATCTTTTAGTGCTTTACATTTTGATTTTTTGTTGGGTCGATCAACCATTGCCGTTATAGTACGTCACACATGCGACATGATATGGCAACATTTAAAAGAACAAATGATGCCTCAGCCAAACAGAGAAGATTGGTTGAAAATCTCTAAGGGCTTCAAGGACTCTGTTGACTTTCCTAACTGCATAGGAGCTTTGGATGGCAAGCATTTCAGAGTTAAAAAGCCACCAAACTCTGGGTCACGTTATTTCAATTTTCATAAGTTTTTTTCCGTTGTTATTTTGGCATTGGTTGACACAGAATACCGATTTATTTATGCAGACATTGGGGCCTATGGTAGTGCCTCAGATGCCCGTATTTTCCGTTCATCAAGATTAGCCCAACGCCTGCAAGAAAATTCATTATTGATCCCCCCTCCAGTTGCCCTACCTGGTACATCTGGACCGTTGGCACCATATGTGATGGTAGCAGATGCAGGATTTGCATTATCCAAACATGTTATGCGACCATATCCAAGGAGATCCATTGATGACAGGAAACAGTACTTTAATAATCGGCTAACTAAAGCAAGACGTTATGTGGAGTGTGCATTTGGTATTTTAGCTAACAAATGGCGCATTTATCAGACAACGATTCAGTTGCAGCCAACCTTTGTCACATCTGTACTCAAGGCTACCATAGTGCTTCACAATTACTGTCGGATACATGAAGGAGGAACTTATGTGGATGATGAATTTCAGATAAACCATGTTGTTAATCCCACAGGTGAACCTATGTCTCATAATTCCGTGACATCTGGTTTACAAATTAGAAATTTATTTACTGATTACTTTAATTGTTTTGATGATACTAATAATAGTGATGATTGTTAAGATTGTGATGGTTTTTTGTTGATAAAAATATAATTTTTTTTTATTATAGGAACTTGGTTAATTTTTCTCAACATCTCAGAGCTTAAATCAAACTAGTATTAAAGGGCAAATGCGTTAATCATAAACTGACATTTCTGTTAGCAACATGGTTTTCTGAATGTTGTATGTATGTGTATGTACATTTCTGTGTTACTATCATGTTTTAGGAAACTTATTTCTAACTTACAACATTAATAATGTTAATCGTCTATTGAAAAAATGCAATATTATTAATAAATATCAATAATAAACATGTTTCTTTTCTTCAAAAACAGAATCTTTTATTAAGAATAAGCATATTAATCCATAAAGTAAGGATGTTATTTTTTCACATCCACATTAAAAATGTACATATTGTTCATTTTGTGTTAAATTTTTCTAAATGTAAATTTTGATGCTATTCTTCATAACATACAAAATATACTTTACATACAAGAGTCATTGTAAAGAAAATGTGTGCATTGCTTACAATGTTGAAAAATGTCGGCCAATTAAGTTGCTATCATGTTGGACATTGACATAGACCAAAAAATTGTAAACTGTGTTTTCAGAATATTAGAACTAATCTAACCATCAAATTGGTTGGGTAAAAATGTGTTCATAAATTTCCAAAAATAAAGGCCCTAAAACATATATGTGATCCGTCACTAAGTATAATCACACATGTTTTTAAAATATTTTCAACTCTGAGTTTGCACATTTTTGGAAAGTCCTCTTTTTTAACATTTTGACACATTAATCAGATTTGTTGTTTGATTGTTAAGATTAACAAAAATGTGCATCACAAGTCCACAAGATCTTCTAGTGAAGTAACCTGAGTGTTGCTGAGTATGTTGTTTTGTGTGGCCTCAGAAATGGTATTTTCAGGAATGGAAACAGTTGTTTGCTGAACAACATTCCTATTACTAGCTACAGTAGTGTGTGGAACAGTCTGTTGCATGCTGGTTTGTCCCAACACATTGCCTGTGGTTGAGTACACCTGTGGATCTACATGGGTAATTGGGTATTGTGTGTGTGTATGTTGTTGACCTTGAGGATAGTTGACTGATGTTTGTAAGTGTGGTGTAGGTAACATAGTTGAGATTGGATAATGAGGCATCATGAATGATTGTGGGTATGTTGAACCTGGAAACAAATTAGGTAAACCACCAATATTTGTGGGTTGAGTAAAGTAACTAGTAGTTTGAGTTGGTTGTAAATTCATATAGTTCATGGGTTGCTGAGAGGTAGCACTTTGTACTGTGCTTAAGGCACCAGTATTGGTTGCAACATACCCTTGTCTAATTGGTGTTGGGAATAACGTACTTGAAGCAATTGAAGGTTGTCCAGATTGTTGTAATAGTGGATTATTGACTATTACAGTTGCCATTGTTGTTTGTGTTGAAATTGTATTTTGATTGTCTGTTGTGTTTGGGACTGTATGTTGTTGCATAATGGTACGCCAATTTTCTATGGCCTCATACACTCTCACTGGTTCCTGTTCTGCCTGACTAGCTGACAGTAGGGTCAGCATAGCAGCTCTTACACGTTCCTGCCTATCTGAAGGAATTTTGGTTAAGCTAGTTGATAAAGACCGACAAAAACGCTCGGCATCTGTTTCTGGAATTAAAGTGTTCATTATGTGAATAATGCGTGTGTCAATTATTTCCGGTAAGGATCTCATTTCCTCAGGTCTGCGGATTCTTCTTGCACGTAGAGGTTGTGGTGCAAAACGTGGAAGTACATTTGTTTGTGTTGCTTGTGTAGCTGGTGTGGTTGTTTGTTGGGTTGATGAGCCTTGGGTGTTGGTTTGTGCACTCTCTGTCCCACCCTCATGTGATTCAGTTGCTGCATCTTGTTGAGTCTCAGGAATTTCAATGTCTTCTCTGGCAGGTTCTTGTTCTGATGCTGAGGTGGCTGTAGCAGAGGGACCTGCTGTTGGTTCATCATCTGATTCGTCAAGATTATCCTCCGTTCTATAAGAAATGAAAAAACATATTACAATCTTAACATTTATCTTTGTCCAATTATCTTCAGGGGGTTTTTTTTTTTTAAAAAAAAAAAAAACTTACTGTGTAACTTCTAAGATGGGTGCTAGGAAGCTTATTTGTTCATAGTAGACATATCTGCGTTTGCGGCCTTGGCTGGATGAGGATGGCATAGGGTTGTACTCCCTTCGGTACTGATCACGGGCTGAACGCCAACGCCTTTTTACCAAGTCAACTGTGGAAAATTAACAAATATGTCACTTGCAACATTCTCCATAAATCTGCACACATTAATTTAAATAATGTTTGCGAAATTTAATATACAATTTAACACAATTATGTTGGTCAAATACTTAGGATGAAATATAATTTATTTAGATATTCTTCATTCAAAAACATGTTTAGACATTCACACATAACCAAATAATATTTCTGAATAATTATATTTTAAGTAATTGTCATCTATATTTAAATTATAATTTGGTGTTTTTGCAATGACATTTGGCTATAAATTACTCGAAATATTATTTGATACATGTAGGTAATGATATTGACATGTCATTTTAAACAATTTTATTTTTTAAAAAAAAAAAACCAAGATTTTCAATTGTGATACTAAATTTAGACTAATACAACAGGGAATTTTAAAACACATGACAGTTTAATCAGTTAATTAAGTAAATTCATGAAGAATTCCAAGTCAGATTACAAATTTAAGTATACTTTGATTTTTGACACTGATGAAAGTTTGGTGATACTATGAAAAAAGTGTACAGGAACTCAATATATTGAGTAGTACATAGACCAATTCTTCTCATAGGATTTTACACTAAAAGACAACATAACTATGCCAAAACAATCACAGTTTGAAAGTATGAACACATCCAAATATAGATATTAAATAAATAACTATACAAAATTACAACAACTTACCATATTTAGCACGCTTTGCAGGAGAACATCTAGACCATGCATTATTGGGGTACACTTCCTCAGCTACTTGATTCCAATGGCGGTCAACTGTCAGTCGGTCATGGTAACCATCTACACGTGTATCCCATAATGGTGGGTGAGTCTCGACAGCTGTTATAAGTTTCTCCGTGTCCACCCGTGGTGCCATTATTATATTTCGAAGACGAAAGTTTGCTCAAAATAGATCTTGCAATACACAGAACTACAACTTCTTGCTTGCTCACTCCTTCTGCAAATGCACAGTTAGTTTTGTGCAAAAAAATATGTTAGCTACGCCACCTGAAAGTATTTCAGAGTGTAACAAACTTTCTAATTAAAACACGGACACGGACCACACGGATAGCATACGGAGGCCATCCGTATCACGTACGTGTAAACACGGACCCATAGGATTTAATGGATCCGTGAGGACGTGATGCCGGTGGAAAACGGACATGTCAGCGCTTTTTCGACACGCACAAACGTACGCACGGAACGGACACACGCTCCGTGCGCAAACACTGACGTGAGGCTTTTTAGATTAAAAATAGTATGTCAACATCAGCACGTGTCTCCGGTACGTGCAAAAAATGCCAAAAACGTACCGGAGGCACGGATGTGTGGCGCAGGCCTAAGCCAAATTCTCCAATCCTCTCCAAACCCACCCAACCATGCCGTTATGGACCTCGCTTTGTGCACAGTCATGCTGAAACAGAAATGTGCTTTCCCAATGTGATTAAGACAATGCTTTTGTCTTTATAGTATAAAGGCCCCTTTACACACTGAGACTTTCTAGCGATCCCACCAGCGATCCCAACCTGGCCGGGATCGCTACAAAGTCTCTGGTGAGTCGCTGGTGAGCTGTCAAACAGGCAGACCTGGCCAACGACGCAACAGCGATCCGGACCTGCAGAACGACCTAGCTAGTCATTGGTGACGTTGTAAAGCAGCTTTTTGAAAGGGAAGTCGCTAAGGAAGTTGCTGTAAAGTCCCCTTTACACACTGAGGAGACTTTCTAGCGATCATGCTGCACAGTGGGAAACAAAGGACCAAAGAATGGTCCTGAACGATTTGTAGCGATCAGCAACCTCACAGCGGGGGCCAGGTCGCTGATGCGTGTCACATACTGCAATGTCGCTGGGGAGGTCGCTATTACGTCACAAAACCGGTGACGTTACAGCGATGTCGTTTGCGATGTTGCCGTGTGTAAAGCCACCTTAAGTAGCTCTGTGGCATGTATGTCTTTGGATATCTCATAGGGGCTTATTTACTAGATTTTTGGTACAATGGACTGATAAACATGTCTTTCCATATAACTGCACCCCCACCCCCATCATTGACCATTTTCCGGATGGGAGCAGCGCTGCCATTAGAAGAAGGGGTCATGGTTTTCTAAACTGATAAAACAACAGTAAGGTTCTAAAGACCAATTAGTAAGTTGTGTGTATTCCTATTTCCGATACATATGTAAATATTTTACATAAAGAGGACAACCCCTTAAAGTTTAGTAAATGTTACTACTGGGATGTTTGATACATTGTTTATAGTAATACAGTTGGCTGTGACACAGGGTGATTGCCCTTTGTGGCTCCTGCTGGGAGGATTAACACATGGGCGAGTCTGTGTTACATCTAACTAGAAGGCTTTCTTTAAATACATGGTGTCACATTGGAGGAATGTGGGATCACGAACTCTGCGCTTTCTGCACAATAGTCTCTGGTCATCCTCTTGTTTATGTCGACCTTCATCAAAATATGCACTTAAATAAATACTGAGATAGCAGTGGATGGGATCCATAGAAAGTGCACATACCATAAGAAACAAACATAGTGAATGAGAAAATACATAGACGCAGACACTTAAAGGGTTTAGCAAGGATCAGGAAAACATGGCTGCCTTTGTTAAAGGGGTTGTCCACTACTAGGACAACCCCTTCTGATTCCACATGTTTCCCTCAGGTAAAATAAAAAAGCCTATAGTTAAATCCTGTGCCAGTGCCTACATCATGTTGGAGGTGAGTATTGGCTTTTTTGGTTTACCTGGGGGAAACATCTGGAATCAGAAGACGTTGTCCTAGTAGCGGACAAACCCTTTAAGAAATAGCACCACCCTTGACCATGGGTTGTGTCTGGTATTGAAGATCTGTCGTATTGACGTGAATGGAGCTGAGCTACAATATCTCACACAACCATAGTCGGGTATGGAGCTGATTCTGCAAGAAGGCAGCCATGTTTTTCTAATCCTGAATAAGTCCATATTCCCTGGTTGGTAACTTGCATATAACGAGCCTGTAAAGACAGAACAGCAAATCGATCAGCACTTGTGGCTTCTATTTCCATTAAGCTTTCACCACTAAATACAGTAGAAAGGCCGTCCTGCACAATTTCATTATTATCATTATCTTCTAAATATACTGTATAACTATAGAAATGAATAAATATTATTATTATTATAACTCATAGATTGTGCTCTCCCTTAGCTAGGTATCTATCTATCTATCTATCTATCTATCCATCTATCTATGTTTCTATTTCATAGCTACAGTGCTAGCCAAAAGTATTGGCACCCCTGCAATTCTGTCAGATAATACTCCGTTTCTTCTTGAAAATGATTACAATCACAAATTCTTTTTTATTATCTTCATTTATTTTTCTTGCAATGAAAAAACACAAAAGAGAATGAAACAAAAATCAAATCATTGATAATTTCACACAAAACTCAAAAAATGGTCCAGACAAAAGTATTGGCACCCTTAGCCTAATACTTGGTTGCACAACCTTTAGCCAAAATAACTGCGAACAACCGCTTCCCGTAACCATCAATGAGTTTCTTACAATGCTCTGCTGGAATTTTAGACCATTCTTCTTTGGCAAACTGCTCCAGGTCCCTGAGATTTGAAGGGTGCCTTCTCCAAACTGCCATTTTGAGATCTCTCCACAGGTGTTCTATGGGATTCAGGTCTGGACTCATTGCTGGCCACTTTAGTAGTCTCCAGTGCTTTCTCTCAAACCATTTTCTAGTGCTTTTCGAAGTGTGTTTTGGGTCATTGTCCTGCTGGAAGACCCATGATCTCTGAGGAAGACCCAGCTTTCTCACACTGGGCCCTACATTATGCTACAAAATTTGTTGGTTGTCTTTAGACTTCATAATGCCATGCACACGGTCATGCAGTCCAGTGCCAGAGGCAGTAAAGCAACCCCAAAACATTAGGGAACCTCCGCCATGTTTGACTGTAGGGACCGTGTTCTTTTCTTTGAATGCCTCTTTTTTTTCCCTGTAAACTCTATGTTGATGGCTTTTCCAAAAAAAGCTCTACTTTTGTCTCATCTGACCAGAGAACATTCTTCCAAAACGTTTTAGGCTTTCTCAGGTAAGTTTTGGCAAACTCCAGCCTGGCTTTTTTATGTCTCGGGGTAAGAAGTGGGGTCTTCCCGGGTATCCTACCATACAGACCCTTTTCATTCAGACGCCGACGGATAGTACGGGTTGACACTGTTGTACCCTTGGACTGCAGGGCAGCTTTAACTTGTTTGGATGTTAGTCGAGGTTCTTTATCCACCATCCGCACAATCTTGCGTTGAAATCTCTCATCAGTTTTTCTTTTCCTTCCACATCTAGGGAGGTTATCCACAGTGCCATGGGCTTTAAACTTCTTGATGACACTGCGCACCGTAGACACAGGAACTTTCAGGTCTTTGGAGATGGACTTGTAGCCTTGAGATTGCTCATGCTTCCTCACAATTTGGCTTCTCAAGTCCTCAGACAGTTCTTTGGTCTTCTTTCTTTTCTCCATGCTCAATATGGTACACACAAGGACACAGGACAGAGGTTGAGTCAACTTTAATCCATGTCAACTGGCTACAAGCGTGATTTAGTTATTGCCAACACCTGTTAGGTGCCACAGGTAAGTTACAGGTGCTGTTAATTACACAAATAGGAGAAGCATCACATGATTTTTCAAACAGTGCCAATAATTTTGTCCACCCCCTTTTTTTAATGTTTGGTGTGGAATTATATCCAATTTGGCTTTTTTTTTCATTGAAGACAAATTAAATGAAGATAATACCAAATAATGTGTGATTGCAATCATTTTCAGGAAGAAACTGAGTATTATCTGACAGAATTGCAGGGGTGAAAATACCTTTGGCCAGCACTGTATAGATAGAGGGATAGATAGAGAGATAGAAAAATCTAATAAAGTACATTCTTTTTCACTTTGAAATCTGGAGTGCTGCCTTTTTTATGGATCTAGATAAATATTACATAGATAATAGATAGATATGAATACAAAAAGGCCAAACTTCAAGAAAAAAGCGAGGACTTTTGTTAGCCCAATAGCAGCGACATTCAAGTGTTGGACTGAAACGTTGCTGATATTGGGCTAACAAAAGTCCTCACTTTTTTCTTGAAGTTTGGCCTTTTTGTATTCATATCTATCACTATCTCTCTATCTATCTATCTATCTCTATCTATCTATCTACTCTCTATCTATCCCTCTATCTTTCTCTTTCTATCTTCTTTCTATCTATCTATCTATCTATCTATCTATCTCTATCTATCTATCCATCATCTATCTATCTATCCATCATCTATCTATCTATCTATCTATCTATCTATCTATCTATCTATCTATCTATCCATCATCTATCTATCTATCTATCTACTCTCTATCTATCCCTCTATCTTTCTCTTTCTATCTTCTTTCTATCTATCTATCAATCTATCTATCTATCCATTCCTCTATCTATCTATCCATCATCTATCTATCAATCAATCAATCTATCTATCTATCTATCTATCTATCTATCCACTATCTATCTATCTAGCTATCTATTTATCTATCTCTCTATCTATCCCTCTATCTATCTGTCTGTCCATCTATCAATTCTCTATCACTGTCAATCTATTACAAAAATAGAGGCAGTACTCCAATGCAATAATTTTAAATAAAAGGTGTATTTATAATGACCCATATCTCTGTGTATCCTTATATTCATCTTTATTGGATTGGAGAGCTGCCTCTATTTTGAGGCTTGGTTCTTGCCTTGGAGGTTTGGCTGCTCCTATTTTCCCACTTCTGCACATCTCTCTCTTTCTTTCTCTCTTTTCCTCTCTCTCTTTTTCTTTCTCTCTCTCTTTCTATTTGTCTCTCTCGCCTGTCTTCTTTTTTCCCCAGCTCTTTCGCTATTGGTCGTCTATAAGCCCCGCCCACACTGCGGTTCAGTGACAGCTCCGGTCATGTGACCGTGAAGCTTCCCAGCGTTCTGTGCGAGCACAACATGGCGGCCTCCATGAGGATTGTTAGGGCGCTGGGTGAACCTGTAAGTACCATCCGAGAGGTCACAAGTCCACAGTGTGATACACCCGGGCAGATATTACAGGGGCATAGCTAGCAGGGGGAGGCGACCAGAGAACCCCAGGCTCATCCTGCTATCATGCTGGGCTTTGTAGTTCTATCACTGCTGTATGGCTGTCCATCAGTGAGGAGGATACAGCTCCTAGTGTGCCCCTGACAGGCCGGGAGGAGCTGCAGAGGATGGAGTCTGCCAGTACTGTGCTGTAGTGTACGGAATTCTCTGCTGCAGACAGCAGCAAGATGTTGGGCTGGGTTACTCACAGAGGATGGTGCAGGCTGGATAGAATTGTAATCTCACTGTATGAGGGGACATGGACCTCACTCCGGGGAGTCCCCTTATTAGAGCACATGGACCTCACTCCGGGGAGTCCCCTTATTAGAGCTCATGGACCTCACTCCGGGGAGTCCCCTTATTAGAGCTCATGGACCTCACTCCGGGGAGTCCCCTTATTAGGGCACGTGAACCTCACTCCGGGGAGTCCCCTTATTAGAGCACGTGAACCTCACTCCGGGGAGTCCCCTTATTAGGGCACATGGACCTCACTCCGGGGAGTCCCCTTATTAGGGCACATGGACCTCACTCCGGGGAGTGCTTTGATTAGGGCACGTGGACCTCACTCCGGGGAGTGCTTTGATTAGGGCACGTGGACCTCACTCCGGGGAATGCTTTTTATTAGGGCACGTGGACCTCACTCCGGGGAGTGCTTTGATTAGGGCACGTGGACCTCACTCCAGGGAGTGCCTTTATTAGGGCACGTGGACCTCACTCCGGGGAATGCTTTTTATTAGGGCACGTGCACCTCACTCCGGGGAGTGCCTTTTTATTAGGGCACGTGGACCTCACTCCGGGGAGTGCCTTTTATTAGGGCACGTGCACCTCACTCCGGGGAGTGCCTTTTATTAGGGCACGTGGACCTCACTCCGGGAGTGCCTTTTATTAGGGCTCTGGCAGACCCGGGCTGTACACTGATTATCACACATTCAATGACTTACATATAATGCTGCAATTACTCTTCAACAACCCCAATGTGTGGGCAGCAGCTGATCCCCACATGTTTCTGGAGCTATTCCCACAGCGATCTGTAGATCCACAGGCCATTTCAGTATAAGAAAGAGTTAACTCTTCAGCATTTCATTTTTACTTGTTTTATTTTACAGTATATAGATTGGGGAATTTGCTAATGTGACTTCAGTGTCACATCCTTTTTATTCTATAGGGATTTGCTGCCATTCTCAGTCCCTCCAGGCTGATTTCACCTCTTACCATTATACCTATAAGAACAAAGAAGAGATCATTTAGGCCCCCATATTTGGAAAATAAATTTACTGTGGATGAGATGATGAAGAAAGCGAAGGCTGCGGGAATAGTTGTGCCTCATGAAATTTTGGAACGACCAATTAATGTCTCCTGCACAGGTAAGGACCTTGAGTACAGTTTAATTAAAGCACCACTCCAGTGTTTTGTTTTTCTTTACTTCATCACTGGAGTGGTGATTTAAATCCAAGTCCACTGCCCCAGTCTTATACTCACCCTCCAGCATCTTTATCTGTTTTCAGCATTGCTCCCAGGCAGTTTTTCGTGGTGCGCCAGAGATCACAACTCTATGCAAGTCCATGATAGCCTTGTTCTGGCTCTCATAGACTTGTATTGAGAGCTTGAGAGGTTACAGTCACAAGATGGCACCATGGGACCTAAGCAGCGACAAAAAAGGTGAAACTGCTAGAGGATGAGTATAAGACAGGGGCCAGAGGACTTTGGTTTAAAGGGAATCTGTCACCACATTTGACCTATCTAACCTATTAATATGGGCATAAAGGTTATATAATGCTGACAATAGTCATACCTGTCTGCCTGATATCTGATGCTTTATTGCGAAAAAAAAGCACATCGTTTATCCCTTTATAATAAATGAGCTCTTCCAGGCTGATGCTGCCTAGAAGATCACCCCACCTCCAGGGATTATTTTAAATAAAAGGTACGTTACCAGTGTGAGACAAGTAACTGAGACAAAGCAGGAGCAATTCAATTTGACTTCTTGCAAACACATTTTTTGCAGCTCCCTGAGCTCTGCTTCATTGCAACAATATTGCAACACTTCATGAACAAAAATCACAACATATGAACCATTACAGGTTAGGCTGCTTTCACACATCCGGTTTGAGCACTGCAGCTCAATTCGGCTGTGAACCCTATGCAACGGATGCGGCGAAGACACCGCATCCTTTGCATAAGTTTTTACATGTGGCCCGTCCGCTTTTTTCCGGTTGCGGCACGCTACTGAGCATGCGCAGTGGAAGAAACCGCATGCGGCGGCCGGATGCGGTTTTTGCCGCATCGCGCCGCATCCGGCGTCCATGGGCATGCATTGAAAAATGCGCCGCAGCGGCCGGATGCGGCGCGATGCGGGTTTTTTTGCCGGAGCAAAAAACGTGCCAGGGAACGTTCCATCCGGCCGCCGCATCGGCTAAATCTGCCGCATGCGGCAAAAATCGGACGGAACGCAAGCCCATGCGGCACAATGCGGCGCCAATGCAAGTCAATGCTGGAAAAAAACGAAAGCGGCGACAAAAAAAAACCTGTTTCGTTTTTTCAGCAGAGCGCCGGATTGTGCTGCACTGCTACAGCCGGATGTGTGAAAGTAGCCTTAGCCTGAGAGTGGCCTCAATGAGCCAAAATGTTCGGCAGCATTACTCACAGAGAACATTAAATAAATGAGGAGAACACTGAGTATATGTGCAAAACATTGAAAAATGTATTAGGAAAAACCACAATAATTATTGTGGTTTTTCCTAATACATTTTTCAATGTTTTGCACATATACTCAGTGTTCTCCTCATTTATTTAATATTGCAACACTGTCTGGCTGGAGGCTGAAGCTGAGAGGAACCTGCAAAAATGTCAGTTATAATCACACACAGCTCTGCAGTGAAAGCAGAGAGCGGCCATTGCACTGGTTACGCCCCTTTTATTTCTAATAAGCACTGGAGGCAAAGTTATCTTCATGCCAGAATCCGCCCCATAGCCTGGAAGAGCTCATTTATATAAAGTGATAAAACAAAGCATCAGATATAATGCACACAGGTATGACTTTTTCTTTGTCGCTCCATTGGGAGACCCAGACAATTGGGTGTATAGCTATTGCCTCTGGAGGCCACACAAAGTATTACACTTAAAAGTGTAAGGCCCCTCCCCTTCTGGCTATACACCCCCAGTGGGATCACTGGCTCACCAGTTTTGTGCTTTGTGCGAAGGAGGCAACACATCCACGCATAGCTCCACTTTTTAGTCAGCAGCAGCTGCTGACTATGTCGGATGGAAGAAAAGAGGACACATATAGTGTCCCCAGCATGCTCCCTTCTCACCCCACTGTATGTCGGAGGTGTTTGTAAGGTTGAGGTACCCATTGCGGGTACGGCGGCAGGAGCCCACATGCTGATTCCTTCCCCATCCCTTTTTACAGGGCTCTGGGTGAAGTGGGATTTACCGGTCTCCAGGCACTGAGACCGTGCTCCATCTACAGCCCCTGGAGAAGATGCTGGATGGAGCGGAGTACATCAGGGACATGGCCCTGCTTCCTCAAGGTACTCTGTGTCCCCGTGCATTTGGCGCTCACACCGCAGCATGCTGGGTGTTGTAGTGCGCCGGGGGACATCAGCGCTGCGGCGCCTGTGCCATGGCCTCATTCAGCTTTGCTGAAGCAGGCTCACTTATGGGAATTGGTCGCGCCGGCCGCTGGGACTGCGGCGCGGCTGGCACTTGTAGTGCGCCGGGGACTTCAGCGCGGCCTGCGCTTTTACGGCGGCCGCGCTGATAACTAGAGTCCCCGGCTTTTGCGGCCTGCTTCCGTTCGTTCCCGCCCCCAGACCTGCCAGTCAGGAGAGGGGCGGGACGCTGGCCACTTCCAGGAATCGGTCGCGCCGGCCGCTGGCAGCGGCGCGGCTGGCACTTGTGGTGCGCCGGGGACTTCAGCGCGGCCCGCGCTTTTACGGCGGCCGCGCTGATAACTAGAGTCCCCGGCTTTTGCGGCCTGCTTCCGTTCGTTCCCGCCCCCAGACCTGCCAGTCAGGAGAGGGGCGGGACGCTGGCCACTTCTATGAATCGGTCGCGCCGGCCGCTGGAACTGCGGCGCGGCTGGCACTTGTGGTGCGCCGGGGACTTCAGCGCGGCCCGCGCTTTTACGGCGGCCGCGCTGTTAACTCGAGTCCCCGGCTTCTGGGCCTAGTCTCCCTTCGTTACCGCCCACAGCCCTGACAGTCAGGGTAGGGGCGTGACGCTGCATAGAGCAGAGCTGAGAGCTGGAGTATGTTTTGCATACTCCACCCCTCTCACTGTGTGCACTGTGAATCCGGATTCCCGCACTTTCTCAGGCACGCCCACGGCTTCCTTCTCTACAAGGACACCGGCAGCCATTAGTGTCAGTTTCTGTACGATACAGAGACAAGTGTGGAAGACCCTGGCATTCTGATAGTCACACAATCGCTGTAACAGGCGTTAAGCAGCACCTGTGGTGCTAACCCCACTAGTGCAGAAGTGCACTTATAGATATGCTTGTACTATATACATTGCACTGTTTGGTCGCACGTTGTATATACCCTCCTGGATTATGCGGAGGAGTTATCAGCATATTCTCTGTGTAAAACAAAGGTGCAGAACCACATGTTTTTCTATACAGCTGGTACAGCATGTACGGCTATACGGCCGGCAGGTACATAGACTCCCATTGTATGCACTAATGGCCAGGGGATGAGGACGGTGTCTGCAGTATTTACTGACAGTTTTTCTGAGACTATGGCTATGATACTAGAAGCCTAGCAGTCCGGACATGTCTCTCACAATATGGGCACTGTTGAATCATTGATCCATGGCCCCCCTCAGTGTGAATAACTAACAGCTCCGGGAATGTCACACGCATCCCAGAGTCACGGCTCTGCACGGACGTCAGTCCCAGACAGCCTAAGTGGGCTCGCTATGAGCGGCCTCGGTTTCATCAGGGTCCTAACAGAAGGACTCGCTGTGTAATGAGGCGGAAGTAGCGGCTCAGGATTCTGATCCTGAGACCGCTCTCAATCTGGATACACCTGATTGTGACGCCATAGTAAATAATCTTGTAGCGTCCATCTATAGAATGTGGGTTATTTCTCACAGCTCCTCCAGTGGAGGAGTCAGCTTCACGTATTTTTCTGGACCACTCTGCCTTCAGAGAGGCAGTCCAGGAACACCACGCTTATCCAGATATGCGCTTCTCCAAACGGCTTAGGATACACGTTATCCCTGTCCCCTGACTTGGTCAAGGACTGGACCCAATGTCCCGAGCGGCATCCTCCAATCTCCAGGCTTGTAGCTAGATCCATAGTTGCAGTGGGAGATGGAACTGCAAACTCAAAGATGCCACTGACAGACAGATGGATCTCTGGTCGAAAGCCATCTATGAGGCTGTCGGCGCACCGTTGGCTCCGGCATTCTCTCCCTTGGGGCACTCCAAGCTATTTCAGCTTGTCTTACACAGATTGACACGGTTACACGTACATCTGTGCCGCAGGTGGCATCCTTAACCTCTCAAATGTCTGCATTTGTTTCTTACGCGATTCAGGTTGTCCTGGACTCTGCGAACCGTGCGGCGGTAGCCTCCGCTACTCCGTGTTTTTAAGCAGAGCCTGGTCTGCTCGTTAAGTGAATGGAAGGCAGATTCTGCTTCCAAAAAAGGTTGCCTAACCAGTTGCCTTTTTCTGCTGACCGACTGTTTGGTGAGCGTTGGATGTAACCATCAAACAGTCCAGGGGTAAGGATTCATCCTTTCCTCAGCCCGGACACAACAAACCCCAACAGAGCAAGAGGCAGTCGGGGTTTTCGGCCTTTTCGAGGCTCGGGCAGGTCCCATTTTTCCTCGTCCAATGTGGACTCAAAAGGATCAGAGGAGCTAAGATTCTTAGCGGGCTCAGTCTCGCCCAAAAAAGCGACAGTCTGAAAACCCGCTTCCAAGGCGGCTTCCTCATGACTTGCGGCCTCGGTCGGTAGCAGGCTCTCCCGCCTTGGCGATATTTAGCTGCCATAGGTCAATGACCATTGAGTGTGAGACATTCTGTCTCACGGGTACAGGATAGAGCTCACTTCTCGTCCTCCAACTCGATTCTTCAGAATTTCTCCACCTCCCGGCCGGGCCGCTGCTCTTCTGCAAACAGGGTGCACTCTATAGGCAGAAAGAGTGATGACCCCCGTTCCTCTTCAGGAACAAGGTCACGGTTTTTACCCCAAATTCTTTGCGGTACCTATAACAACGGGCCGTTCCGTCCCGTTCTGGATCTAAAAATGCTCAGCAAGCTCGTGGACACCAGGCGGTTCCGGATGGAATCCCTCCGCCATGTCATCGCCTCAAGGTCCCAAGGATATTTCCTAGCATCATTAGGCATCAAGGATGCTTATCCACACGTGCCGATTGATCCAGAGCACTAGCGTTTCTACGCTTCGTTATAGGAGACGAACACCCTCTGTTCGTAGCTCTACCTTCCGGCTAGCGACAGTCCAACTGGTCTTCGCCAAGGTCAGGGCAGCAGTAGTCACAGTCCTGCACTCTCAGGGTCACTCTGTGGTCCCGTATTTAGACGATCTACTTGTCAAGGCACTCTCTTAGGAAACATGCCAACACTGCCCGAACGTTGCGCTGGAGACTCTCTAAAGTTTTGGGTGGATCATCAACTTTTTAAAGTCAGATCCGACCCCGACCCTATCGATAACATATCTAGGCATAGAGTTTCTTACTCTCTCAGCGATAGTGAAGCTGCCGCTAGACAAACAGCATTCACTACGGGCTGCAAGCTCTTCTTTAAGAACCAGTCGCACACATTGAGACGCCTCATGCACTTCCTACGTAAGATGGTAGCAATGGAGGCAGTTCCTTTCGCGCAGTTTTACTGCGTCCACTACAATGGGACATTCTCCGCCAATGGGACGAGGAGTCGACGTCCCTCAACAGAGTCGTCGTTCTTTCTCAGGCGGCCAAGGAATCTCTACGGTGGTGGCTTCTTCTCACCTCTTGGTCAAAAAGAAGGTCCTTCCTATCCCCGTCCTGGGCGATAGTTACGACAGACGCGAGTCGATCAGGGTGGGGAGCAGTTTTTCTCCACTACAGCGCTCAGGGTACGTGGACTCAGCAAGAGTCCACTCTTCAGATCAATGTTCTTGAACACAGAGCAGTGTATCTTGCCCTACAATCCTTCCAACAGCGGCTGGAAAGCAAGCATATCCGACTTCAGTCGGACAGCTCCACAGCGGTGGCATACATCAACCACCAAGGAAGAACGCGCAACCGGCAAGCCTTCCAGGAAGTCCGGCAGGTTCTGATGTGGGTGGAAGACACGGCATCCACCATATCCACAATTCACATCCCAAGTGTGGAAACTAGGAAGCTGACTTCCTAAGTCGCTGAGGTGGGGCCGAAAGAGTATGGTCTCCTCACCCGGACGGGTTTCAGGAGATCTGGCGCCGCTGACAGAGGCCGGACGTCGATCTAATGGCGTCACGGCACAACAACAATGTGCCAGCTTCATGGCACGGTTTCACAATCATCGAGCTCTGGCGGCAAACGCCTTAGTTCAGCATTGGTCGCAGTTCCAGCTACCTTAGGTGCCACCTCTGGCATTGTTGCCCAGAGTACTGCGCTAGATCAAGACCGACTGCGGCCGCGCCATCCTCGTCGCTACAAATTGGCCGAGGATGTTGTGGTACTCGGTTCTGTGGTGCCTCACGGTAGGCTAACCGGGGGCACTACCAGACCAATCAGACTGGCTGTCTCAAGGGCCATTCTTCCATTTGAATTCTACGGCCCTCAACCGGATGGTGTGGCATTGAGTCCTGGAACCTAGTGTCGTCAGGATTACCTCAGGACGTGGTTGCCACCATGAGACAGGCTAGCATACCAACGTCCGCCAAGATTGACCACAGGACGTGGAAGATGTTCTTATCTCGGTGCTCGGCGCAGGGTGTTTCTCCCTGGCCGGTTGCATCGTCTATGTTTCCTTCCTTCCTGCAATCTAGGTAGGAAAATGGGTTGTCGCTCAGTTCCCTTTAGGGACAAGTCTCAGCGCTATCTGTATTTTTTCAGAAACGACGACTTCCTCAGGTACGCACGTTCCTACGGGGAGTTTGTCTTCTCAGCACTCCGTACAAGCGGCCGTTAGAGCCCTGAGATCTGAACAAGGTTCTAATTGCTCTCCAGATGCCGCCTTTCGAGCCTTTGAAGGATGTCTCCCTTCCCGTTTTTCACGGGAAGTGGCCTTCTAGTAACGGTCTCGTCTCTTAGGAGAGTTTCCGAGCTAGCAACGCTCTCATACAAACTCCCTTCCTGGTCCTTCACCAGGACAGGGTAGTTCTGCGTCCGGTTCCGGAATTTCTCCCTAAGGTGGTATCCCATTTTCATATCAATCAGGATATCACCTCACCTTCTTTGTGTCCTCGTCCAGTCCATCAATTTCAGAAAGATTTGCATCTGTTGGTTCTGGTGAGAGCACTCAGGTTCTACTTCCCGCATGGCGCTCCTGCGCCACCCGGATGCACTCTTTGTCCTTGTCGCTGGTCGGCGTAAACAGTCGCAAGCTTCCAGATCCACCCTTGCTCGGGGGCTCGAGGAACCAATTCTTGAAACCTACAGTTCTACTGGGCTTCTGGTTCTCTCAAGGCCGAAGGCCCATTCTACCAGAGCCGTGGGTGCATCCTGGGCATTACGGCACCAGGCTACGGCTCAGCAAGTGTGTCAGGCACCCACCTGGTCGAGTCTACTTACTTTTACCAAGCATTATCAGATGCATACCTACGCTTCGGCAGACGCCAGCCTAGGTAGATAAGTCATTCAGGCGGCGGTTGGCCACCTGTAGGAGAGGGCCGTTTGACGGCCCTATCATGAGGTATTCTTTTACCCACCCAGGGATTGCTTTTGGACATCCCAATTGTCTGGGTCTCCCAATGGAGCGACAAAGAAGAAGGGAATTTTGTTTACTTACCGTAAATTCCTTTTCTTCTAGCTCCAATTGGGAGACCCAGCACCCGCCCTGTTTTCTCGGGGTTTTTCTGTTTTTTCGGGTACACATGTTGTTCATGTGGTATGGTTCAGTTCTCCGATGTTTCCTCGGATTGAATTGGTCTTTAAACCAGTTATTGGCTTTCCTCCTTCTTGCTTTGGCACTAAAACTGGTGAGCCAGTGATCCCACTGGGGGTGTATAGCCAGAAGGGGAGGGGCCTTACACTTTTAAGTGTAATACTTTGTGTGGCCTCCAGAGGCAATAGCTATACACCCAATTGTCTGGGTCTCCCAATTGGAGCTAGAAGAAAAGGAATTTACGGTAAGTAAACAAAATTCCCTTCTTTCAGCATTCTATAACCTGTATGCCTCTATTAATAGTTTAGATAATTCCAATGTGGTGACAGATTGCCTTTAAAGCACCACTCCAGCGGTGAAAACATAACAAAATACTGGGGTTGTGCTTTAAAGGGAACCAATCACCAGGAGCTTTGTATATAAGCTAAAGCCAGTGCTACACTGACACTATCAGGCTGATTCTATACATACCTGTAGTGGTCAGCTCAGATGTTTAGGTTTTGAAATCCAAAAAAGTAAAGTTTATAAAATGAGCTGCTTGTTGAGTGACAGCAGCTGAGGAGCAGATAATATATTTATAGTTATCCCCTCCCCCTGTTAGAATTAGCATAAGCATTATACAAACCATTCACTTTGTCTGTGGAAGGACCTGTGTGAGGTCATACTAATGTGACTAATTCTGACCTTTTCAGCCCTGTCCTCCTCACCTACCCCCCCTGTCCAGCACCTAGCACATCCCCGCAGAAACCTTGCACACCTCAACATGCACACCCTCGCCGACTCTATCCTCCCACTGTCCTCCATATCGTCCCTCCACGACACAGACAGCGCCACTACTTTCTACAACACCACCCTCACATCAGCTATTGATTCAGTCGCTCCCCTTGTGCATGGCAGAGTGAGACGAATCAATAGACAACCCTGGCACAACAGCCTCACTAAAAAACTGCGGCAAAGGTCTAGGGCTGCAGAGCGGCGGTGGAAGAAAACGCACTCCCAGGAAGACTTCACCACATTCAAAAATGCAATTCACACATTTCGTTCAGTCCTCACCTCCGCTAAACACGACTACTTCAGAAACCTCATATCCTCTCTAACACACAACCCCAAACAGTTATTCAACACTTTCAACTCCCTCCTTCGCCCACCACTGCCCCCTCCAACCTCCCTCATCTCTGCAGAAGAATTTGCCACCTATTTCCAAGAAAAAATCGACCTAATAAGGCAAGTCTTCTCTGCTCAGCCACCACAACCCCTTCATGTAGCTGACCACTGCCCCTCCCCCATAAACTTCCTCCCCACCATCACCGAAGGAGAGCTTGCACGTCTGCTCTCAAAAGCGCACCTCACCACCTGCGCACTTGACCCCATGCCATCCCACCTCCTTCCCAACCTCACCACCATCCTTATTCCAGCCTTAACCCATCTCTTCAACCTATCTTTAACGACTGGAACCTTCCCCTCTGCCTTTAAACATGCAACAGTCACACCTATCCTAAAGAAACCTTCCCTCGATCCAACCTCTACTACCAGCTACCGCCCCATATCACTACTCCCACTTGCCTCAAAACTCCTGGAACAGCATGTCCATGCTGAACTTTCCTCCCACCTCTCCTCTAACGCTCTCTTTGACAACCCACAGTCCGGCTTCCGTCCACATCACTCCACCGAAACTGCCCTGACTAAAATCACAAATGACTTGCTTACTGCCAAAGCGAACAAGCACTTCTCTATACTCCTACTCCTAGACCTGTCCTCAGCCTTCGATACCGTTGACCACTCCCTCCTACTACAGATCCTCTCTTCCCTTGGTGTCAGAGACCTCGCCCTCTCTTGGATCTCTTCATACCTCTCAAATCGCACTTTTAGTGTCTCCCACTCCCACACAACCTCTTCATCCCACCATCTCTCTGTTGGCGTCCCTCAAGGCTCTGTCCTAGGACCCCTACTTTTCTCTATCTACACATTTGGCCTGGGACAACTCATAAAGTCCCATGGCTTCCAATACCACCTATATGCCGACGACACCCAGATCTACCTCTCTGGCCCAGATGCCACATCTCTGCTGTCCAAAATCCCGAAATGTCTATCTGCTATATCCTCCTTCTTCTCCTCTCGCTTCCTAAAGCTCAATGTGGCCAAAACTGAACTAATCATCTTTCCTCCGTCTCACCTACACTCTCCACCTGATCTATCTATTACAATAAATAACACCACGCTCTCGCCAGTACCCAAAGTTCGCTGCCTCGGAGTGACCTTTGACTCTGCCTTATCCTTCATACCACACATCCAATCCCTCACCACCTCCTGCCGTCTTCAACTCAAAAACATTTCCAGAATCCGCCCTTTCCTCAATTTGCAATCTACTAAAATGCTAGTGCATGCCCTCATAATCTCCCGCCTCGACTACTGTAACATCCTCCTCTGTGGCCTCCCTGCCAACACGCTTGCCCCTCTCCAGTCCATCCTTAACTCTGCTGCCCGACTTATCCACCTCTCTCCTCAATACCACCCCGCTTCTCCTCTCTGCATGTCCCTCCACTGGCTTCCAATCTTCCACCGTATCCAATTCAAACTTCTAACACTGACCTACAAAGCTGTGCATAATCTTTCCCCTCCGTACATCTCCGAACTACTCTCCCACTACACTCCAACACGTCACCTCCGGTCCTCCCAAGATCTCCTCCTCTCCTCCTCTCTCATTCGCTCCTCACACAACCGACTCCAAGACTTCTCCCGAGCATCCCCAGTCTCCTGGAACTCGCTGCCTCAACACGTCAGACTATCCCCTACTCTTGCAAACTTGAAACGGAACCTGAAAACGCACCTGTTCAGAAATGCCTACAATCTACAATGAACTCGCTGCCGCCCGACCACCGTGCGCAGCTGCCGCCCGACCACCGTGCGCAGCTGCCGCCCGACCACCGTGCGCAGCTGCCGCCCGACCACCGTGCGGAGCTGCCGCCCGACCACCGTGCGGAGCTGCCGCCCGACCACCGTGCGGAGCTGCCGCCCGACCACCGTGCGGAGCTGCCGCCCGACCACCGTGCGGAGCTGCCGCCTGACCTACACCCCACCTACTGTCTCCTCCCCATAATCCTATAGAATGTAAGCCCGCAAGGGTAGGGCCCTCTTCCCTCTGTACTAGTCTGTCTACTGTAACTTGTATACGTATTTTGTATGTAACCCCCTTCTCATGTACAGCACCATGGAATTAATGGTGCTCTATAAATAAATAATAATAATAAATAATAATAATAATAATAATAATGTGACCAGAAGGGACGGGGCCTCAGCCACCAAAGCTGGATACCAGGTCACATGGGTATGACCTCACACAGGTCCTTCCACAGACAAAGTGAATCGTTTGTATGATACTTCTGCTAATTCAAACAGGGGGAGGGGATAACTATGAATATATTATCTTCTCCTTTGCTGCTGTCACTCAACAAGCTGCTCATTTTATAAACTTTACTTTTTTGGGTTTCAAAACCTATACATCCAAGTTGACCACTACAGGTATGTATAGAATCAGCCTGATAGTGTCAGTATAGCACTGGCTTTAACTTATAGATGAAAATCCTGATGATTGGTTCCCTTTTAAAGTGGATTAAACTTTTAGAAAAGCAGATCTCAAATGATTCCTGTAATATAAAATAACAAATATAGATAGTACTTGCCCTCCCCCACCCCAATGCCAGCTCCCTGTCACTTCTGCAGTCTCTGGGCTGCAGTGGGGACATCACATTGACAGTACACATCGCCATTGCAGTCACATAGAGCTCAGCGACTTGTGCTGTCCACACAGACAGCTACTCATCTCAGTGATTGGCTGCAACAGTGATGTGAGCTCTTGACGAGATGGGTCTTCTAAGCCAAAACACATAACAGTGGTAGAGAGCTGGAATAGTTGAGGGTTAGTGCTATCTGTCTTTATTTTATGCTGCAGAGATCGTTTGGGGTGGAAAATCCCATTTAAAGCTGTTGTTTCACCAAAGACAATTGTTATCAAAAAGGAGTTATATCACCAGATTTCATAGAGGAAAACCACGACCAGTACAGGAAAAATCCAGTGTTACACGCTTCATGTAATACATATTGTATATGGCTTGAGTCAGACACTTTTATAACCTCCTTCTGCTTAATGGAGGAAGCCCAGAGTTGGATTCTTACAAACAAAATTATTTTTCTGTTGACGGTCTTTAAAATTAATACACCAAAGCTCTGACCTTGGTGGACACTGCATTAGTAAAATTCTTGGCAATTCTTGTGACAAGATATAACAACACATTCTGATTGATTGTTGTCTGACCTCATATACCTTATCGATCCTGACTATGAAGAAAATGCTGCTGAACACTCTCCAGCTTCTAGGTTTCCCTTACCGATAAGCACTTCAGGGCATTTTGCAGGTAACTTGAATGGGACCACACTGCAGTTCCCCACACAGCGGGTGGCACTGTTCAGAAAAATATAACATGATGTAACACAACTAGAGTTGAGGGAGTACCTAGCTATTCGTACTCGCTATACTGATGACGAATACTGCCTACTACTCGCGTATTCGTTCCACATAGCCATTCGGAACAAATACGCGAGTAGTAGACAGTACTCGTTATGTGTATAGCGAGTACTAATAGGTACTCGCTCAACTCTAAACACAACACTAACCCAGTATACCAGCTTCAAATTTTTCAGCTTTATGTTGGTGCTCTAAGCCACCCAGCCGTGGAATGGCATTTATAAACAATTATAGTTTAATCCTTTTAGGATCTTCATTCTTGGAAATATTGGAGGTCATGGCTTTATCCTGACAATATGAAAACACTTTATTGCATGTGAAAACACTTTGGAGAATAAGGCTATGTGCGCACTAGATGTTTTTCGGGTGCGTTTTTTGGCTCAAAACTGCATGACTTTGCTTCCCCAGCAAAGTCTATGAGTTTTCATTTTTGCTGTCCGCACACAACTTTTTTTTTAGCTGCGTTTTTGAGCTAAAAAAAAATGAACATGTCAATTCTTTCCTGCGTTTTTCACCCATGTAATGCATTGGAAAAATGCAGCAAAACGCAGTGATCAAAAACGCACCGAAACGCGGTAAACTCATGCGTTTTTGCCGGGGCTGCTTTTTTTGTGTATGTGTGTTTTTTGTTTTTTTTTGCTGCCAAAATCGCACAAAAACTAAGCATCAAAAAAACGCTGTGTGTACACATAGCTTTACACTTCCTTACATTGTGTTTTTTTTTTTTTTCCCCCTCCTAGCTGGAATACTTGATGCATATGTGCCCCCGGAAGGTGATGCCCGCATGTCCACTCTCTCCAAGGATGGCTTGAAACAGAGAACAGAACAACTGAAACAGACAGCGGCCTCTCAGTTGGCGTATGTTCTGTCCATAAGATTATGGACTATTTTTTTTTTTTTTTTTTTCTTCTGTCATTTACTAATATCAAAATACCCCCTTTGACAATATCTGCCATTCTTTTTCTGATTTTCCCCATAAGATTCAGTCATTTTTTGTTGTTTGAGATTACAGCTACGGTAGTTGTATATGGACAATAGAGCCCAGTACATACATGCTGTGCTAGAAAACCAAGGTTTTAGAAGAGATGCTGGCTATTCATTATATGTTCTATTCCTCATGGGCACAAATGGTTCAGAGTTATCAAACATAACCCTTTTCTGACATGTGACATACTATTACATCATGTCAGGCCCCTGTCCTTGGTGCAGGCTCAGGAGCCAAGCTTGCATCATTGTTGGCAGATATTGGCTGTGATACGCAGCCAGGATCTGCCTTTGTTAGCTGCGGGTGAAGCCAAGCTATGCCTGCTGCTGTTAGCCATTTAAATGCAGCTGTCAATATCTTGCATGGATCTGGGGGAAGGGGGGTGCTGTTCCACGCACCAATCAAACCTCCAAACCCTCACCCAGCAATTCACCAATGGGTTGCCATGACAGCCCCCATGCCTGTCTTGACTATTCACCTATGAAGAGATCATTATTTTTACCATATGTGGCATTGCAGTATATATAGTTCAAGCGGTCATCCATATATTGAATAAGCAAAGTAGAAAAAAAAATAATCTTTAATATATAAGTTCAATTAACCAGACTTTTTTTTCCCATTAAAGAAATAAAAAATACACTTCTGGTATTTTTGTGTCTGTAAAATTCAGATCTATAAAAATATTAAACTGAATAAACCAATTGGTAAAAACTGCAGTGAGAGCAAATATGGATATGTCAGAATTCTAGAATTATGGGGGGTGATTTATAGTCGCTTCAGCTATCTGAAAAAGTTCAATGAGCATCGATCAAAACTCTAATCTACCAGAAAGTGGCATCAAGAAAACTGTCAGCTCCCCACAAACCCAAAAAAATGATCAGCCCTCACTCTGCTCCCTCTATCAGTGAATGAAACCGTTTCCTGTCCCTGAAAACCGGTCAAATTCCACACTCTTTATAACCACATAATACAAAAGTCAAGGCAAGTTTTGGTATTGCTGTAATTTTACCTGGAGCATCATATCCACAAGTCATTTTTTTTTTTTTGTCAAACAATGAATAACATAACTAAAAAATTCCAAAAAACATGGCAGAATTGGAATTTATCTTGTTTTTGCAGTACTTTGCATGGTAACTTGTTCCGCAAAAAGAGGCCCTCAAACTGCTTTAACAGAAGAAAAAATAGTTATGGCTCTTGGGTGAAATGGAGGAAGACCTAAAAGCGCAAAGCAGGAAGGGGTTAATTGCATGCCACTAACTGAATTATTAATACATCTGCTTATAACTTTTTTTCTGTAGGATTCGAAAGGTCAAAAACTACGATGAGGATTTTAGCACCAAGACATTTCCAGAGAAAGCTCAGGAAATCTTCATTGAAGCGCACAACTATCTGACCCAGTAAGTAGCCTTGCCTTTGTATGCTCCTGAATATGTTCTCTGCAGGGACTGTGACATGCTGCGGATACTCCTGGATGTACTGTGCCTCATATTTTAACATAGTAAAGTAGTGGAGTTTACCAGTAGGGTTTGTGATTTTGTGTTATTCCCGTCTTAAGAAATAATCGCCTGTCCAAAGGATAGATGATAACCTGCGGAGTCTGATTTCTGGGGCTATCACTTATGCCAAAAATGGAGCTCTGACGTGTCTCATCTGAATAGAGCGCTGCCCGGGCATGCACATCGCTAGTCATTCATTGTTTATATGACTGCTAGGAAAGAAGACGATCTCTGTACTCAGCTATCTCCAGCAGTCTCATAGAAAATGAATAGAATAGAAAGTGCACATGTCCGGCTACTGCTCCGGTTAGATAGGGTCCGACCACTGGGTTCTGAAATTTCCTATCAGGGTGTTATCACCTATCCAACTGATAAGGGATAACTTCTGCATTGGATTAGTAACCACATCTGCAAGGAAAATGTGGGTATCTGCAAACCACACCAATAAAAATAATACAATCTCTAATAAATGTTGTATTACTACACACTTGGGCTAATGTAAATCAACTACAGCCAACTACTCATTAATAAAAAAAAGTTTTAAAACTTGCATAATACGAGCAGTAAAAATGAAAATGGCAAAGTAAAGCACCCGAGTGTTATGGTGGCAATATCTAACTGCCCCGGCTGTAATATTGCAATGCGCACTTTCCTTCCGTAAATCCTTTCCATCATAACCAGGTTCTGTTTTTGTGCTTCCCTTTTATCCAAGAGCCATAACTTTGTATTTTTCTGTCCACGTGGATGTATGGGGGCCTGTTTTTTTTCAGGATGAGTTGTACTTTTTAATGACTCCCTTTTACCACAGATTGGACTGGAACAGGGTACACAATTCCAAGGGCGGTGAAACTGCAAAAAAACCAAAACCTAATTCTGACATTATCCTTTGGGAATTGTTTTACTGGCGCCCATTGTGTGGTTAAAATGACCTGTCAGTATGATTCTCCTTGTCGGTACGATTACAGCTATACAACAATTGTCTGATGTTTTTTTTATTATGTTTTTATTGTTTCGACATTTTGCAAGAACCTTTAACGTTTTCATTTTTCAGTCGATTGAGCTGTGAGAGGGCTTAATTTTCGCAGGGCAAGACCTTTTTATTCATACCATTTTGAGATAGCTATGACATTTTGATGGCTTCCTACAACATGTTTTTGCTCTGTTGCGTTGCCCAAAAACTGCAGTTTAATTTTTTTTTCTCTTTACAATGTCTGCCGATCGGGCTAATTAATTTTATATTTTTACTAATCAGAGTTTAATGGAAGCAACAATATCACATGTGGGTTGTGTTTTTTGTTTGTTTTTTTTTAAATAAATGTGGGAAAAGCCTGCTTCATACATCCATTCCTGACTTGTGGCGCTTATGTACGTTGAATGGTGGTAAGGGGTTAAAAGGCTGCGTTTCCCAAGGGGGTGCCAGCCAGTAGTGTCTCCCGAGTATTCAAGATCCGCATGTTCAGTGCTACACGGAAACGTAATCTTCTATGGAAGCTCCAGGGACCCACAAGAAGAATCCTATCTTGCTGTTTTCCTTCGTCAGGTGATCACTTCTAAAGATGAAAGATGGGAATAACGCTTCAAAATTGCTGCCATTGCTGGTGCTGGAAGAAGTTGTGACACTGCTGTACCCCATTTTTTTTCCAATGTAATATTGGAGGTTGCAGTAAAATTGTAGTGTTTAAAGCATGAAATGTTTCTTCTCTTTAAGGTTTAATCGCCATAAGTTACACTTACTGGTGACCGAGCGCTGCTATCCTGTAAGTACGGAGTGTTGGTATGTATCTAGGATGTATGATATTCCTTACCAGGATTTTCTCATTTTCTCATTTTGGTATTGTAGGAAATGGTGCGGGGTAACCGGTACCGTACAATACGCTGGTCTTTTGTGGAGTCCCTAGAGCCAGCGAGAGTTGTGCAAGTTCGGTGTCCAGAAATGGTTTCAAAAGGGAACCTGTATGGCCAAGTAACCGTCCGTATGCACAGCAAACAGGTGAGAGACAGAAAATAGCCACCCATAGATAAAGTGTTACTCCTGTAATTCCAGAGTATACAACAGTGTTATATCACTCACGCTCCTCCTTCTGGATAACTGCACAAATTTATTGTAATTGGACCTCTAGATTACAGCTGGCTATGCACAAAATAATCGGAGGTCTTCAACTTTCCCAGCAAAGGGTGGCTCGATCTATTACTGATATGGGCGGCACGGTGGCTTAGTGGTTAGCACTGTAGTCTTGCAGCGCTGGGTTCAAATCCCACCAAGGACTCTATCTGCAAGGAGTTTGTATGTTCTCCCCGTGTTTGTGTGGGTTTCCTCCGGGTTCTCCGGTTTCCTCCCACATTGCAAAGACATACAGATAGGGACTCTAGAATGTGAGCCCCAATGGGGACAGTATTGCCAATGTATGTGAAGCGCTGTGGAATTAATAGCGCTATATAAATATAATTATTATTAATTATTATATAAAGGGGTTGTACATGACATCCATATTGATAACCAATCCATAGAATAGTTTATTTATATCAGGCAGGGGCCTGGCATCCCCACCAATCAAATGTTTGCACCTGCTGCTGAGACCGACAGACATTGTGTACAGAATTGGAATAGAGATGAACTACTATACCATAGCTAGACCATGGCCAAGAGTGGCATTGTATCTTGTGAACAATAATATGGTGTTCTGAACATAGCAAACTATGTTGTTTCACTGGTACGTTATAAAAGGGTATTTCCAAATCAGCCATTTGTGACTGAAATAGAATAGCTCCAGCTATAGGTTGTCGGGATTATGCAAACAGCTGAGTTGGCTGTGCTATGCTGATTTAATAGTTCCCATTCACTTCTATGGACTAGCACATTTAGCTCTGCTCTTTCTTTAATTCTATTTGACCCTCCACATAGATGGTTATTCCTAGCTCAGCCAAGAATGTCTAAATTGCGAATACTCCTTTAAGGGACACCTTGTGCCTTGTAATTTCTGTGTGTATGAATTACCTACAGATCTTGATCATCTACGATCGCTTTGGTCGGGTGGAATGTGGCAGTGAAGAGCCGCGGGATGTTCTAGAGTACTTGGTATTTGAGCGTCACTTAGTAAATCCATATGGGTCATGGAGGTTGCATGGCAAGATAGTTCCGTCCTGGGCACCATCTAAAGAGCCCATTGTAAAGGTCAGTAGAGCGAGACCACTATTTCACTGTTTGTGTGTATTGTGTCTGGAACAATTGCATAACATATTTACCATTTTTTCTGTCTGTCTTTCTAGACTGTAATGTTACCAGGTCCAGCATTACAGCCCTGGCAGGAGCTGGAAGATGTCGCTGTAGAGGAACAGGAACTCGTACCCAAACAGTGGCATAAATGAGACACCAGCACCTCCTTGACTTTTGCATTGGAGACATCACATAAATGTAAGCTCTTGTAATGTCTACCAAGGACAGTTTTACATCTGCGCCCCTAGCCCATATAAAATATACAGTTTGTGACATCCATACTATGTACAATAATAATAAAGACCCGGGTATCGGCAACTTTTGTAATAAAATAAAGTTGAGTTATTTTGAGACTCCTTTCCAGGTTCTTGGCTTTGTGTCTTTTATATATAACCTGAAAGTCTTTGGGTTTTGATAGATCAAAATGTTTTGCCGAAAATGATTAAATTAGGAGCAGTCCATACGAATGACATATTATAGTAAACGCACTACAACGGTTCTACTTTACACGTTCTTAATCGGGGGAACCTCATTAGAAAAATGCTGACTTAGAATAATTCTTGTGACCTCACTGGAATAATCCTGTTCTGGCTTCTCTTTCTTGACCCTCAAGTATACAGATATCCATCACTTTATCTTTGATCTCTCAGAACAATACGTTCTTTGTCAACATGTCAATGACTTATGTCATCCTTTATGTGCCTGTGCACTTGCCTTTATTACACCTCAATTTCCATACGATGCTTCATGGGTTAAGAGTCTGATCTAGCCAATCAGCTGCTCCTATGCAAGAATTCTAGACCCAGGTACATAGAATTTTTTAGCTTTTTTCTCATTTTTTTTTGCCTGCTGAGGCTGTATACTGTTAATAAAAGGAATGTGTCATTAGAGAATAATCTTCTGTTTAAATCAAATTATGCTTATCCTATTAATAGGCAATCTGTCACCAAGTTTTATACAGTATAGTCTGATCCACATCGTACCCTCTCTAGTCTGCGCTGCAGAACTCAAACTCCTTAACACATCAAGATTGTTTGAGGCATCTGGTCCATGCCTGCTTGTCCCCCATAGCAACACAGTGCAGGGAGGGAAGGTGAAGCCATTTTCTCGTTGCGGCACACAGAAATCATGGCATAGTTTGCTGCCACCTGGAGCCTGACACTATTATTACATCCGAAATGAAAATTAGCTCCTCCCCCTCAGACTATACCTCATCTGCTAGTATCAGGCCTCCTCAGTTTTTGTAGTGTCAGTTGTAGGAAAGATCTGTCTCAAACCTGTATTAGGTTAAGCGCTAACCTTTTCTTTCTTTCTTTGTGTCTTTAAAATGGAAGTATCTGGGTAAGACTACATGCACACGCTGCATCTTTTTGTGTTCACAAACTGCAGCCAAAACTGCGCCTTGTCAGAGAGAGCATGAAAATTGTCTCAAAAATGCTTGTAATTATAGGTACGTTTTTTGTGCGTTTTTCACAACATGCGTTTTTGCTGTGTTTTTGTGACAAATGTTGACAAAAACGCGGGAAAAATGAACATGCTGCATTTTTTTTGTCACAAACTTTTGACAAACTGCAATGTGCGCATAGCAAATCTGACTTCTCATACACTTTGCTGGGAAGTCAAATGTCAAAGTTCTGACAACAAAACGGCAGCCAAAATGCAGCAAAAAACGCAGTGTGCGCATGTAGCCTAACAGTGTAATTGTGCACTCTGTTTCACCCACATAGCGACGGAGAGTACAATTTGTAATTGTTCAGTCCATATTCTGTCGTGCTGGTGTGGCCGCATCAATGTACCTTGACACCGTCACTATCGGGTACTGGGGCGCAGGTCCGTAAGCCAACTAGCTCTTGACCCCCGCCCCACATAGTGTGCATGGAACAGACGTTAACGGGGATCTTCACGTCAAGTAACTATAGCCTAGTTAAAATAAAAGACCCTGTACTCTCTCCCCCCATTCTGGCACAGTCAGTAACCATGGTTCGGTGCTTACATGACATTGTGACGTCACGCATGCCACGCGTCCAATTCCACTGGTTTCTATCTCCTCGTCTTCGGATCAAATGATGTAATCAACACGAGGTGACTCTGCGGCTGCCACTCACTTTCTGTTAAAGGGAACCTGTCATCAGAAATTTTGCTTTAAACCTAAAAGTTTCCCCCTCTGCAGCTCCTGGGCTGCATTCTAGCAAGGTTCCTGTTGTTTTTTTGCTCCCTTTTAGACCAAATATAATACTTTATAAAGGTGTACCTTTTGGGATGCAAATTTTCTAAATCGTCCATGGGGGCGGGCTCTCTGGTGTCCGTTATGTCCATCCTGCCAATTTACGACGTCCCCCAACGAGATTATGGGCGGCGCTGTGATTATCATTGCAAGTGCCCACCCATAATCTAGTGCACGCGCTTTCCTCTCTGCCTCCAGCGTTCTGTGCAAGCGCTGGCCGTAACCGCTGGTGTCCTGCTCCGATCCTCCCATCTATTTCCTGTTACTGGGAAAGAGGGGACGTGCGGTCATCTGGCCAGCGCTTGCGCAGAACGCTGGAGGCAGAGGGGAAAGCGCGGGCACTTGCGATGACAACACAGCGCCGCCCATTCTCGTGCCTGCGCAAACGTCACCAGCGGTCACACTGTGCACGCAGTGCACAGTCCCGCTACAGTGGCACTGCGCATGCGCCGGACCACGGGCTCTCTGGGCGGCATCCTGGAAGTATGAAATGCTGCGTTGGGGGACGGCGTAAATCGGCAGGATGGACATAACTGACACCAGAGAGCCCGCCCCCATGGACGATTTAGAAAATTAGCATCCCAAAAGGTACACCTTTATAAAGTATTATATTTGGTCTAAAAGGGAGCAAAAAACCAACAGGAACAATGCTAGAATGCAGCCCAGGAGCTGCAGAGGGGGAAACATTTAGGTTTAAAGCAAAATTTCTGATGACAGGTTCCCTTTAATTTTTCATTTAGTCCGAAGGCGGAGAAAGAAGCCGGCGGTTATTGGATGCAGGGCTTCCAATGAGGGGAGTACAGATATTTTTTTTTATCTAACTGGGGAAAACAAGTACAGTGGTGTTCATAAGTCCTGCATAGGATAAATTGATTTTTCAAGTTTTAAATGTTTTCTGTCGAATATCTTCGATGCTAATATGACATATTATATATGGTTTTGTTCAGAAAACAATTTTGCATTCTCTCTGTAATCTTTTTAGCTTTTGAAGCAGTTTTGCCTGAAATTATTGCAACAATATGGGAATTGAAAGCACAACTAAATATTGTACAGCTTCAGATCCAAAATTAGCCAATCACAGATGAGGTTCTTGTGACCAATCATAACCTGGATATGTCAGCCAATCACATTCCATTCCATTGCATCACATCTGCTGCTTAGTTTGTTTGTTTTATCTGTAGGTCTATAGTGAATCATAATGTAGAGCTTTATGATGGGAGCCTTCAGATTTTTGTCAGCGGAGGATCGTGTGCGAGTTGTGGTGCTACATGAAGAGGGTTATACTGGCCCCCAGATCGCAAGGAAGGTCGGCTGTAATCAGAGTACAGTTTTAAGAATTTTGCAGAAACATAAGAAGCTTGGAATTACCCAGGACAGGCCCAGATCTGGTTGGCCCAGAAAGTCAACTAAAAGGGAGGATAGAGTACTGATAAGAACATCCCTTGCCAATGGAAAGCTCACCTCTCCTCAGCTTCTGCCAGAATGGCAAGAAAAGTGCAATATTGAGGTAGCTACATCAACTGTTAGGAAGAGATATTTGGAAGCAGGATTGAGAGGGTGCAAGGCCTGAAAGAAGCCATTGATGACAGCCATACAAAGACAAAGGTGAAAACTGTGGGCATTGAGATATTCAAAATGGAGGAAGGAGGAGTGGGAAAAAGTGCTATTTAGTGATGAAAGCACTTTTTGCATTTTAGGAAATGATGGCAAGTCTTATGTGAGAAGGTTTCCACATGAAGAGTACAAGCCAGAGTGTTTGAGCTTCTCTGTGACACATCCGATGAAAGTAATGGTCTGGGGCTGTATGGCAGCCAATGGTGTTGGAAGGCTTCATATTGTGGAGGGTATGGTTAATCCAAAAAAATACATGGACATCTTTAATAAGAAAATGCTGCCTTCTGCTCAACACCTGTTTTCAGGGGATTATATCGTCCAGGATGATAATTCTCCTTGTCACAGAGCTAAGACAGTAACGGAATGGAAAAAAAAGAACAAGGTTGCTACTATTGACTGGCCAGCCCAGTCCCCGGACCTCAACCCAGTTGAAAATTTGTGGCACAAGGTATCAACAGAGATATCTAAAAAAACAGCCACGGACCAAGAGAGTTGATTGAGGCTCCGATACAGGCCTAGAACCACATCATCACGTGTGAACATCTGCAGAAGCTTGTTCACTCAATGCCACAGAGATGCAAGTTGGTGCTCAAGAGCAAAGGTTGGCCAATAAAGTATTAGAAGCTAAAGATGGACTCAAAAGGCCCTTTTCAGGACTCTGAATTAAATAAAAAAAATAATAAATCTTAAAAAGTAAAATTTAAGTCTGTGTGAACTTGCATTGGACGTTAATGAACTTAGAAACCTGTTCACCATTCTACACACTGTACTGGTGTAGGTATGGTTATGCTGTAAAAAAAATATACGGTAAAAAATGCACATACCATAACAATTTATATACTTGGGACATTCAAAAATGAGTATGGCATACAATGAGTGATTACAAAAACATATATGTTCCACCAGTTTCACTGTAGAGATGCAGAAGTATGAAATACATAGTTTTCTTTAAGCCTATGCAGGACTTATGAACACCACTGTACAATCAGAAGGGGTTGTCCTAGTAGTGGACAATGCTTTTAAGGTCAGAGTTTAGAGGAGACCACACACTCTCAACAGTCCAGCCTACATTGGTTACTAAGTATGCTTGCATCTCTTGCAGGGTCGGGTTCCCCTCAAAGCAAGTCTAAAGCCTGCTTTACACGTTGCAATTAGTTGTACAATCGCATTTGCGATGTGACACGCCCAGGTTGCATACGGGATCTTATGAGATTGCACGTAGGTCGTTCATTTGCTGTCACACGAGCGTTAGTAGTCTATGTTAAATTGATCCATTTTATGTGCGATCCTTTAGATCATGTGTTCTGTGACGTATGCATTGGGCACCTTTTTTTTTTTTTTATTTTTTATTTATTGACTTGCCAAGCGTGTGTAATGTGTAGGGATGCGTTTTTACTATGTCATCTGCCATTCAGCTCTGCTACATGGCCGCTGACAGCAGCCACAGACAGCAATGTAGCAGAGCTGAATGGCCGCTGACAGCAGACACAGACAGAGCCGCACGATCAGAATGAACTCGGGTGAACCTCACCCGACTTCATGGTCATGCTGCGGCTCCGTCTGTGTCGCGTCCTGATTAGCGGTCACCTGTGAAGGATTCACCGGTGACCACTAAACTCCTGAGTAACTGAATTGAGCAGCCCTCTCTCATACTCACCGATCCCCGGCGCTGCGCTGCACTGCACGGCATTCACACTGCTCCGGCGGCTTTTACTATTTTGAAAAAGCCGGCCGCTCATTAAACAATCTCGTATTCCCTGCTTTCCCCGCCCACCGGCGCCTATGATTGGTTACAGTGAGACACGCCCCCACGCTGAGTGACAGGTGTTACACTGCACCCAATCACAGCAGCCGGTGGGCGGGTCTATACTGTGTAGTGAAATAAATAATTAAATAATTAAAAAAAACGGCGTGCGGTCCCCCCCAATTTTAAAACCAGCCAGATAAAGCCATACGGCTGCAGGCTGGTATTCTCAGGATGGGGAGCTCCACGTTATGGGGAGCCCCCCAGCCTAACAATATCAGCCAACAGCCGCCCAGAATTGCCGCATACATTAGATGCGACAGTTCTGGGACTGTACCCGGCTCTTCCCGATTTGCCCTGGTGCGTTGGCAAATCGGGGTAATAAGGAGTTATTGGCAGCCCATAGCTGCCAATAAATCCTAGATTAATCATGTCAGGCGTCTATGAGACACCTTCCATGATTAATCTGTAAATTACAGTAAATAAACACACACGCCCGAAAAAATCATTCTAAATAAAAAACACAAACATATACCCTGGTTCACCACTTTAATCAGCCCAAAAAAGCCCTCCATGTCCGGCGTAATCCAGGGTGGTCCAGCGTCGCTTCCAGCGCTGCTGCATGGAGGTGACAGGAGCTGCAGAATACACCGCCGCTCCGGTCAGCTTCACACAGCAACTGAAGACAGCCGCGCGATCAGCTGAGCTGTCACTGAGGTTACCCGCTGTCACTGGATCCAGCGGTGGATGCAGCGGTGGCCGCGGGTAACCTCAGTGACAGCTCAGCTGATCGCGCTACTCACCGCCCCTCCGGTCACCTCCACGCAGCAACTGAGGTGAGTAGCGCGATCAGCTGAGCTGTCACTGAGGTTACCCGCGGCCACCGCTGCATCCACCGCTGGATCCAGTGACAGCGGGTATCCTCAGTGACAGCTCAGCTGATCGCGCGGCTGTCTTCAGTTGCTGTGTGAAGCTGACCGGAGCGGCTGTGTATTCTGCAGCTCCTGTCACCTCCATGCAGCAGCGCTGAAAGCGACGCTGGAGCATCCTGGATTCCGCCGGACATGGAGGGCTTTTTGGGGCTGATTAAAGTGGTTAACCAGGGTATATGTTTGTGTTTTTTATTTCTAATAAATGATTTTTTCAGCTGTGTGTTTATTTACTGTAATTTACAGATTAATCATGGAAGGTGTCTCATAGACGCCTGACATGATTAATCTAGGATTTAGTGGCAGCTATGGGCTGCCAATAACTCCTTATTACCCCGATTTGCCAACGCACCAGGGCAAATCGGGAAGAGCCGGGTACAGTCCCAGAACTGTCGCATCTAATGTATGCGGCAATTCTGGGCGGCTGTTGGCTGATATTGTTAGGCTGGGGGGCTCCCCATAACGTGGAGCTCCCCATCCTGAGAATACCAGCCTTCAGCCGTATGGCTTTATCAGGCTGGTTTTAAAATTGGGGGGGACCGCACGCCGTTTTTTTAAATTATTTATTTATTTCACTACACCGTATAGACACGCCCACCGGCTGCTGTGATTGGGTGCAGTGAGACACCTGTCACTCAGCGTGGGGGTGTGTCTCACTGTAACCAATCATAGGCGCCGGTGGGCGGGGATAGCAGGGAATACGAGATTGTTTAATGGGCGGCCGGCTTTTTCAAAACAGTAAAAGCCGCCGGAGCAGTGTGAACGCCGTGCAGCATCGGGGATCGGTGAGTATATGAGAGAGGGGGATAGACTGACATGGACAGAGAGTGAGGGACCGAGATAGTGACCGACTGACAGAGATTAGTGAATGACAGACATTGGGAGGCGCTTCAGAACGCAGCTTTTCAGCTGCGCTCTGAAGCGGACCTTTTTTAAGCTGCGGTGCAGAGCGCACACCTGCGCACATAGCCTCAGACACCAAAATCGTATGAGGGATGTCACACGTTACAATTGACTAGGTTCGTGCAACAAAACGCTCAATTCTAGACAAAGATACGATGTGTTTGCGATCAACGGTTTTGCGTTCAATCCTGATCGCACGTAGATGTCACACGCAGATACCTCACAAACTATGCCGGATGTGCGTCACTTACAACTTGACCCCAACGACGGATTGTGAGATATATTGAAGCGTGTAAAGTGGGCTTAAGCATCAGAAGAAGGAACAGGGATTCGTTGTGGTGTTTATTGCTGCAGGATTGTCATTGATTAATATACATATACAGTGCCTACAAGTAGTATTCAACCCCCTGCAGATTTAGCAGGTTTGATAAGATGTAAATAAGTTAGAGCCTGCAAACTTCAAACAAAAGCAGGATTTATTAACAGATGCATAAATCTTACAAACCAACAAGTTATGTTGCTCAGTTAAATTTTAATACATTTTCAACATAAAAGTGTGTGTCAATTATTATTCAACCCCTAGGTTTAATATTTTGTGGAATAACCCTTGTTTGCAATTACAGCTAATAATCGTCTTTTATAAGACCTGATCAGGCCGGCACAGGTCTCTGGAGTTATCTTGGCCCACTCCACCATGCAGATCTTCTCCAAGTTATCTAGGTTCTTTGGGTGTCTCATGTGGACTTTAATCTTGAGCTCCTTCCACAAGTTTTCAATTGGGTTAAGGTCAGGAGACTGATTAGGCCACTGCAACACCTTGATTTTTTCCCTCTTGAACCAGGCCTTGGTTTTCTTGGCTGTGTGCTTTGGGTCGTTGTCTTGTTGGAAGATGAAATGACGACCCATCTTAAAGATCCTTGATGGAGGAGCGGAGGTTCTTGGCCAAAATCTCCAGGTAGGCCGTGCTATCCATCTTCCCATGGATGCGGACCAGATGGCCAGGCCCCTTGGCTGAGAAACAGCCCCACAGCATGATGCTGCCACCACCATGCTTGACTGTAGGGATGGTATTCTTGGGGTCGTATGCAGTGCCATCCAGTCTCCAAACGTCACGTGTGTGGTTGGCACCAAAGATCTCGATCTTGGTCTCATCAGACCAGAGAACCTTGAACCAGTCTGTCTCAGAGTCCTACAAATTATCATGAGCAAACTGTAGACGATCCTTGACATGACGCTTTGAAAGTAAAGGTACCTTACGGGCTCGTCTGGAACGGAGACCATTGCGGTGGAGTACGTTACTTATGGTATTGACTGAAACCAATGTCCCCACTGCCATGAGATCTTCCCGGAGCTCCTTCCTTGTTGTCCTTGGATTAGCCTTGACTCTTCAGACAAGCCTGGCCTCGGCACGGGTGGAAACTTTCAAAGGCTGTCCAGGCCGTGGAAGGCTAACAGTAGTTCCATAAGCCTTCCACTTCCGGATGATGCTCCCAACAGTGGAGACAGGTAGGCCCAACTCCTTGGAAAGGGTTTTGTACCCCTTGCCAGCCTTGTGACCCTCCACGATCTTGTCTCTGATGGCCTTGGGAATGCTCCTTTGTCATTCCCATGTTGACCAAGTATGAGTGCTGTTCACAAGTTTGGGGAGGGTCTTAATTAGTCAGAAAAGGCTGGAAAAAGAGATAATTAATCCAAACATGTGAAGCTCATTGTTCTTTGTACCTGAAATACTTCTTAATACTTTAGGGGAACCAAACAGAATTCTTGTGGTTTGAGGGGTTGAATAATAAATGACCCTCTGAATAAACTTTTCACAATTTATAAAAAAAAAAAAAGAAATAACATTCTTTTTTGCTGCAGTGCATTTCACACTTCCAGGCTGATCTACAGTCCAAATGTCACAATGCCAAGTTAATTCCGAATGTGTAAACCTGCTAAATCTGCAGGGGGTTGAATACTACTTGTAGGCACTGTATACTGTAATGCTACCCACGTTTTATTTGTGCTATGAGTAAGGGCGAGGATTCGCCGGAAATGTTAGTTTTAAATCTCATGATACACTGTTATTTTAATGGATTGAAATAAATGAAATTTAAATTACCGGACGGCCATGCTCCACTTCCCTCCTCCCTCTTCTGATCTTCGTTGCTGTGCCGCACCAACATGGAGCAAGCACCCTCTGGACTCATGGACTCCCGGCATCTCAATTAAACCACGTGGTGTGGTGAGTTTTCCTACCTTGCTTTGCAACTAAGCAAACCTTTAGCATATTGCGCTGCAGGTACCTCACTGTCTGGGTATAGGGAAGTGCCCTTACCCTCTTGAGGATTTTGGCTTTTAGTTCTTCTCTATTCTACACCCTGGTTGCGGTTGTGGAATTATTGTCTAGGGCTACTATCACCCTAAATACTATTACCTTTGCCCAAGGTCACACCCACCGCCTTGGCTGCATCTGCACAGCAGATTGTGGAGTCTGTCCAAACAGCCTTAGATTGGGTTCTCCATACTACCCTGGTTAACCCTCAATAAGCAAAGGGTTTTTTTTAGTTGTTCAGTCAGTGGCATTTTACAGTTCTGGCACAACTAGCACAGTTGTCGTGACTCGCGCACTTCACTCCTTAGTAGACTGTATCCTTGCCTCAGTGAGGGCCAAGTTTGCCTAGAGCTCATTGTCCTGCTTTGTGGCTTTCAAACATCTGTTTCCTCCCAAGCCTTGATGCACTGACACCATCCATGAGTGAGTCATACCTACCAGCTGAAGCTGTACAGCCAGGCAAAGCTAGCGGTGAACTCTATAACTTAGATGCTGTCTACCAACCTTGGGAGGACAGACTCTTCAGCTGAGACCTCCCAATTGGGTGAATCCTGTAAATGACCCTGCGATTCAGAGGTTATTCTGACCGCCTTACAGAATGAGTCAGTCGTACCAGCTGAGGCCATACAATCAGGTGAATCCCAAAGAGGGCCCTGCAAACCCAGAGTTTATTTGGACCGCCCTTTTCTGAGGTAGTGAAATCCTCCAGATAAGACCTTACACACTTGCAGATTCCACAGATGCTGTTACAACTTGGACTCTATGTGGCTCACTTCTCACTGCAGGTAAGGCAGTGCATTGCAGAAGTGATACAGAAACACTCTATCTTTCCTGGGTCAGTCAGACCCACTGGCAGTTCTCTATAGAAGGCACTGCATAATTAGTGATCTACAGAAGCTCTAACCACCTTCCTCAGTGGTCCTGAACCTCCAGCAGATACTTCTTTAAGGAAGAAGTTTGCGCTGATAAGTTAGACAGAGCAAGTGGTACCTTCAGGTGCTTTGAATTCATTCCATGATTAGTAAAGCATACAGTTTGTGCTCAGAGGAGTTTCCTGCTTTGGTGAGATATGCTCTGTTCTCCCTTAGGCCCCTTCACACGTCAGTGTATATAAAAAAAAGCACGTTTTGCACAGTCCATTTTGGACATCCGTAAGTCCCATCTGTGTGCTGCTCATGTGAAATGCCCGCCGCTAGAAATGGAAAGTCATGTAGCATTCTGCGCAGCCATTTGGTGTGACCTTCTATGGCCAGAACCACATGACAGTCTGTCACCCGTGACACTAGGTGAGTCGGTCCAGCTAATTCAGACCTTTCAGTAAGGTCTCTGATCTCGTCCTAGGTGATTCAGACCTATTGACAAAGACCTTTTGGTTTGATGACGTTGCAGGTCTTCTGTGCACTTCTTCAACTTCTAACCAGTATGTTGTGTCTCAGGAAGAGACCTCTCAGCTTAGAGCATCTTTTTAGTAGTCTAGGTAACCCTACTCCATGTTTTCCACTGAATGACTGGGGCTCCCTTTTGAGTAATGAGTCCAGTCTTCAGTTACAAGATTTTCTTTAATTCTAGCGGCCAATCCTGTTTTGTTTGACAGTAAAGCCTGCTTTACACGTTGCAATTTGTTGTGCAATCACGTTTGCGATGACACGCTCAGATCGCATATGTGATCTAATGAAATAGCACGTAGGTCGTTCATTTGCTGTCACACGTGCGTTAGTAGTCTATGTTAAATTGATCAATTTTGTGTGCGATCGTTTAGATCATGTGTTCTGTGACGTATGCATTGGGCACCCTTTTTTTATTTTTTTTTATTTATTGACTTGCCAAGCGTGTGTAATCTGTAGGGATGCGTTTTTACTATGTCATCTGCCATTCAGCTCTGCAACATGGCCGCTAACAGCAGACACAGACAGCCATGTAGCAGAGCTGAATGGCAGATGACAGCAGACACAGAAAGAGCCGCACGATCAGAATGAACTCTGGTTAACTTCACCCGACTTCATTGTCATGCTGCGGCTCTGTCTGTGTCGCGTCCTGATTAGCGGTCACCAGTGAAGGACTCACCGGTGACCGCTAAACTCCTGAGTAACTGAATTGAGAAGCCCTCTCTCATATAATCACCGATCCGCGGCGCTGCACGGCATTCACACTGCTCCGGCGGCTTTTACTATTTTGAAAAAGCCAGCCGCTCATTAAACAATCTCATATTCTCTGCTTTCCACGCCCACCGGCGCCTATGATTGGTTGCAGTGAGACACGCCCCCACACTGAGTGACAGGTGTCTCACTGCACCCAATCACAGCAGCCGGTGGGCGTGTCTATACTGTGCAGTAAAATAAATAATTAAATAATTAAAAAAAAACGGCGCGCGGTCCCCCCAATTTTAAAACCAGCCAGATAAAGCCATATGGCTGAAGGCTGGTATTCTCAGGATGGGGAGCTCCACGTTATGGGGAGCCCCCAGCCTAACAATATCAGCCAGCAGCCGCCCAGAATTGCCGCATACATTAGATGCGACAGTTCTGGGACTGTACCCGGCTCTTCCCGATTTGCCCTGGTGCGTTGGCAATCGGGGTAATAAGGAGTTATTGGCAGCCCATAGCTGCCAATAACTCCTAGATTAATCATGTCAGGCGTCTCCCCGAGATACCTTCCATGATTAATCTGTAAGTGACAGTAAATAAACACACACACCCGAAAAAATCCTTTATTAGAAATAAAAAAGACAAACATATACCCTCGTTCACCACTTTAATAAGCCCGAAAAAGCCCTCCATGTCCTGCTGCATGGAGGTGACCGGAGCTGCAGAAGACACAGCCGCTCCTGTCAGCTCCACGCAGCAACTGAAGACAGCCGCGCGATCAGCTGAGCTGTCACTGCGCCGGTGATTGGTGAGTATGAGAGAGGGGGTAAAAGGGATAGACTGACATGGACAGAGAGAGGGACAGAGATAGTGACCGACTGACAGAGATTAGTGAATGACAGACATTGTGAGGCGCATCAGAACGCAGCTTTTCAGCTGCGCTTTGAAGCGGACCTTTTTTAAGCTGCGGTGCAGAGCGCACATAGCCTCAGACATCAAAATCGTATGGGGGATGTCACACGTTTGAATTGACTAGGTTTGTGCAACAAAACGTTCAATTCTAGATAAAGATACAATGTGTTTGCGATCAACGGTTTTGCGTTCAATCCTGATCGCACGTAGGTGTCACACGCAGATACCTCACAAACGATGCCGGATGTGCGTCACTTACAACTTGACCCCAACGACGGATTGTGAGATATATTATTATTATTTATTATTATTATTTATTATTATAGCGCCATTTATTCCATGGCGCTTTACAAGTGAAAGAGGGTATACGTACAACAATCATTAACAGTACAAGACAGACTGGTATAGGAGGAGAGAGGACCCTGCCCGCGAGGGCTCACAGTCTACAGGGAATGGGTGATGGTACAATAGGTGAGGACAGAGCTGGTTGCGCAGTGGTCTACTGGGCTGAGGGCTATTGTAGGTTGTAGGCTTGTTGGAAGAGGTGGGTCTTGAGGTTCCTCTTGAATCTTTCCACGGTAGGGGAGAGTCTGATGTGCTGAGGTAGAGCGTTCCAGAGTATGGGGGATGCACGGGAGAAATCTTGTACACGATTGTGGGAAGAGGAAATAAGAGAGGAGCAGAGAAGGAGATCTTGTGAGGATCTAAGGTTGCGTGCAGGTAGGTACCGGGAGACTAGGTCACAGATGTAGGGAGGAGACAGGTTGTGCATGGCTTTGTATGTCATGGTTAATGTTTTGAACTGGAGTCGTTGGGCGATGGGAAGCCAGTGAAGGGATTGGCAGAGTGGCGAGGCTGGGGAGTAGCGAGGGGAGAGGTGGATTAAGCGGGCTGCAGAGTTTAGGATAGATTGGAGGGGTGCAAGAGTGTTGGAAGGGAGGCCAGAGAGCAGGAGGTTGCAGTAGTCGAGGCGGGAGATGATGAGGGCATGCACTAATGTTTTTGAAGATTCTTGGTTAAGAAAAGCACGGATCCGGGAGATATTTTTGAGTTGTAATCGGCATGAGTTGAAGAGGGCTTGGATGTGTGGCTTGAAGGATAGAGCAGAGTCGAGGGTTACTCCAAGGCAACGAGCTTGTGAGACTGGGGTGAGTGAGCAACCATCAAGTTTGATGGAAAGGCTTGTTGGAGGAGGTGAGTGAGGAGGAGGAAAGACAATAAACTCTGTTTTGTCCATGTTAAGTTTTAGGAATCGTGCAGAGAAGAAGGATGAAATAGCAGACAAACATTGTGGTATTTTGGTTAGTAGAGAGGTAATGTCAGGTCCAGAGAGGTAGATCTGTGTGTCATCGGCATAGAGATGATACTGAAAGCCGTGGGACTCTATGAGCTGGCCCAAGCCGAAGGTATAGATGGAGAACAGCAGGGGTCCAAGAACTGAGCCTTGAGGGACACCGACAGATAGGGGGCGAGCTGAGGAAGTGGTGTGAGAATGGGAGACGCTGAAAGTTCGGTCGGTTAGGTATGAGGAGATCCAAGATAGGGCCAAGTCTGTGATGCCCAGAGATGAGAGAATCTGTAGTAGGAGGGAATGGTCTACTGTGTCGAAGGCAGAGGACAGGTCCAGGAGGAGGAGGATAGAGTAGTGTCGCTTGGCTTTGGCGGTTAGTAGATCATTGGTGACTTTGGTTAGGGCAGTTTCGGTAGAATGATGTGGTCGGAAGCCAGATTGAAGCCGGTCAAAGAGGGAGCAGGAGGAGAGGTATGAGGACAATTCAAGATGGACATGCTGTTCCAGTAGTTTTGAGGCATAGGGGAGAAGGGATATGGGGCGATAGTTTGACACAGAGGATGGGTCAAGGGAGGGCTTTTTGAGGATGAGTGTAATAGAGGCATGTTTAAAGCATGAAGGGAATACACCACTTGCTAGTGATAGGTTGAAGAGATGGGTTAGGGCTGGGATGAGGACTGCGGTGATGTTGGGGATGAGGTGCGATGGGAGCGGGTCCAGTGCACAGGTGGTTAGATGTGATCTTGAGAGTAGAGTGGAGAGATTGTTTTCTGTCATGGTGGAGAAGCTGGATTTGGAGGAAGAGGGATGAGTAGCTATGATGAGGGGCTGTGGTGATTGTGGGCCAAAGCTTGCTCTGATGTTGTCAATCTTCCGCTTGAAGAAAGAGGCAAAGTCTTCAGCTGAGATGAGAGGAGAGGGAGGTGGTGCCGGAGGACGGAGGAGAGAATTGAAAGTGTTGAATAGCTGTTTAGGGTTGTGAGAGAGAGAAGATATGAGGGATGAGAAGTAGGTTTGTTTTGCAGCAGTGAGTGTGGACTTGAAAGTGGTGAGGGACTCTTTATATGCAATGAAGTGCTCAGTGGAATGAGACCTCTTCCATCTGCGCTCAGCAATTCTGGAAGCCCGTCTAAGTTCTTTAGTCTGCCTTGTGTGCCAGGGTTTCTTGTTGATTGTGCGGGTTTTGGTGTGTGTGAGGGGGGCAGCTGATTCGAGAGCTGCAGAGATTGTAGTGTTGTATAAAGTTGCAGCGGCATCTGCATCATGTAGAAATGCAATGTCTGTGAGGGGGAGAAGGGACTGAGAAAGGGCGTGTAAATCAATGTGTTTGATATTTCTGCGAGGGTATGAAAATTTGTGGAGGGGGGGTTGCATACTTGGAGAAGAGAGGGAAGAGAATGTGAGTAGGTTGTGGTCAGACAGGGGGAGAGGTGAGTTAGAGAGGTTAGATAGGGAACAGGGGCGAGTGAAGATGAGGTCCAGCGTGTGGCCATCTTTGTGAGTAGCTGCAGAAGACCATTGGGTGAGGCTGAAGGAGGAAGCGAGTGTTAGAAGTTTGGAGACAGATGAGTGGGAAGTGTCAATGGGGATATTGAAATCACCCATAATGATGGTGGGGATGTCGGTGGAAAGGAAGTGTAGTAGCCAGGTGGTGAAATGGTCAAAAAAGGCAGTGGCTGGCCCTGGAGGGCGGTAAATGACAGCCAGCTGAAGGTTGGAGGGGGCGTAGATGCGTAAGGAGTGCACCTCAAAAGAGGGGAGCGTGACAGAGGGTGGTAGAGGAATTGGTGTAAAGGAGCATTGGTCGGACAGGAGCAAACCAACTCCTCCACCATGCTTGTTACTGGGGCGGGGGGTGTGAGAGAGTTGGAGACCACCATAAGAAAGTGCAGCAGGAGAGGCAGTGTCAGAGGGGGTGAGCCAGGTTTCTGTGATGGCGAGGAAGGAGAGATTATTAGTGATGAAAAGATCATGAATGTAGGATAGTTTGTTGCAGACAGAGCGAGCGTTCCATAGAGCTCCTGTTAGTGGGACTGGGGGAGCGGGGGCTGGGTGAATGGGTATGAGGTTTGCGAGGTTGCAGAAATTTGTGTTAGGTTGTTGGAGAGGGTTTGAAGTGACAATAGGGATGTGGTGAGGAGGACCAGGATTTGGAGCAATATCCCCAGCAGTGAGGAGAAGCAGTGAGAGTGTTAGTAAGTGGGAGCAGGAGAGGCCATGAGATGGACGTGTGTATCTGGAGACACTGGGTGAAATGTGGAGGAAAATATCTGAGGGGAAGGTAAGATGGGTGGGGAGGATGGAGGGAGAGATGAATAGTTCATTGCTGGCTTTAGGGATCAGAGGGAGCAGTAAAAAGTGAAGTATTATAGGGGTGAGAGTGAATAGAAACACAAACATTGTTTACAGTGACTATGTATGCAGTTACCGTCCGGTCACTTCCGGCCCAATTCTGGCCTAATTCAATGCATCATACTTATATGGTGCATACTTGTATTGGTGCAGACGAAAAGTCTTGTGCTGACTTTTATTTACCCCACTATATACACATACAAGTGCACTCAGCTGTGAAGGGGTGGGGTGCAAGACTAACCCCTTGATCACTCAATCAAAGAAAAAAAAAAAAAGAAAAAAAGTTGCAGCTTAACATAGGCAAAATAAACAAAGGTCATAAAAGGGGGGTGCTAAACAGGGGGGGAAAGATCACAGTGAGATGCTGGAGGATGTCAGGAAGATATTGAAGCAAAGAAAGAACAGGTCAGATATAGTGCAAAAGTAGAGTGCATGAATTGACATACCAGGTATTAGCACACACAGCAGAGCAAAGTGGAGTGAAGATATTGAAGCGTGTAAAGCGGGCTTTATGCCTGCTTTACACGCTTCAATAAATCTTTCAATCCGTCGTCGGGGTCAAGTTGTAAGTGACGCACATCCGGCATCGTTCGTGACGTATTTGCGTGTGACACCTACGTGCGATCAAGATTGAACGCAAATACGGTGATCGCATACACGTCGTTTATTCCTCATACATTGGACGTTTTGTTGTATGAACCTAGTCAATTGTAACGTGTGACATCCCTCATACGATTGTGATGTCTGAGGCTATGTGCGCAGGTGTGCGCTCTGCACCGCAGCTTCCGCTTCAGCGCGCAGCTGAAAAGCTGCGTTCTGAAGCACCTCACAATGTCTGTCATGCACTAATCTCTGTCAGTCGGTCACTATCTCTGTCCCTCACTCTCTGTCCATGTCAGTCTATCCCTCTCCCCCCTCTCTCATACTCACCGATCCCCGATCCCCGGCGCGGCGCTGCACGGCGTTCACACTGCTCCGGTGGCTTTTACTATTTTGAAAAAGCCGGCCTCTCATTAAACAATCTCGTATTCCCTGCTTACCCCGCCCACCGGCGCCTATGATTGGTTACAGTGAGACACGCCCCCCACGCTGAGTGACAGGTGTCACACTGCACCCAATCACAGCAGCCGGTGGGCGTGTCTATACTGTGCAGTGAAATAAATAATTAAAAAAAACGGCGTGCTGTCCCCCCTAATTTTAAAACCAGCCAGATAAAGCCATACGGCTGCAGGCTGGTATTCTCAGGATGGGGAGCCCCACGTTATGGGGAGCCCCCCAGCCTAACAATATCAGTCAGCAACCGCCCAGAATTGCCGCATACATTATATGCGACAGTTCTGGGACTGTACCCGGCTCTTCCCAATTTGCCCTGGTGCGTTGGCAAATCAGGGTAATAAGGAGTTATTGGCAGCCCATAGCTGCCACTAAATCCTAGATTAATCATGTCAGGCATCTCCACGAGATTCCTTCCATGATTAATCTGTAAATTACAGTAAATAAACACACACACCCGAAAAATCCTTTATTAGAAATAAAAAACACAAACATATACCCTGGTTAACCACTTTAATCAGGCCAAAAAAGCCCTCCATGTCCGGCGTAATCCAGGATGCTCCAGCGTCGCATCCAGCGCTGCTGCATGGAGGTGACCGGAGCTGCAGCAGACACCGCCGCTCCTGTCACCTCCACACAGCAACTGAAGACAGCCGCACGATCAGCTGAGCTGTCACTGAGGTTACCCGCGGCCACCGCTGGATCCAGTGACAGCGGGTATCCTCAGTGACAGCTCAGCCGAACGCACGGCTGTCTTCAGTTGCTGTGTGGAGGTGACCGGAGCGGCTGTGTCTGCTGCAGCTCCGGTCACCTCCATGCAGCAGCGCTGGATGCGACGCTGGAGCATCCTGGATTACGCCGGACATGGAGGGCTTTTAGGGGCTGATTAAAGTGGTTAACCAGGGTATATGTTTGTGTTTTTTATTTCTAATAAAGGATTTTTTCGGGTGTGTGTGTTTATTTACTGTAATTTACAGATTAATCATGGAAGGTATCTCGGGGAGACGCCTGACATGATTAATCTAGGACTTATTGGCAGCTATGGGCTGCCAATAACTCCTTATTACCCCGATTTGCCAACGCACCAGGGCAAATCGGGAAGAGCCGGGTACAGTCCCAGAACTGTCGCATATAATGTATGCGGCAATTCTGGGCGGCTGTTGGCTGATATTGTTAGGCTGGGGGGCTCCCCATAACATGGGGCTCCCCATCCTGAGAATACCAGCCTGCAGCCATATGGCTTTATCTGGCTGGTTTTAAAATTGGGGGGGACCGCACGCCGGATTTTTTAATTATTTAATTATTTATTTTACTGCACAGTATAGACACGCCCACCGGCTGCTGTGATTGGGTGCAGTGTGACACCTGTCACTCAGCGTGGGGGGCGTGTCTCACTGCAACCAATCATAGACGCCGGTGGGCGGGGAAAGCAGGGAATATGAGATTGTTTAATGGGCGGCCGACTTTTTCAAAACAGTAAAAGCCGCCGGAGCAGTGTGAATGCCGTGCAGAGCCGGGGATCGGTGAGTATGAGAGAGGGCTGCTCAATTCAGTTACTCAGGAGTTTAGCGGTCACCGGTGAGTCCTTCACAGGTGACCGCTAATCAGGGCGCGACACAGACAGAGCCGCAGCATGACAATGAAGTCGGGTGAGGTTCACCCGAGTTCATTCTTACAGTGCGGCTCTGTCTGTGTCTGCTGTCATCTGCCATTCAGCTCTGCTACATGGCTGTCTGTGTCTGCTGTCAGCAGCCATTCAGCTCTGCTACATGGCTGTCTGTGTCTGCTGTCAGCGGCCATTCAGCTCTGCTACATGGCTGTCTGTGTCTGCTGTCAGCGGCCATTCAGCTCTGCTACATGGCTGTCTGTGTCTGCTGTCAGCGGCCATTCAGCTCTGCTACATGGCTGTCTGTGTCTGTTGTCAGCGGCCATGTAGCAGAGCTGAATGGCAGATGACATAGTAAAAACGCATCCCTACACATTACACACGCTTGGCAAGTCAATAAATTAAAAAAAAAAAAAGGTGCCCAATGCATGCGTCACAGAACACATGATCTAAAGGAGCGCACACAAAATTGATCAATTTAACATAGACTACTAACGCACGTGTGACAGCAAATGAACGACCTACGTGCAATCTCATTCAATCTCATATGCGACCTGGGCGTGTCACATCGCATACGAGATCGCACACCTAATTGTAAGGTGTAAAGCTGGCTTTAGAGATGCAGATTGCTCACACTCATTGAGGCCTCTTCAGCTGATAGACCATTGATCAGTATACAGCAGGATTGATGCACCTTTGTGGGGCGCGGTACTTTTTAGTTCATTGAATGGCTATTGAGGTGCCTTTTTGGGTGGCTAGTTCGTTATTTGTTTTCATCCTTTATGCTGTCCCTATCTCCAACTTACTCTAATTCTTCTCAACTCCTATGCAGCTCTGGCCAGGTCTGTCTCATGCAAGTGTTAATGCAAGTCATTCAGACGATTGGTGTCCAAGGGGTTTAGATATCTTATTCCTCTCGAGGGTCTCTCGAGAGGCCTTCTGCCTACACTAGAACTTCCTTTAGTATGAGACATGTCAGGGCAGATGTCTGGGCTCTTCCACATTCGTGGTGTTTTCTTATTAGGACAGCATTCACCTTTCCCTGCTTAATTGGATATATTGATTACCGGGTTAGCTTAGTATTCTGCATTGTGAGTCTAGAACTCTGGCTCTTTGGGCAGATGCCCCCAGGCACCATCCATAGTATCCAATTAGACTTCTTCCAAAGTTGTCCTCTTCTAGTTGTTTTTTTTTTTATCACTTAGTTTACTGGCAGATCTGCAGTTCAATAGGCTGTCGGCCTTTAGGCCCCTTTACACACTGAGACTTTCTAGCGATCCCACCAGCGATCCCAATCTGGCCGGGATCGCTACAAAGTCTCTGGTCAGTCGCTGGTGAGCTGTCAAACAGGCAGACCTGGAAAACGACGCAACAGCGATACGGACCTGCAGAACCACCTAGCTATTCATTGGGGACGTTGTAAATCAGCTTTTTGAAAGGGAAGTCGCTAACTAAGTCGCTGTAAAGGCCCCTTTACACACTGAGACTTTCTAGTGATCATGCTGCACAGCGGGAAACAAAGGACCAAAGAATGGTCCTGAGAGATGTGTAGTGATTAGCAACCTCACAGCAGGGGCCAGGTCGCTGATGCGTTTCACACACTGCAATGTCGCTGGGGAGGTCGCTATTACGTCACAAAACCGGTGACGTTACAACGATGTCGTTTGCGATGTTGCAGTGTGTAAAGGGGCCTTTTCAGATTGGGTTTGTCTGAGTAGGATTAGGGAGCCTGGGGCCTTGAAGGTCACTTTTCTGCCATTTAATTCAACACATTTTTCATAGTTTGGATCCTATGGTTAGTGCTTGTATGACACTATCCTTCCTTTTAATTTTTTTACATGTTTAGTTGAACTAGAGTAGATTCCTAACAGTCAAGTTCCTGCCTTGACTATACTGGTCCAACAGAATTTATCTTACAGTTCAGGGGTCAGGGAAGACTCGCGGCCACTGTATTATGCCCCGGGATTCTGGATGCATCTATGGGGTCCTGCCACCCTTCGGTCCTCCCCCTTTTTTTTTGGAGATCAAAGAGATCTCTCCAGTTTGGCTGTTTATTCATTTTTCTCTCTCCTTCTCCAGGACAATATTTTCTGGTGTTCGGCTCCATCCTTTTGCCTTTGTGGCGTTCTCTACCTTTTCACTTTAATGAGGAGTTTGCTCTCCTTCCTTTATGTACTTTGCTTCTCTTCTCTCTGAGGTTTTCACATGATCTGACATAGGCAAAGACTATCTCTCACAGCTCCGTTTGGATGTCTTGTGGGTCATCCTGGTATGCCCTGCAGAGGTCCGATCACCTCTAGAATTAGCATTGCTCACTGATTAGTTTAGCCATTAGTGAGCATTGAAACAGAGAAAGTTCTGTTGCGGATTTCTGGGAGCACCTGCGGAATGTCTTGCGGATATATCTGCAGGACAATGTCCCCGTGGGCACATAGCCTTACAGGGCAGGTACTAGTGTTCCCCCATTCATTGTTATGTGCGCACGTTGCTTTTTACCTGCTTTTTACCTGCTTTTTTGCTGCTTTTTCTTCTGCGCTGTTTAATGCCAAAATGGATGTGTTCTTCTATTCAAGCAAAGTCTATGGGAATTTGGGTTTCTTGTTCACACTATGTTGTTCAAAATGCTGCCTTTTTGTGGCAGAACTTTGGTCAAAAACTCAGCTTTTCAAAGAAGCAACATGTCAATTGTTTTTGCCATTTGGGTTTTGCACTGCAAAGCTGAGTTTTTGACCAAAGTTCTGCCACAAAAAGGCAGCATTTTGAACAACATAGTGTGAACAAGAAACCCAAATTCCCATAGACTTTGCTTGAATAGAAGAACACATCCATTTTGGCATTAAACAGCGCAGAAGAAAAAGCAGCAAAAAAGCAGGTAAAAAGCAGGTAAAAAGCAACGTGCGCACATACCCTTAGGGAGCACTGCTTAAACTGTAAGAGCTTCCTGGGCCGTTGTTAATCAGGCCTAAGTTCTGCAACTATGAAAAGCAACCACTTCATTTTTGGAGCATACCTTTCTATGTTTTACGGGGAACACTCTATTGCTCTTGCAGATTCAAGTCTTGGCAGGAAGATACTGGCGTTGACAATTACCCAGGCGACAGCTTGAGCAGAAGTGGTTAACTTCTGTGGTAACAGAATATTTTGTTTTCATTCCCTCTCCAGCGTACAGCTTTAGAACGTCACATGGTGTCTGTGTCCCCCAAGAACCGAATGAGAAAAGTAGGTTTTGAGTACTTACCGTAAAATCTTTTTTCGTAGTCTTCATTAGGGAACACAGCTCCCACCCTTGGCTGCCTGGTCAGGCGTGCATTTAAGGGTACTTCACACACAGCGAGATCGCTGCTGAGTCACGGTTTTTGTGACCTCATTAGCGATCTCGCTGTGTGTGACACTGAGCAGCGATCTGGCCCCTGCTGTGAGATCGCTGATCGTTACACACAGCCCTGGTTCGTTTTTTTATTGTTGCTCTCCCGCTGATAAGCACACATCGCTGTGTGTGACAGCGAGAGAGCAACAATCCTCAATGTGCAGGGAGCAGGAGCCGGCGTCTGACAGCCTGTGGTAAGCTGTAACCAAGGTAAACATCGGGTAACCAAGGTGGTTACCCGATATTTACCTTTGTTACCAGCCTCCGCAGCTCTCATGCTGCCAGTGCCGGCTCCTGCTCCCTGCACACGCTAAGTTAAGCGGTGTGAGCTGGTAACTAAGGTAAACATCGGGTAACCATACCCGATGTTTACCTTAGTTACCAGTGTCCGCAGCTTCCAGACGCCGGCTCCGTGCAAGCGCAGCGTCGCTTGCACGTCGCTGCTGGCTGGGGGCTGGTCACTGGTCGCTGGTGAGATCTGCCTGTTTGACAGCTCACCAGCGACCATGTAGCGATGCAGCAGTGATCCTGACCAGGTCAGATCGCTGGTCGGATCGCTGCTGCATCGCTAAAGTGTGAAGGTACCCTTAGTCTGGCTTTCTCTCAGGTTGTAATAAGATTATCTTCTTTTCATGTTTAAATTCTTTTGGCTTCTACTGCTTTCTCACTTATCTGACGTGGCCTGATGCTAGCAAGCGAGGTGTACTCTGTGGGGGGAGGAGGCAATTTTCATTTAAGATGTAATAGTATCAACCTCCAGATAGCAGCAGGCTATTCCCATGGTTCCTGTTTCCCCCAATAAAGACAAAATGACAGATTTTACGTTGAGTACCCAAAATCTACTTTTTCCAGTTACTGCCTTCTGCGGGGCTGCTTTTGACCATTTTCTGTCTGCAAAGGAGTCCAGTATTTTCAGGATGCAGTTACCTTCAACTCTTCTTGCAGACAGTGGGGGCTTCTGGGTCTTTATTGAAAAGAAAGTTGCATTGGGGGATCCAGGTCACCTTATCGACTATCCTTTCATTAGCTAAAAACACCCTTTCCAATATTGTGTTCCAGTCCCCATGGCGCACCGACTCAACCGGTAGATACTTTTCAAAATCTAGTCCCCGGATTTTCTGGGGGCTACTCTCGCGGCCCAGGCATGACCCTAGCCCCAGCCTGGCCGATCATATGCAGAAGCCCTTTTTCTGGGCCTGCCCATCGCTCCTCCACCCACCACAACCGCACAAGAATGCCACATGTGCTTTCTGCCCCTTTTTTCTTTGGCGAAGTTCCTGCACAGACACCTGGACCTGCAGCTCACAGATTTAGAACTGGGGTTCATCTCACATTGGGGACATACCTCCTATTACCGGGGTAGCCTCTACCACTTGAGGTCGCTCTGGTCCTCCTCAGTAGCCTCTATTTTCCTCTGGCACACACTTCCGTTTTTTCTACATGCCTAACATCCGGGAGTCTTGCTCCCGCCCTCCTGCTACTATTGTATTGCATTTTTCATGCTCTTTCTGGAATAAAAAATTACCGTCTGGTCAACCCACAGTCCTATGCCCTTATTACAGTCTGTCAACTATGCAGCTCCCCCAGGAGCCCCCTACAGCCCGCAATGAAAGTATTCCCTCTCTCCCCAAGTGGCCAGCTTCTTTATACCAATTGGTTGTTAACCTAACCAAGGTATCTCCGACCCTGGTTTCCGTCATATAGCATCTGCCTAGTTCTGCTACTGCCAGGGTGAACCTGACCCACTATGTTTCATGGCAGATCAAGCAACAGATCAAAACACACACACACACACACACACACACGTGCCTCTTCTAGGTCTCTTTCTCTCCACCTTCTAAAGGATGGACTCCATCTCTCGCTGTTTGTCTGCTGAACTTCCTGCAGTTCAGGAGTCGGACCCACGCTCCAAGTCAGATGCCATCTAGACGCTGAATAGGTTTCCAAACTTTGGGACATGATTGATACTTGATACTAAATGTCAATCAACCCCTGAATGTCAAGAATGAGGAGCCTCTGCCATCTGAGAAAACGTTATTCTTCAAGAAGGTGAAGTATCCACCTCAGGTATTCTCAAACGACAAGGAGTTTAACGGAGTACCTACTAAGGAGTGGGAACATGAGGAAGAATTTTTCCAGAGAGGGATCACATGGACATTTTACCCTTTTTCTTCAGACCGCCTCCAAAAATGGGATGAGTCCCCTTTTGTGGATTCTCCAGTTTCCTGGCTCTCCACTAATACACTACTCTCTCTATACAATGATGCCTGTCTTAAGGACCCCACCTACTGACATAGTGAATCCTTTGCCAAATCTGCCTTCAAGGCCACGGGATCAGCCTTTTGTCATCCTTAGCTTCAATGGGTCACTAAGTCAGTCTCTCCCAGGGTTAAACTCTGTCAGGGAATACTCTCCAGTGCTCCTGCTGCTGAGTTAGCAGATCTGATAAATTAAATTGCTCACTCAGAAAAATACCCTCTCTCTGCTTCCTTAGTTGCAGCTGGATGCTCTGCTCTCACCGCAAGCAACATTGTGTCAATTTGCAGGTTTCTGTGGCTAAAAACATAGAACGCAGATTTGTTTTCTAAAAAAAATACCTCATCAGCCTTCCTTTTCAGGGTTTACACCTCTTCAGATATAATTTAGACAAGATGATCTCGGATGCCACAAAGTTTTGCGCCTTTCATCAGTTTTTGATTGGAAACACTAATCGCCAAGACAAGTCTTCAGCCCATCAGGTAAAAGAAGACTTTCTTTGTCGCTCCATTGGGAGACCCAGACAATTGGGTGTATAGCTTCTGCCTCCGGAGGCCACACAAAGTATTACACTTTAAAAAGTGTAACCCCTCCCCTCTGCCTATACACCCTCCCGTGCATCACGGGCTCCTCAGTTTTTATGCTTTGAGACCGGCTAAGCGGGCTCGCTGGGAATCTTCCCCGACTTCATCACGCTGTTCGGGGTCTCAGCTTGAGGACTCTCTGGAGGATGAGGCGGAGGTCGCAGCCCAGGGCTCTGACCCTGACTTTGCTCTCAATCTTGATACACCTGAAGGGGACGCCATAGTAAATGACCTTATAGCGTCCATCAACCAGGTGCTAGATCTTTCTCCCCCAACTCCACCTGTAGAGGAGTCGGCTTCACAGCAGGAGAAACACCAGTTTAGGTTTCCCAAACGTACACGGAGTGCTTTTTTCGATCACTCTAACTTCAGAGATGCTGTCCAGAAGCACAGAGCTTTTCCGGACAAGCGCTTTACTAAGCGCCTTAATGACACACGTTACCCCTTCCCCTCTGACGTAGTTAAGGGTTGGGCTCAATGTCCCAAGGTGGATCCTCCAGTCTCTAGACTGGCGGCTAGATCCATAGTATCGGTGGCTGACGGTTCATCGCTCAAGGATGCCACTGACAGGCAGGCAGAGCTCCTAATGAAATCCATCTATGAAGCCACAGGCGCGTCTTTTGCTCCGGCCTTTGCAGCCGTGTGGGCACTCCAAGCTATCTCAGCTTGTCTGTCTGAGATTAATGCGGTCACACGTACCTCTGCTCCGCAAGTAGCGTCTTTGACTTCTCAGGCGTCGGTATTTTCATCCTACGCCATGAATGCCGTCCTGGACTCTGCTAGCCGTACAGCGGTAGCATCCGCCAATTCGGTGGCAGTCCGCAGGGCCATGTGGCTACGCGAATGGAAGGCAGACTCTGCTTCCAAGAAGTTCTTGACCGGTTTGCCTTTTTCTGGCGACCGATTGTTTGGCGAGCAATTGGATGAAATTATTAAGCAATCTAAGGGAAAGGACTCGTCCTTACCCCAGTCCAAACCAAACAGACCTCAGCAACGGAAAATTCAAGCGAGGTTTCGGTCCTTTCGGCCCTCAGCCAGATCCCAATCCTCCTCGTCCAACAGGCCACAGAAGAGCCAGAGGAACTCTTCTGCATGGCGGTCTAAGTCACGTCCTCCAAAGACCGCCGGAGGCACCGTCTCCAAGGCGGCCTCCTCATGACTTTCGGCCTCCCCAAACCGCATCCTCGGTCGGTGGCAGGCTCTCCCGCTTTGGCGACGCCTGGTGGCCACATGTCCAAGACCGATGGGTGAGAGACATTCTGTCTCACGGTTACAGGATAGAGTTCAGCTCTCGTCCTCCGACTCATTTCTTCAGAACATCTCCGCCCCCCGAGCGAGCCGATGCACTTGCTCAGGCGGTGGACACTCTAAAGACAGAAGGAGTTGTGATCCCCGTTCCCCTTCAGGAACGTGGTCGCGGTTTTTACTCCAACCTGTTCGTGGTGCCAAAAAACGACGGATCATTCCGTCCCGTTTTGGACCTCAAATTGCTCAACAGACATGTGAGAACCAGACGGTTTCGCATGGAATCCCTCCGCTCTGTCATCGCTTCGATGTCCCAAGGAGACTTCCTAGCATCAATCGACATCAGGGATGCCTATCTCCATGTGCCGATCACACCAGAGCATCAACGCTTCCTGCGTTTCGCCATTGGGGACGAACACCTTCAGTTTGTGGCACTGCCTTTCGGCCTGGCGACAGCCCCACGGGTCTTCACCAAGGTCATGGCATCCGTTGTGGCAGTCCTACACTCTCAGGGCCACTCGGTGATCCCTTACTTAGACGATCTCCTAGTCAAGGCACCCTCCCGGGTGGCATGTCAACACAGCCTGACCGTTGCTCTGGAGACTCTCCAGAGGTTCAGGTGGATCATCAATTTCCCAAAGTCAAAATTGACTCCAACCCAATCACTGACTTACCTCGGGATGGAGTTTCATACTCTCTCAGCGATAGTCAAGCTACCGCTGGACAAACAGCGTTCGCTGCAAACAGGGGTGCACTCTCTCCTTTGGGCCCAGTCACACCAGTTGAGGCGCCTCATGCACTTCCTGGGGAAGATGGTGGCAGCGATGGAGGCAGTCCCCTTTGCGCAGTTTCATCTGCGTCCACTCCAATGGGACATTCTCCGCAAATGGGACAGGAGGTCGACGTCCCTAGACAGGAACTTCTCTCTTTCTCTGGCAGCCAAAACCTCTCTTCAGTGGTGGCTTCTTCCCACTTCTCTGTCGAAGGGAAAATCCTTCCTGCCCCCATCCTGGGCTGTGGTCACGACGGACGCGAGTCTGTCAGGGTGGGGAGCGGTTTTTCTCCACCACAGGGCTCAGGGAACCTGGACTCCAACAGAGTCCTCCCTTCAGATCAATGTTCTGGAGATAAGGGCAGTGTATCTAGCCCTAAAGGCGTTCCATCGGTGGCTGGAGGGCAGGCAGATCCGCATACAGTCGGACAACGCCACGGCGGTCGCGTACATCAACCACCAGGGCGGCACTCGCTGTCGTCAAGCCTTCCAAGAAGTTCGGCGGATTCTGCTGTGGGCGGAGGCCACAGCCTCCACCATCTCCGCAGTTCACATCCCGGGCGTAGAAAACTGGGAAGCAGACTTTCTCAGTCGCCAGGGCATGGACGCAGGGGAATGGTCTCTTCACCCGGACGTGTTTCAAGAGATCTGTTGCCGCTGGGGAACGCCGGACGTCGATCTCATGGCGTCTCGGCACAACAACAAAGTCCCGGCATTCATGGCACGGTCTCAGGATCACAGAGCTCTGGCGGCGGACGCATTAGTTCAGGATTGGTCGCAGTTTCGACTGCCTTATGTATTTCCTCCTCTGGCAATGCTGCCCAGAGTGTTACGCAAGATCAGGTCCGACTGCCGCCGCGCCATCCTCGTCGCTCCAGACTGGCCGAGGAGGTCGTGGTACCCGGATCTGTGGCACCTCACGGTGGGTCAACCGTGGGCACTCCCAGACCGACCAGACTTGCTGTCTCAAGGGCCATTTTTCCATCTGAATTCTGCGGCCCTCAACCTGACTGTGTGGCCATTGAGTCCTGGCTCCTAGCGTCCTCAGGGTTATCTCAAGATGTCATTGCCACTATGAGACAGGCCAGGAAACCAACGTCCGCCAAGATCTATCACAGGGCTTGGAGGATCTTCTTATCCTGGTGCTCTGATAAGGGTTTTACCCCCTGGCCGTTTGCCTTACCCACTTTTCTTTCCTTCCTTCAATCCGGAATGGACAAGGGTTTGTCTCTCGGCTCTCTCAAGGGACAAGTATCGGCGCTTTCCGTGTTTTTTCAAAAGCGTCTAGCCAGGCTTCCGCAGGTCCGCACGTTCCTGCAGGGAGTTTGCCACATTGTCCCACCTTACAAGCGGCCGCTGGTACCCTGGGATCTTAACAGGGTTCTACGGGCTCTTCAGAAACCACCTTTCGAGCCGTTGTGGGATGTCTCTCTATCACGTCTTTCGCAGAAGGTGGCATTTCTAGTGGCAGTTACATCACTCCGAAGAGTGTCAGAGCTTGCAGCGCTGTCATGCAAAGCCCCCTTCCTGGTTTTTCACCAGGATAAGGTGGTTCTGCGTCCGGTCCCGGAATTTCTCCCTAAGGTGGTGTCCCCTTTTCATCTCAATCAGGATATCTCCTTACCTTCATTTTGCCCTCATCCAATTCACCAATGTGAAAAGGATTTGCACTTGTTAGATCTAGTGAGAGCACTCCGGCTCTACGTGTCTCGCACGGCGCCACTGCGCCGTTCTGATGCGCTCTTTGTCCTTGTCGCTGGCCAGCATAAGGGGTCGCAGGCTTCCAAGTCAACCTTGGCTCGGTGGATCAAGGAACCGATTTTTGAAGCCTACCGTTCTTCTGGGCTTCCGATTCTTTCAGGGCTGAAAGCCCATTCTACCAGAGCCGTAGGTGCGTCCTGGGCATTGAGGCACCGGGCTACGGTTCAGCAGGTGTGTCAGGCGGCTACCTGGTCTAGTCTGCACACTTTCACGAAACACTATCAGGTGCATACCTATGCTTCGGCAGATGCCAGTCTAGGTAGGCGAGTCCTTCAGGCGGCGGTTGCCCACCTGTAAGAGGGGGCCGTTGTCGGCTCTTTTTAACAGGGTATTCTTTTACCCACCCAGGGACTGCTTTTGGACGTCCCAATTGTCTGGGTCTCCCAATGGAACGGAAAAGAAGAAGGGAATTTTGTTTACTTACCGTAAATTCCTTTTCTTCTAGCTCCTATTGGGAGACCCAGCACCCGCCCCTGTTCCCTTCGGGCTGTTTTGTTCTTTTGTGTACACATGTTGTTCATGTTGAATTGTTCTTTCGGTTCATGGTTCAGTTCTCCGAACATCCTTCGGATTGAATTTACCTTAGACCAATTTATAAGTTTCCTCCTTCCTGCTTTTGCACCAAAACTGAGGAGCCCGTGATGCACGGGAGGGTGTATAGGCAGAGGGGAGGGGTTACACTTTTTAAAGTGTAATACTTTGTGTGGCCTCCGGAGGCAGAAGCTATACACCCAATTGTCTGGGTCTCCCAATAGGAGCTAGAAGAAAAGGAATTTACGGTAAGTAAACAAAATTACCTTCTTCTTGCAAGTCAGCCCCCTGCTGGCGATCACGAGGACAACAGAACAGATCTTCTAGAACAGGGGTCTCAAACACGCGGCCCGCATGCGGTGCCTTAGACAGCTTCTTGCTGCCGACAGGCCCCCTGACGATCGCGGCCCTATGCTGGGGGCCGCAGCCATCTGCGCTTTACTTCAGTTTGATTTCCGCCGCCGTACACAGGAACTCTCTGCAGAGCTTCACCACAGGCAGCCACCGGCCAATCAGAGGCCAGCAGGTGATGTTGTTGTATCACTTCACCTGCTGGCCTCTAATTGGTCAGCAGCTGTCATTGGTGAATCGCTGCAGAGAGTTCCTGTGCGCAGTGGCAGGAATCAATAGTTTAAAGTAAACCATAAATGGCTGCGGCCCCCGGAATACGGCCGCGATTGCCAGAGGGTCTATGGGCTGCAAGAAGCTGGACACATTACTACAAGGCGACAAGGATGAGGCCCATTACTACAGGGGACAAGGATGGGGCCCATTACCTCAGGGGGCAAAGTTGGGCATATTTCTACAGGGGATAAGAATGGGCACAGTACTACAGGGGAGAATGCTGCCCACAAGTAATTTCTTTTCTATGTGCAGCCCTTATACTCAGCCGAGTTTGAGACCCCTGTTTAAGAACAAGTTCTAATAAATGTTCCTGTGCGTGATGGGGTGTGTCCACCTGAGAGTTCTCTTATTGTGGGTGGCTGCCTTTTTATTTTTTAGGACGAGTTGCTCCCCGTAGTCAACAAGCCGCTAAGGCCTCTCTGCAGGCGAATGGTTCCTGATCCCGACCATTTTCTACCAAATCTGCTTCAGGTGGGGAACTCCCAAGCTCAATCTGATGGCATCCAGAATGAACTGCAAAGTTCCTCAGTTTGTATCCAGGTCTTGCGATCCTCTATGATCGACTCTGATGCTTTTGCTATCTCCTAGGCCCAGTTATCCCTTCCAAACCTGTTCCCTCCTCTGCCACTGATCCTCAGACTAATCAAGACGCTCAAGACGGAAGCAGCACTCTTCATCCTTGTAGTTCCAGACTGGTCCAGAAGACCTTGGTACATGGAAGCAATTAACCTCCTCGCATATGTCCCGTGGAAGCTACTAGACCTTCAGATCTACTTTCTCCGGGCCCTGTCTTTCACCAGAATTTTCACTTTCAATTTAAAGGCAACCTGTCACCAGGTTTATTCCTTATGAGCTGCGGCCACCACCGGTGAACTGTTATGTACAGTATTCTGGAATGCTGTACATAAGAGCCCAGGCTGCTCTGTAGAACATAAAAAACCCCTTTACAATACTCACCTAGGGGGTGTATAAGAAAAAATTCCAGCAACAAGTCCATGGAAAAATCTTCATTAAAAATTCATGTTTATTTATCAAACTTATAAAAACAGTCCATGTTAAATTGCCCCAACAGAGGACGCGTTTCGAACGACCAAGTTCTTAATCCGTCTCTAACTCTTCTGAGAAAAAAATGGACTCATTAAAAAGGGCTGAAACCCTAACATGAACCTCATTAACCAGTAGAAAGGTTTAGGAGGTGCAGCAAAGAAGTTCTCCTATTAACCCTACATATTCAAAGTCCCAGAGAAGACCAACCACAGTCTCCTATAGCACTAATTCCCATATGTCCACATTCTGGTTTATTTTTAATTATTTTTATTTCTATTTAAATTTTTATTTTTTATTTTTATTTAATTTTCGTTCTATCATTATATCATTATATCCCCCTATCACTATTTCCCAATCAGAAGCAAATTCAAAGGAAGAAGAGAAAAAAGAGGAAATCCCCCTCTAATAGAATTTATTTCCCTAGGAATTATTTTCTATGATGTTTTTTCATAAATTTTTAACAAACTTCCAATAGAGTCCACTCTTTTCCCAATCAGAAAAAAATACAATGGAATATATTACACATCTCATTCCTATCCGGTCCCATATTCACAATGATACAAAAAACAAAATTATAAAAATTTGCAACAAATACAAAAAACAAAAAACTACAAAAAATCAAAACTTTTTACATTTCACATGTTATTCTTCCCTAATATGCATATAACACATCATTTCTCCTGTTCAAACCCATCGGATATCTAGTTCCCATCAGGAAAATCCACTTGATCTCTCTGTGCAACAATAACCTCTTCAAATCACCTCCTCTTTTAGGGGTGCTTCACACACAGTGAGCTCACTGCCGAGATCGCTGCTGAGTCACGCTTTTTGTGACGCAGCAGTGACCTCATTAGCGATCTCGCTGTGTGTGACACTGAGCAGCGATCTGGCCCCTGCTGCGAGATCGCTGCTCGTTACACACAGCCCTGGTTCGTTTTCTTCAAAGCCGCTCTCCTGCTGTGACACACAGATCGCTGTGTGTGACAGCAAGAGAGCGACAAATGAAGCGAGCAGGGAGCAGGAGCCGGCGTCTGACAGCTGAGGTAAGCTGTATCCAAGATAAACATCGGGTAACCAAGGTGGTTATTTACCTTAGTTACCAGCCTCTGCAGCTCTCACGCTGCCTATCTAAAAAGAATACGGTTTTGAATGCATTATTATCGCCTAGTGACCACTTGAATAGGTCTAATGTGAATGATGTGGAGGGATCGACAGGGAACTGGCTTCCGACAAAAGGATCTTATAAGTGTGGACATAAATCATGCGGTTCTTGTGTTTTTATGCAAGGTACCAAGGGTTTTTCTTCTTTTAGTCAAGGCAAAAGTTATGAGATAAATTCTATGATAAACTGTGGTACGGATTATGTGGTCTACTTGATCTCCTGTGTAACTTGTCGGTTGCAGTATATTGGGAGTACGTCGCGTCCTTTAAGGAGGAGAATTTCGGAGCATGTTTATGACACGAATAATGTAACAACAAGGAGTTTGTCTGCAGTGTCGCAACATTTTCGGGACGTACATGCGGGAGTTCTAACAGATATGAGAGTAAACGCAATAGAAAAAGTAAAGTTGCCTAAAAGAGGAGGTGATTTGAAGAGGTTATTGTTGCACAGAGAGATCAAGTGGATTTTCCTGATGGGAACTAGATATCCGATGGGTTTGAACAGGAGAAATGATGTGTTATATGCATATTAGGGAAGAATAACATGTGAAATGTAAAAAGTTTTGATTTTTTGTAGTTTTTTGTTTTTTGTATTTGTTGCAAATTTTTATAATTTTGTTTTTTGTATCATTGTGAATATGGGACCGGATAGGAATGAGATGTGTAATATATTCCATTGTATTTTTTTCTGATTGGGAAAAGAGTGGACTCTATTGGAAGTTTGTTAAAAATTTATGAAAAAACATCATAGAAAATAATTCCTAGGGAAATAAATTCTATTAGAGGGGGATTTCCTCTTTTTTCTCTTCTTCCTTTGAATTTGCTTCTGATTGAGAAATAGTGATAGGGGGATATAATGATATAATGATAGAACGAAAATTAAATAAAAATAAAAAATAAAAATTTAAATAGAAATAAAAATAATTAAAAACAAACCAGAATGTGGACATATGGGAATTAGTGCTATAGGAGACTGTGGTTGGTCTTCTCTGGGACTTTGAATATGTAGGGTTAATAGGAGAACTTCTTTGCTGCACCTCCTAAACCTTTCTACTGGTTAATGAGGTTCATGTTAGGGTTTCAGCCCTTTTTAATGAGTCCATTTTTCTTTGTCGCTCCATTGGGAGACCCAGACAATTGGGGTGTATAGCTTCTGCCTCCGGAGGCCACACAAAGTATTACACTTAAAAGTGTAAAGCCCCTCCCCTTCTGCCTATACACCCCCCGTGCATCACGGGCTCCTCAGTTTTTATGCTTTGTGCGAAGGAGGCACACATCCACGCATAGCTCCACATCTTAGTCAGCAGCAGCTGCTGACTATGTCGGATGGAATGGCCGAGGAGGTCGTGGTACCCGGATCTGTGGCATCTCACGGTGGGCCAACCGTGGGCACTACCAGACCGACCAGACTTGCTGTCTCAAGGGCCGTTTTTCCATCTGAATTCTGCGGCCCTCAACCTGACTGTGTGGCCATTGAGTCCTGGATCCTAGCGTCCTCAGGGTTATCTCAAGAGGTCATTGCCACTATGAGACAGGCTAGGAAACCAACGTCTGCCAAGATCTACCACAGGACGTGGAGGATATTCTTATCCTGGTGCTCTGATCAGGGTTTTACTCCCTGGCCATTTGCCTTGCCCACTTTTCTTTCCTTCCTTCAATCCGGATTGGAAAAAGGTTTGTCGCTCGGCTCCCTTAAGGGACAAGTCTCAGCGCTCTCTGTGTTTTTTCAGAAGCGCCTAGCCAGACTTCCACAGGTCCGCACGTTCCTGCAGGGGGTTTGTCACATAGTCCCTCCTTACAAGCGGCCGTTAGAACCCTGGGATCTGAACAGGGTGCTGATGGCTCTTCAGAAACCACCTTTCGAGCCAATGAAGGATATTTCTCTCTCACGCCTTTCGCAGAAAGTGGTCTTCCTAGTAGCAGTCACATCACTTCGGAGAGTGTCTGAGCTAGCAGCGCTGTCATGCAAAGCCCCTTTCCTGGTGTTTCACCAGGACAAGGTGGTTCTGCGTCCGGTTCCGGAATTTCTACCTAAGGTGGTATCCCCCTTTCATCTCAATCAGGATATCTCCTTACCCTCTTTTTGTCCTCATCCAGTTCACCAATGTGAAAGGGATTTGCACTTGTTAGATCTGGTGAGAGCACTCAGACTCTACATTTCTCGTACGGCGCCCCTGCGCCGCTCGGATGCACTCTTTGTCCTTGTCGCTGGCCAGCGTAAAGGGTCACAGGCTTCCAAATCAACTCTGGCTCGGTGGATCAAGGAACCAATTCTCGAAGCTTACCGATCTTCTGGGCTTCCGGTTCCCTCAGGGCTGAAGGCCCATTCTACCAGAGCCGTGGGTGCGTCCTGGGCTTTGCGGCACCAGGCTACGGCTCAGCAGGTGTGTCAGGCAGCTACCTGGTCGAGCCTGCACACTTTCACGAAACACTATCAGGTGCATACCTATGCTTCGGCAGATGCCAGCCTAGGTAGGCGAGTCCTTCAGGCGGCGGTTGCCCACCTGTAGGAAGGGGCCGTTTTACGGCTCTATATCGAGGTTTTATTTTACCCACCCAGGGACTGCTTTTGGACGTCCCAATTGTCTGGGTCTCCCAATGGAGCGACAAAGAAGAAGGGAATTTTGTTTACTTACCGTAAATTCCTTTTCTTCTAGCTTCAATTGGGAGACCCAGCACCCGCCCCTGTTTCCTTCGGGCTGTTGTTATTTGTGTACACATGTTGTTCATGTTGAATGGTTTTCAGTTCTCCGAAATTCCTTCGGATTGAATTTACTTTAGACCAATTTATAAGTTTTCCTCCTTCTTGCTTTTGCACCAAAACTGAGGAGCCCGTGATGCACGGGGGGTGTATAGGCAGAAGGGGAGGGGCTTTACACTTTTAAGTGTAATACTTTGTGTGGCCTCCGGAGGCAGAAGCTATACACCCCAATTGTCTGGGTCTCCCAATTGGAGCTAGAAGAAAAGGAATTTACGGTAAGTAAACAAAATTCCCTTCTTTTCTCAGAAGAGTTAGAGACGGATTAAGAACTTGGTCGTTCGAAATGCGTCCTCTGTTGGGGCAATTTAACATGGACTGTTTTTATAAGTTTGATAAATAAACATGAATTTTTAATGAAGATTTTTCCATGGACTTGTTGCTGGAATTTTTTCTTATACATGAAATGAGTTCTGCTACCTTCCATTCCGTGCACGGTCCTGGATAAGCGGTCTCCGGCAAATAGCAGGTGAGCTGGACTAAGCGAAATTGTTTGTGTTTTGTCACCTAGGGGGTGGTCTGGTCTGAAGGGTGTTGTTGCTCTCTCTTGCAGGTCACGTCATTTACACAATGGAGTGTAAAAATAAATAAAATGGCACAGGATCCCTGTATATTGATACCCAGTCCCGATAAAGCATATGGCTACAAGCTGCAAGGCTGCAGCTCCCAGTCGTGGACTTATCTTGGCTATGTATCAAACTAAAAGTGACCCCATGGGGCTTTTTTTTTTAAATTATTTTAAATAAAATTTAAAAAAAAAAATTATATATATATATATATATATATATATATATATACACCGGTATATGTATATATATATATATATATATATATATATATATATATTTTTTTTTTTAAAGTGTGCGGCTCCCCCCATAATTTTGATGCCAAGCCATGATAAAGCCGACAGCTGGGTGCAGGTATTCTCAGCTTGGGGAGGCCCATGGTTATCAGCCCCACCCAGCCTAAAAATAGCACCCCACAGCCACCCCGCATTGTTGCATCCATTAGATGTGACAATACCGTCACTTTACCCAGCTCTTCTCGATTCCCCTGGTGCAGTGGCAATTGGGGTAATATAATAATAATCTTTATTTCTATAGCGCCAACATATTCCGCAGCACTTTACAATTCAGGAGGATCATATACAAACAAGTAACAGTTATAGAAAATACAATATTTAGAGGGAAAAAAAGACAACCCTGCTTGTGGGAGCTTACAATCTACAATATAAGGGTTTATTTACAACTCACAGCTGCCATTAAGCCCAAGATTAGTAATGGGGAGCGATCTATGAGACCTCCTTCACCATTACTAATCCTGTAAGTAAAAAAAAACCAAATAAACACAATCCTTTATTTAAAAAAGAAACGAGCAAAAAAAACCCCCACCCTATTTCTCAAATTTACTAACACCAAAACACCCAGGTCCGACATAATCCACACCATGACATCCCATGACGATCCCGATTCTGCTACATACTGAAGTCACAGCGCACAGGCACATTAGAAAACATGACCACCCGATGCGCCTTCAAGCAGCTGTGAGAGTTTATGTGCAGTCACAGGTGGAGGTTCCCATAGTAACCCACCTGTGACCGCAGGTAAACTCATCTTCGGAGACCGCAGGTAAACTCATCTCCGGTGACCTCATTGAACTCAATCATTGGGACATCTGAAGGTTGTGAATTGTTAAGTGTTCACAGCCTCCAAATGTCTCAACAGATGGGAACTCCAATAAACTTAAAGGCTCCCTTACAAGCTCCTTTAAGGTTTCCGGGCCTCACAGCTGCTGGGACACCCAGTCGCTATGAGCTCCAGTAACCTTCTAGGTTCCCAGAGCTCACAGCCACCAGGTCTCGTGGCAGCTGTCAACCCGGTAACTTTAAGAGAGCCTTTGACTTTCCGTTAATTCCTACCTGTTGGGACATCTGAAGGCTGCAAACTGTTACCAGAGTTCACAGCCTCCAGGTGTGCCAACAGCTGGGAGCGCCAAGAACCTTAAAGGACCCCTTAAAGGCTCATTTAAGGTTTCCAGGCCTCAAAGCTGCTAGACTGCTGTGTCGCTGTGTCCCGCAGTCTGACAGTCCGCCAATCCAGCAGTAAGGTCACTGGAGTTCACACCTGGGGGGCATCTCCATTGCTCTCAGCTGAACCCGCTGCCAGATTACCAGACTATTGAATTGTGGGACATGGCGATACAACAATCTGGCAATGAGTTGACTGAGGGCAGCGGGGACGCCCCCAAGTGTGATCTCCGATAACCTCTACTATGCCGCTGTGTCCCGTAATCTGGCAGTCCGGCAATCTGACAGTGGGTTCATTGGTGGTCACACTTGGTACTGTGGGAACCCAGCTGTGAACTCTGGTGACCTGACTGCTAGATTGCTGGACTTCTATGCCAATGTGTCCCACAATCTGGCAGTCCATCAATCCAGCAGCAGGTTCACTGGAAGTCATACTTGGTACTGTGGGAACCGAGCTGTAAACTCCATTGGCCTAACTGATGTTACTGCTTCTCAAATCCGGGTCCCCATTTCCCTCAGTGTATCCCAGGAGCTGCAGTGATGGTTCACGTTTTCCATTACTGTGCTTTATGGAAGTAGCAGAGCCGGTATTGTCATGGGACATTGTGGAGATTATATCGGCCTTGCAGGGGTATTTTGGGGATTAATACATTGGTGAAAGAGGGTGGTTTTTTTTTTAATTATTTAAAATAAAGGATTTTTGTGTGTTTGTGTTTTCTCTCTTTTTACTTACAGGGTTGGTAATGGAGAGGTCTCATAGATACCTCTCCATTACCAACCCATGGCTTGATGGCAGCTGTGATTTTTTTATATATTACCCTGATTGCCACCGCACCAGGGTAAAGCGCCACAAGTGACGCATCTAATGGATGCACCAATTGTGGGGCGGCTGTGGGCTGCTATTTCTAGGCTGGGGAGGGCCTAATAACCATGGCTCTTCCCAGCCTCAGAATATCAGTCCCCAGGTGTCTCTTTTGTTTTTATTGGTTATCAAAAATGGGCAGGAGCCCACATCATTTTTTTTTAATTATTTATTTAAGTAATTAAAAAAATAAATGTTGTGGGACAGCCTCTATATTTGATAACCGGACAAAATAAAGCACAAAGCTGAGGGTTGCAGTCCACAGGTGTCTATTTTACCTGCGCTGGTTATAACACATAGGCCAGGGACTGCACGTCAAAGTGGAATACTAGTCTGACAATATTGTTCCCAGAAGCGACTTATGTTTCAGAGATGCATCCAGACATCTTCCCCATGCTTTTCCCATTCAATTTCAGCACTTTTCTATCCATTTCAGCATTTTAGAGCCCTGACATGGATATTTGAGTTTCCCATTGACTTGCATTAGATTCCTTATTTATGACGAATACACAAATTGTACCAAATATTCAAGACAAATAATCCAAACCTAAATACTATTCGCCCATCACTAATTTTCCTTGTTTTTAATACAATAGTGTTTCAGAATTATTTTTTTTTATCCATATCATTGTTGCACAAATAGACAGGTGCTGCTTTTAACATAGCAGTTTTTATTATGATATATTTATTAGTGGGTGTAGTTATATAATTCTTATTTTTATGACCAATAACTAAAAGTAACATGTGAAATATTTTTACCAATTTTTGTCCTTTCAAATCAATTACAAATGTACAAACTTGGAGGCAAGGGAAGAAAAGAAAGAGTTTTTATTTGTAGATTTGGGCACAGACAAAGGATCAAATTACGCCATAACTGCCAAGTTCAATTTTGCAGTTTTGTTTTTTTAATGTATCTTGAAATAAAAAGTTTATATTAAAATTCTGCACTGTTTCGATACTCACGCATACACTTCTGAGGAAATCTGACACACCGAATTCTGCTTCATCCCTCTCATCTTTAAAATCTACCACTCACACAATTTGTTCCTATTGTAACTGTCACATTCACAACCTTCTAGGCAATAATTTATATATCAGAGCACCATGGGGCACCTTCTCTTATTACTGAAAGTCCCATGGACACACATCAGATTTACTGCCTGGGATCTCAGTCTCATTGACTTCATTGGGTTCTTCATTCACCTCCCAGGGACAGATGTCTACCAGTTTGTTTGACTTTTCAACGTCTCCAGCCTTGGCATTTTGTATATTTGTGTCTAGTGTGTTGTTTCCACTGCTCTTGCGCTCATCAGAACACCTGATACTTTTTTCTACCAGAGAGTAATGATAGCGCCTATCATGTTTAACATTAGTGTCGGAGGCATAAAGGTCACCAATGCGGCTTTCGCTTTTGCTAATGATTTTTGTCAGTGGTCGAGGATCTTCACTAGACCAGGTGCTCAAGGAATCCTGTTTACTTTGTGCTTTCACTAGCTGACTCTTGGAAGGCCTGCTAGTCTGGGCTGACTCCCATGTGGATATTTCATCCATTGCCTTTGATGAAGGTTCCCAACTGTGACTCTGGGACTGACTCATAGTTGCTGGAGTTTCCTCAGAATCTAGGCTTTCCCAAGGACATATCTCACCCCTCCTAGCTTCCATGTCTAAACTATCTGAAGTTTTAGATGGAACAGGACACCCATCAAATGTCTTGCTCTGTGATTGGCTAAGTACACCAGGAGAACCTCCTGATTCTTCACTTTCCCAAGGACACACTGCATCTCTTTGTTTGCCAAGTACTTCAAGCTTCATAACAAGTTTGCTACTACTCAATCCTCCCATTTCCAGTACATCATCATTTGTTTCCCATGGACATATATCTTTTCTTTCTTGACTTGCATGCTTACCTTCACTAGGACTGGTTCCCATTCTCTTGTTTTTTTCTTCATTTCCCCATACATTTTCATGATGACCCTTTTTTCCTTCTGTTGAAGGGCTGTGGAAAGAAAGGTTGCTACCTGATTGACTAAGTGGACCTCCTGCACCTTCACTGTCTGTGCTCTCCCATGGGCATATTTCACTTCTTCTACTTTCCACACTATTAGATTTTTGCGGTGCATCTCTAGGACCCTCCATGCTTTCCCAAGGGCAAACTGCTTCTCTCAGCTGGCTCATTCTTTCTAACCTGCTGACTGTAGGGGTATGTTTGGAGGCTTTTGTAGTAGAGTATTTCCCCTCTTGTTCCATCTTAAGACCATTTTTATCTGGCTGTGGGGAGGAGCAAGCCGGCCCTTTATTTTCTGCCATGCTGAATGCTGGGGGGTTTGGTTTCTTATCCACTGTATAATTGGTTTCTGTTTCCCAAGGACAAACTGCTTCAAGCACTTGTTTATTTGCATCTACAGCTCCCTCCACAGCTGGCTTCACCTTCTCCTTGTTTTCTTTTACTACAGCTGTTCCTTTAAATGCTCTGACTGCAAGAACCAAACTTTTTAGGGTATTTTTGTACTGTGGTTTTGTGTTATCAACTAATTCAGACTTCTTCACCACTGTACCTGTTGTCTCTAACACCTTCCCTTCATGTTGAACTGTTCCAGGCCTAATGGTTAGAGGGGAACATCCATTCTCATTTTGTTTACCAAATCGATTACTCTCTTCTAGACTCTTGGGTTCTTCAATACTACCCAAACTATGGTGCTTCCCTCCTACATCTCCCTTATTTACATGTGAAATATGTGGCTTTTCTGATGAATGAGAGCTATCTAAGCTGCTGCATTTTCCTGGCGCATAAGTGACGTGTTTCTGCAACCTATTTTCAGACGGCATTGGGAGCTCTTGAACTTCCCATGGACATACCTCTGCTTTGTCAAAGCTGCCACCCAATAACGGGTTTCGGCTTCCTTCCATTGTTCTTTCTGAGGGGATATCTGTTAGTGGCCCCTTTCCTCTAGCACTTCCTATCATGCTATGAGATTTCTGTAGCGTTCCAGGTTGGACACTCAATGGCTTTTTATCAGCTAGTAGATTGTGGGCGCTAAGAGATTTACAAACCAAGGGTGCTTGACGAAGTGAATCACCACGTGAACGTAAAGAAACATTCCGAGCAAGATTTCGTCTCATGACAGAGTCTCGCAAGGAGGCATCCCGAGATGAGCTTTCCAGTCGTGGAGAAGTAGCTCCTGTATCCTTGGATTCTTGCATGTGGTCATATGTGCTATGTGACTTTCTTAAGGAAAGAACTCTCTGCCTCAGAGACTCCTCACGCAGTTTAACACTACTACTGTCTTGTTGCCTCCGCCTTTGTCCACCAGTCGAACTTGGTGATCCCTCACGTTCGTCACGTGAACTTTGCTTTGAAACAGAATCTGGGATTTCAGTGATGCGTCGAATAATGGATCGACCAAGACCCCTTCTAGAGCTGCGTTTCTTCTGCAGGTGCGGATTGTTTAGAGTCATTTTTTTTGTTTTATGGACTTCCAACTGCGCATAAAGTTTCTTCAATTCGTCCTGCAACAGAAATAAAAAAGGTGACAAACTGTTAGCATGGAAGAGATATTGGGAACTACGCTTAGTTTCTATCCTGTGTGTTTTAGATGGGCTATATGAGATCAGTGCATAATGCCCTGAGTCCCATATTAGAAAATTCTGGAGAAAGCTATAGATCCAAACTTGTATTCTAGCTCATAACATCCATAGATATTCAAGACTCACCCTAATGTCATCAGGGTCCAAGCTGTGCTCACTCCAGGCTGATGTGATGCTACTATTCAGGTTGGATCTAGACCGTCTCAAGTCCAATTCATCTTCATACACCTCTGCAATTTCTTCTCTCGGAGGACCTCCTGCATGTAAGAACTAACACAGCCGCTAACATTGGGATCTGGTGAAAAAATATCTTTTATATAAATGGACAAACACAAATATGATATTACCTTGGGCACAAACATCAAGGTGAGTGTCATTGTGACTGTTCCATGTGTGTGAATGAAGAAGAGAAGCAGTGTCCAATCCGGATGAAGTGATGGGACCATAACAAACCTAGAGTGAAGAAGACAGTGTAGCAGACTGTCAAGGGATTGTGAAGGTTGCATTGCATATCATGCAATGACATGTTTGTAGTTGGATGGAGATAATTGCTGAGTGCATAATGGTATCAGTTTATCTTTTGCCAAGAAAACATGCCTCCTGGATCCACAACCAAAGCGAGCTAAAGGCTAGGATAATATTCCAAACTGATATGCGAACCACAGAGTGACGTTGGAAAAGAACAGTATGGTGCATATAACTTTTGTACTTTTCACCTTACCTGAGAATATGGAATGCAGTTGATATAAGCATCTCATTGTGTATCGCCAATCCCATGTAACGTGGTTCATGGAAAGCAGAGGGCACTGTACGAGCTCCATAACATAAATAACTTCCCCAAAAGAGGAAGAGTAGCTCAGCTGTGGAGAGAGATGAATGTCACATGGAGCACTTTATATGACATCATACTTTTTGTTCTCAATCATACACCATATGGCAAAAAGTAACTGCCCCCCCCCCCCCCTAATTATTATATGCAGGTGTTTCAGTCACATCAGTTGCAAATAGGACATACAATTTCCATGGAAATTGGTATCAGTTCACTTAAATAGAGAAACTGAGTGACTGTGAACATCACTATCAGCATTCTACATTTTGTGAATTTTCTGATGTGCTACATCTGCTTTGGTCAAACTAAAAGCTGTTACTGTGAAACAGAAGACTCTAGGGGTAAAAAAGACCTCAGTCATGAGGCAGTACTGAGGGATTAAGGGTTACATCTACGGTATTTCATACTGGAAATGATATTGGCAACGGTGTCGAGAGCTTCATGGAATGAGTGTCCTGTTGGTGATGGAGATATACTATTTGGTAGTTTGGTCTGTGCCTTTCATTTTCAGTAAAGGATATGATTCCAAATCATCTACATGCAACTTGCTTGTTGTCACATATTGCAATATAAAATTAAAATCTGACACAGAATAGAGGACTTACCCAGAGACATCATGTAGTCCCAGCGATCATAATCACATGTGTAAAAGATCAGCCCTTCTTGTGTTTGTGTTCGGATTACCACCGGTACTCCTCTTTGTAAATTCTCCAGCGTCCCTACAGTCCATCCCACAAGGAACCAGATACAGACCGCCAAGATGATACATAACATACGTAATAATCGCACACTAGTCATGTATGGCACACGCTGGGCAGTCCTCGACAGGAAAACTTTCATAACCCTGGAATAAGGTATTATACAATATATTAGTTGATGAAACTGTACATGTCTAAGTGGACCAATAACATCTACAATCTTACCTGTACAATTTAAGTACAATGGTCCCATATACAATACAGAAACCAAGTAGACGGACCCAGCGAAGAACCATGCAACGGAACACACCAGGTTTAAAATACACAATAAATACCTGCAATTCAAAAGGCGGTTTAGTAAAAAAATAATCAAGAGCACTTCCTCGTCTAATTACTTGTGATGAATACATTTTTGTAACTCACTGGAAAGTAGAGCAGTAGTGACCCAAAAAGTATAGTTTCTAGGAGGAGAAGACCTGAGGCTCGAATCCTCTGTATGGGAAGAGACAAGGTGCAGGTGTTATTTCTCAGGAAGAAGATGTCTTAGGACATGGATGAGCAACCTTTTGGCAATCCAGATGTTCCTAGCAATATTCTACATATAATGGTCCATATACCAAGAAGAACATTTTCAGTATTAATTATAATCAAAATGTAGCTGTCACCCCTATCTATGGTAAGGGTGTGCTGTGATGTTAGAAAACATTATGGACTTCATCCATGTTTAACACTCATTTATAACTCAACATTGTAATATCAATTAACATGATTGGGACTGAACATGCAAAGCAATATTTAAAGATCTTAAAGGACTGGTCTGCAGTCTTGAAGCACAAAATAAAATCACAGTAATTTGTACCTCTCTGTTTCAGAGGCTGTACTTATCCCGCTTCTGTTCCTTAATGTCCTGAGTTTGGCTGTAAGGAGAACGTTAGGCCGTGTTGGGTGATGCCCATGCGAGACTCGCAAGTGTGACTCCAGCATAAGATCAATACTGGGCCCTGTAACATGTAGGTGCACCATAGATATGAAACAAATACAGTGGGTACGCAAAGTATTCAGACTCCTTTAAATTTGTCACTCTTTGTTTCATTGCAGCCATTTGGTAAATTCAAAAAAGTTCATTTTTTTCTCATTAATGTACACTCTGCTCCCCATCTTGACAGAAAAAAGCAGAAATGTAGAAATTTTTGCAAATCTATTAAACAAGAAAAACTGAAATATCACATGGTCATAAGTATTCAGACTCTTTGCTCAGTGTTGATTAGAAGCACCCTTTTGAGGTAGTACAGCCATATGTCTTCTTGGGAATGATACAACATCTTTTTCACACCAGATCCTCTCCAGTTCCATCAGGTTGCATGGTGAACGTTGGTGGACAGCCATTTTCAGGTCTCTCCAGAGATGCTCAATTGGGTTTAGGTCAGGGCTCTGGCTGGGCCAGTCAAGAATGGTCACAGAGTTGTTCTGAAGCCACTCCTTTGTTATTTTGGCTGTGTGCTTAGGTCATTGCCTTGTTGGAAGGTGAATCTTCGGCCAAGTCTGAGGTCCAGAGCACTCTGGAATAGGTTTTCTTCCAGGATATCTCTGTACTTGGCCACATTCATCTATCAATTGCAATCAGTCATCCTGTCCTTGTAGCTGGAAAACACCCCCATAGCATGATGCTGCCACCACCATGTTTCACTGTTGGGACTGTATTGGGCAGGTGATGAGCAGTGCCTGGTTTTCTCCCCACATACCGCTTAGAATTATCACCAAAACGTTTAATCTTCTTTCTCATAGTTTGGGAAACCTTCATGTGTTTTTTGCAAACTCTATGTGGGCTTTCATATGTCTTGCACTGAGGAGAGGCTTCCGTCGGGCCGCTCTGCCATAAAGGCCAGACTGGTGGAGGGCTGCAGTGATAGTTGACTTTGTGGAACTTTCTTCCATCTCCCTACTGCATCACTGGAGCTCAGCCACACTGATCTTGGGGTTCTTCGTTACCTCTCTCACCAAGGCTCTTCTCCCATGATTGCTCAGTTTGGTTGGACGGCCAGGTCAATTAAGAGTTCTGGTGGTTCCAAACTTCTTACATTTAAGGATTATGGAGGCCATTGTGCTCCTAGGAAAATTGAGTACTGCAGAAATTCTTTTGTAACCTTAGCCAGATCTGTGCCTTGCAACAATTCTGTCTCTGAGCTCCTTAGGCAGTTCCTTTGACCTCATGATTCTCATTTTGTCTGACATACACTGTGAGCTGTGAGGTTTTATATAGACAAGTGTGTGCCTTTCCAAATCAAGTCCTATCAGATGAATTAAACACAGCTGGACTCCAATGAAGGAGTAGAACCATCTCAAGGAGGATCACAAGGAAATGGACAGCAAGTGACTTACATAGGAGTATCTGAGCAAAGGGTCTGAATTCTTATGATCATGTGATATTTCAGTTTTTCTTGTTTAATAAATTTTCAAAAATTTCTACATTTCTGTTTCTTTCTGTCAAGATGGGGTGCAGAGTTGAGAAAAAAAATGAAATTTTTTGAATTTACCAAATGGCTGCAATGAAACAAAGAGTGAAAAATTTAAGAGAGCTGAATACTTTACGTACCCACTGTATGGGCTGATGCTCGGCAGAGAAAAAAAAAACATCTCTAACTTCGTCAACCATGTTGGATTTTTTTTACCCGATGTTACAGTCATGGCTTATGATCAGACCTATAAATCTAACATACCAGATCGGCATGAATGATAAAAGTTGTTTATCTGTAGGCAGTGGCGTAACTAGAGTTTGATGGGCCCTGGTGCAAAATTTGGACCGGGGACCCCCTCCACGTACACCGACACTTAGGGTATGGGATAATGACACTGACACTCGGGGTACAGGATAATGATGCTGACACTTGGCTTTTACCCTCCGCACCCAGGTTTCCCATGATCTGAAATCCCTCTATCAGCACCCAGCTTCCCCATGCTCTGCCATACATCTTTCCCTCAGCACCCAGCTTTCCCATAACAGAGCATGGAAAAGCTGGGTGCTGAGAGATGTACAGCAGAGCATGGGAAATCTGGTTGCTGTGGGAAAGAGCCTTTTTCCCTCAGCACAAAACATTACCATCCCATACTTGTATCTTTGTCCCCGCTTGTATATAGATCTCCAAATACTATAATGGCCCCCACATAGCCTTCCGTATAATATAAAGGGTCACACATAAACCCGTCATATATTATAATGCACCCCCATAGTTCTCCATGTATTACAATGCATTTCCCCAAAGTTCTCCATGTATTATAATTCACCCCATAGTTCTCCACATATTATACTGCACCACATAGTCCTCCATGTTTTATTACGCACATCCATAGTCCATGTATAAGGTAGCCTCTATATTCCTCCATATATTATAATGTAGCCCCCATTGTCCTATATGTATTATAATGCAGCGCCATAAATCATCATATTGTATTATGCAGCCCCATACTCCTCCATGTATAATGCACCCCTATATTCCATGTATAAGGTGTCCTTCATTTTGTATTATGCAGTCCCATAGACCTCCATGTATAATGCAGCCCTAGTCCATGTATAAGGTATCCTTCATGTTTATTATGCAGTCCCATAGACCTCCATGTATCATTGAGTCAGCACCCCCAGGCCTCCATGTATCATGCAGCCAGGCCCCTCCAGGCCTCCATGTGTCATGCAGCCAGCAAAATAAAAAAACAAGTACCTCTCTTCTCCTTCCGACCCCTGCGACCGCAGTAGTTACGCCTCTGCCCCCATATGTCACACACCCTGCTCCCCATTCAGCCTGCACCCCCATATCATACACACTACACCCCCACATCTCACACACTCTGCTCCCCATACAGTCTGCACCCCCCAGATCACACACACTACACCCCCATATCTCACACAGCCTGCACCCCCCAGATCACACACACTACACCCCCATATGTCACACACCCTGCTCCCCATACAGCATGCACCCCCATATAACACACACTACACCCCCATATGTCACACACCCTGCTCCCCGTACAGCCTGCACCCCCCAGATCACACACACTACACCCACATATGTCACACACCCTGCTCCCATACAGCCTGCACCCCCCAGATCACACACACTACACCCCCATATGTCACACACCCTGCTCCCCATACAGCCTGCACCCCCATATCACACACACTACACCCCCATATCTCACACAGCCTGCAGCCCCCAGATCACACACACTACACCCCCATATGTCACACACCCTGCTCCCCATACAGCCTGCACCCCCATATAACACACACTACACCCCCATATGTCACACACCCTGCTCCCCGTACAGCCTGCACCTCCCAGATCACACACACTACACCCCCATATGTCACACACCCTGCTCCCCATACAGCCTGCACCCCCCATATCACACACACTACCCCCATATTTCACACACCCTGCCCACATATCTCACCCTGCCTGTACCCCAACTTACCCCTCTCAAACACTCTGCACCCCTTCACATCCTTCTGTTACAGTCTGCAGCCCTCATATGCCACTCACCCTGCAGCCCCCTTCCCCCTCATGTCCCCTCTTTTCTTATTACCAGTCATCATGTGTCCAAATCTCCTTCAGGATTCAGTATCTCTTGCTTTCTGCCCGGTATCCTGTGTCTCCTCCCAAACAGTCACATGGGCGTGACATCATCGCAGGTCCCGCAGGATAGATTATTCCGTCTGCTGTGCAGGTCAGGAGCACTCCTGCTCTGCTGCAGCTCAGAAACGGCTGGTGGGCCTCTCCAGGTCAGGGGCCCCTCTACTGACACTGGGCTCCCCTGACTCACAGGCCGGCCCCCTGACGGTCGCATTGTCGGCCACTACACAGCGGCACTACACATAGGGGCCCGGCAGCCGGCTCTGCAGAGCGGCTGCCGGGCCCCTATAACCCTGCGACCGCGGTCGTTACGCCTCTGTCTGTAGGCCATTAGATCTAAATGAACTGTTGTTGGTTTTGCCGAAATAGCAGATGATCATTCACTATGGTCAAAATCGGCTGTTTTGGACAACTTTTCTCTGATATGTATAAGGACCTTAAAAAAAACTCATTAGGCAATGCACATTTGGGTATACAGTGGTGCTTCAGCCGACCACCAGCAGAAGAGGGAATTGATCCTCCAGAAGTTCTCCTCACACTTTCTACAAGACTCTTTCAGGATCATGCTGAAAATACTGCAGACTGACAAAAAGTGAGATTGAATGTATTTTTTGTTGTTTCAAAATTAATTCTAGCTATAATTTTTCTACAAATTTTTGTTTTCTATATCCAGATAATATAACAGTGCTGGAAAATCTTCAAACTCCACCATGTACCTGTGACGCCCCTGGACTATTCAGGTCGTCACAGGGTACTGCACAAACTATCCTACCCATGCAGTATTCGACCCCCATGGTTCTGGGTCTCCATCCTGCAGTGCTGCCTTCATCAGCATTCACAAATCCTAGATAAACTTTGCACCACACCTGTCAGGCACACCAGTGGGCTGCTTACCAGGAATAGGGCCGCCCACCTAGGGGTCAGACAGGGAGGTGGGAGGTGTCAAGGTCAGTTAGATGAGTAGTGACCCTCGAGCTGTGAGGAGCTCTGAGGAAGCTGGGAGTTGGTGCTCCCAGGGGAGAAGAAAACTAGGTTGCAGACAGTGGTCTGAACCTAGAGGAGTCGGACCCCTGGTCGCGGGGGATTGAGGCTAGGTGCCTGGGACCCGTCGAGGAGGATGGCCGGCAGCCTGTTCCTATCACCAGTTTGGGACCAAAGGCACGATGGGGTACATGGACCCTAGGTCGAGGAGAAGCTTCAGGCAACCCGGCAATTAACCTGAGGAGAACGGGGCCTTTATGGACTGTTTCCACCAGCTCCAGAATCGGGGCACTAGCGCAACGAAGGGGATAGGGCTTTCCTAGCAAGCAGCCCACTGAAATCCCAAGCATGAGCCCTGAGAGCAGGCTCCTTCACTTAGCCACAGTGGGGAGCGGGTCCCGGATAGCTCCAAGCTACCGGACCACAACGGACAATCTAAAACTTAGTGCCAGGAGGCAGGTTACAGACCACCAGCAGAACTGCAGGGGACGGGACCCGGAAGAGCTCCCCTTGAGAGGCAGTGGCGTTCAGAGACTTGGTTTACCCTGTTGTCAGTGTCTGCTTCATTGCTGAGTGAGTAACCGACTGACCACTGCACGGCATCCCCGCATCACTATCCAGAGTCCCCGGGGCATGTCCCTAACTGTGGAGGGCAACGTCACCTAACTGCCCCACTCCATCACCCCGGGTACTCCCAACAGTAGCGGCGGTACTCCCAATTACCGCACACCACGGGTGGCGTCACAAACATTTCCAAATCCCCTGTAAATACTCCCTTTTACATTTGAGTGTGGCCCCCTAAGCCCCCGGGTCCGGAGACCCTCGAGCGGTTCGATCCGCTGCTGGGGCGGCACACACCAATCTGTTGACTTCTGGGAGTTACCATTCCCATTGTCAATGGCATGTTCATTGTAAATCAGTGATGTGTCAGACTTTTTAGGGAGGATAGACCCACCTATCAATTCATAATTATATTCTTACATTTCCAGGAGAAATAAAACATAAATTACACAATAATTCTGAGAATAGATGTTCCAGAATTGTTATTTTATGGGCAACTATCATGAGTGTGTCGCACCCAGCGATTAAGGGTATCTGGCCAATTTTTTATGCATTGAATTTCTGTGCCTATACAGCAACCTTTGTGTTTTTATCATCAGTCTGTTGTACTGCCTTTTAATATACGGTAATATCCTTCTTATTATTATTTTTTAGTATTATTATTATTATAGCATCATTTATTTCATTATGGCATCATTTATGGCTCTTTTACATGTGAAAAGGGGTATACATAATAAAAACAAGTACAATAATCATGAACAATACAAGGCACAGATTGGTACAGAAGAGAGGACCCTGCTGATGAGGGATCACAATCTACATACCCCTTCTGGGTTTATCTCCCAATCTTTTGATATTAAGGCTATATGTGCACGCTGCAGTTTTAACTGCACTCAAACTGCAACCAAAAGTGTACCATGTCACAGAGAGCCTGCAAATGTCAGAAAACGCTTGTAACGATGCTGAATTTTTGCCACGTTTTTGCCTTGATTTTGCAACCTTTTTGTTAATGCGTTTTTAAAGGAGAAACAAAATATGATAGGATAATTGATAGATAGCTAGAATAGATGGATGGATAGACAAAATAGATAGAAAGGATAGGTAGATAGAACATATAGAATAGATAATAAGAAAGAATAGATAGAAAGAAATAACAGAATAGCTTGATAGAGGGATAGCTAGCTTGGCCAGCTGTTTTTTTTTTAAAAAAAAATTGGGGTAAAGAAAATGACGTGGGTCCTCCCCATTTTTCATATCCAGCACAGGAACAGCAGCAGCTGCAGGCTGCAACCCCCAGCTGTCTGCTGTACCTTGGCTGGTTATGAAAAATTGAGGGGATCCCACTTTTTTTTTTTAATTATTTGACTTATTTAAAAAAAATGACATGGGGTTGCCACCATTTTTCTAAAACCAGCCAAGATACAGCAGACAACTGTAACAGACAACAGGCTGATATTACTAGGGCTAGAAGGGCCATTGTTATTTGGCCATGTCTAGCCTAACAATAGCAGCTCTCAGCTGCTCCAAAAGTGGTGCATCCATTAGATGTGCCAATTCTAGCACTGGACCCGGATCTTCCCGTTGCCCTGGGTAATAAGGAGTTAACGGCAGCCCACAGCTGCCACTAAGTCCTAGATTAGTGATGGCAGTCGTCTATAAGATCCCGCCCCATCAGTAATCTGTAAGTGAAAGTAAATAAGCATAAACCCCCCCAAAAATGCGTTATTTGGAATAAAATACAAAAAGCACCCTCTTTCACCACTTTATTAACCCCCAAACACCCCTGCAGGTGCAAAGTAATCCACACGAGGTCCCACGGCGATTCAGCTCTGCTACAACCCTGTCCTATCAAATGTTTTATTTTTTGTTTTTTATTGTTTTGCAGCTTTCCATTTGTGGAATACGATGGATTTCCTGTTCTATGTCGGATTTCCTGGACTACGGCAAACTTTCTTCTGTGATTACTGGACTAGTAAGGGGTGTGCCTGATACTAACACCAGGGCTTGATGCCAGCTGTGTGTTTGGACATTTCACAGCTGACAACAACTCCAACTACCATTACCCTGATTGCCACAGCAAAAGGGCAATTGGGAAAAGTCAAGGCGAAGTGCCATAACTGGCGTATATAATGGGATGTGGCACTTCTGGGGCAGCTGCAAGCTGGTATTTTTTGACTGGGAAGGACACAATAACCATGGAGTTGTACTTTTGAACAACATCATTCATTCTGCCCTGTATTGTCACTAAAGTCACCAATGACCTATTAACCGCCAAAGTCCAGCGACACTACAACTTCTCCTCTTCCTAGACCTATCCTCTGCCTTTGACACAGTAGACCACTCCCTCCTTCTACAAATTCTCTCGTCTCTGGGCATCACAGACTTGGCGCTATCTTGGATCTCCTGATACCTAACCGATCGAACTTTCAGCTTCTCCTACTCTCACTCCACTTCCTCATCTCACCCCTATGTCGATGTCCCCCAAGGTTCAGGTTTAGAACCCCTGCTGTTCTTCATTTACACCTTCAGCCTGGGACAGCTCATAGAGTCCCACGATTTTCAGTATCACCTTTACGCTGATGATACGCAGATCTACCTCTCTGTACCTGACATCACCTTCTTACTAACCCGAATCTCACAATGTCTGTCTGCTATTTCATCCTTTTTCTCTGCTTGATTTCTAAAACTGAACATGGACAAACCAGAATTCATTGTCTTTCCTCCTCCTCACTCAACCACCCAACTGACCTATCCATCAAAGTCAATGGCTTCTCACTTTCCCCAGTCCCACATGCTCGCTACCAGGGAGTAAGGGGTACTTTGCACGCTGCGACATCGCAGGCCGATGCTGCGATGCCGAGCGCGATAGTACCCGCCCCCGTCGCAGCAGCGATTTCCTTGTGATAGCTGCCGTAGCGAACATTATCGCTACGGCAGCTTCACATGGACTCACCTGTCCTGCGACCGTCGCTCTGGCCGGCGACCCACCTCCTTGTTAAGGGGGCGGGTCGTGCGGCGTCATAGCGACGTCACACGCCAGGCGGCCAATCGGAGTGGAGGGGCGGAGATGAGTGGGATGTAAACATCCCGCCCATCTCCTTCCTTCCGCATATCCTACGGAAGCCGCAGTGACGCCGGTAGGAGATGTTCCTCGTTCCTGCGGCTTAACACACAGCGATGTGTGCTGCCGCAGGAGCGAGGAACAACATCGGACTGTCGCGTCAGCGTAATCATGGATTACGCCGACGCTGCACCGATGATACGATTACGACGCTTTTGCGCTCGTTAATCGTATCATCGAGCCTTTACACACTACGATGTCGCATGCGATGCCGGAAGTGCGTCATTTTCAATTTGACCCCACCGGCATCGCACCTGCGATGTCGTAGTGTGCAAAGCCCGCCTAACTCTAGACTCTGATCTCTCTTTCAAGCCCCACATCCAAGCCCTTTTTAACTTCTGTCACCTCCAACTCAAAAATATTTCCCAGACTCGCACATTCCTTTCCCAAGACACTAAAAAAACCCTAGTGCATGCCCTTATTATCTCCCACCTGGATTATTGCATCCTCTTGCTCTGTGGCCTCCCTTCTATGGGCGGCTTTGCACGTTGCGACATCGCAAACTGATGCTGCGATGTCGTACGCAATAGTCCCCGCCCCCGTCGCAGGTACGATATCGTGTGAAAGCTGGCGTAGCGAAAATTATTGCTACGCCAGCTTCACATGCACTCACCTGCACTGCGACCGTCGCTCTGGCCGGCGACCCGCCTCCTTCCTAAGGGGGCGGGTCGTGCGGCCTCATAGCGATGTCACACGGCAGGCGGCCAATAGCGGCGGATGGGCGGAGATGAGCAGGATGTAAACATCCCGCCCACCTCCTTCCTTCCGCATATCCTACGGAAGCCGCGGTGACGCCGGTAGGAGATGTTCCTCGCTCCTGCGACTTCACACACAGCGATGTGTGCTGCCGCAGGAGCGAGGAACAACATCGGACCGTCGCGTCAGCGTAATTATGGATTACGCCGACGCTGCACCAATGATACGATTACGACGATTTTGCGCTCGTTAATCGTATCATCTAGGCTTTACACACTACGATGTCGCATGCAATGCCGGATGTGCGTCACTTTCAATTTGACCCCACCGACATCGCACCTGCGATGTCGTAGTGTGCAAAGCCCGCCTAACAGTCTTGCGCCCCTACAATCTATTCTAAACTATGCTGCCCCACTAATCCACCTGTTCCCCTACTACTCCCTGACCTCTCCTCTCTGCCAATCCCTTCACTGGCTTCCTATTGCCCAACGACTACAGTTCAAAACCCTAACCTACAAAGCCATCCACAACCTGTCTCCTCCTTACATCTGTGACCTAGTCTCCTGGTACTTACCTGCACATAATCTTCGATCCTCACAAGATCTGCTTCTCTTCTCCCCTCTCATCTCCTCTTCCCACCACCGCATCCAAGATTTCTTTTGTGCATCCCCCATTCTCTGGAATGCTCTGCCACAACATATAAGACTCTTGCCTACCTTGACAAGCTTCAAAAGGAACCTGAAGACCCACCTCTTCTGACAAGCCTACAACCTGCCGTAACCCTCAGTCCGCTATAGCGCCGCATCCACTATATCCTCACCCATCCCTTGTAGACTGTGAGCCCTCGTAGACAGGGTCCTCTCACCTCCTGTACCAGTCTGTGTCTAGTTTTGTTTATGATTATTGTACTTATCCCTACTATGTATCCCCCTTTTCACATGTAAAGCGCCATGGATTAAATGGCGCTATAATAATAATAAATAATAATGATAATAATAATATTGTACTGTAAAACAGGAAAAAAATTCCAAGTGCGGTGACATTTCAAAAAACGTTTAACTGCACGTTTGTTTTTTGTTGTTGTTCTTTACTGTGTTCACTATATGGTAAAACTGACCTGGCATTATGATTCCCCATGTTGGTTTGAGTTTGTAGATACCAAATATGCATAATTTTACTTTTATCTAAGTGGTGAAAAAAAAATTCAGAAGTTTGTAGAAAAAAAAAAAAAGAATAGTGCTTTTGTCGCCATTTTCTGAGATGAGTAGTGTTCTAATTTTTTGTGATCTGGGGCTCATTAATGGCTTATTTTTTGCATCTTGAGTTGTTTTTTTTTAACCCACTGGAGCACATTGGATGACAGCGCGATCTAAGGGGTAAAAAGGCGTGGGTGGATCTCTGATCCACCTGCACTTTTTAGCCTCGCATGTCTACTGATTAGCAGACATGTGGGGGGGGATTGGATTACATCGCAAACCCGCAGTAACAAGACAGACACGGCCAAGGACATACCAGTATGTCCTTGATTGTGAAGGGGTGAATGACTACCATATGTGTATAAACGTGTCTCCAGTATCTGTGAAAACGGATGCTACACATACTGGAAAATTCTGATGTGTGAAGGGGCCTTAGGGCGGCTTTGCACGTTGCAACATCGCACGTGCGATGTTGGTGGGGTCAAATCGAAAGTGACGCACATCCGGCGTCACTTTCGACATCGTAGTGTGTAAATCCTAGATGATACGATTAACGAGCGCAAAAGCATCGTTATCGTATCATCGGTGTAGGCGCCGACTTTTTTAAAATTTCGCTGCCGCGACAGGTACGATGTTGTTTCTCGTTCCTGCAGCAGCACACATCGCTGTGTATGAAGCCGCAGGAGCGAGGAACATCTCCTTACCTGCCGCCGGCGGCTATACGGAAGGAAGAAGGTGGGCGGGATGTTTACATCCTGCTCATCTCCGCCCCTCCGCTTTGATTGGCCGCCTGCCGTGTGACATCGCTCTGACGTTGTACGACCCGCCCCCTTAGGAAGGAGGCGGGACGCCGGCCAGAGCGACGTCGCAGGACAGGTGAGTGCATGTGAAGCTGGCATAGCGATAATGTTCGCTACGCCAGGAATCACAAGATATCGCTGCTGCGACGGGGGCAGGGACTATCGCGTGCGATATTGCAGCATCGGCTTGCGATGTCACAACGTGCAAAGCCCGCCTTAGGCTATGTGCGCATGTTGCCTTTTTTGTGACCATAAAGATGCTGCATTTTTGGCCACAAAAAACGCACCCTCGGCAAAAACACAGTGGTAAAAACGCATGTGTTTTTACCACGTTTTTGTGTGTTTTTGGCTGCATTTTGCGGGTTTTTTTGTCACTGCGTTTTGCTGCGTTTTTCCAATGCATTGCATGGGTGGAAAAACGCAGAAAAGAATTGACATGTTGCTTTTTTTTTTCAACTCAAAATCACAGCTTAAAAAAAAGCACTGTGCGGACAGCAAAAATGAAAACTCATAGATTTTGCTGGGGAAGCAAAGTCATGCAGTTTTAAGGCCAAAAACGCATCCACCCAGGCAGGACTTATCAGTGGGAAGACAGGACGCCCTGCCACACTTGTCCTGACACGTTTACATATGCAACGCCGCAGAATAAGAGTAAGGGTGGCTTTACATGCTGCGATATCCGGCCCGATATCGCTAGCATGACACCCGTCCCCATCGTTTGTGCGCGACGGGCATATCGCTGCCTGTCGCGCACAAAATCGCGCACCCCCGTCACACATACTTACCTGTCCTTCGACGTTGCTGTGACCGGCGAACCGCCTCCTTTCTAAGGGGGCAGTCCGTTTGGCGTCACAGTGACGTCACTAAGAGGCCGCCCAATGTAAGCGGAGGGGCGGAGATGAGCGGGACGTAACATCCCGCCCACCTCCTTCCTTCCGCATTGTGGCCGGAGATAGGTAAGGAGATGATCCTCGTAGCGATGTGTGCTGCTGCAGGGACGAGGATCAACTTCGCCCCAGCGACAGCAGCGATAACTGGCAGCGGACCCCCATGTCAACGAGGAGAGATTTTGGACATTTTTGCAACGATCCAAAATCACTCGTAGGAGTCACACGCTACGACATCGCTACAGCGGCCGGATGTGCGTCACAAAATCCGTGACCCCAACGAGATCGCTGTAGCGAAATCGTAGCGTGTAAAGCCCGCTTAAGGCCATGTGCTCACGTGTGCGTATTGCATGCATTTACGCTGCGTCTAGCACTGCAGCGTAAACGTATGCGTTCTGCGTCCCCAGCAAAGTCTACGTAACATGTGAAAATTCCATTTGCACGTTGCGTTTTAGAACGCAGCGATTAGCATGCTGAAATTTGTGGCCGAATCGCTGCGTTCTAAGAAGCAACACATCAATTCTTTTGTGCGATTTGGATGCTTTTCCGACTCTGTCTATGGCAGAGCAAGCATCCAGAACGCATGAATTCTGCATCCATTCTGCATTCAAAATAACTCGAAGACACAGCTTTTCGGCTGCGTTTTGAAACGCACATAAAGTGACAAAATGCTGCAGAATATTTGTCACGCAGAAGGCAGATGTGCGCACATGGCCTTAATTCTTCCACATTGTAGCTCCAATTTGGAGCCTAGCTCAAATAGGAGGATACAACTAAAAATGATGTCCGTCAGAGCGCATAATGACTCCATCTGCAACACTACAGTCAATGGACCAGGGCTTCAGCTGTAAGCCCTAAGGAGCCACTGACGCAAGGGTAAAATGCAATGAGAATGCAGCTTAAGGTGTTAAATGAATATGTAAAAGCATTCTTGAATTGATTATTAAGGGAACCTGTCAAATAATTCTTGTCGCCCAAACCATGGGAAGCGTAACTCAGAGACCAGCTCGCTGTAGCATTGCAGAAAAAAATAATTGAAACTGGGGCCATGGACACGATGACTAGTCCAAGAGCAGGTCTCTCCCTATACTGTATGTGTGGCCACATTTTCATCTGTATTTTCCTGAAACGACACCACGAGCCAGTGTCTGATTTATCCTGCTCGTGGTTCGGGTAGCGTGAATCAGCTGACAGTTTCCATTTGAAATAGTAAAATTTAGCGATCATACTCACTTTGCTTTCTCGGAAGTTGTAAGATACCAGCATACTAAAGAAGACTCCCAACATCCCAGCACCTTGTAATGACAATACGGTAACACGCAAAGCCCAGTCTTCTTTCACTTTGCAAGGTGTGTTATCTACACAAGTGGCACAATCTTTACTACAAGGTAGACAGGACGTGGCCCCGAAGTAAGAGTTGTCTGGACCTGCAGAAAGTGTATATGTGTATATATATATATATATATATATATATATATATATATACACATATACATACAGAGAGAGAGAGAGGTAAGGACACAATAAATTGTTTTGTTCTTTTCAAACAGATAAATATTTGAAGCACAAAAATGCACGAAAATTATATTAGGGGATAGCTATAAGTCTATGTCTATACTTAAACCTACACATCTATGTACGGTATGTATACACGGATATTTGCACACAGTTTTATATTACCATCAGGCTGTCTCCTGTAATAGCCAGGCTGGCACGCGCATCGGTACCTGCCCAGGATGGAGCCATCTCTTTCATCCGACACGCACTAAGGGAGAAATACACAGCTCAGAGCAAGCAAACTTTATAAGATGACTGGATATTTTAAATATTTGGCCCATATTAGTAATACTGGTAATCTATGCATGAACAGCCAAGGAGAACTTCTATCTTGTCTCTATTTCATTATCTAAAGGAGTTTGAAAAATATTCATTTATGAAAAGGGTCTTAAGAATTAGAATAACAAGATTGCTCTAAAAACAGTGCCACGTCAGTCAACAGGCTGTGTGTGGTATTGCAGCTCGGCTTCATTCTATACAATAATGCAGAGCTGCAATAGTGAACACAACCCATGGACAGGAGTGATACCTAAAGCAGCAATAATGACTAATCCTGCTCAATCCCTACAACAACGAAATAGCAATGTAGACAATGTAGACTTACTAAACCATTTAAACCATTTAAAGTAATCACATACTAAAATATAAAGAAAAGGCCTGAAGATCATTCTCTAAAAATTTTGATATAACAGAATAAGTGTAAGGAACAAATGTATTACAGTCATTATACATGATTACAAAACTATGGCTGCATTCTCTAAAAAAACAACAAACCTGCAATGCAATATGCAGTCAGAAAATAAACGTGGTTTAATTTTTGGGAAATAGGATTTTTATTCTTGTACAACCCTATAACTCCATCGACATAATCCCCTTCTATATATTAAAATTCCTAATTCTGCTATTACTATCTACATGTAATTAAAACCCCCATGGTGGTAGACATTATTACCTGTGTACTGTTCTCATCACAACTGTGAGTGTTGGCAAACCAGCCCGAGCCTTGGGAGCACTGGTCTATCCCCAGACTCAGCAATCGCACATCCACATGCAATGTTCCCCTATGAAAAGAACAAAGACATGAATGTTTACTGTATGTACACTAATCATTTTAAAGGGAACCTGTCGTGAAAAAAGGCTGTTAACCTACAGATATGGGATTAATCTGCAGTTTAATAGAGTTTTTTAGCTGCCCAGCGCCCATACTGAGAGTCCTTCTCCTGGGAGGAAATTAACTTTGTTCCTCCCAGCAACCTCAGGGTTTCAGTTAACGGGATGACGCTAATGCGGATTCAGGAACCGCACAATGCATAGTGAGCAACGGCTGTAACCACGCCCCTGGCAATGATTGACAGCCGGCTCAGTATTGCACCAGTACTGAGCCGGCTGTCACTCAATGCCGGGAGTGTGGTTACAAGCACCACTCACTATGGTAACTGAAGCTGTGGCGGCGCCACCCATGTGAATGAAAGTCCGAGGCTGCCACAAGAACTAAAGTTAATTTCCTCCCTGCACTTCGGCTCTCCAAGTGGGCACCAAGCAACTTCAGATCACTATTAACCTGCAGATTAACCCAATATCTGAAGGTTATTACCATTTTTTTATATGCCAAGTTCCCTTTAAGAACAAATTTACAAATGATATATATACCGTAACTATATTTCATATAAAAAGTGGATTAATTTTGAAAACTCTCACCTACCACAGACTGCTCCATCATTTGTGCAGGAGTCAGAGGTGTTTATGTCCTCTTTTAACCAGTCACAGAACCACCATGGCGTGAAAGGCATGCAGTGGTCAGTTAGCTTTACTAGCTCATCAGGAGGAAAACATCTAATGACTCTTGTCTCACGTAACCTGATCTGTGCAGCGTACTGTCACACAGAGGCCAGGAAGGCAACACGCAGTAAGTACGACTCAGTGGTGACTTCATCGGGTTTTTATTTGGCAATGATAGGGAGATGGAGGAGGGATGGGTAAGCAAGTGAAGAAATATAGAACAAAAGAAATTAAATGACAGTTGGCATGTCTCACAATTACACTTGATTAATCAAGTATGTGCATTCACTGAAGATTTTTTTTACACATATATTCACTTAGCAATATTAGCAATAACCCATCCTCGGTCCTTCTGTCAGGGGAAAGTCGGAGTCACCCTACTAGCGTCACAATATGCAATAAACAGGAAAATGTAAACTTTCATGTTAGTGGTTCAGTAAACATGGCAATGCACTACACCAGCAGATAACCCAACTTTTAAGTTATTCTCTCTCTGTACTGTACAAAAGGCGAGACGTAATGGCGTTGCTCACTCGGATGCCACTCAGGAATAAATTTTAATTTCTCAGTCTCTGGTTCTCAATGTCCAATCTTTGGTGCTTGACCGCATCGCTTGATCCTCTTACAGTGACTATGTTCGGTCTTCGGGTTCCTCTTACGACAATATTTAGTCTTTGGGTTACTTTGGTGACAATATTTGGTCTTCTGGTTCATCTGGTGACGATATGCGCTCTTCGGGTTCATCTGGCAACGATATTCGGTCTTTGGGTTCCTCTGGCGACAGTATGCAGTCTTCGGGTTCCTCTGGCAATGGTTTACGATCTTTGGATTTTTTTGGCGACGATATGCAGGATTCGGGTTCCTCTGGGCTCAGTGTGCTTCCAGATGATTCTCTTACAGACGACACGGGCCTGCTCTGCTGCTCACACGTCCATTCCACCGATGATCTTGGCGCAAATTGCACCTTCCCGATGCCGGCTCAGCCTTATATATTTGGTAACTGTGCCATAGTGTTCACCTCACTCAGCATCTTCTTCTACCTCTTTGCTCGAGGAAACACACTCCTTATAGATTGGTTCCTGGGGACCCTGATCCTTCGGTAGATGGCACTATTGCTGCACAAATGCTGTGGAGCACTGACTATGAGTATCTTCTTCTGGCTACCCTCTTACATTCCATTTCTTCTATTAATTTGCCAGTTCTCGAGTGAAAAGACTCCTTCTGCACCCCGATGTCCTTCATGAGAGGTTCTAATGTGAACAACAGTTGCTTGCAGTCCTGGATTTTCTGCACATACTTTGCCAGATAAATTTATGAAATATCCAGGTGGATAAAATGTCCATAAGGATATTTGAGAATTCAGGCACTTCATGTGGAGGCTCAGATTCGGGCCCCTATTCCGTTTCAGTTTGAGCAGGGTTTTCTACTACTTGAGGTTCAATGGGCACTGCAAACAAATTATCTTCTTTACCGGTAGACCTCCTATACACGGTATCTTGTTGTTCCTTTGAGAGCTCAACTGTGGGCCTTCTCCTTTGGATACGCAGGGGTGGAGCATGTTGCAATTCAGCAGCCAACCTGACGCCTCCTCCTGCCCCTCAGGTGGAACTTCATAGACCGAGTTGTTGGAGTGAACTCGCCATTTCACCCTGTGAGGGGGTCACCTCCCAACAATAGTTAAACTTTTTCTTGGGAATTTTAGCCCAATTCAACACCTGATCTCCTGGCTAAACAGGCACTTCTTGCACTGGATTATATCAGGATGGTCCATTTCTGAAAGAATTAAACTTTTGATCCCCCAACCTTCTTAGTGTTTGTAGTCACTATCAATGTTCTCGCACTCAAGTACTAACATTGCCTTTCGTGCAGTCCTCTTCAGGATCGAGTTCTGACTGCCCTACACATTGAACAAGTGTGAACAGGTGCTAGCTTGAAACACACCATAACTACAAAAATACATACATGCACTCTAAAATGCTAACATTGAATAAGGAAAATCTGGTATTGCATTACTGCTATGGGAATATTTAAAAAAAAGAGACACTTAGCTCATGTATTGGCCAAAGTATGTGGGCCCAGTTATCAACAACAAGGTGATCTCTTATATATTGGGACCCTAACTTAAAATGCCTCTATCTGGGTTAAAAACCTACATGTCTGGGCAGAAAGAATCCAGCTATAAAGGAAGGTGGACACAGCCTGTTTATAGGGACGCCCTATAACCAGGCTGTATCCACCTTCCTTTAACCCAGATAGAGGCATTTTAAGTTGGGTCCCAGAATATAAGAGATCACCTTGTCGTTGGTTACTAGGCTCACATGCATTGGCCAATACATAAGCTACTGTAAGTATCTCTGTTTTTCAAATATTCCCATCAGTGATTTTGGCCATTATGACCGAACAGTAGCATGTAGGGGGTGTATCCAGTGGTGGTGTGGAATTGATTTTGTATGCCGATACTAGTTCTGGAACATATTCAGGACACCTCATCTTCTAGTCCTCCTCCAAAGTTCACAACATTTAGCAATAGCGTTCAGTTGAAATGCTTACAGGCTCAATTACTTTGTGGATGGTAAGGCGTAGTTTGGGACTTATCAATGACGTAGAGTCGATGTATAGTGGGTACAGAAAGTATTCAGACCCCTTTAAATTTTCACTCTTTGTTTCATTTCAGCCATTTGGTAAATTCAAAAATGTTCATTTTTTTCTCATTAATATACACTCTGCACAAAATCTTGACATAAAAACCCCCAGAAATGTAGACATTTTTGCAAATTTATTAAACAAGAAAAACTGAACTATGACATGATCATACGTATTCAAACCCTTTGCTCAGACACTCATATTTAAGTCACATGCTGTCCATTTCCTTGTGATCCTCCTTGAGATGGTTCTACTCTTTCATTGGAGTCCATCTGTGTTTAATTAAACTGATAGGACTTGATTTGGAGAGGCACATACCTGTCTATATAAAACCTCACAGCTTACAGTGCATGTCAGACCAAATGAGAATAATGAGGTCAGGGAGCTCAGTGACAGAATTGTTGCAAGGCACAGATCTGGCCAAGGTTACAAAATAATTTCTGCAGTATTCAAGGTGTAGGTTCAGCGTTATAGGTGTAGATCATTTTTGCACAGCAGTGGCCTCCATAATCCTTAAAGGAGTTGTCCGACAAACTCAAAAATTTTTGGTAAGCTAATCTGTGCTGTATTGTCATATAAAACACTGCTACATTGTTATTTTTTGTTTTCTGACTTTTGTTCCTCTTGAATTCACCCTTTATTCTCTGCAGCTCTTTGTTTACATTCAGCTCCAGCAAACTGACCACTTCCTGTGCAAAACCTCAGTCAGAGCTGGCACCGCCTGGCCTCAGTGTCCAGCCTCTCCCTCTGCCCGCCCCCTGCACACACATTCCCTGTCAGTATTCTTCCCCAGCACCTGACCTGTTATCACTACAGAATTGCAAATAACAGCCCCACATCAGGCTTTGCACCCCACACCACATCGGGCTCTGCACCCCACACCACATCGGGCTCTGCACCCCACACCACATCGGGCTCTGCACCCCACACCACATCGGGCTCTGCACCCCACACCACATCAGGCTCTGCACCTCACACCACATCGGGCTCTGCACCCCACACCACATCGGGCTCTGCACCGCACACGCACATCGGGCTCTGCACCGCACACGCACATCGGGCTCTGCACCGCACACACACAGGGCTCTGCACCGCACACACACACATATAGCTCTGCACCGCACGCACACACGGCGCTCTGTACCGACCCCCCCAACCCCCATAGGGAACAGATGTAGTTAGTACATACTCACCCGTCATCGTCATCGGTCCCCGCCGCTCCTGCACGTTCGCGCACTGTCTGTGCTCTGGACATATCAGCACAGTAGTGACGTCACCGCTGTGCTGAAGAGAGCACAGACAGCGGGGCAGTGATGAGAAGCAGCGCTGCGCTGCTTCTCATCAGCACTTTCAAATGTACCAGCATCTGTGATCTGTGATGCCGGTACATTTGAATGTGTGATCCTGAGCAGGGGGCCCGGTGCTGGCGGTGACACCGCTGCAGCCGCCGCCAGGCCCCTCCCCCAGGTCACGGACCCCACAGCAGTGCAGGAGGAGGGTGCAGGGAAGGGGGGTGGGGCTCATCGCACTGTAGCCGCCCAGCAGGGAGGCGACATGCTGTTCCAGATTTGCATGTCAACATGGTCCTGCCCATGTTGACATGAAATGACCGGAAGCAGCAAAATCGCGGCAGGAGCGGTCACATGACCACTCTGAGTCGGGGGAGAGGGGCTGACAGCAGGGCAGGTAAGTGCTCTCTATCTACTTACCTGCCCCAATGTAGCCTAATAGGGTAATAAAAAAAAAAAAAGTCAAAAGAAGCCGGATAACCCCTTTAAATGGAAGGGACCACCAGAACTCTTCCTAGACTTGGCTGTACAGCCACACTGAGTAATTGTGGGAGAAGAGCCTTGATGAGAGAGATAAAGAAGAACCCCAAGATCACTGTGACTGAGCTTCAGAGATGCAGTAGGGAGATGGGAGAAAGTTCCACAAAGTCAACTATCACTGCAGCGCTCCACCAGTCGGACCTGTATGGCAGAGTGGCCCGATGGAAGCCTCTCTTCAGTGCAAGACATATGAAAGCACGTATAGAGTTTGCAAAGGAACACATGAAGGACTGACTCCCAGACTATGAAAAATAAGATTCTCTGGTCTGATGAGATGAAGATAGAATTTTTGGTGATAATTCTAAGCAGTATGTGTGGAGAAAACCAGGCACTGTTCATCACCTGTCCAATACAATCCCAACAGTGAAACATGGTGGTGGCAGCATCATGCTATGGGGGTGTTTTCCAGCTACAAGGACAGGATGACTGATTGCAATTGATAGATGAATGCGGCCAAGAACAGAGATATCCTGGAAGAAAACCTCTTCCAGAATGCTCTGGACCTCAGACTTGGCCGAAGGTTCACCTTCCAACAAGACAATGACCCTAAGCACACAGCTAAAATAACAAAGGAGTGGCTTCAGAACAACTCTGTGACCATTCTTGACTGGGCCAGCCAGGGCCCTCACCTAAACCCAATTGAGCATCTTTGGAGAGACCTGAAAATGGCTGTCCACTAATGTTCACCATCCAACCTGACGGAACTGGAGAGGATCTGTAAGGAAGAATGGCAGAGGATCCCCAAATCCAGGTGTGAAAAACTTGTTGCATCATTCCCAAGAAGACTCATTTCTGTACCAGCTCAAAAGGGGTGCTTCTACTCAATACTGAGCAAAGGGTCTGAATACTTATGACCATGTGATATTTCAGTTTTTCTTGTTTAATAAATTTACATTTCTGCTTTTTTCTGACAAGATGGGGTGCAGAGTGTAGATTAATGAGGAAAAAAAAGAACTTTTTTGAATTTATCAAATGGCTGCAATGAAACAGAGTGAAAAATTTAAAGGAGTCTGAATTCTTTCTGTACCCACTGTAATTCCTTCATGACGTTCCCCTGGAAGCAGGTACCTTTTCAAAGTGGATCCTCTTCAGGCACCCATACACACAGATAAAATCCTGGCAGGTAGCCAAAGCTGTTGACAGCCATCTGATCCCTGAATAGAGTCACAACCACAAATTTAGTGAAGTAGTTGGTCATTACCAAGCAGTACTTGTACCCATTGTGAGATGAACCAAACATGAAGTAGTCAACCATCAAGACTTTAAGCTGCTCAGAGGTCTTAATTACTTTTGCTAGGGACCCTTTCTTCAGGCGGCTTGGTTAGTTTACACTGTCGACATTTTCGGCAGGCCACTTCCATGAGGTGACAAAGTTAGGACCAGTTCATGACTTGCTGCAATCACCAAAAATGTATTTCCATCCCAAAGTGTCCACCGGTCACCCACTTTCGTAACTTAGCCAGTTCAGAATCGGACTCCTGCAACTGTACCATCATCTCTGGGCTTCCTCTTTTAACTCTTGGGCAGCCACCAGAGCTGTGGCAAAATGTCTGAAGTGTGGGATTCATCTCCCTCCAGCTCTTCATCCACTTTACAAGTTGGTAGCTCTTGTGTTACTCTGGACAGGGCATCTGCATGGGTATACTCAACCTTCAATCTATAGGATAATTTGTACCGAAATGTTTACATTCGGGCAACCCACCGCTGCTTCTGGACTCCCAGCTTTGCATTCTCTAAGCGTTGGAGGGGATTGTTATCGGTCCACACATGGACTTCCGACACTAACAAGTACTCTGCAAACGTTTCCATCATGGACCACACCAGGGCTAACAACTTTAGCTTGAAGGAGCTGTAGTTATCAGGGTTCTTCTAGGGTTCCCTCAGAGATCGGCTAGTATAGGCAATCACTCACTCTTTCACATATGCCAGGCTTGGGGCTTCAGTCAACGTGACCTTCTGGGCCCGGAAGGCTTCCTCTTGTCTCTTGCACCACTGGTTGGACCAGCCTTTAGCACCTCCAGCTTTCCCCCTCAATAATTCATGCACTGAAGCTGCGGCCTTGTCAAAGTCCTCAATAAATCAACAATAGTATCCAGATATCCAGATAGGCCCAGGAAGGCTCTCAACTCTATGAGCGTAATAGGTATAGATCATTTTTGTACAGCAGCCACCTTCTCCTTCATGGGATACACTAGTTCACTAGAGACAGTATGCCCCAGGTATTCAATTTTTTTCTGGAACAGATGACATTTTCAGGGCGTAATCTTCAGCCTGTACTTCTGAAGCTGCTCCAGTACCAGTCCAAGTCTGCTGAGGTGCTCCTCGAAGATGGGAGCAAACATGATGATGTCATCAAGGTATATCAAGGTTGCTTCAAGGTTTAAATGTCCTAGACATCTTTCCATGAGGCTTTGGAACATTCTGGGAGTGTTAGTGAACCTGTACCGCACTCAGTTGAACTCGAATAATCCTATGCGGAGTATGAAGGTCATCTTCGGCCAATCTTGTTTGGCCATGGGTACCTGCCTGTAGCCGCTAACCAGATAAAGAGAGTAGAAGTATTTAGCTTTCCCCAGAGCAGAGACTCATAACACCCTTCTTCCGGACCAGTACAATAGATGCAGTCCAAAGACTGGTTCTTCGAATCACCCCATTTTGCAGCATATGTGATAGCAAGTCTTTCATCTCTTGGTACATTGTATTTGGGATCTGCTGGTACCTTTCCTAGATGGGGGCAGTAAGCCAAGATGGAATTTTATGTTGGATAGCCTTGGTACAGTTGAGGTCGTCACTATGGCGCACAAACACCTCTTTATACAGTCTCAGTAGCTCTTCAACCATTCCCACTTGTTGAGGGGTAAACTCTGTCAGATTGGCTTCCATTTGCTTCAGGATGTCGGCCGGCTCTTGCCTCACCCTCCTGAAGTTTCTGCTCAAGAGACATGGCCAAAGTTCATGGATCTCCTGCCACTGGTGACAATCGTATGGCATCTGACCTGGTGAGATCTTCTGGAATTACAAAGACTTAGGCAACCTCTTTTGGGGAATTAGCTGCAAGCTAGCTCTGCTCATGTTCAGGCACCTCCCTAGCAATAGTCCTTTATGCACTATGGCCAGCGTACGGGCAACTAGGAGTTCGAGTGTCATTTTTCCTCCTTCCTTCCAGGCTTGACCTACACTTCTACCCCACATAGCAGTAACCGTGCCGGACCGGCATGGCTAGTACTGTCTGTCTCAGGGGCTGTGTCAAAGCGGAGTTCAGGGGCACCACCACTCTTTCTAGTGGGTTGGAGGCATGGTAGCCACCTGAGAGCCCATATCTATCAATCACCGGATTTTCATTCCATTAAACTTTGCCAATGTTGTGGGTCTCTCAGAGACTACGCTATCTGAGTCTTCATCTTCCTCCCCAAAATTGTCTAACCCCACGGTCTGTTCCTCGACTGTGGGGCATGTGTTTAACAACCGCCCCCTCTGCTGTTTTTTTTTTTTTTTGGGTGGGCAATTTCTGGAGATGTGCCCTCTTCTTCCGCAAGTCCAACCTTCAATTCCACACTCCCCTGGTCTGCAACACTGCTGGTACTGCTGATCTCTCAAAGAAGGATAGTACTGTTCTGTTCTCTTCTCATATAGCGGTGTGGTGTTTGCCTCAGCCAGTTTTGCAGAGATTCTTTTAATATCACGCAACTCCTCCTTAATTTCTCAAAATCTCTTTCACAACTCACAAGCCCAGTTGAGCTCCACACTGGTCAGCTCATAGGTGGCTATCCCATGGCTTCGGATCATGCTGGTCAGTACTGGTGCCTCAAGTTCTCATACCCTGGCTTCAGCTCCGACTTCTAGAAAACTGATGTTGGGGTTATGCTTTAAGCACTCTTTTAGGGCTTTTCTTAAGTAAGGATCCTTCAAACCATCAATCAACTGGTCCCATAATACTTTAACCAATGGTCCCAGTCCCTATACTCTTCCTCAGTCTTCATAGTGAAATAGGCTATCACTTCCTGCAATGCATTTATGTATTGGATCCCAGTTTTCCCTTCCCTCTGAACCCAATGGAATGGACGGATGTGCAGACTGTCTAAGTCGGTGGTATATAAGTCCATGTCTTCTAGAATGTTAATGATCTTGTCCACCGTATCTTGATTTTTTGGCTGTTGAAACATTACGGTCTGTTGGGGCTCTCCATCTATGGACAACAGGGCTATCTTCGCCTATAAGGCAGAAGTCATGGGATGCATGTGTAGCATGCTTTACAGTCATTCTACCCAGTCCCACAGCACCTGATTGTCCCCAGCAAACTTTGGCAAGTTGCTGAGCATGGCTCCCTGAGGAATACTGCCCCTGACAGCCTTGGTCATTGACTGACCTGCCACCTTTGCGTTGGAGTGTTGCATCCTGCCGACTACATCAAATGTTGCACAGAGGCAGCATGCAGTAAGGATGCTCACTGGTGACTTCAACGGAAGATGGAGGAGGGATGGGTAAGCAAGGCAATGAAAAAATACACAGCAAAAGAAATTAAATGACAGTTGGCATGTCTCACAGTTACACTTGACTGATCAAGTATGTGCAATCACTGAAGATTTTTTACAAATAAATTCACTTAGCAATAAATCAACCTGTGTCCTTCCATCAGGAGAACGTCAAAGTTACCCTACCAGGGTCACAATGTAAGGGGTGGGCAGACCCCTTACAAGGGAGTGTAGTTCTTTTCTGATGTTATCCAATAAAAATGTTTTTAATGTATGTACATTGTGTTAGGGTTTCCCCAATGACCGGGTGGGACGGCTGTCTCACAGAAACAAGTGGTAGGAGGAGCCGGCAAGTTAAGGGGAGGGAGAGAAAAGATGTTGAGAAAAAGTGGGAGGAAGAAGGCAGTTGAGTCCGGGACGGGAGAGAAGCAACAGAGCAGGGGCAGAATGTGGGAGCTGGAGAGAAACGGAGCGGGCGGAACCTCAAAGTGCGAAGCAGTACCGGTGTGGGTCCGGTCTGTGGGTAGCCGTAGTGGGAGCCAGGTGAAGAGGATTAGCCGGGCACATCCCCACTGGAGGAGACGTCAGGACAGGTTTTCCCCCAGCCAAAGAAGTGTAAAGTCATCTATTACTGTCGGGTGTGTGAAGAAGTTGTGAGCAATAAAATGCCTTCTGATTTCACTGAAACACGTCTGAAGAGTGTTTGCACGTCGGACGACATATGCACCACCACACTCTGCCCCACCAAGTCATCTCTTGTCCCCAAAGTGACGGCGGCACCTAAGCCTAGCAGAAGGGGCCACGACTACGATCCCCGAGGCACCCCTGGCACCCCGTTACAACAATATGCAATAAACAGGAAAACATAAACTATTATAGACCCACTTATGTCAGCGGTTTAGTAAACATGGCAATGCACTATACCAGCAGTTAACTCTATTATTAAGCTATTCGCTTTCTGTACCATACGCAAGGTTGAAAGTAACGGCCCGATTTACTTTAATGCCGCTTGGAAAAAATGTTTCTTTGATTGATCTTTTTCCGGTGACAAAGTTCTGTAATCAGTCTTCAGGTTCCTCTGGCAACGATATTCAGTCTTTGGATTCCTTTGGTGACATTTGGTGTTCTGAGTCCTCTGGCAATGATATGCTGTCTTATGGTTCCTCTGGCGATGATATTAGGTCTTTGGGTTATTCTGGCATTGGTATACGGTCTTCGGGCTCCTCTGGCTATGGTATGCCGTCTTTGGGTTCCTCTAACTATGATATACAGGGTTTGGATTTCTCTGGGCTCAGTGCACTCCCAGATGATTCCCTTGCAGATAACATGGCCTGCTTTGCTGTGCACACATCCATTCCCCTGATAAACATGGCGCCAGCAGCACCTTCTCATTGCTGGCCCAGCCTTTTAAATTTAAATGCGCCACAGTGGTCACCTGACTTGGTTTCTTCTTCTAAATTTTCCCTCAAAGAAACACATTCCTTACAGATTGGTTCCCAGTTACCCTGATCCTCCGGCAGATGGCGATGTTGGTGCACAAATGCCTTGGAGCACTGAATCTGAGTATCTTTTTCTGGCAACCCTCTTGCATTACCTAATACAAACTACGGTGGATCTGTGACTAGTTGAACAACAAAATAATCACTTCTGATGCTGGCGCAGGTGATGGAGAGGCTTGCACTGGATCAAGGAGGGTGACAGTAGGTAAGTGGAATATTTTTTTACTTTTTCTGAATCTATCCCCCAAGTATCAAGCAGCATTTGCCTGGATAACCTCTTTAAATCACACGCGTGGTTGTATGTTTTCAGAATTAGCTGCAATATGTGTGTACGTGAGGAATAACACTTTTTCTGACAGTCATTTCCATTGCATTCTGCATTTTTCACCAATTTTCACCTTTATAGACTCTGTCTCAAGTTTCAGTTGTCTCTGATCTAGTGAGATAACTAGCTGCTATGATGTCTCCTATACACAGAACAGAGATATCCCTTAGTATTCTTTATCTCTATTCTTCACTATCTGACAAACAGCCACCTGGAATATATTATACATCAACACTGAGCTTTGTGGCTGTGATTCCAGCTCTGAGGTGAAATACAATTGCTGAAATCTGTAGCATGATCTGCCCATATCTGCCTGGTCCTTCACTGTGCTGAGTGCTTATCATCCCTCCCCATCCTCTCTTTAGACTGAAATGGGCAAAGTAACCTTACACCTCACTGTGCTGGCTGCACCTTTTGTTTTGACAAAGACATCTGTGCTTTTTTCAGAGTGGATGTAAAGTTCAGTAAACATGGGGGAGGAGAAGTGGCTCCATGTGGAGAATGAAGCAGATTTCTTGGATAAGATACCGTACATTAAAAACGTTTCTCTAGTACTATTGTTTTATGTTAAAGGTAACCTGTCACTTTGGAGTATGCTATTTACCTGCAGATATACAGTAATTGTGTCGCCCAGGGATAGGGGGTACTCAGAGCCGGGCCAATGGGGTCGCTTCTAGAGGTATCACGGTGACGTGACCCGGTCTGTGATCCCAGGATCCACAACAAAAGGGGAATATATTTATTATTATTAATATGTAAAGGGGATTGTCTGTGACGCCACCCGTGGGTTGCAGTGATGAGATGGTGGCACCGCCGCTGCCTCTGGGGACCGTCCTTTGTAAACCAACTTGCCAAATGGACGTTCACTGTTGGCGGGTGTCTTCGGGTCTCACACCCAGATGTACAGTCAGGGGCCCTTCCTTCCACACTCTCTGTCTGTCTCTCTCTTGTCTGGACTAGTCCGTTTGAACGGCCTCCGGATTGGGTCCATCTCCCGGCACCGGCGGGCTACAACCCTGTCCCGGTCGCCTCAGGTTCCCCGCTGCCGGATCTCCGTCGTCTGTGGCCCTCACAGCCACCTAGTCCGGTAGTCCAGGGCTCCAATCCCGGCTACCACTTTCTCCGGGGAGCTGCAAGCCTCCCCTGTCAGCTTTCCACTGACTACAGCACAACTGAACTGAATTCTGCTTTGTCACTTCCTTAGCCCCTCTCGCCCCCTCCCTTTTCCTCGGGAGGGGGTGAGTAGGGCCCTAATTGGCTGCTCTACATCTGTGTGGGGATTGTGTAGCTGCCACGGAGGATTAACTCTTTCTGTGACTACCTGGTTTTACCAGGGCGTCACATAAGGCTATGTGCACACACTTCAGTTTTGTTTCTTCAGCAAAAAACACAGCCTCTGGCAGAAAAACGCACATCTAGCCGAAAAAAACGCGTCAAAGAACACGTGTTTTTGATGTGTTTTCAGTGTGTTTTTGACACATTTTGGTGCGTTTTTCCCATGCGTTTTTTCACTATATTCAATGGCAGAAACGCAGGGAAAAGCACGAAAAGAAGTGACATGCTGCTTCTTTTTTTTCTGCACTCAAAACTGCAGGCAAAAAGAAGCAACGTGCGCAAGGCCTTTCTGAATTCTCATATACTTTGCTGGGAAAGGAAATGCATGCAGTTTAGGGCAACAAACTGCACTCAAAACTGTACCAAAAAGCATCAAAAACTGGGGCCTTAATCTGCAGGTAAATATCATCACAATGCTACTTTGCTGCTATATTGAAAGTGTGACTATTGGGAGCTGCCAAATTCCAGTAATAGGGGTGGTGCATGGAGTGACTACAGTGTCCGCTCACAACACTGCTCACTATATTGTGAGTGGCGGCTGTAAGCACTGGTACTTTGACAGCTCACGCACTGCACATCCTACTGTCAATCAAAATGCCCAGGACGTGCTTATAGCTGTTGCTCATGGTATAGTGACTGCTGTTGTGAGCTGTGACTGTAGGGCCGCCCTGTACCACCCCTAAGGGGTACTTTGCACACTACAACATCGCAAGCCGAAGGTAGTGTGGCGCCCTGGACTAGCCAGGTCGTCACAGGTACTGCAACATACACCCCCACCCCGAGACAGGCACCTCAGCCAGACACAAAATCTTTGTTGCCTCCCCCCAGGGGCTGATGTCCACACCAGGTGAGGTGGAGCCAGGCGGTTGGCCCCACCCACTGAGGAGTTCACAGTCCTGGAGGCGGGAAAAGGAAGGGAGTTGAGAGATCAGTTAGGGACGTGAAGGAGTGAAGTGGGAGTGGAGGAGCAAACTGACCGTGTCCGGGTGTGTGGCCCGGGCACTAAGAGCAAGGTTGGCAGACGGTGGTGGCTGTCTGCAGGAGAGGCAGATCAACGCGGAACCGTAGGACCGGGGTCGGGCGGTGGCCTGCCGGTACCGAACCGGGGAGCGAAGTGAAGCCAGCACACACAGGCAGGGCCTACGGACCCCGACCAGGCTTGGAGTCGCCATTAGAGGTCAAATCCGTCAGTGACCGGAACCCCAGGGGTTTTCTAACAGCCAAGACCCGATTGAAGGCAACTGTCCAACCAGCCAAAGGAAATACAGCTACCGCCACAGCTAGAGTTCCAAGGGCCAGAGACTGTGGGCAAAAGGGCTCCTCCGGCACATATACACGCTGGGGAGCGGGTTACCGGTGGGAACCCATCGAGACCGAACATACACACAGGTGCAGGGAAAGGGAGCCACCACCAACCGTCCGGGAGAAGCCACAGCAGCCGGCTGCGGGACCTGTTCATCCAGCCGTTTGGTTTACCAGAGACTTTGCGTACATTTGTGGCTGAGTGAGTACTACCGTGCCATCCGGCACCGCGCTGCGCAGTCCAAGCGACCCTGCACCTTCCCGACCCTGACTCCCCATCACCTCACCGGGCCCCGGGACAACCAACCTCTACCCACGGAGGGGGAAACAACATCCCAGCTGCTCCCTGCCATCGCTCCCGGGATCCCCGTCACCAGCAGCGGTGGTGCCCCAACCTCACCACAAACCGTGGGTGGCGTCACGGACCAAATCCCCAAACCAAACCACCCCCTTTCACTCACGGGCGAGGAGCGCCACTCGAGTCCCCAGATCCGGCCCACCGCTCGAGCCACCGAGCAGCCATCGCAGCAACGCCGGACCCGAGCGTTAGCGAGCGCAGCAGCGGCGGCGCCCTCCCCGCCCGCGACAGTAGCGATGCCGAGCGCGATAGTCCCCGCCCCCGTCGCAGCTGCGATATCTTGTGATAGCTGCCGTAGCGAACATTATCGCTATGGCAGCTTCACATGCACTTACCTGCCCTGCGACGTCGCTCTGGCCGGTGAACCGCCTCCTTCCTAAGGGGGCGGGTCGTGCGGCGTCACAGCGACGTCACACAGCAGGCGGCCAATAGAAGCAGAGGGGTGGAGATGAGCGGGACGTAAACATCCCGCCCACCTCCTTCCTTCCTCATTGCAGCCGGGACGCAGGTAAGGAGATGTTCCTCGCTCCTGTGGCTTCACACACAGCGATGTGTGCTGCCGCAGGAACGAGGAACAACATCGTAACATCGGTCCTTCCAAAATTATGGAAAGGACTGATGCTACACCAATCATACGATTTCGACGCTTTTGCACTCGTTAATCATAGTAAAAAGGATTCACATACTCCGATGTCGACAGTGACGCCGGATGTACGTCACTTTCGATTTGACCTCACCGACATCGCATCTGCGATGTCGTAGTGTGCAAAGTACCCATAAGACTGAAAGCTGACAGCTACCTGGAGGAAATAAGTTCATCCTTCCTCAATAAGTACACAGTTTCCCTTTAAATTTGCTGAAATGACAGAGGCCATTTAAACTGGCAATTATAATGAGTGTTGACCAAAACATGCAAATTCAAAAATTCACTCCATGATAATTAATGGGCCATAATCTTTTCTATAAACAACCACCAAACAATTGGGTTGGATTGTTTTGGCCATAAAATGCTGAGATTCTTTTGACCCTGCAGAATTATAAATGCCGTTGGGATTTATAACAAATGTTGGGCTGTAACGGAGAATCAATAAAATGAACATTGCACACTTTCTTATAACTAGTGTCAGAAGCTAAGGGTGAAAACGGCATAAGAGCAGTGCAATGATGGTCTCTCCATAGTATAGGCAATTCATGTTTGATCACCAGGGAGTATCAAACTTTCAGAACCATAGCCAATTGGCATCAAAGATTAGCACATCAGTGTTTACATCTCGAATAACTCTTTTGTAGTTAATCTGTCTCCTATATGTTTTAGTAAAAACCTATATACCATATATCCTTTAAAATAACAATTTTGGAGCATTTTTGTCAAAATTTTCACTAGCCAACATTCTTCCACGAATATTTAAGAGACAAATTGACAACTACAATGCCTTGTGAAAGTATTCGGCTCCTTTGAATTTTTCAACCTTTTCCCACATTTAAGGCTTCAAACATAAAGATAAAAAATTTAATGTTATGGTGAAGAATCAACAACAAGTGGGACACAATTGTGAAGTTGAACGAAATTTATTGCTAATTTTAAACTCTTTTTAAAAAATAAAATAACTGGAAATTGGGGCGTGCAATATTATGCGTCCCCTTTACTTTCAGTGCAGAAAACTCACTCCAGAAGTTCATTGAGGATCTCTGAATGATCCAATGTTCTCCTAAATGACTGATGATGATAAATATAAGCCACCTGTGTGTAATCAAGTCTCCATATAAATGCACCTGCTCTGTGATAGTCTCAGTGTTCTGTTTAAAGCACAGCGAGCATCATGAAGACCAAGGAACACAACAGGCAGGTCTGTGATACTGTTGTGGAGAAGTTTAAAGCCGGATTTGGTTACAAAAAGATTTTCAAACCGTTAAACATCATAAAGAGCACTGAGCAAGCGATCATATTGAAATGAAAGGAGTATCATACCACGGCAAATATGCCAAGAAACCGGCCATTCATCCAAACTTTCATCTCAAACAAGGAGAAGACTGATCAGAGATGCAGCCAAGAAGCCCATGATCATTCTGGATGAACTGCAGAGATCTACAGCTGAGGTGGGAGAGTTTGTCCATAGGACAACAATCAGTCGTACACTGCACAAATCTGGCCTTTATGGAAGAGTGGCAAGGAAAAAGCCATTTCTCAAAGTATCCATGAAAAGTGTTGTTTAACGTTTGCCACAAGCCACCTGGGAGACACACCAAATATATGGAAGAAGGTGCTCTGGTCAGATTAAACCAAAATCAAACTATTTGGGCACAATGCCAAATGACATGTTTGGTGTAAAAGCAACACAGCTCATCACCCTGAACACACCATCCCCACTGTCAAACATGATGGTGGCAGCATAATGGCCCACCTGCTTTTCTTCAGCAGGGACAGGAAAGAAGGTTAAAACTGATGGGAAGATGGATGGACACAAATACAGCACCATTCTTGAAGAAAACCTTTTGGAGTCTGCAAAAGACCTGAGACTGGGAGGAAGATTTGTCTTCCAACAAGACAATGATCCCAAACATAAAGCAAAATCTACAATGGAATGGTTCACAAATAAACGTATCCAGGTGTTAGAATGGGCAAATCAAAGACCAGACCTGAATCCAATCGAGAATCTGTGGAAAGAGCTGAAAACTGCTGTTCACAAACGCACTCCATCCAACCTCACTCATCTCGAGCTGTTTGCAAAGGAAGAATGGGCAAGAATTTCAGTCTCTCGATGTGCAAAACTGATAGACACATACCTCAAGAGACTTGCAGCAGTAATCGCAACAAAAGGTGGCACTACAAAGTATTAACTTAAAGGGGCCGAATAATATTGCACACCCAACTTTTCAGTTTTTTATTTTTTTAAAAAGTTTAAAATAAGCAATAAATATCATTCACCTTCACAATTGTGTCCCACTTGTTGTTGATTCTTCACCATAACATTAAAATTTTTATCTTTATGTTTGAAGCCTGAAATGTGGGTAAAGGTTGAAAAATTCAAGGGGGCCGGATACTTTCGCAAGGCACTGTACATCTCACACTTTTCCTTGTCAAAGGTGTATGTGCCTTCACTTTCAGCTCCCATTGGAGACTAGTACAGTGTATATGGACACCCCCAATTGGTGACATCTAGTTGACAATTTATTAAAAACTTCTAAGAGGAATAACAGAAGCTGTATAGGTTTTAGATTTTATAGAGAACTTTGTGAGAGACCAGGAGTACTGACTGGCACTCTTTAACGTGTTAACCATACCATGGTATCATCATTCTAATTATAAAGTAAAAAAGGTGGAATGTATATATAACTGGCTGTTATAAATGAATTTAATTTATATCAACAAAACATACATTAAAAAAGTGTGAAAATACTGAAAGGTAAATGACAATCAAGGAGAAGGCAAGAATAGAGTTGAACATGCAGTTGAAACCAGAAGTTTACATACACTATTTAAAAAGACACATCTGCATGTTTTTCTCACTATATGACATGAAACCAGAATAAACCTTTCCCGTTTTAGGTCAATTATGAACCAAAATTGTTTATATTTGCCAAATTCCGGAATAATGAGAGAGAAAGAGAATATTGTAAGACATTTTTATTACTTTCTGCAAAATCAAAAGTTTACAATCACTAAGAGTACTATGCCTTTAAACAAAATTGGACAGCCCATTTGATGATGTCATGTCTTTGAAGCTTCTGATAGGTTTATTAGCAACATCTGAGTTAGAGACACAACTGAGGAAGTATTTTAATGCAAAGCTAAAACACACTGTTGGGAAAGTCAAAAGAAATCAGCCAAGATCTCAGGAACAGAATTGTGGACTTGCACATGTCTGGTTCATACTTGGGTGCAATTTCCAGATACCTGAAGGTGCCTTGTTCATCTGTACAAACAATTATACGCAAGTACAAACAAGATGGGAATATCCAGCTATCATACTGGGTTCTGTGTACCATAGATGAATGTGCTTTGGTCAGTCAGTCATGTGCATATCAACCCGAGAACAAAAGCAAAAGACCTTGTGAAGATGCTGGCGAAATCTAGTAAGTTTGTGTCATTATCCACAGTGAAAGAGTACTGTATCAACATGGGCTGAAAGGCCACTCTACCAGAAAGAAGCCATTACTCCAAAAGAAACATAAAAATGCCAGATTAATGTTTGCAAATGCAAATGCAAATGCACACAAGAACAAAGACCTTAATTTTTGAAGACATGTAGTCTGATGAAACTAAAATAGAAGTGTTTGGCCATAATGACCATCGTTACAATTGGAGGAAAAAGAGAGAAGCTTTGAAGCTTAAGAATACCATCCCAACTGTGAAGCATGGGGGTGGCATCATCATGTTGTTGGGTTGTTTTACTGCAGGAGGAACTGGTGCACTTCACAAATAGATGGCAACATGAGTAAAGAAGATTATGTGGCAATACTTAAGCAACATCTCAAGACATCAGCCAGGAACTTAAAGCTCAGGCAGAAATGGGTCGTCCACATGGACAATGACCCGAAGCATACTGCCAAACTGGTGACAAAGTGGCTTAAGGATAGCAAAGTCAAAGTTTTGGAGTGGACCATCAGAAAGCCATGATCTCAATCCTATTGAAAATGTATGGGCAAAGCTGAAAGGACAGGTAGGAGCAGGGCGACCTACAAACATGGCTCAGTTACACCAGTTCTGGCAGGAGGAATGGGCCCAAATTCCTACCAACTATTATGAGAAGCTTGTGGAAGGATATCAAGAACATTTTACCCAAGTCATGCAGTTTAAAGTCAATAGTACCAAATACTAATGAAATGTATGTAAACATTTGACTTTGCAGAAAGTAATAAAAATGCCTTAAAACATTCTCTCTCATTATTCTGGCATTTGGCAAATATAAAAAAAGTTTGGTAATCCTAATTGACCTAAATGGGAAAGGTTTATTCTGATTTCATGTCGGATAGTGAGAAAAACATGCATACATGTCTATTTAGATAGTGTATGTAAACTTCTGGTTTCAACTGTACAAATCTGTCAGTATGGGCCAATGACACATATGTGAGGCCTGTCGGGAGACTATTGGGGCAAGAAAGATCAGCATGTTGGATTTTAACATGTCTAATCCTCTATTTCAGCAGGAGATAAGCCCCCAGAGAGGACTGGCAGCAGCTTATGCCTCTCTCCGCTATCTCTCCCAACTCCAATGTAAACATGCACACTAGGTCGTGCTGAACATGCATGTTTATTGGGGAGTCGGGAGAGATTGCTGCCACCTGTATACATTTTCAGATGAACATGGTGTTATGTGGATGGACAGTTTAAGTAAATAGTATATTTTCTGTATCAATGTTTGATTTTCTCTTGTGAATGTCATCATAGCGTATGATATAATTCGGAATTTAGGTTTCAGAGTGTAAAACCGGGAAAGTTTTACAATACTCAATTAATTCCACTCGATTTTCATGATCTCTGTTTGCCATCATACAATTGGAACTTTCATTGTTGACTTCAGCAGAAGTAAATCTGTCCTGATCACGTGATCATACTTGGTTGGTTATAGGTAAAAGGGATCAGAGCTACATCTTAGGCCCCCTTCACATGTCCGTGTCTCCGGTATGTGCTAGGTCCGTGCCCGTATGTATCGGAGACACGGGCACACGTATACCCATTAAAATCAATGGGTATATGTGCACGCACGTGTTCTGCCAGAGGCCCGTGTGGAGCAGACGTGTGCCGTGTGCTCCACGCGGATGCATGTCAGTGTTTCTCCGGCAGCATGGTCCCGCACATGTACCACACGGAAGAAGTGTGGATGCGGGTGCACGTGACTCGCGCTGGAGAAACACACGTGGCATTGTAAAAAATAAAAAAACACATACCTCCACGAGCTCTGCAGTCTCTGCCGCGGCTGTCCCCTGCATCCGTCCCCCAGTGAATTTGAACAACGCGTCTTCTTCACCTGGGGCCGGAAGCAGCGTCAGCGGGGCGTGGCTTTGGCCGGAGCTGTCATTCAGCACCACAGACAGCGCCGGATGATGCAGGTAAGGCGGGGCTTTCCATTCTCCGTGTGTTATTACGTATAACACACGGTGAACAGCAGTGTGCCACAAACACGGCATACGGGGATCAAACCACCCCATGAACACGTACTGTACGTGAAAAAACGGATCGTTTTTTTCACGGACGTGTGAAGGGGGCCTTAGGCTGAGTTCACATGTCCAGTAATCATTCTTTAGAACAGATCCAGCACCAATCCATTGGCAAGAAAGTCGTGCAAACATAACTTTTTTGTCTGTTTTGAAAAAAAAATTATTTTTGCAGGATACGTTTTTTTTACTTGGGAGTCTATGGAAATTTTAATCCGTTAACTGATTCTATTTGAAATTGACCCAGTAAAGAAAAAATGGATCATTTACAAATGAAAGAAAAACGGATGGTTAAATAGCAATGAGTTAATGGATCCATTTTTCCATAAACTCCCATGTTAAAATAATAAATCTTGCAAAAATCAATTTTTTTAAAATAGAAAAAAAAAAGTTGTGTTTGCACAACTTTCTGCCAGTGGACTGCTACTGGATCCATTCTAACGGATGATTATTGGATATGTGAACTAAGGGGTACTTTTCACACTACGACATCGCAGCTGCGATGTCGGTGGGGTCAAATTAAAAGTGACGCACTTCCGGCATCGCATGCGACATCGTAGTGTGTAAAGGCTCGATGATACGATTAACGAGCGCAAAAGCGTCGTAATCGTATCATCGCTGCAGCGTCGGCGTAATCCATAATTACGCTGACGCGACAGTCCGATGTTGTTCCTCGCTCCTGTGGCAGCACACATCGCTTTGTGTGAAGCCGCAGGAGCGAGGAACATCTCCTACCGGCGTCACTGCGGCTTCCGTAGGATATGCGGAAGGAAGGAGGTGGGCGGGATGTTTACATCCTGCTCATCTCCGCTCCTATTGGCCACCTGCCGTGTGATGTCGCAGTGACGCCGCACGACCCACCCCCTTAACAAGGAGGCGGGTCGCCGGCCAGAGCGACGTCCCAGGACAGGTGAGTCCATGTGAAGCTGCCGTAGCGATAATGTTCGCTACGGCAGCTATCACAAGGATATCGCTGCTGCGACGGGGGCGGGTACTATCGCGCTCGGCATCGCATCATCGGTCTGCGATGTCGCAGCGTGCAAAGTACCCCTTAGCCTTACAAGAACCCATGGACCTTAAAGTCCCTCGCATGGTGAGAACCCCACTAAAAGTAAACAATGAAGATTTAGGGATGTCAAAAACCACAAGGAATCAATATACAAAGTATATTGTAACATTTTATAACTTTTCAATAAATAACCTTTATCTGAAACCAGAAAACCAGCTTAAAATTATAGATTGAACTAGAGACAACTGAGAGACATGGAGGGTGCCACAGTTACAGCATGTTTCCATCAATGGGGATGCCACAGCTTGGACAGACATTTGTAAAGCCACGTTAAATAATAATTGGAATGAACATTTACATAAGTCATTTAAGTAATATGAAATATGAAGGTACATCTTCAGCAGAAGCAAAAAAAGAAATAATGCAAAATTAAAAACGTGGGAAAGAGTAGCTCTCTTGGGTGGGTAGTCTGGATCATGTATCGTGGTTGTGTAAGTGACACTTTCCCTTGTCGTTCCCCAACACTCGATTGAACTTAACGGACATTTTAGTTTTTTTCAATCTTATTAACTATGCAAAAAGATGTCTTTAGCATAACTGTGAGGGTAGAATATTGGTATCAAGGCCGTAGAGCCATAATTTTATGGTAAGTCATTTATGATATGGCAGTTCTATATGGATTTACTAATAAATAAGGGGACACTTAGATGGAGAGGCAGTGGGGGTGCACAGACAGCTAGGACCTGGCATACTAGGGCCATCTGCTCTCTCAGAGCTGGCGGATGGGAGATTTGCAGCTTAACAGCTGCTCAGTTTGAGGGCGGATGTGAGTGATACAGAAATCAGCGTGTGTCAGTCTAATCTGTGGGGGGAGGGAAAATGGAAGGACAGGTGAGAGACAGAATGGGCAAATAGCAAGCAAAGTAAAAAATGTCATAATTATGTCAACTGCGTATAATAACCCGCATATTATAGTATGACCCAGTTAGTATTATTCCCGTGAAACTAATAATCATATTGTATCATCAACAGAAACACTACAGATACATTTTCAGTCAGACCCTCATCCCCCTCCCATCTCGTTTCTCTCCCTCCTCCATGTTCCAAGCTCTTCAAAGATCCCATCTGTCCTCAGCCCACACAATAATATGGAGGTTCACTTACTTAAATTCTGGACTCAGATCAGGCTTCAGCCCATAAAATGCAGTGGACAACGAGACCATCCATCCTTGTGCAAATCGACCTCCCTCGCACTCCAGAAAGGGTTTCGACCACTGAACATGGCTTGGGTCCAAAACATAGCTGTCACCTCTGCTCCACTTGGGAGTTTCTAGGCTCTGGAGGTCATTTAGTAGAATTGCTTTGGTAAGAGAAGGGTTGGTTTGAAAGGTGGTCCAGTTACCAAGGTCTATCCTGTGTCTCAAACGATGAAGGGACAAAGACAGGTCCTGAAGCAAAATTTCATGACCCACCTTTGTCGCCTGAAGAAGCAGCTGAGGTTTAGAGGACATGGGATGTGCAGTGAAGGAGAGCATGGCCCTATATATATGTGGTTCCCCTCCAGCCAGACTTCGTACCAAAGCATGGTACCATTCCATATCCTCCTTTATGCTGGATTCTCGCATGTCACTAGCCTGGAATATCATGTTAAGGAAGTTGGTAGCATGCAACAAGTAGTCCAGTGGCCTTCTGACATGATGGAGAAGTGTCTCAGGTGGAGACCCCTGCAGGTCTGTTAGCTCAAATCTCCTTGAGCAATTGGCTTCTGATAGAGAAAGAAGGTCACCTGAGTGTAAGAACTGTACAGCTGCCTTTTTGCCCTCTTCATCAGGCTGGTCTGGATTAGGCGTGGAGGGCTCAAATGGAGTTGTTTGGGTTGCTGTTGTAGGAGAGGGTGAAAATAGAAAGGAATATGTAACTGGAGGAGTGGGAGAAGAGTCTGGAGAAACAGGAACAGGCACAGAAACTGAGGGAGTTGGCAGAGGAGATAAAGATGTTGGTGATGGAGTGGGGGTTGGAGTTGGTGTCCACTCGTCAATGGCATATTTCCAAGAAGGGCTCTGAAAATCCTCGTTGGCATGGAGAAAATGCTGGGCATGATGGCACCATAACAGTGCCCACCATAGCACCGCCATCTCTCCGTGAAGAAAAAATCATGCCAGGGATCTCATCCCTGCCAATCGTCGGAGGAGTCTTGGCCAGTTCTCTTCTGAATACGGACACCCCATTGCACAGAAGGACCAAATGCCTTTCAGGGCATGAAATGCTGGTAGTCTGATGCCATCTATAGCGGAACCTCTAAGCAACAGATATCTGCTACGGTCTCACGTGCACTGTGGACCTATCTTGTCTTCTCTATAAGATTCCCATGCTTCCTTCCCACTCCCTCTTGTCTCACTCCTCCCTTTATAGCTCTATCCTGTTACAAATCCTCACCACTTTCTCTCTCAGACTCCTTTCTCCCTCTCACTTATCTGTCTTCCCTGTGATTCTCTCTCTTCTTCTCTCTATTCCTCTATCTCTCTCATGGAACCCCCTCCCTCTCAGTCTTGCTCCGGTTATGTGTACGTCACTTCGTTCCCCAATCTCTGCCTGGCACTGCCCCCTACACCCTGTGCCCGCTTCCCATGACAGGGCTGCCTAAACCTTGTGCTTGCTAATAGATGGAGGTGTGAGAGCAAGGACTGCTGGGCAACGATCAAAAGGCTCAAATATGAGGGAGGAGTGTCTGCAGGATGCAGATGTTATGGGAAAGCTGGCAGATTATGATGGGTACGGTGCCTCCTTTAGGCAAGATGCTGAATATTATTATTATTATTTATTTATAGAGCACCATTGATTCCATGGTGCTGTACATGAGAATGGGGGTTACATACAGAATACATAGATATATAAGTTACAATAGACAGACTAGTGAATATGTGATGTTTGTGTAGCTCAGGGGGGGTACTGGTACTTATTGAAAAAAAATACATTTCAGCCAATGCTTCTTGGGAAGGAAGTATGCAAATTAGATAATTAGTACATGCCATTGTATTGAGGCGTTACAGACTTGCTGGTAAGGACTCATGCTTAGCAGAACAGAGCTAAAAAGAAATTTGTTTTGCACATATAGTTAGTATACTAATTTCCACCATCCGTGGGGAATATAGAACAAGTTGGCATCTGGAGCAGAAGTGTACTAGAAAATGCCAACTGCAGTTGCTCAGTGGTGACTTAAGAGGTTAGGAGTTCCCAATAACTTAAAGGTCAAATAGAGACATGGCATCAAAGATAGAGATGGTAGAAGGGTAGTGTAAGATGCAGACAGTTATGTGGTGACAGTCTTGTGGGAAAAGGGGGGTTTGTTCAGTTATTTTTTTATCCGCTATGCTAGGAGACGCTAGATGTGTCGTCACACCCTGGCTAAAACTCCATGGCAACTGAGCCTGAGTTCTGCCCCCTCCATCAGACAGTCTGCTGTGAAAAAGGAGCTGGTACTGGAACATGGGGCTTCCCTCTGATAGGCGAGAGATTGAGTAAGAGATGTAACAGACGAACAGAAGAGACGTGCAGATAACATGGAGAAACACATATTTATATGATACATACAAACTGATGAGATAATGATATTACTGAACAGATTGATGGGGAGGAAGATTAATGGGCAGACAGCTCGATGTAATTCTTTGATGGTAAACAGCTGTCACATGAGTGTGATTTCAAGTGTCTATCATTTCCATTTCTTTTGCTGTATGCCGCATCTTGTGCTAGCGCAATCTCTACGACCACAGGGACAATCACACAAGTGTCATGGCGAGGGCAGAAAACTTAACCAGGGTGACAATGACAGATGGCACAAGGTGACATCACTCAAGGGTATATTAACAAGAGCAAAACAAGTCAAAGAATTACGAATCAGGCATTTATGGATGAGAGCCATAGTCCCAGTAGTCCAATATACATTAGGTTCAATAATGTGTGGCTCAGAAGCCTCTATTAGCCACAATGAGTTTTTGCCCCTCGTATTGCCATTGCATCAAAAACGCAACATCTTACAGTTCCAGCAAAGTGGATGGGATCTATAGAAATCTCCTGGCCACTGTGTTTCTTTTTTACTCGGCGTAAACTGACCTGCGGTGCGTATTTGAAGTCCACTGCATTTCAAGTTTTATATGCGGATTTTCCCCATAGAAGAGCATTAGATGCACAAAATCGGCAAGTACTAACCACAAGTATTCTGCACATGACGATCAATATAGCTTTGTCAAAACCAAATAACAGGAAGTATTAAAAACAAAGCATCACATGACAAAAACCACAGCATAGAAAAAATAAAAAAGCACTCAAAAATGCCATGAAAAAAACCACAAGTAGGCAATTTAGCTAATTGCTGCAGATATTCTGTATCATCAAAAACTCACCTAAGGCCCCCTTCACACGTCAGTTATTCTGGTATGTTGCAGTTTTTATATGTACCAGAATCACGGATATACGCAGACCGATTAAAATCAGTGGGTCTGCACACACATCAGTGATTTCTCACTGACGTGTTTCCGTGCGGCATACACTCGTGTCCGTGTGCTCCGCATGGAGACATGTCTGTTTGTTTTCTGGCATCACTGATGTCCCATGGACCCCACTATGGTGTGATCTCTGAAACACATACCAGAAAAATCACGTACATTTAAAAGAAAAAGCTTTTTAAACTCACCCGTCTCCAGCGATGCTGTTGTCGCGCCCAGGAATATGGAGTACTCGGTTCCGGGCAGTATATGTCTTGGGAATGTCACTGGGGTGGCTGTTGCCGGTTCCGTGCCCTGGGCCTTTTTTCTAATGGGGTGTATTTACAGGGTATTTAGGTTAGTGTTCATACATGACGCCACTTGCGGTGTTGCAAGTAAAACTAGTTATACTTTTATTGTCAACATATAAAACATAACAGGTCTTCCCACGCAGGGGAGGTACATCACTTTAACGTTTCAACTGCTCCCTGCACCCACCACCCAAAGATCCTGGTCCCAGAATCCTCTCAGGAGGCAGGTCACCGGTTCCATTAGTGACCAGGTCCGGACCATCTCTTTGGTGGTGGTGCTTAAACAGGGTCCACTGGTGGTGCTCTGGTGATGCACAACTGGTGCAACTTTTTACAAGTGTAGAGTTTTTGGCTGCTACCAGTGCTGCAACCTGGGGTCCATTTTTATCAACACATAACTGGTGAACTTTTTTCAATTTTTCAGCAATTACCCATTTTTAAGCAGTTTAAATCAACATTTTAAACTTTCAGATCAGGAACAGTTCAACAGTAAACAAAACAAACAAACAAACAAACAAACTGGTAGCATAGCAGGTATCGGCTACCAGGGTGCTGGATAGGGGCCATTTGGTTCACTTGGCCTCCTAGGATCAGCACGTAGAGTCTGCGTGCACTGGTCTCGTGCACCTGCACTGCCTCCTGGTGGCAGCTGGGGGAGTGGTGCTGAAGTGGGAGCGGGTTCCTGTGTAACGATCTCTGCTGGCATATAGGGTTGCATCTGGTAATCGACCTCACACCAGGAATGGGACAATAGCTGGCTTGTACACAGGTTCCTCTGGCTTAGGCGCCCAGATGTCAGATACCGTGTACCTCGTTAGCATAACATGGAGGAATTCATCCCCCGCACGCGGTACCCAGCCTGGACATCAGGCCTGCCGAGTCCCCGCCAGCGACTGGGTACAGCACCTGGGGACAGTCGTCAGCACTGGTGGCGGCCTCCTCCGCGGCTCCCGATAACGTCATCGCCTGGGCTGCCATCACTTGATCAGAGGGTGCTTGCTCCTTCTCCAGTGGAGAAGGTAATGCGACCGATTCTTGCCTGGCAGGGGAAGCTGATGCCACTTTGCCCTTCTCCAGCGGAGAAGATGATGCGACCGTGTCTGGTCTCACTGGCTCTGGTGGTGATGCGGCCTGGTCAAGGATGGATCCCGGTAGCTGGGTCGGTGCAGCCTGGTTAAGCGGCGCTCCACTTTCTTGAGTCGGCATGGCTGCCACCACCTCCATCATCTCCGCCTTTCACTCCTCGACTCGCTACAGGTGTTCCGCTGGCAGAGTCCAGCACAGCCACTGGACCTCTGCCTCTAGCCTCTCTGCGATCCAGGTCCCTGAATGACCTGGTGCACCGGCACGATCCCCTGGAGCAGACATGTTGCTGGATACAGTCCTGGAGGCATTCTGGTGCAGGGCCTCTGGGCTCCCTTCTTCCGGTTTCGTTTTACATTCCAGATACTCCCAGGGGGCAGGGATTTCTTTTCGCGCCTTTTGGTCTGCTGTGGGGAAGTTATTATTCACAGCAAAATGGCGGCGGTTTTTCAAATAATAAAGTACAGTCCATAAAATACAGTTTTTAAAGCACACATCACCTGATTGACCGGGTTCAGTTCAATCCTGTTCACAACGCCAGGAAAAAGGGTTCTCGCGTTCTCTTCGGATTTTTAGGGTCAGCGAGATCCTTGATGGTCCCCTCGCTGTGCAGGTGTTAACAGGTCGGCTTGAAGCTCTTTCCTATCCTAGGTTCCTGTACCCCGTCGGTGCGTAGTTCCATGAGTACTCCACCGTACTTCACCGGTAACCACTCTCCTGGGTACCAGGTTACCGTTAACCTGAGTCAGGACGTCGCTTCGCTTCCACCTTCACTCTTCTTCTACTTTGTACTGTCTGCTGACTACTCTCCACAGTCTGCTCCTCCCACCTGGTCAACTAGTGGACTGGTCTGGCTCCACCTCTAGGTAGCCATCCATTGGTCCGACCCTAGCTAGGTACCATTGTATGGGGGATTGTTGGGGAAAAACTGAGATTACCTGGGTTTTTGTTGTTACCAGCACTGAGTCTCCGGGTCGCTAGGGGGGTAGGCCCTGCATCCTTGTGGGGATGCAGAACCTCGTAGCACCCTGATGGCTTCAGGGGCGCTACACTGTCCGCTGCTGTCTCTGCTTCCGGTCCGGCTAATTATGCTCTTGAATATGCACTGCACAGCCGACCCGGAAGTAGCTGCAGAGGGGAGACAGCGGCTGGACACCGCAAGAGCGTAAGAGCGTGGACAGGTGAATATAAGTGCCTGATCTCCATGTATTATCACAGATAGCACACGGATATCACACGTGTGCCAAAATCATGTTACACAGAAAGGCATACGCACCTTTATCATGTCAATGAAAAACGTGATCAAATACCCATCAAGGGATCTTAGCCCTATGGTGTAAATAGTGTCCAAATTATAAACCTGGAATATAGCTGGATCACGTAGAGTTCAGTATATCTGATGCAGATTCTAAACTCCTCACTAAATTATTCCGAGTTGCAGGTTATTTATGTGGCGCCCTGGACAAGCCAGGTCGTCACAGGTACTACACCAACACACCCCACACCCCGGCTAGGCACACCGAAGCCAAACACAAAAATCCTTGTTGCCTTCCTCCAGGGGCTGATGTCCACACCAGGGGGTGGGCCAGGCGGTTGGTCCCGCCCACTGAGGAGTACACAGTCCTGCAGGCGGGAAAAGGAGTGAGATTAGAGTTCAGTTTTGAAGTGAGAGGAGTGAAGTGGTAGAGGAGCAGTCTGACGGCGTCCGGGTGTGTGGCCCGGACGGAACAGCAAGGTTGGCAGACGGTGGTGACCGTCTGCAGGAGAGGCTGATTGGAGCGAACCGTAAGGACCGTGGACGGGCGGTGGCCCGACGGTACCGGATCGGAGAACAAAGAGAAGCCAGCACCATCCAGCAGGGCTTACGGGCCCCGACCAGGCTAGGAGTCGCCGTAAAACTGGTCAAATCCGTTAGCGAAGGGAACCTCCGGGGTTTCCCAGCAGTCAAGACCCGATTGAAGGCAACAGCTCAAACCGTAAAGGGAAACACAGTCACCGCCAAGGCTACAGTTCCCAGGGCCAGAGCCTGCCAGAGCATCCATCCAAGCTGGGGAGTGGGTTACCGGTGGGAAGCCATTGGAACTGTAAACACAACACAGGTGCAGGGAAAGGCAGTCACCACCAACCTACCGGGAGAGCTACCGCAGCCGTCTGTGGGACCCGTCCATCCAGCCGTTTGTTTTACCGGATAAATAAGGAATAACGTTTGGAACACCATTCTAAGTCTGAACTGGGTGCAAAAGGGTGCAGCCTGGGTCTCAGCTTCCCATACACGGTAAGTTTTTTAACTGCATGAGAGGACACACACAAGCTAGGGACCCCAACGTAGAGAAATACTTTGGCGTAGTGTTGGGGCTCTATTGCATTGATCAATTCAGTAGCTAAATTTCTCTTGATTCATATGTTCATGGCAGTAATGCAGATTCCATTTTTCACATTTTCACTCTTACATATAGCTATTGGATTTTTCAAGTCAGTATTCACACAGCAGTTTCTGCTATTCCATGTATTCCCCTTACATAGTCACTGGTGTGCATACCTTATCTCCCCATAGTTTGTTTTACCGGAGACTTTGCATTCATCATTGGCTGAGTGAGTACCACCGTGCCATGCGACACAGCGCTGCCCCCGCGACCCTGCACCTCACCAGGCCCCGTAACCCGCCTGACATCCATCCCTACCCCTCACTGGGCCCCGGGACAACCAACCCCCCTACCCACGGAGGGGAGAAACAACATCCAAGCTGCTCCCTGTTATCGCTCCCGAGATCCCCGTCCAGAGCAGCGGTGGTGTCACAACCCCACCACAACCGTGGATGGCGTCACGGACAATATCCCTAAACCCAAACCACCCCCTTTCACTCACGGGCGAGGAACGCCGCTCGAGTCCCCGGGATCCGGCCCACCGCTCGAGCAACCACCGAGAAGCAGCAGCCGGACCCGAGCAGTGGGTGAGCGCAGCGTCCCCGCCTCTGCCCGCGACAACTTGGCGTCACGAACAGGATCTTACCGCTCTGCCGTCTGGTAGAGGTGCGCCTTGTGACCGCCGGAAGTGTCCGGCCGAAAATCTTCAGAAGCCGCCATTTTGGGCGCAAAAAGTCCCCGCTCGATCGTCTTCCCGAGTAGTGGAGGCGCGAAAACCGAAACCCCGCCCCTGTAGAGGAGGAGCCGGAAAAAGAGTAAGGGATGGCATCTGGCCGCATGTAGTCCGCGGTTATAGGAGAAGGGACGCCAGGACTCTGCAGCGATACTGGGTTCCTGGAAAGCACTATGGCCGAGATGCACAACCCCACCAGCAACCCCGTAGTCCCCGCGCCAGGCACTGCGGCGTGGGTGAGGGATCGGACCGCCCCGCTGAGTGACCGTCTGCAGGCCTGCATGCAGCTCCTCCTGGAGGAGTGGGAGACCGACATGGCGGACGTGGTGGTTGCTATGCGGAGACGCGAGGTGGAGGAGGATTTGGAGGAGCGGGTAAGAGACCCACGCCCCTGTATTCCTGAGGGATCGGCCACTGCGGCTGGGGGGCCCGGCCTGCACCCGCTCACCCTGCCCCTTCCCCCGCTACCCGTGTTATCCGCTGCTGCCCCGCCACTAGGCCCGCTACCCGTCCAACCGGTAGCGATACCCTGCCAACCCTCCCCGGCGGACCGACCGGCTGCAGATGCTCAGGGCCGCCCTGAACCGCTCCTGTGGGAGCCACCGAGACCGCAGCCCCTTAACGAAGATGTATCAGAGGCCCCGGCAAGGATAGCACCAGGCGCCGTGCCCGAGCCCGGGACCGTGGCGTGGATGAAGGCCAGAGTAATTGAATTCAACCAACGCCAGCAGAATCAGATATACCTCATGATGGAGCAGTGGACCAATGAGGTGGAAATGCTGGTTGCGACTGCCCCGATGTATGGGATGGGAGCAGATGTGACGGAGCCGACGGGTGACCCAGGTCCCCATGTCCTACCAGGACCGGCCACTGCGGCTGGGGGGCCCGGCCCAGTCTCGGCCCTCGCATCGTCCCTGCCATTATTCATGGGGCGCCCCAGTGATGACCAACCTGACCTGCTGCCCCATGTTACCACAGTAGAATCTGACGTGCTAGATGTCGAAGGCCCGGAGATTGCGGCAGCTGGCGGCAACCCGCCTGGCGCAGGGATAAAAGATAATGACTCCGGCCCCGGCACCGAGCCCACCTCTGAATTCGAGAAGGCGAGTGAGCGTCTCCGCTACGAAGGAGAGCCGGTGGTTTACTACACTCCGCGCACCGGTGGAAACGGATACCGAGCACCCCTCTCCCAACAGGCCTGTCACTGCATGTTCGAAATGTTAGTAGCAGAGGATGAGGCCACCTCAGCAGAAGAGTCAGAGTGATGGCAGCGGAGCCCCGCTGCAAGTTGTCCCCGTTGGGACCACCAGTACCGTTGAAAGTTTGTAAATGATAAGTGAATCAACCGAAGAAGTTTACCTGATTGAACCATGATTAAACTGGCCGTTGCCGGCAACTGTTGTCCCCGTAGGGACTGCCTTTAATCCTTGCATAAGGAACTGCTTACGGACAAGCCCGAGAACTTGCAGGGCAACCACAAACTTAGTGGAATGTAAATAAAAATCTGTTTTGGCTTGTACCATTACCGCCTCCGGAGAGGCTGATTTGGGAGGATGGGCCTGGAGGAAAGTGATGGCCCAGGCCCGCCACTACCGTAACCGGTGGCGATCCTCTGGGGGTTCAGGGGTTCCCCATGGACGTGGGTCCCCTGAAAGAGACAGTACCCGCTCGGGCAACTTGGTTCTGGACTGGGGTCAAGGGGTGCTGCCCACTTCTTAGGGGCAGCATCAGGGCCAGGTTGTTTGGGTGGGAGAAGATCGGAAGCCGTAACCGTTATTAAAAATGTTTGGTAACGTTTAAGTATGTGCCTCCCAATGTGGGAAGATTGAAAAATGCTTGTTTTTACATGTTTTTACCGTTTTTTTTTTACTCTTTTGCAGTTAACCAAAAATAAAACCGGTGATGGACGGGCAGCCTGCGGACGGTCTGCATTTTACTAAGGGGGAATGTGGCGCCCTGGACAAGCCAGGTCGTCACAGGTACTACACCAACACACCCCACACCCTGGCTAGGCACACCGAAGCCAAACACAAAAATCCTTGTTGCCTTCCTCCAGGGGCTGATGTCCACACCAGGGGGTGGGCCAGGCGGTTGGTCCCGCCCACCGAGGAGTACACAGTCCTTTGAGGCGGGAAAAAGAGTGAGATTAGAGTTCAGTTTTGAAGTGGGAGGAGTGAAGTGGTAGAGGAGCAGTCTGACGGGGTCCGGGTGTGTGGCCCGGACGGAACAGCAAGGTTGGCAGACGGTGGTGACCGTCTGCAGGAGAGGCTGATTGGAGCGAACCGTAAGGACCGTGGACGGGCGGTGGATCGACGGTACCGGATCGGAGAGCAAAGAGAAGCCAGCACCATCCGGCAGGGCTTACGGACCCCGACTAGGCTAGGAGTCGCCGTAAAACTGGTCAAATCCGTTAACAAAGGGAACCTCCGGGGTTTCCCAGCAGTCAAGACCCGATTGAAGGCAACAGCTCAAACCGTAAAGGGAAACACAGTCACCGCCAAGGCTACAGTTCCCAGGGCCAGAGCCTGCGAGCAAAAGGGGCTCCTTCAGCATCCATCCAAGCTGGGGAGCGGGTTACCGGTGGGAAGCCATTGGAACCGTAAACACAACACAGGTGCAGGGAAAGGCATTCACCACCAACCTACCGGGAGAGCTACCGCAGCCGTCTGTGGGACCCGTCCATCCAGCCATTTGTTTTACCGGAGACTTTGCATTCATCATTGGCTGAGTGAGTACCACCGGGCCGTGCGGCACAGCGCTGCCCCCGCGACCCTGCACCTCACCAGGCCCCGTAACCCGCCTGACATCCATCCCTACCCCTCACTGGGCCCCGGGACAACCAACCTCCCTACCCACGGAGGGGAGAAACAACATCCAAGCTGCTCCCTGTTATCGCTCCCGGGATCACCCTCCAGAGCAGCGGTGGTGTCACAACCCCACCACAACCGTGGGTGGCGTCACGGACAATATCCCTAAACCCAAACCACCCCCTTTCACTCACGGGCGAGGAACGCCGCTCGAGTCCCCGGGATCCGGCCCACCGCTCGAGCCACCACCGAGCAGCAGCCGGACCCGAGCAGTGGGTGAGCGCAGCATCCCCTGCTCCGCCCGCAACATTTACATTGGATTCACACTGCTGAGCGGGGAGAAAAAACATACTAAAGTAATAAAAAAAGAACTCTCCTACTGGCACTTTCATTGTAACCCTAGCCTGGGCACCTGCTGGTCTCTGTACATTGGCCTCAGAGATGACACGTTGTCACATGTGGCCACCATGGCTTTTGACTGGCAGTGTCGGACATGTGTCTATATGACATGTCCTTGCTGGAGGCCTTGATTTAGGGACTGTCAGGATACCATACTGTCATTACCAAGTGAGTGTTTTGTATTTTAAACTGCCTTTTACTTTACAATTGTCTGTGGAGTTTTCTTCTAATTGGCAACAAAATTTGCAACTATAGGTTTGTTGCACACTTGGTCTTCCTCATTGAACTCAATGGGGAAAATCTGACTTATAGGTCAATCTTTTGCATGGAATATTTCTTTAGTGCTTAGATGATGTTTGTTCAAATCTCAGTGTTACTTTTCTATCACTGTATATCACTTCTGATCTTTTGTGTGACTTATATTCGTCCACAATTCCGGTATATATGAATGTTAACTATGGATACAATACTCAACTCGCAGCGCTGTAGTACTGTAAGAGGGTGCTAGGCCCGTGTGCCCCACCCTGAAGACACTAATTCTCAGAACATAACCCCACGTCAAACTCCTTGGCACCCAAATGCATCTCAAGGCTCTTGCCAACTGGTCCAGGAAGCCATCATCTATCCCCCATGAGCTGGCTGGATTGTCATTTTAAATAAACACTTGTACCTTGCCCCTCCCCCCATCTCATTGTAGATTGTAAGCTCTCACGAGCAGGGTTGCCATTTTTCCTTTTAAATATTGTAGCCTCTATAATTGTTACTTGTTTGTATATGTTTATGTATATGATATGTATATGTTCCTCCTGAATTGTAAAGCGCTGCGGAATATGTTGGCGCTATAGAAATAAAGATTATTATTATTATTATTATTATTAATCGTTGTTACAGAACAGTAAAGTGAATTGTGTTATGGATGTAATGTGGTTATGTTTACTATTTGAATGTGGCCATCTAGTGGCCAGGTTTTAGTTACTGCCTGGTAAGTTGGTCAGGTATTTTCTAGCAAAAGGGATAGTGAGTCTAGCAAATAGTTAAAGGGAACATCAGGATTTTCGTATATAAGATAAAACCAGTGCAGTACTGGCACTATCAGGCACAGTCTGTACATACCATTAGTGGGCAGCTCGGATGTTTAGGCTTTGAAATCCAAGTTTGTGAAGTTTAAAAATTCATCATCTTTTTGACTGACAGTTGCACCTCTGCTGATAATATCCGGGCAGGTTATGCACATGGATAAACGCCCCCCCCCCCACCACTCGTTCCTCCCTCTTTCTGGCTATATGCAAATTTTTGCTGCAGCTAATTGGTAAGATCAGCTGTTCTCCCGTCCTGTTGTGACTGCGCACGCGCTCCCGCAGTCACAACGAGATCTGAAGAAGCGAGGGCGCATGCGTCACCCTCTCCGGCACAAGACTAGGTAATACGGGTCTCTGACTCCTCTGGTCCCAGACCACCGTCTGAGACCTAGCCAACATCTCCCAGGGAGCTCCAACTCCCTCCAGCTCCTCACTCTCTGAGGGCTACCACTCAACTGACTCAGCCCCTCCCACCAGTCTGCCTGACCCCTAGGCGGGTGGCCCTGTTCCAGCTAGACCACCAACTGATGTGCCTGACAGGGTGTGGTGTGAGGTATGGTTAGGATTTGAATGCTGATGGAGCAATACCAAAGGTTAGGATCCCAGAACCATGGGGGGTTGAGCTCTGCACCAAAAGAGACAGGAGTGCAGTACCCGTGACACCCTGACTAGCGAGTGCGGTTCTGCAGCAAAGTGCGGGAACTGCAGATAAGTGTATAGTTTAAACAAAATCTCATAGTTTGACACAAGAACATAGTTTGAAATTATCCTTATACGTTTCCCATTGTTTTATTTTTCTTTGTTTTTCTACTTTACTGTTTATATCCCCATTTAATAGGTGCTCCATGTACAATGCTACCAGGTGTGTATCTTGTCAGATGTAAGCATGCCTTGAGCAGCCGTTCGAGGGTGAATATGTCTGCACTTGATGCAAGCATGTTTCATATTTGGAAGCCCAGGTAATTGATCTAAATAAGAAGCTTGCAACACTCAGGGGCATTGCAAACCTGGAGAGGAGTTTAGAGCTCACTGAGCTTTCTCTGGCTGGGGCCAGTGCTATGGAGGAGGGTGGAGGTGGGGAAGATCAGGACCCAGAGGTAAGCAGCTGGGTAACAATTAGATGAAGAGATAGGGGGATAAGTGTCAGGGAGACTAGTCCTGACCTAGTAAATATGCCTGTTTGGCTGATATTAGGAATGAAGAGCCAGGACTAGGGTCACTACAGCAGAACATTGCTCCTAGCAACCAGGAAAACGACTGCTGTAGGAAGGAAGGAAATAGGAGTGCAGCAAAGCCCAGACAGATATTGGTGGTAGGGGACTCTATAATTAGGCGGACTGACAGGGTCATCTGTCGCTGAGACCATGAATGCCGAACAGTGTGTTGTCTACCGGGTGCTCGGGTTCGGCATATTGTGGATCGGATAGACAGATTGCTGGGTGGGGCTGGGGAAAACCCAGCGGTCATGGTGCATATTGGTACTAATGACAAAGTTAGAGGCAGGTGGAAGGTCCTTAAAAATGATTTCAGGGAACTAGGAGAGAAGCTGAAGTCCAGGACCTCCAAGGTGGTGTTTTCAAAAATACTACCGGTGCCACGAGCGTCACTAGAAAGACAGCAGGAGCTTAGAAATTGGTGCAGGAAGGCAGGGTTCGGGTTCATGGAGAACTGGGCCGAATTCTCAGTTGGCAACAGGCTCTACGGTAGGGACGGGCTGCACCTCAATGGGGAGGGTGCAGCTGCGCTGGGGGAGAAAATGGTCAGACGGATGGAGGGCTTTCAAACTAGGATCTGGGGGAGGGAGGGTAGTGGAGCAAATAAGGGGATAGATAGAGCAGATAGAGAGTGAGACGGTAGGGGTCCATGAAGGATTGGGGGGGATGGGAGATGCAAGGAACGTAGGGAGGCTACGAGTAATAAATGTGTTAATAGTATTAAATGTCTACTGGCAAACGCAAGAAGTCTTGCAAACAAAATGAATCAATTGGAGACTCTTATGTCAACCATGGATTATGATGTGGTGGGCATTACGGAAACATGGCTGGATGAAAGCCATGACTGGGTGACAAACATACAGGGTTATACAGTCATATGAAAAAGTTTGGGCACCCCTATTAATGTTAACCTTTTTTCTTTATAACAATTTGGGTTTTTGCAACAGCTATTTCAGTTTCATATATGTAATAACTGATGGACTGAGTAATATTTCTGGATTGAAATGAGGTTTTTTGTACTAACAGAAAATGTGCAATCCGCATTTAAACAAAATTTGACCGGTGCAAAAGTATGGGCACCCTTATAAATTTCTTGATTTGAACCCTCCTAACTACTTTTTACTGACTTACTAAAGCACTACATTGGTTTTGTAACCTCATTGAGCTTTGAACTTCATAGGCAGGTGTATCCAATCATGAGAAAAGGTATTTAAGGTGGCCACTTGCAAGTAGTTCTCGTATTTGAATCTCCTATGAAGAGTGGCATCATGGGCTCCTCAAAACAACTCTCAAATGATCTGAAAACAAAGATTATTCAACATAGTTGTTCAGGGGAAGGATACAAAAAGTTGTCTCAGAGATTTAAACTGTCAGTTTCCACTGTGAGGAACATAGTAAGGAAATGGAAGAACACAGGTACAGTTCTTGTTAAGCCCAGAAGTGGCAGGCCAAGAAAAATATCAGAAAGGCAGAGAAGAATTATGGTGAGAACAGTCAAGGACAATCCACAGACCACCTCCAAAGACCTGCAGGTTCATCTTGCTGCAGATGGTGTCACTGTGCATCTGTCAACAATACAGCGCACGTTGCACAAGGAGAAGCTGTATGGGAGAGTGATGCGAAAGAAGCCGTTTCTGCAAGCACGCCACAAACAGAGTCGCCTGAGGTATGCAAAAGCACATTTGGACAAGCCAGTTACATTTTGGACGAAGGTCCTGTGGACTGATGAAACAAAGATTGAGTTGTTTGTTCATACAAAAAGACGTTATGCATGAAGGCAAAAAAACACGTCATTCCAAGAAAAGCACTTTCTACCCACAGTAAAATTTGGTGGAGCTTCCATCATGCTTTGGGGCTGTGTGGCCAATGCCGGCACCAGGAATCTTGTTAAAGTTGAGGGTCACATGGATTCAACTCAGTATCAGCAGATTCTTGACAATAATGTGCAAGAATCAGTGATGAAGTTGAAGTTACGCAGGGGATGGATATTTCAGCAAGACAATGATCCAAAGCACTGGTCCAAATCTACTCAGGCATTCATGCAGAGGAAGAATTACAATGTTCTGGAATGGCCATCCCAGGCCCCAGACCTGAATATCATTGAGCATCTGTGGGATGATGTGAAGTGGGCGGTCCGTGCTCGGCGACCAGCAAACTTAACTGAACTGGAATGGTTTTGTAAACAGAAATGGTCAAATATACCTTCATCCAGGATCCAGGAACTCATTAAAAGCTACAGGAAGCGACTAGAGGCTGTTATTTTTGCAAAAGGAGGATCTACAAAATATTAATGTCACTTTTATGTTGAGGTGCCCATACTTTTGCACTGGTCAAATTTTGTTTAAATGCGGATTGCACATTTTCTGTACAATAAACCTCATTTTAATCCAGAAATATTACTCAGTCCATCAGTTATTAAATTTATGAAACTGAAATAGCTGTTGCAAAACCCCAAATTGTTCTAAAGAAAAAAGGTTAACATTAATAGGGGTGCCCAAACTTTTTCATATGACTGTACTACATTCAGGAAGGACAGGAAAGACAAAAAAGGTGGTGGGGTGTGTATATTTAGCAAATCTAACCTAAAACCTGTGTTGAATGATGACATTGGGGGGAACGGCAACAATGTGGAGTCAGTATGGGTAAATGTACATGGGGAGGGGAATAATGGAAAAATGCTAATTGGAGTTTGCTATAACCCTCCTAACATACCTGAACAGGTAGAGGGTGAAATGCTGCAACAAATTGAAAAGGCAGCTAACAATAATAATAATAATAATCGGGTCCTTATTATGGGGAATTTCAACTATCCAGACATACAGTGGGACATAGAATCCTCTGGTTGTGCTAAAAGCTGTAAGTTCTTATCTACTATTCAAGACAATTTCCTCTCTCAGATGGTAGATGAACCGACAAGGGGAGATAATTTGCTAGATTTAGTCCTGTCAAATAGACCGGATACAATTTCAGATCTACAAGTCCGGGAGCACTTGGGCACCAGCGATCATAATATGGTAAGCTTCAAAGTAATATTCAATAGAACATTTAAAAGAGGAAATACTAAAACCTGGAATTTTAGGAAAGCTAATTTCAACAACTTAAGTGAAGAGCTTAAATGTGTGGATTGGGACAAAGTCATGGTAACTGGGGATACCGAACATAAATGGAGTAAATTTAAGGATATACTGCTAGAATCCTGTAAAAAACTTATACCCTCTGATAATAAAATGTCCAGGAATAAAAAGAAACCACTATGGATAAATAAGACCGTACAAAGTATAATAAAACAAAAACAATGGACGTTTAAAATCTTGAAGGCTGAGAATACAGATATAGCATTTCAGAAGTATAAAGATATCAATAGGAAATGTAAAAAAGAAATCAAGCAAGCAAAATTAGCTACTGAAACAAAAATCGCCAATGACATTAAAATAGATCCCCAAATCTTTTATAAATACATTAATGCAAAAAGAAAAACAAAGGATAGTATCGGCCCCTTGAAATATAATAACAAGTTAGTTATAGAGGACAAACAAAAGACTGAGATATTAAACAGGCACTTCTCATGTGTGTTCACCAAGGAGCAGACTGTACCAGGGATCATTCAACAAGTGAAAAATCAAAGTTCACCACCCAATATAATTAATTTAACACAAGAATATGTACGCCTACGTCTGAGAAAATTAAACATTGACAAATCCCCAGGGCTAGATGGCATCCATTCACGAATATTGAGGGAATTGAGCTTCGTAATAGACAGACCGCTGTATCTCATCTTTTTAGACTCGCTTTTAACAGGGTTGGTGCCTCAGGATTGAAGGATTGCTGATGTGGTACCGATATTTAAGAAAGGTAAGAGGGTAGATCCAGGCAACTACCGTCCAGTAAGCCTGACATCAGTAGTATGCAAAGTTTTTGAGGGCATTTTAAGGGATGACATGCAAAAATATATTGCAGAAAATAATATAATAACTGACAAACAGCATGGGTTTATGAAAGATAAGTCATGTCTAACCAACCTGTTGGGGTTCTATTAGGGGGTAAGTGCAAACCTGGATATCGGTAATGCAGCTGATGTGATTTATTTGGACTTTGCAAAAGCATTTGATACTGTAACACATAATAGCCTTATACTAAAGCTTCAGAAACAAGGACTAGGGGAAACTATATGCAACTGGGTAAGGAATTGGCTAAAAGATAGGAAACAAAGAGTAGTCATAAATAGTACATTCTCTAAATGGGCTATAGTCAGCAGTGGGGTGCCACAGGGATCTGTTCTAGGACCGATTCTTTTTAATATCTTTATTAATGACCTTGTAGATGGGATTGATAGTAAAGTGTCAGTCTTTGCTGATGACACCAAACTATGTAGGATTTGAAAAACTGACCTTGATAGTACAATATTACAAAAAGATCTGGATAAGATGTCAGAATGGGCAGATACTTGGCAAATGAGATTTAATGTTGATAAATGTAAAGTAATGCACCTAGGATGGAGTAATCCTATAACTGCCTATACAATAAATGGAAGTAAACTCGGGACTACAGAACAAGAAAAGGATTTGGGTGTTCTTATTACAAATAAGCTGAGCAGCAGCACTCAATGTCAAGCAGCAGCTGCTAAAGCAAACAAGATTTTAGGGTGTATAAAAAGAGAGATTAGATCCCGTGATCCCAACGTATTGTTACCCCTCTATAAATCACTTGTAAGGCCACATCTGGAATATGGGATTCAGTTTTGGGCTCCACATTTTAAAAAGGACATCCAGAAGCTAGAGTCAGTTCAAAGGCGGCTAACTAGACCACTACAAGGAATGGAAGGCCTCCCATATGATGAGAGATTGAAAAAGTTAGATATGTTTAGCTTAGAAAAAAAGACGTCTCAGAGGAGATCTCATTTATATGTATAAATACATGTGTGGTCAATATAAAGGACTGGCAAATGACTTATTCCTTCCAAAGACAATACTAAGGACCAGGGGGCATACACTGCGAGTGGAAGAAAAGCGATTCCGACAGCTAAATAGGAAAGGGTTCTTTACAGTTAGAGCAGTCAGACTGTGGAATACACTACCACAAGAGGTAGTAATGGCAGATATTATAACAGCTTTTAAAAAAGGGCTGGATGATTTCCTCAGTACACACAACATTGTTGGTTATAAATGATTTAGTGACAAAATGTAGAACTGGTGGAGGAAGGTTGAACTACATGGACCTAGGTCTTTATTCAACCTAAGTAACTATGTCACAACTCCTTTTTAGATGCAGACTAACGACCAGATCTTATTTGATGCAGGTGTTAGTTTTGGAAATGAATATTTACAAGGTGATTTCATAATTTTTTCCTCATAATTGAGTGATTCCATAATTTTTTCCGTTTGGTCTTGAAAAGTAACCATTATTGGCTAGCACATTATGTTTTCATGATTTTTTTTAGTGTTTCTTAAAGCCAGAAAGTTGCCATTTGAAATTACTTTAATTTTGTGCCATGTCTGTGATCTGCTATTTTTAAACAATAGTAAACAACTGAATGAACATCCTTAGAGGCAGGTGATTCCATAATTTTTGCGAGGGGTTGTACATTAAAAAGAAGTGGGCTGGTTGGACAACTTTTAAATCACCTGTTGAACAATTGCTACAATGTTGCAGCCAGATACTGTATATTTTACTCCATATTGACGTTTACTTTTGTTTAATTACATACTGTACATGTTTAATGACTTTGACCAAATTATGAAAAAATTTTTGCCAAATTACACCTGAAAAACAATAAATTTGATTGACATTGTGGTCTACTTTAGACTAATGTGTATATCCACATTTATAGTGTGAAGTAATAAGTTGCAATCTCTAAAAATGTAAAAAGAAATAAAATTACTTTACCCACCAGGGCCGCCATTAGGGCATTAATGTCCTTGCTCTTGTTTGGGGCCCAGTGAGCAGAAGCATAGAGGGGGTCCGGACTGGGTGAGACACGCTGGTAGGCTGTTTCGTCCAGTCCGTCCCCTCCTCCTTTGCTTCTAGTCACTGGGCCCCAGGTGCAGAATTTGGCCATTTCAATATTCAACTGAAACTATGTCATCAGACGTGTGACGTCCCTGGACTAGTCAGGTCGTCACAGGGTACTGCACGCTCTTTATTCCTTAGTGCAGGACTCAACCCCTCTTGGTTCTGGGTTCCCAACCTATAGTACTGCCTCCATCAGCATCCAAAATCCCACTCACACCTTGCACTACACCCTGTCAGACACACCAGTGGGCTGCTAAGCTGGAATAGGACCGTTCCACTAGGGGTCAGGCAGACTGGTGGGAGGGAGTAGAGGAGAAGAGTCAGCTCCAGGGGAGCAAAGGTAGAGGAAGCAGGAGAACAGAGTAGCCCTCGAGCAGTGAGGAGCTAAGGGGAGCGTGTGGCTCCTGGGGAGTAAAAGGATGGGTTGCAGACGGTGGTCTGGACCCGGAGGAGTCGGAGACCCGTTTGCCGAATATTGGCAATGGGTGCCTGGTAAAGATGTGTCGTTGCTTACCAAATAGTCAATAACCAGCAAAGCAAAGGTACTAAACAATTGTGGTCACAATTAAAATGTAACTTTTAATATCCAAGTTAAAATTTTTATACCACACAACATAAATGGTTGTAAAACCAACCAAAGATTGGAGCTAATGTTAGGCTCCTGTCATTACCCAGTTAAGGACACTGTATATCCGGTAGTAACAAATCTACCGAAATAACACTAGTTGAGACAAGAGAGAAAGCTGTCCCATATATAATGTATACAGTTAGTAATCCACAGCAAAATGTACATTCGATAGGAGTCACCCCACCGAAATAACAATAATTGAGACCAGAGTGTAAAACTGTCTCATAAATAGTGTGTACAATTTATAATCCACAGCGATAAATAACCATGACAAAGGTCTCACTGTAAAGAATGAAGCAAAAATAGTTGTCCAGTAACAGGGGGGGCACCAATCAGCCTCACAATACCCCTTAGCTGGCAACAATCTGACCTGATACTTTCTTAGACCTCCCGACTCGTTTCTTAACTTAACTTAATCCTCAGGGGACTGTGGTCAAGAAATTACAGCTGCAAAGATAAACAGTATGATCAGACTAAACAATGCAAGGATCTACTAAAGAATTCGCAGAGCATTTTCAAAAAGATCTCCTTCCTACCTTCATTTAGAAGACGGACATCCAGCATACTGTGTCCGGGCTGGCATAAAGCACTGGGCTTTCAAACTTGCCGCCCTTAAATATCCTGTGGGCGGACCGCCCCACTTATCATAATAGCCGCCCACAAGCTGGAAGGGCGACACCCCCCTACCAGAACTAACCAGCCATAGGCAAATGATCAAAAAGGTGTGCCGCCCACCAGAGCGTCTAACCACAATAAGTGGTGGACGTCACTCAAGCCCCGCCCTTAGAAACCAAATAGCGCCATAAACAGAGAACCGTCACTAAGTGACGTCCCCGCACATGGCGATCATGTGATCCGTTCATGTGACGTCATGCCGGCGCCACCCATCTTGTCATTACCCATAGTGCCAAGTGACCGGAACTGCGCGTAATTACCCGACGCGCATCCGGGCATGTGATGCAGAGCCCTGAATCAGGACGTCATTTAGGAGCCGCCCATTTCCGCATCACATGACCGGTCACAAGGACCGCTATCGCAATGTAAATAGAACGCCCATATCTATAATAGAACCGGAGCCATGTATATAAATTACGCCCACCTATACATTGTATGGGCTGAAAAACGCCCATAAGTACTTGCCATATAAGAATCACTATAATGAAAAGGTGTTTAAAAGGTGTTTAAAATGAGGCATGACATGTAAACATGAACTTGTTGGCAGGGGGGGGGGCTTACATACATACTTTACATACTATACAATAAATGGAAGTAAACTCGGGACTACAGAACAAGAAAAGGACTTGGGTGTTCTTATTACAAATAAGCTGAGCAGCAGCACTCAATGTCAAGCAGCAGCTGCTAAAGCAAACAAGATTTTAGGGTGTATAAAAAGAGAGATTAGATCCCGTGATCCCAACGTATTGTTACCCCTCTATAAATCACTTGTAAGGCCACATCTGGAATATGGGATTCAGTTTTGGGATCCACATTTTAAAAAGGACATTCAGAAGTTAGAGTCAGTTCAAAGGCGGCTAACTAGACTACTACAAGGAATGGAAGGCCTCCCATATGATGAGAGGTTGAAAAAGTTAGATATGTTTAGCTTAGAAAAAAGACGTCTCAGAGGAGATCTCATTTATATGTATAAATACATGTGTGGTCAATATAAAGGACTGGCAAATGACTTATTCCTTCCAAAGACAATACTAAGGACCAGGGGGCATACACTGCGAGTGGAAGAAAAGCGATTCCGGCAGCTAAATAGGAAAGGGTTCTTTACAGCTAGAGCAGTCAGACTGTGGAATGCCCTACCACAAGAGGTAGTAATGGCAGATACTATAACAGCTTTAATATCAGGACTGGATGATTTCCTCACTACACACAACATTGTTGGTTATAAATGACTTAGTGACCAAATGTAGAACTGGTGGAGGAAGGTTGAACTACATGGACCTAGGTCTTTATTCAACCTAAGTAACTATGTCACAACTCCTTTTTAGATGCAGACTAACGACCAGATCTTATTTGATGCAGGTGTTAGTTTTGGAAATGAATATTTACAAGGTGATTTCATAATTTTTTCCTCATAATTGAGTGATTCCATAATTTTTTCCGTTTGGTCTTGAAAAGTAACCATTATTGGCTAGCACATTATGTTTTCATGATTTTTTTTAGTGTTTCTTAAAGCCAGAAAGTTGCCATTTGAAATTACTTTAGTTTTGTGCCATGTCTGTGATCTGCTATTTTTAAACAATAGTAAACAACTGAATGAACATCCTCAGAGCCAGGTGATTCCATAATTTGTGCGAGGGGTTGTACATTAAAAAGAAGTGGGCTGGTTGGACAACTTTTAAATCACCTGTTGAACAATTGCTACAATGTTGCAGCCAGATACTGTATATTTTACTCCATATTGACGTTTACTTTTGTTTAATTACATACTGTACATGTTTAATGACTTTGACCAAATTATGAAATTTTTTTGCCAAATTCCACCTGAAAAACAATAAATTTGATTGACATTGCGGTCTACTTTAGACTAATGTGTATATCCACATTTATAGTGTGAAGTAATAAGTTGCAATCTCTAAAAATGTAAAAAAAAATAGGGTTTACTTTACCCACCAGGGCCGCCATTAGGGCATTAATGTCCTTGCTCTTGTTTGGGGCCCAGTGAGCAGAAGCATAGAGGGGGTCCGGACTGGGTGAGACACGCTGGTAGGCTGTTTCGTCCAGTCCGTCCCCTCCTCCTTTGCTTCTAGTCACTGGGCCCCAGGTGCAGAATTTGGCCATTTCAATATTCAACTGAAACTATGTCATCAGACGTGTGACGTCCCTGGACTAGTCAGGTCGTCTGTTACGGTTGCTGCGAGCACTGGAGACTATGTCCAGATTTCTTGCTACTGCACATGTGCGAGCGCTGGAGACTAAGTCCAGATTTCTTGCTACTGCACATGTGCGAGCGCTGGAGACTAAGTCCAGATTTCGTGCTACTGCACATGTGCGAGCGCTGGAGACTAAGTCCAGATTTCGTGCTACTGCACATGTGCGAGCGCTGGAGACTAAGTCCAGATTTCTTGCTACTGCACATGTGCGAGCGCCGGAGACTAAGTCCAATCTTGGAGCCATTGCACATGTGTGGGTGACATCATCGCTGACACGAGGTCACATGTCTCTGACACCTTCTATGCCGATTGGTCGCTGGTCATGTGCTTGTGACGTCTTGCTCGGTGATAGGCCAGCATGACGTCACTCCTGTCGTTCTGGCAGCGGATTGGCTCTGGTGTCCTCCATCTTGGATGAGGCACAGAGTCTATATAAGACCCTGACACACGCCGCATGGTGCTCAGTCCTCTTGGTTCATGCATATGAGTAGACGCTCTGTGCGCGTTCCTCTAGGCATTCCTCTGTCTATGCTAGGTGAGCGCTACCGGCAGGGTAGCGTTCTTATACCTTACAGCTTCGGCTGCTGTCCGTATCCTTACCTCTTAGGGGAGCGGACATAGGCAGGTGCCTGAGGCACATGGTCTGGCTGGGCCTTGTGATTCTACTCGTAGGTGGACGTTGCCGCTAGGGTAACGTTCCTTATACTGCGTCTGGCAGTTGTTCGTATCCTCGCACACTAGGGGAGCGAACAGAGGTAGGAGCTTTGTGCGGCTTACGCTGCTGTTCGTCTCTTTTGCACCACTAGAAGAGCGGACCTAGGCAGGTGCCATATCTAGTGGTTCGTGTCCTCGCACACTAGTGGAGCGAACGCAGGTAGGAGCTTTGTGCGGCTTACGCTGCTGTTCGTCTCTTTTGCACCACTAGAAGAGCGGACCTAGGTAGGTGCCATTTCGCACACATTGCCTTTGTCTCTGTGATTGTTAACAGAGATCATTCCACACACCCTCCAAGTAAGGGAGGAATTGCTTTACTTACTTATTATATCCTTCTGTGAGTTAACAGAGGTATTGCACTCTGCCATAGTCTGCAGCAAAGTCTTTGCACGGTGGACCCTGACTGTCTGATACTCCTTTCGGTTATTATCAGACAGCCCCCCGTAACATTAGGACTGAGCCAAGGGTCTGGCAGTTATGGCAGAATATCAGCAGTTACACCGTTACATACAAGTACTTGAGTCACGGCTCAAGAGTATAGAGGATAAACCTCAGACCATGGTGACATCTGCACATGATCCTCGACTTGCTCTGCCAAACAGATATTCTGGCGATGCCAGATCATGTCGTGGTTTCATTAGTCAGTGTCAGATACACCTAGAGGTCAACTCTTCTCGCTTCTCTACGGAGAGGTCCAGAGTAGGCTTTATCATCTCATTACTTCAGGACAAAGCCTTAGAATGGGCGACTCCCCTATGGGAGCGCTCTGATGTGGTTACTCTGAGACATCAAGACTTTCTTGATGCTCTTAAGGCGGTATTCATGGGTCCGCAGGTTACCCATGATGCGGCCCTGAGACTGTTAGATCTATCTCAGGGTTCGTTATCCACTAGTTCTTATGCCATTGCTTTTAGAACTCTGGTGGCAGAACTAGATTGGCCAGAGAAGGTGTTGATTCCTATCTTCTGGAGAGGGTTGGCAGGCTATGTCAAGGATGCCCTTGCTACTCGTGAGGTCCCTGCTTCTCTGGAGGACTTGATCACAGTTGCAACGAGGATCGATGTACGCCATAAGGAACGTAGACTCGAGGTCTCTTCCTCACGCCCTAAGCATCGGGCTATTCCAGTTGTTGAGGGTCCACTACCATCTTCCTCAGCATCTGAAACATCTCCCACTCCTATGGAGTTAGGTCATACGTTCTCCAGACTACGCAAGTCTGGTCCTCCTATATGTTACGTATGTCGTCAGGCTGGGCACTATGCCAACAAGTGTCCTAGTCGTCAGAGAAACTCCCTGGCCTAGTAACCATTAGAGGGGGGTTACTAGAGACGTCTTCTGCACCCTCTAAGTGTTGTATCCCAGGTCAGCTCTCGTTATCTGAGAATACATGGCCTATTATGGCTTTTGTGGATTCCGGAGCTGACGGGATTTTTGTGTCCTCAGGATTTGTAAAGGGACACAATATTCCCTCTATCATGTTAGAGGCGCCTATTCCTGTCCGTGTTGTTAATGGAACTATGTTGTCTGACTCCATTACATTGAGGACAGTTCCCTTGCGCCTTTCCCTGTCTCAGGGTCACATAGAGGAGATTTCTTTTCTTGTTTTGCCTGAGGGTATAGACGACGTCCTTCTGGGTCTTCCATGGCTTCGGACTCATGCTCCTCACATTGACTGGGAGTCTGACAGCATTATTAGTTGGGGTTCGAAATGTCAGTCCCGATGTCTTCCCTTACCACCTAAGGTCGTTGCGGTTGCATCAACTGATCTCTCTCCCATACCTACACCCTATTTGGATTTCGCTGACGTGTTCTCCAAACAGGGTGCTGAGGTTCTTCCACCCCATAGGCCGTATGACTGTGCCATAGACCTTATCCCAGGTTCGGTTCCACCTAAAGGCAGGGTTTACCCCCTGTCGATACCTGAGTCGGAGGCCATGTCGACCTATATAAGAGAGAGTTTAGAGAAGGGGTTCATTCGTAAGTCTGTCTCTCCCGCGGGAGCTGGGTTTTTCTTTGTTCGGAAGAAAGAGGGTGATTTGCGTCCCTGCATAGATTACAGGGGTCTCAACGCAATCACAATAAAGAACAAATACCCATTACCTTTAATTTCGGAGCTCTTTGACAGACTGAGAGGAGCTCAAGTTTTTACGAAGTTGGATCTGCGGGGTGCGTATAACTTGGTACGAATTCGAAAGGGTGACGAATGGAAGACCGCTTTTAACACCCGAGACGGTCACTATGAATACCTCGTCATGCCTTTTGGGTTATGTAATGCACCCGCAGTATTTCAGGACTTCGTAAACGATGTGTTCAGGGATTTACTGTTATCCTCAGTAGTGGTGTATCTGGACGACATCCTGATTTTTTCTCCTGATCTGGAGACTCATCGTCAGGATGTCGTTCGTGTCCTTTCCCGTTTAAGGGAGCACTCATTGTTTGCTAAACTCGAGAAATGTGTATTCGAGCAGTCCTCATTGCCTTTTTTGGGTTACATTATCTCACAAGAGGGTCTGGCTATGGATCCTGCGAAGCTCTCTGCTGTCCTGCAATGGTCCGAACCTCATTCCTTGAAGGCGGTGCAACGCTTCTTAGGATTCATAAATTATTACAGGCAGTTCATACCCCATTTTTCTACTTTGGTGGCCCCTTTGGTGGCCTTGACTAAGAAAGGTGCTAATCCCAAAGCCTGGTCTACTGAGACATCTCAGGCTTTTGAGGCAGTAAAAAGACACTTTTCAACTGCTCCCGTTCTTCAAAGACCCGATGAGAATAAGCCCTTCCTCTTAGAGGTTGATGCCTCTTCAGTGGGTGCTGGTGCGGTCTTGTATCAAAAGAACGGTGCAGGTAGAAAAAGGCCGTGTTTCTTCTTTGCTAAAACCTTTTCACCGGCAGAGAGAAACTATACCATTGGGGATAGGGAACTGCTCGCCTTGAGATTAGCCTTGGAGGAGTGGCGTCACTTGCTGGAAGGAGCGAAACATCCTTTCCAGGTCTATACAGACCATAAGAATCTGACGTACTTACAAACCGCTCAGCGTCTGAATCCTCGCCAAGCCCGCTGGTCCTTGTTTTTCTCCCGCTTTCACTTCTCCATCAACTATCTGTCTGGGAGTAAGAATAACAAGGCAGACGCCCTGTCTCGCTCTATGCTTTCTACCCAGGAAGAGATTGACGAACCTCGTCTTATCCTTCCCTCCAGGGTTTTTCATACGCTCTCCCCTGTGACGTTAGACCAAATCCCACCGGGCAAGACCTTTGTTCCGCCTGATCGACAGAATGATATACTGTCATGGGCCCACACCTCAAAGGTGGGTGGGCATTTTGGTATTAGGCGGACACGAGAGTTACTGGAGAGGTGGTATTGGTGGCCACACTTAGCCAGCCACGTCAAGAGATATGTCGGTTCCTGCTACTCGTGTGCTCGCAACCGTCCATTACGGCAGAGACCGGCTGGGCTCTTGCATCCTTTACCAGTGCCAGATAGACCATGGGAGGTGGTAGGCATGGACTTTGTGGGTGATCTTCCATGTTCACAGGGACATAGATTTGTGTGGGTCATTACGGACCATTTCTCCCGGATGGTTCATCTCGTACCGTTATCGAGAATCCCATCTTCCAGGGTACTAGCCAAACTATTCCTCAAGCATGTCTTTAGGCTTCACGGGATGCCAGATCGTATCATTTGTGATAGAGGCCCGCAATTTACTTCCCGTTTCTGGCGAGATCTTTGTAGCCTTCTGCAAATTGAGTTGAATCTCTCTTCGGCATACCATCCGGAGACTAATGGTTTGGTTGAACGTACCAATCAATCTATGATTATATACCTTCGACACTTTGTTGCTGAGAACCACGATAACTGGTCCTTCCTCCTACCCTGGGCAGAATTTGCCCTTAACAATTCGCTGGCTGAGGCCACTGGGCAGACACCGTTCGTACTCAATAATGGGCAACACCCTAGGGTACCGGTACCGTTTCCCGCTGCTGCACCTCCTCCTCTTGTGGCCGACTGGGCAACTAATGCCAGAGAGGTTTGGGATCGGACTCAAGAGTCGATCCAAGCAGCTAAGGACCGTATGAAGACGGTGTCCGATAGGTTTCGTCGCCCGGCTCCTGTCTTTTCTCCAGGGGACTTTGTGTGGCTCTCTGCAAAACACGTGAGACTTAGAGTGAGCTCTGTCAAATTTGCTCCTCGCTTCCTGGGTCCTTATGAGGTTCTTCGACAGGTAAATCCTGTAGTCTATCAATTGAAGTTACCTGTCCATCTTAGGATTCATGACAAATTCCATGTCTCACTGCTAAAGCCGGCTATTTTACCTCACGCTCGTGAAGTGCACTCTCCTGCCTCTGATTCCTCTCGCTCTAGCTATGAGGTACGAGCCATAGTTGGTTCTAAGATGGTTAGAGGGCGCAGGTTCTTCTTGATAGATTGGGAGGGCTATGGCCCGGAACATCGCTCTTGGGAGCCTGAGGAGGCTGTCCATGCTCCCGACTTAGTTGCCGATTACCTGCGTCGCCGGGAGGGGGGCCCTTGAGGGGGAGGTACTGTTACGGTTGCTGCGAGCACTGGAGACTATGTCCAGATTTCTTGCTACTGCACATGTGCGAGCGCTGGAGACTAAGTCCAGATTTCTTGCTACTGCACATGTGCGAGCGCTGGAGACTAAGTCCAGATTTCGTGCTACTGCACATGTGCGAGCGCTGGAGACTAAGTCCAGATTTCGTGCTACTGCACATGTGCGAGCGCTGGAGACTAAGTCCAGATTTCTTGCTACTGCACATGTGCGAGCGCCGGAGACTAAGTCCAATCTTGGAGCCATTGCACATGTGTGGGTGACATCATCGCTGACACGAGGTCACATGTCTCTGACACCTTCTATGCCGATTGGTCGCTGGTCATGTGCTTGTGACGTCTTGCTCGGTGATAGGCCAGCATGACGTCACTCCTGTCGTTCTGGCAGCGGATTGGCTCTGGTGTCCTCCATCTTGGATGAGGCACAGAGTCTATATAAGACCCTGACACACGCCGCATGGTGCTCAGTCCTCTTGGTTCATGCATATGAGTAGACGCTCTGTGCGCGTTCCTCTAGGCATTCCTCTGTCTATGCTAGGTGAGCGCTACCGGCAGGGTAGCGTTCTTATACCTTACAGCTTCGGCTGCTGTCCGTATCCTTACCTCTTAGGGGAGCGGACATAGGCAGGTGCCTGAGGCACATGGTCTGGCTGGGCCTTGTGATTCTACTCGTAGGTGGACGTTGCCGCTAGGGTAACGTTCCTTATACTGCGTCTGGCAGTTGTTCGTATCCTCGCACACTAGGGGAGCGAACAGAGGTAGGAGCTTTGTGCGGCTTACGCTGCTGTTCGTCTCTTTTGCACCACTAGAAGAGCGGACCTAGGCAGGTGCCATATCTAGTGGTTCGTGTCCTCGCACACTAGTGGAGCGAACGCAGGTAGGAGCTTTGTGCGGCTTACGCTGCTGTTCGTCTCTTTTGCACCACTAGAAGAGCGGACCTAGGTAGGTGCCATTTCGCACACATTGCCTTTGTCTCTGTGATTGTTAACAGAGATCATTCCACACACCCTCCAAGTAAGGGAGGAATTGCTTTACTTACTTATTATATCCTTCTGTGAGTTAACAGAGGTATTGCACTCTGCCATAGTCTGCAGCAAAGTCTTTGCACGGTGGACCCTGACTGTCTGATACTCCTTTCGGTTATTATCAGACAGCCCCCCGTAACATCGTCACAGGGTACTGCACGCTCTTTATTCCTTAGTGCAGGACTCAACCCCTCTTGGTTCTGGGTTCCCAACCTATAGTACTGCCTCCATCAGCATCCAAAATCCCACTCACACCTTGCACTACACACTGTCAGACACACCAGTGGGCTGCTAAGCTGGAATAGGACCGTCCCACTAGGGGTCAGGCAGACTGGTGGGAGGGAGTAGAGGAGAAGAGTCAGCTCCAGGGGAGCAAAGGTAGAGGAAGCAGGAGAACAGAGTAGCCCTCGAGCAGTGAGGAGCTAAGGGGAGCGTGTGTCTCCTGGGGAGTAAAAGGTTGGGTTGCAGACGGTGGTCTGGACCCGGAGGAGTCGGAGACCCGTTTGCCGAATATTGGCAATGGGTGCCTGGACCTAGTTTTGGAGGACGGTCAGCAACTCGAGTTCAATAGCCAGTCCGGGAACGAAAACACGGCACAACACAACACGGCAATTAACCTGCGGAGGATAGTGACTTTATGGACTGTCCCCACGAAGCTCAGAGATCAGGGGCACTAACGCAACGAGGGGGATAGGGCTTTCCAGCCCATGCAGCCCACAGAAATCCCAAGCGTGAGCCCTTGAGAGCAAAGTTTCTCTACCAATAGTAGGGAGCGGGTCCCGGACAGCTTTATGCCTACGGGCCAACTGAACACTTCTAAATTTGTGCACGGAGGCAGGCTACGGACCATCAGGCAGTACTGTAGGGGACGGATACCCGGACAAGCTCCCCCAAGAGGGCAGCGGCACCTATAGACTTGGTTTACCTTGTTGTCAGAGACTACTTTTCATCACCAACGGTGTCTGAGTACATGGTCATCCCCTGCTACCACCTAGCCTTGCACTCCCCCGCACCCCTCCATCCAGAGTCCCAGGGTCTTCCCTACCCGCGGAGGGAAACGTCATCTGGCTGTCCCACTCCATCTCCCTCGGGTACTCTCATCGGCAGCGGCGGTACTCCCCTTACTGCGAACCACGGGTGGCGTCACAAACTATTATCCCCTGTAAATACCCCCTTTTTCATTTGAAGTGGCCGTAAGCCCCCGAGTCCAGAGACCTTCGAGCCACAGCAGCAACCCCCGGATCCGAGCGGTTCGACCGCTGCAGGGGCGGCACAGACGCACAGTCAGTTGAAATATATTCGTACACGGCAATAGTTAACAGCTGCCACCCAATCAAAGGCCAGCAGCTGATGTCGGCAGCCACGATGATGGCGTATAACGTCACTGCCATGCGCTAGCGCATTTGTGTGGCGCCCCTGCAGCTTCAGGCACCACAGGGTACTGCACCCCCATTAGGGTGTAGTACTTATCTCAGGTCCAGGGAGGGTCGATGCCGGTTTCCACTTACACAAACATACAGTTAGTGGGTTGCCCTCCCCAATGGAGACTGGGCCAGGGTCGGATCAGAGTAGGGGGTCACCACAGCGGTGGGTTTACAGGATGCCACTGCACCAGGGGCTCCCTGATCCACTGGAACCGGGGACTCAGGGTCAGGGAGAAGCAACCACCAGGGGGAATCAGGAGCACACAGTGGGAAGAGCAGGTTGACCTAGTCAGAGTAGTGAACCAGACGGTGGCAGTGGCTGGGGGTAACAGCTTAGAACACACAACACAACTACCACAACAAAACAACAGCTTCAGACACAGAGCCGAGCAGACGTGCCGTGCTTCTGTGGGCCAGAGCGTTCAACACGGTCACTGTGGAGAAGCAGGCGGCTGCTTCCACAGGACTGGCGCTGACGGGATACAGAATCCTAGGGCAGATACACTTCACGTTATCTACCAACTCTGCAAGGGTCGCGGGGAACGGCTAGAATAGTCACCGGATCCGTCCCAACGAGTCTGCAGCAAATAGCATATAGAATCCGGGGTTGAGGACCAGCCCCATAACGTAACTGCGCTATCAGCATACATAACGGGACACTTTATTGACACCGGGACCCTCAAGTGCTTCACGCTACGGGGGTCCGATACTTAGCGCATCAAAGGAGGAAAGGGCTGACACACACCGGACTTGACCTTTCACGGATCCAGGATCAGCTGGAGCCCATCGTGGTGGAGATCGGTGCTCTGGGGCAGCGCCTGAACTACCCGTGAGTAAAAGACCTGGAACCGAAGACCCTGTCTCTGCCTCTCCTTTACCGGTGCCATTACCCAGCACTGCAGCGCCAACAGGGACTACCATCACCCCCGTCATCCTCCCCTGGGTAATCCCGCTGTGCCTGTGGGGAGCGACACCATCCCGGCTGCACCCAATATCTGCCCCGGTGAGAGACCCTGCAGCAGCGGCCCCCATCCCTGGCTCGCGTACCACAGGTGGCGTCACAATCATCTAATAGACTTTCCTAACAGTCACTACCACCCTCCAAACCTCCATTCAGTACACCTCGAGGCAACGGAAACGGCCCAAGCCACCCCGTGACAACGCAGAGGATCTGCACCCATGGCCAAGAGTAGGTTAAAACACTTGCCCTGTGGGGCGCTGCATGTGCAGCACATAGATCAAGCAGGAAGAGGACGCTGGACTACAGACAGGTAAAAATAAACTTTTTTTTAATTTGCTTGTACTGAAAAGCAACAATATGGAGAACAGATATATTGGGGCCATGATGGATAGATATGGGGCTAGGATAGAGAGACATGGGGCCAGGATGGTGAGACATGAGGCCAGAATGGAAAGACATGGGGTTAGGATGGAGACACATGGAGCCAGGATGGAGACACATAGTGTAACACCTGCCGGAAATCACAGTCACAGAATGGCTATAACGGACAGGCTGGGGGAAAGCCACTCACTAAGCAGGATCCCGAGAACCCCGAAACCCTTTAACCCCTATACAAGGATTTGGAATTACTACAGGGCCCTGGAGATTGCTACCCGTGGATGGCTGCAGTCCAGAGGAGAGTAATCGTTAGGCAGGGTCAAACCAGGAGATACAGAAAAGGGACAAAAACAGCAGACAAGAGTGTGACGCCCTAGCCTATCAGGTCGTCACAGGGTATTGTGCAACCTGCCCTTCTGCACAGTATCCACTCCTCCTTGGTTACGGATCCTGGTCTTTTGGTGTTGCTAACAGCTTAGCCAGTTAAAATCCTAGAAACTCTTTGCACCGAACCCACCAGACAAGCCATTGGGGGGCCTGAAGGGAATAGGGCCGCCCATATGGGGGGTTGGTAGGGAAAAGTGAAAGAAGTGAAAAAGGAGTGGAAGGAGAAGGAGATGGAAAAGTGACTCTCTGGGAGAGAGAGGTCACTGGCCCGGAGCAGGGCTCTTGGAGACTACTAGGTGGCAAACGTTGGTCTGGGCCTTCTAGGAGATGGAACCCCGGTCGCAGGGGATCGCGTCAAGGGGCACGGTCTGCCGAGGAGGGCAGCCGGCGGCCTTGAGCCATCACCGGGCAGGGGCCAGGGCACGAATGGTTACCTGGACCCTAGGCCGGGAAGTAGCTTCACGCATCCTGGTAATTTACCCGACGGGGGTGAAGACTTCAAGATTCATCCCCAACCCGCTCCAAAATCGGGGTACTAGCACACCGATGGGATAGGACTTTCCCAAATACAGTCCAAAGAAATCCTACACGTGAACCCTGAGAGCAAGCCCACTCCGTTAGCCATACGGGTAAGCGGGACCTGAAAAGTTTCAAGCTTGAGGGTCCAACTAGTGAGAAGGTGCCACGGAAAAGGCCACAGGCTAACAGCAACACCAAGGGCACGGATCCCAGCATGCTCCCTCTAAGCTGCAGTGGTGCTCAGAATTCTGGTTTACAAGCTGTCGGTGTTATTATTCCTGGACTGAGTGAGTACACTGAAAAGCCCCTTTTCCTCTACCCAACGGCACCCCAACCACCAACATCCCAACGGGCCCTGAGGCATAAACCCCCTATCCACGGAGGGGTTAAACACCTTGCTACTATACCACCACCACCGGGCTCCCCCACCAACAGCAGCGGTGGTACACCATCTTACCACGCACCGTGGTTGGCGTCATGAACTTTCCAAATCCCCTGTACATACTCCCCCCACACTTAATTCGAGTGTCCGCGCGGACCCCCCGGATCCAGAGACCCCTCGAGCCACCGCAGTTCCGGATCCGAGCGGCTCGGCCGCTGACGTGGGGGCGGTACAAGAGCGTGGTCAGGAAATCAGGCTGAGGTCAAAACCGGAGATGTCAGTGTAGCGCCCAGAGAAGTGCGGACCCTGTGGGGAGGTAAGTGTCCAAACCCCAATCCTAGTTTACTGCTGATGCCCATGGATTATTTGGTTCGGTGAAGTCCGTGAAGGTGTCCTCACCGGGCAGGTATTTGCCAAACAATCTAAAACCTGTGCTTGACCTAGGGCCCTGTGCCCCGTGCGTGCTCCAGTCCCAGCGGTATCTCCGGTACCCGTTCTGGCGACCTCTCTTCCGTGCCCCCGGGGTCACCGTCACATGGACCCAGCTCAGGCACGTCCGCACACCTCTCCTGTGTGCTACTCGACTCTCTCCTCACTAGAGACTGACTGACACCTCCCACCAGGCTTGCTATACCCAGGGACTCGTTCCCATTGTGACCATCCCCTTAGGTGGTTAACCCTTTATGCCCAGTGTGGAGAGGAGAACTAGGATTTAGATTGTGTTTTGGTGGAAAAGGCACTGGTACTCCATGTCCCAGGGGGGTAGGTCCTGCATCCCCAAGAGGATGCAGTTCCCTGTAGTGCCCTGAAGGTCTCAGGGGCGCTACAGCAGCAAAGTACAAAAACGGCCGGCAGGAGAGTAGTCAGAACAGGCAGAGGTCAAAACACAGGGATCAGTATTCAGAGCAGGGAGAGAACCAAAAAAGCAGAACTGTAACACTATATCTGGCAGCGACCAGCAGACAGGAGGGCGAATAAGAAGGGTGTGGTGCCTTCCCATTGGCTGTAGCTGAAAGGTATTAACTTCAGCTGGAAGACACACACCACCACAGTCAGCCAGTGGTATTGCAGGTCTCAGGGAAATCCAGCTTAGTGGATGAACGGAGCCTGCGCTCACCAGAGCACTGGCACCGTCTCCTTTCCTATCACCAGCACTGTCTCCGGCAGGAACACGGCGATGCCAGGTTACTGAAGCAGAAGTCGCAAGAGAGGATTCTGGTGGGGATGTTAAACATGGGGCCAGAATGCATAGATATGGAGCCAGGATGGATAGACATGGGACCAGGATGGATAGACATGGGGCCATGATGGATAGGCATGGGGCCAGGATGGATAGGCATGGGGCCAGGATGGATAGGCATTGGGCCAGGATAGATAGGCATGGGGCCAGGATGGATAGGCATGGGGCCAGGATGGATAGGCATGGGGCCAGGAAGTGGGACATTATTACTGTAGGGGCTAATTAAGGGATATTATTATTGCTGTGATGTAGGTATTTTATTTTTGAGGATCCATTTTTCAATGAGGGAGGGGTCCTGTAGCTGTGCAGGGTGACACTATTTCACTTTTTCTTCATCTGGCATAGTGAAGAAGTCAGGGAAAAAGTGAAGAATGTGCTCTGGAATTAATTAGCTATAGATAGCTGTGTGTTATTTTCTGCAGAGACGTGTCTTGTCTGAAAGAAGTGATTGTAATCTGCGCTGAATGAAGAAGAAAAGCGATGATGAATGACTTCAACTAGAAACATCACTGGTAAGTCTTTATATTGCACTATACACTGTGTATAATGTCATTGGTGATCACTGTATTACCTGTACACTATATACAGAGCTCTTGTGTATATGGTCACTGGTGAGTCACTGTATTATCTGTATACTTACACTATACACTGTATGCTATGTACAAAGCTCCTGTGTAGTATGTCACTTATGGTAATATTAGTATTGGTTTTTTATTAACGATCAGTAATGTTGTATTCGGTCACTATGTGGTGGTAATATGTGGTCCAGCATGGTATGGTAGAATTTGTCCCTTTTGTGTGGTGTTATTAGTCCGCAATGTGGTGATAAGATGTGGTATGGTAATGGTGTGGTAATATTTTTCCCTTGTATTTGTTATTATTGGGCTTGGCATAGTGGATTGTGTTGTGTATAGCAGTTCTCTCTGATATTAATGATGAGATTTTTTTTATTTCCATTAGAGATTAAATACTTGAAGGTTTACCCCTCCCTGTCCTACTACACAGTAGTAAAGATGCACCTAAAGGGTTATTATGTGGTGGTGATATGTGGTTTGGTAATGGTGGTGTGGTAGTTATCTCTTGTATGTGGTATTATTTTGTCGCTATGGGGTGGTAATATGTGGTTCAGTCATGGTGTGATAATATTTGCCCCTTATATGTGGTATTATTGGTCATTTAAAAAAAATGTATGTGACACTATCCCTTAAAGAAAAATAAATAAAAATATACCTAAAAAGAGTATTGGATATTTTAAGAAATTTTTAATAAGGTAGATTAGAGTAGGGCCTTACAAAAAGAGTCATGCTGGCAGGCTTAAAAAATCTTTTGGCTCTGGGCCCTAAACCAGTTGAAGGTTCTAGTCCACGGGACATAATATGCAAAGTCCATAAATACAAGATAAAAGATGAAATCCTGAGAAAGGCACGGCAGAAAGATCCCATTTTATTCAAGAACACGCCGATTCATTTGCTGCAGGACCTATCTCGGCACACATTACAAAAGCGCAGGGTTCTAAGGCCTTTATTAGATGCCCTGAGACAGAGAAACATCCTCTACTCATGGGGTTTCCCCTTTAAATTGCAAGTCCGACATGGCGGTTCCTCACATGCGATACAGTCTCCAAGGGATATCCCGGATTTCTGTGTGGCCCTTGGGATACCCGTGGTGCATATCAATGCTTCAGAATGGCCATACGTCCACGGAGTTCCAGGAGTGGAGGCACAGGCTCCTCGGTCGCAGCGGGTCCGTAAGAGAGATCGGGGCCCGCGGCGGCGGAGTGGAGTAAAGACTGGAGCACCATCACCAAGTGGAGACTGAGAGTCCCTGGACTGCCTCAAATGGGATCCACTGAAATGTGGGGAGAGAATGATGGTTTTGCCATTTAGGGCACTTTGGTCTGTGCAGGCGTTGTCACCATTATTTCTAATGATGGGATTGATAATTTTGACTCCATATCTATATAGAGTTTATGGTGTTTTAGGATTGATGGGTTGGGTACATTAAAGTTCACATATATAATTGAGTTAGGCCGGGGGCCGGTCCGGCGGGGAGCATGCCTCCCTTGAAAGTTCACGTTCCCTTGGGGCTCTACACGCTGCAGGCAGGTGTAGAACACATTGGCCCCCAATTGTTCACGGTTAACCTTTGCTCACTCTAAGAGTAAAATTTCATAGACAGGTTATTTGTATAACTAGTCCTTTGTTTGGTATTGTGATTCCTCGAATCTTCTACATCTTCCCTTTTTCTCTTGTATTCCTGAAGTAACCCTTCCCCCTCTCTCACCCCCCCTTTTTTTTTTTTTTTTTTCTCTCTCTTCTTTCTCTCTTCTTTTTCTTTTTCTTTTCCTCTCCTTCTTCTCTCTCCCCGTTCTCTCCTTCCCCTTTTTTATCTTTGTCCACTTCTCTTTGTCTCCCTTCCCCTATCTTTCCCGGATCCCTTCACGCTCTCTAAAGCCCCTGGACCAACATGACCACCCTCAACTTTAGCTCTATTAACATAAGGGGGTTTAATACCCCTCAAAAGCGTTCACAGGTCCTGTATTCTATGCACAAAAAAAAGGTTCAGATTCTTCTATTACAGGAGACGCATTTCAAGAAGGATCATGTACCCATACTACGAGATAGATTTTATCCAGTATGGTTTCACAGCGTTAACCCAGAGGCCAGATCTAAAGGAGTATCGATTGCACTTCATAAACACTTAGTGCACACCATAGTCGACTCCTGTATAGACGAGCAGGGTCGCTATATATTTCTTAAACTGAAGGTCGCAAATTCGATGTTTACAATCGCAAACTGGTACCTATCTAACACTAATCAGATTTCTACCTGTAGGGCCCTTCTGACGCAGCTATCTGATTTTGCAGAGGGGACATTGGTGGTTGGCGGTGACTTCAATTTTACTCTAGACCCAGCCATGGACTCCTCCTCTGGACGCAGCAGTGTCCGCACTAAGGAACTTAGTGCCCTAAAGCGGACTTTTCACGCCCTCCGACTGATTGATGTATGGAGAATCCTAAATCCCCAAGGTAAGGACTACACATATTATTCCCCACCACACAACTCATACAGCAGGATAGACCTTTTTCTGGTAAGCCACGGAGCGTTGGCTTGGCATCCCATTACAGAGATAGGGGAAATTTTTTGGTCCGACCATGCCCCAGTCTACCTCTCCCTTCAGGTACCCTCCCTCCCCCAGCGCTCATGGACCTGGAAGTTAAACAACAATTTACTTAAAGACAATCTCTGCCTAACGGAGTTGAGAGATTCAATTGACTCCTTCACGCAAGTCCATAGTTCTGACCCAACTTCTCAGCCTACCCAATGGGAGACCTTGAAGTGTGTCTTACGTGGAATACTGATTAAGCACGGCTCTAGGATCAAGAGGGAAAGAGCTGAAGAGATTGATAACTTGTTAACACAGATCCATGAGCTGGAAAATACACATAAACTGACACGTACCCCCACAGTTCTGGCTGACCTCGTCCTTAAACGAACTAACCTAAAAACCCTATTGGACCAGAAATTTCTCTATCATAGAGAGAGAGTCAAAAATTTTTATTATAATTCATCTGACAAATGTGGTCGTCCTTTGGCACGGCTGCTGCATCCCCGGGCCAACACCTCATACATTTCATGCATCAACACCAAAGGAGACAAAACATATGATCCAACAGAGATCCTGGAGGTCTTTCGGTCCTACTACAAAGACCTATATAATATTAAAGGGCAATATGCGGAGCTCCCACCTGCTGACCTGGCAGATAGAATCGGGAGATATATACAAGAGACAGCCTTGCCTTCCCTAGATAGCAATGTTATAGAGATCCTGGAGGAGGATATATCAGAATCCGAAATCTGTAACGCAATTCAAATTACTCCCTCAGGTAAATCCCCTGGCCCCGATGGGTTCACCCCGGCTTTTTACAAATTGCTTAAGGATCAATTAGCCCCGATAATGGCCAAAACATTTAATTCTATTGATGAAGACACAAGGCTAACCCCTCAGACTCTGGAAGCACACATTAGCGTGATCCCCAAACCGGGGAAAGACCCATTATTAGCTGCAAGCTATCGCCCTATCTCATTATTAAACGTGGACCTAAAACTCTACTCTAAGATTTTGGCTGATAGATTGTCCCCTTTCCTGCCCTCCGTTATTAACACAGACCAGGTGGGGTTTGTCAAAGGCCGTGAAGCAAGAGACAATACAATTAAAACCTTGTCTCTTATTGCTAAAGCTAAAAACAACTCGATCCCGCTGGGTCTCCTAGCCATCGATGCTGAGAAAGCCTTTGACAGAGTCCATTGGGGATTTCTGAGGGCAGCATTGGGTCAGTTGGGACTGGGACCCCGATTTATACAGAAAATTGGCGCTTTATATGACAACCCAACCGCTAAGGTCAGGGTTAACGGGGCTTTATCCTCCTCCTTTGCTGTACGAAACGGGACCAGACAAGGCTGCCCCTTATCTCCGCTTTTGTATGTAGTCATCATGGAACACTTAGCTAACGCTCTCAGGGGGAATAGTAATATCAAAGGACTCAAGATCGGGGATGCCCATCATAAAATTGCATTATATGCAGATGATCTCCTGTTATACATCTCTCAACCTCATATATCGATCCCGTCTATAATGAAGGAATTCGAACGATTTGGCCTCCTTAGTAACTTTAAAGTTAATCTATCAAAATCAGAAGCATTAAATATCTCTTTGACCCAAACTGAAGTTTCCCGGGCAATGTCTAACTTCCCATTCAAATGGAGACCTTCGGCCATTAAATATTTGGGTATTTCAATCCCAGCGGACCTCTCCAAACTATATACACTTAATCACTTACCACTACTAGAAGGTACAATAAAGAACTTAAAGTCTTACGGGGGACTGAAATTGTCTTGGATGGGCAGGATGAATGTAATTAAAATGGATATCCTGCCACGCTTTTTGTACTACTTTCAAACCATCCCCATTTCTCCTCCCAGTAGTTTTTTTCGTACCCTTCAATCTGCTATTATCCGATTCATATGGGGTAAAATTAAACCAAGAATCAACTTACGCACTCTTACCCTTCCAAGGGAGTGTGGAGGAGCAGGCCTTCCTAACTTCAGAGTCTACATGCAGGCTGCAGCCTTGACCCGTATATTAGACTGGCATTTCAACAGTGACTCTAAGCAATGGATACGGGTAGAGCAAGAAGGACTGGAGATCCCTCTTAAACACCTCCCTTGGATACCTCCTTCAGATCTTCCTAACGTGGGGATGCTTTCAAATTTTATCAAAGAAACGCTCAAAGTTAGTCACATAGTATCCAAAAAAATGTCGCCTCCACAGTCAGTTAGTCCCCTCGCTTCCTTATTCTATACTCCATCATTTCACCCTGGATATAAACAGAGAAGCTACTTCGGCTGGAGGGCGGAGGAAGACATCCGCTTGGGGCACATACTGATTGATGGTAAATTACCCTCATTCCAAACCTTTCGGACACAGCTTCCGTCTAGAGGTTCACAATGGTTAGAGTTTCTCCAACTACGGGCATTTGTCTCTCCGGGGAGAACAGTTGATCGAGTCCGAGGCACTTGTAGTGCCTTTGAGGAACTGTTTACTAAAAACATCCCGCCTGAACACACAATCTCCCTTCTGTACGGTATTCTTATCAGAGTTGGGGTCTCAGGCAAACGAGGCTACCAATTAGCTTGGGAAAAGGAGCTGAAGCAACACTTCTCTCCCGATGAGTGGAAGAAATGTTTCTTATTTACTCATAAATTGTCAGTCACGTGCTCTGCAGGGGAGAAAAATTTTAAGATTTTGACACGTTGGTACCAGTTTCCGTCAAAACTACATATTATATTCCCTTCAGTATCTGCGATGTGCTGGAGATGTGGGCAAGATGTCGGTACCATGACACATATCTGGTGGGAGTGTGATGGATTGAAACAGTTTTGGGGAAAGGTTCTTGCTAATTATCAGCTTATAACTGGGAAAGCAGTGAATAACTGCCCCAAGATAGTCCTCCTCTCTATGTTACCACACTCAATCGCTTATCATAAGAGAGACATACTCCGCTTCTGCCTGGCGGCGGCGCGCTCCTTCATACCTAGGTACTGGAAGTCCTCCACGATACCTCCCATCTCAGAGTGGTACTCTGAAATGGCAAACATATGTAGGATGGAGGAGCTCTCTGCCGACATTGCGGGCACTAGGGACAAATTTTGCAGGACCTGGGGAGAATGGATCTTATTTAAGGACTCTCCAGATTTTGTTAAACTGTTTTGACGGAGCCATAACATCTTATTAGATCGGTGGAGTACAGCATGGTCAGGGATGAACCGGACAAGAATGTAGGACCACCTGATTCTCAGATGACAGTGAGCGCCTCTCCCCCACCCTGATCTAATCAAATCAAACTACCCACCATTTCCCTTTTGTGTCTGCCTTCGTCTTCCCAGCTTACTCACGCTGCTACCTACCTCTCCCCCACTTCCCCTTCTAATTCCCTCCCTTCTCCCCCCTTTCTTTCCTTTTTTTCTTCTCTCTCTCTCTCTCTTCTCTTCTCCTTCCCTTTTCCTGAGATCTCGTTGGAATCCAATTTGAAGAGGTCTATTGAGGACTATAGATGTAAAGTGTTCATTATCCGGTCAAATTGAGATCGAGACAGATTGAGAAAACATGATTTCTTTACTATGCAATTTATAAAAAGTTTGACATGTCAGTCATTCAGTTTTTCATGATGTATATGTATAATATGATATGTTTACAATAAAAATAGATTGAACATAAAAAAATCTTTTGGCCAAAACAAAAGCTGATGGCTATGTATGTGATATATGGTGTTCGATGGGAACTGTTAGTGTGTGATTGGTGAGAACATGGTGCAGAAGTAGACTTTTTCCAAGAGTGGGCGGTGGAACTGTGGAAGGTTTGAGGGGTGGAGGTGGAGCAAGGGTGGAGCCTGGGCGCAGTCTCAAGGTGACCAGAACATTTTGCCAGTGTGGTGCCCTGAAATTCTGTGTTGCAATTTACAGTAGTTACCCACAGTAGGTACAAAACCTGGTTAATTCTTGCAAAGAGGTAGAGTATGTAAGCAAACACAAAACAGTCCATATAACAGTCCATAACTTGCCAGAAATACATAGTAGTCCTTCAGGCGGTTCCAGTCTGTTTAAATTATAGTCCTTCAAGGGCCACTATGAATTATTTAGTCTTGGTGAAGGATTCCTGTCTATTTGTTACACCAGTTGGCAGCACAGTCATGAACATGATGTTGTGCACAAAGACCATCTACCAGGTTGATCCCTTGTCTGGTGATAAGCAATATCACTATACAATGCAATGTCACAGTCTTCTATCTGTTGCAGAGTTTAGTGACTTGTTCTGGGTCAGAGTCTCACTTTACCTTGTGAGACGCTGATGATTAAATGGATTCCCTTTCCTTTGGGGAGGAGAGGATTCATTTCAGTTTACTGTCCAGCAACTCCTGACTCCTGGTCAGGTGTTTCTGGTTTGGACCACTCCTAGGTCCTATAAATACCCTCTACTTCCAGCACAGGGTGCCAATTATTTTCAATCATTTGGAAGCTTGGCCAGGAGGTATAAGGAGCTGGAGAGACCCTCTCTCTGTTGTGCTATTTAGCTGCAGCATTGGTGCAGGCTGCAGCCGTTCGTGGTGTGCATGTTACTGTATGGGAGTTACCCAGTAGTCTGTTTACTTCCCCCTTTTTATGTTGTTTACCCTTCTGCACTTTTAGTTGCTCCTTTGTGTCTGGTTGCCGTGTATACGAGTTGTTGTTATTACCCCTGTTAGTCTTTGTCGGTTTGATTGTTGACGTCAGTTCTTGCCCCTTTCCCCCGGGTGGTGGGTTGTGGCTTACCATCAGGGACAAGGACAGGAGTTAGGGTCAGGTTTGGGGCCCGGACCTCCCTAGCATAATGCAATGAAGCTAATGTTGCATATTGCAGCTTTCAGTAGAATAATTCATCACTCAGACATTGTGGGCAAATTAAAGCCAAGTTCACATGTCCAGTAATCATCAGTTAGAACGGATCCAGCAGCAATTGTGAAGCCCCTGGACTATCAGGTTGTCACAGGGTACTGCACAAGCTGTCCTTCCGTGCAGTATTACGCCTCCCTCTTGGTTCTGGATCCCTAACCAAATGGTGTTGCCTCCAACAGCAAATCAAATCCTAATACACCCTGCACCACACCCACCAGACACACCAGTGGACGGCTTGAGTGGAATAGAGTCGCCCACCTGGGGAGGTCATGGAGGGGAGGTGAGGAGTGTAGTCAGTCGGTGAGGAGCTCAGAGGAAATCGGGAGTGGTGACTGCTGTAGGAACTGTCTAGGTTGCAGACGGTGGTCTGTGCCTAGAGGAGTCGGACCCCTGATCACAGGGGATTGTGGCAAGGGGCCTGGAACTGTTGAGGAGGACAGCCGGCAGCCTAACAATATCACCGGTCCGGGACCGAAGGCACGACGGAGTACACGGACCGTAAGTCGGGGAGTAGCTTCAAACAACCCAACAATTCACCTGAGGAGAACGGAGTTTTTATGATCTGTTCCCACCCGCTCCAGAATCAGGGCACTAGCACAACGAGGGGGATAGGACTTTCCAAATCCAAAACGGTCCAGAAAATCCCAAGCGTGAGCCCTGAGAGCAAGCTCCCATACTTAAGCATAGTAGGGAGCGGGGCCCGGATAGTTCCATGCTACCGGGCCATCAAGTTGAAGTCAAACTAAGTGCCAGGAGGCAGGTCACGGATCACCAGGCATCCCCATTAGGGACGGGACCCGGACGAGCTCCGCTCAGCGGCAGTGGTACCTAGAGACTTGGTTTACCCGGTTGTCAGTGTCTGCTTATGAACTGAGTGAGTACGAGAGTGACCCCTGCAACTCACGGCACCCCTCACCGAGTCCCGGGGCAACCCCTACCCGTGGAGGGTTACAACACCTTGCTGCCCCACTTCATGGGTACTCCCAATGGCAGCGGCGGTACTCCCCAAATTACCGTACACCACGGGTGGTGTCACGAACTACATTCCAATTCCCCTGTAAATATTCCCTTGATAATTGAGTGGACGCACGACCCCCGGAGACCCTCGAGCCACAGCGAACCCGTATCTGAGCAGGGTTCCACGGGGGCGGCACACAATCCTTTGGCAAAAAAAATTGTGCATAAACAACTTTTTTGTCCTTTAGGAAAACAATTGTTTTTGCAGGATCCGTTTTTTTAACACGGGAGTCTATGGAAAATGCATCCGTTAACTAATTTCTATTTAGCCATCTTTTTTTTTGTTTCTATTATACTTTTGCTCTAACTATTTAACTCCTGGTTTTGGATTATAAATACTGATGTAAAAAACTCACCAAATACTCAACGTGTGCACTTGGCCTTAAAGTAGAAAACTAACATAAACAAAAGAGGTCACACATAGTGTTAACTCTAACAATTAACATGGTGCCATCTGCTGTATGCTCAACATATTCCCTGTCATGGGTGTGTCCAGCTTTGGGGAGAACTATGGCAAGTCTGGGGCTAGAAGGTCACCTTATTATGAGCAGGTCTGCTGCTTGTGTTTAAATGTATCTGCTTTCTTTTGGTGCTGTAGGGGTTAAGGACTCTTTCCTATCTCACTATCCTTTAAAGCCTTAATCTCAGGTGCAGGTCTTTGTGATCACTCCCCTTTACTATAAATAGTCATGTGTCTTACCATTTGATGCCAGTTATAGAATCTCATCATTCTGATGTAACGGGGTGCCAGGGGTGCCTCTGGCCTTGTAGTCGTGGCCCTTGCAATCAGGCTTACCCCTGGCTCCACCGTCACTATGGGGACAAGAGATGACTTGGTGGGGCAGAGTGTGGTTGTGATGCAGATGTTATCCGGCGCACAAACACTCTTCAGGCAGGGTTCGATGCAATGAACAAACATTCTTTTATTCTTCACAAAGTCCCAAACAAAGCAATAAAGGTGATGATACGCTCTCTTAGCTGGGGGAAGCCTGTCCTTGCGTCCCCTCCAGTGGGGATGTGCCTGACTACTCCACTTCGCCCGGCTCCCACTTCTGGCTACCCACAGCCCGGACCCACACCGGACTGCTTCACACTATGAGGTTCCGCCCGCTCCTTTTCTCACCGGCTTCCCTGATTTCCAGCTCCCACACTCTGCCCCGGCTCTGCTGCTCCGCTCCTGTCCCCGAGACGACTGCTCCCTTGATCTAATCTTTTCCTCACACCCTTGCTCTCTCCTCCCCTTGTCTCTGCCGGCTCCCCCTCCCCACTGTGGTGACAGCCGTCCCACCCGGCCACTAGGGGTACCCTAACACTATACACATGCACATACAAATAAAACATTTTTATTAATAACATTTCCGGGTTAACTATGCTCCCTTTTGCAGGGGGTCTGCTCACCCACTGCATACCTCCCCTCTTAAAACCCGAGCCTCCCGGCACGGCTCTTACTTAAAACACACAGAAGCACGTAAAGTCTGCAATACCGTCCACAATAGGCGCAGCACCCACACAGAGGGCTCCAGTGTGCCCAGTTCTCCTCCTCTGGACGGCCACCAGTGTGCGCAGCTCTCCTCCTCTGGACGGCCACCAGTGTGCGCAGCTCTCCTCCTCTGGACGGCCTTCAGTGTGCCCAGTTCTCCTCCTCTGGACAGCCACCAGTCCCGTGCAGCACTCCTCCTCTGGACGGCCACCAGTGTGCGCAGCTCTCCTCCTCTGGACGGCCACCAGTGTGCCCAGTTCTCCTCCTCTGGACGGCCACCAGTCCCGCGCCCGGCGGTTTCTGCAGCGCTCCCGGTCCTTCTTTCAACTAGCGCCCGGAGGCTCAACAGCGCTCCCGGTCTTAGATGGGCGCCCGGAGGCTTGGCAACAGCGCTCCCGGTCTTAGATGGGGCGACTGCCCGTACAAACACACAGCAGGGAGCTCGTCCCGTGAAACTTTAAAAGAACTTCTGCCGGCTAAACGGCGCCGGACTTAAACAACAGATCAGCAGTGGTGACTTACTCTGGGGGCCAGGCCCTCTTCCATTCCTCCGCTTGGGCCTGGATGTATGCCCCCAGGGATTGTCCCGGCTGCTGACGGATCCTCTGGAAGGACGCAGGGGCGTAGGGTGGCTCCACAGGCGCAGCTGCTGCAGCTCCTCTCGGTGGTGAAGGCGTCGCTGCCCCTGACAATCTTGCTGGTAACGGCGGCGGTGTCAATGCTGTGACTGGGTAGAGTGGAGGCGGGTCTTCGTTTCCCGCTCTTAAACAGACTCCACCCCCAGCCCCACGCATCATCTTGACTCCTCCGCTGAGGTACTTCTTTTTCTTCTTCTTCCATGCCCTGGAGCTGGCGCCTCCCCTCTTTGGGCGGAGTACTCCATGCTTTCTCTTCGGCACCGGCCAGCCCCAGGCTCTTCTTTCGGCGCCAATTTTCCGCGCCTTTTCTTCCTCACAGATAACGGCCTCCTTGCCGCCATCTTGTACCCGGTCCAACGCTACGGGTACTAGGTTCTCTTCCCACCACGGGACTGGAAATCCTGTATCACGGTCCGGATCCTGTGCTTCAGGCACGACCCGATCTCCAGCCTCCTGGGTTCCTGGCAGGGGAATCGCATCCTGCCGACTACGCCACATGTAACGGGGTGCCAGGGGTGCCTCTGGCCTTGTAGTCGTGGCCCTTGCAATCAGGCTTACCCCTGGCTCCACCGTCACTATGGGGACAAGAGATGACTTGGTGGGGCAGAGTGTGGTGGTGATGCAGATGTTATCTGGCGCACAAACACTCTTCAGGCAGGGTTCGATGCAATGAACAAACATTCTTTTATTCTTCACAAAGTCCCAAACAAAGCAATAAAGGTGATGATACGCTCTCTTAGCTGGGGGAAGCCTGTCCTTGCGTCCCCTCCAGTGGGGATGTGCCTGACTACTCCACTTCGCCCGGCTCCCACTTCTGGCTACCCACAGCCCGGACCCACACCGGACTGCTTCACACTATGAGGTTCCGCCCGCTCCTTTTCTCACCGGCTTCCCTGATTTCCAGCTCCCACACTCTGCCCCGGCTCTGCTGCTCCGCTCCTGTCCCCGAGACGACTGCTCCCTTGATCTAATCTTTTCCTCACACCCTTGCTCTCTCCTCCCCTTGTCTCTGCCGGCTCCTCCTCCCCACTGTGGTGACAGCCGTCCCACCCGGCCACTAGGGGTACCCTAACACTATACACATGCACATACAAATAAAACATTTTTATTAATAACATTTCCGGGTTAACTATGCTCCCTTTTGCAGGGGGTCTGCTCACCCACTGCACTGATACTGACCACTTTAGAAGGAGCTAGTCTCTGGAAGAAGCTGAGGAGTCACAACAATTGCAGCGGTGGTGTTTAGCTGCATTGGAGGAGCTTAGAGTGTTTTCCTTTTTGTGTGTATTTTCCCCTGTCTGTCTCCCTCCTTTTGTGTTGTATTATTGTAGTGGTGATAGTAGTGCTCTCACCAGCCTTCTCACTAGCCAAGGTGAGTTCAGGGCAAGAGAGGGCTTAGGCACTTGACTGGCAAAGGGGGGAAGGACCCATATCGGGCGTTAGGGAGTGCAGGGATCAGCCTCAGGTGAGTGTAGGAGGTGACCCTGCTCCCTTCTCCATAGCGCCAGAACCCACTATTATATCATGATCCCCAGTGTATCCCGTGTGCTGCAGCGCTCTCCGAGGGTTCCCTTATACGTGGCGGAACCCTGATAGTCACTGTGTGACAGTCCCTCTAGCATAAATCTGCAGCTCTTGTATATTCCCAACAGCTACACAGTCATATGTACGTATACAGACGATTAGGCACAATGTCAATATAAACGTGTGTTTCCAGGGGCATACAATCACAAACTATCATCATTTATAGGAGAGAGCATAAGAATAGTGTAATTACATAGTGATGTAGGTTGACACATGACACTGAGGACAAGAATGAAATGATAGTAACAGCCTGCCTTGTTTCTGCTCTGGCATGTAGCATATATAGTGGACAGGGTGACACCTAGCGATAATCATCTGCCCCTCCCGCAGGCTCTATATATAATAGATTCTCAGACTGTGTCGCTTCCAATTAGTGTTGTATGAATGAAGAGAGCCGGACAGATGGCTGTAGTGAGCCAGGGGAGTTGTGGATGTGTCCAGATGTGTGACGAAAGTCTCCAACACACTAACCTTTCCCTGTACTCCAGTTCGTCTCATAATATAATGTACAATGAGCAGATTATATACATTGGTTGATGACATCATAAATTTGCAAGGTTATTTTATTATGATGAATGTAAGTATAAAATGGTGGGGTTTTCAATAGTAGGGGCTCATTTAGACAAGCATTATTAGTAGTGATGAGCAAACACTACTATACTCGAGTGTTCGGTACTCGAAATGAGCGACTCGAGTATCCGAGTATAATATGGGTGCGACTCAAGTATCCGAGTATAATAGAAGTCAATGGAGGACTCAAGCATTTTTCTAAGAAATCTTCCAGAAAAATGCTCAAATAACCCATTGACTTGAGCATCCAATTGCTCGTTACTCAAGTACCGAGCATCCGAGCATGGTAGTGCTCACTCATCACTAATAAACAGTCCATGTCCTGTCTGTATGAAAAGCAGGTAGCTAGTGATGAGCAAGCGCTACCATTTTATGTAAAAATGCATGAGTTCCCCATTGAATTCCTTTATTCTCGGGTACTCGAGTCTTGCCCATCAGCACACCGACTGCTAGTTACGAATACCAAGCATCCAAGCAAGGTAGTGCTCGCTCATCACTAATAATAAATCCATATTCTGTTTGTATGAAAACAGGTAGCTAGTGATGAGCGAGCACAACAATCTTCCGCAAAAATGCTCCAGTTCACCATTGACTTCCATTATACTTGATATACGAGTTGATCCCATCCGAGTGTCCAAATGCTCATTACGAGTATCAAGTTCCCGTGCATGGTAGTGCTCGCTCATCACTACATGCTGCATACAGACAGCACACTGACCAATGTAAGTAAATGTGATAGTTGACATATACAACATGCAATACTTTGGATCCGTATTTTGGACCAGACTCACCCAATAGAAGGTGAGTAAAAAAATGGATCACATATGGGTTACCATCTGTATATCATCCAGTTTTTACAGAATCATTAAAATTATTACCAAATCAATCTGTATATAACCTTTTATTGTTTGTTTTATTATTAATGTAAAAAAACCAAATGTAATATATGTCATATACGGACGTAAAAAACGGATATACGAATTGTATACCGCTGACAATAAGAATGAAATGAAAAATGATCTGGGTTTTTTTTCTAGCTAAAAAATGGAAAATTTTGGATACGCTCTGAACTTTGCATTAGCCTTACCATTCCCCTTGTAAATAGGTGTGACATCATCAGTACTGATAAGATAGTGCCAGGTTATATAGCATCACATCCCATTGACAGGAGAAGAAAGACAACATCCCATTGTGAGATAATTCCTTCATTTTCAGGAGACATGAAAGAGCAACATGGAGTTGCCACCAAGATGCCACATAAATATGTCAGAAGATCTGACAGGTCCAGTTTAGATTGCAGTTTGTGCAGGATGGTTCTTCAGAAAAGTTACTGGGTTGAGTGGGACCTGTAAACTAAAAGGCATGAATCTTTTATCTGGTCTCAGATCTTTAAATAAAGTGGAATGAACACTGCACTCAAAGCCTTATTATGGGGTCAATTAATTAAGGCCGGGGTCAAACGGGACGATATATCGTACGATCGCAAGAGCGATCGCATGAGCGATCGCACCCGCCCCCGTCGTCTATGCGTCACGGGCAATTCATTGCCCGTGGCGCACAAAGTCGCTTACCCCCGTCACATGTACTTACCTCCCGAACGACCTCGCTGTGGGCGGCGAACATCCTTTTCCTGAAGGGGGAAGGACGTTCGGCGTCACAGCGACGTCACACAGTGGCCGCCCAATAGAAGCGGAGGGGTGGAGATGAGCGGGACGTAACATCCCGCTCACATCCTTCCTTCCGCATTGCCGGCGGGACGCAGGTAAGCTGTGTTCGTCGTAACTGGGGTGTTACACGGAGCAATGTGTGCTGCCACGAGAACGACGAACAACCGGCGCGTAGAAGGAGGAACAACTTTATGAAAATGAACGGCGTGTCAATGAGCAACGATAAGGTGAGTATTTTTGCTCGTTCACAGTCGTTCGTAGCTGTCACACGCTACGATATCTCTAACGATGCCGGATGTGTGTCACGGAATCCGTGACCCCGACAACATATCGCCCGATATATCGTAGCGTGTGACGCCGGCCTAAGACTGGTGTTGTGCATGCCAGCCTTAATAAAGTAACTCACTCTTGTAGGATGCCCTTACTCATTAAGAGACATGTGCCACTTAATGAATTAAGTGTGGCACCCCTGAGGCTTCAGGGTACCTCACCTCCATTAGGGTGTAGTACCTATCCCGGGTCCAAGGAATGTCAGCATCGGTTTCACTAACACATACATACAGTTACAGTGGGTTGTCCTCCCCAATGGGGACCAGGCCAGAGTCAGGTCACAGAACAGAGTCACCCCAGTGGTTGGGTTTACAGGACGCCACCGCACCAGGGGCTCCCCGATCCACTTGAACCGGGACTCACAGTAAGGGAGAAGCAACCACCAGGGGGAGTCAGGAGCACATAGTGGGAAAAGCAGGTGAGAGTAGTGAACCAGCCGATGGCAGCGGCTGGGGGCAACAGCTTTGAACACACAACACAACTACAAAAGTTCAGCTATAGACGCCGAGCAGAGCGGATGTGCGCAGCTCTGTGGGGCAAGGAGTTTCAACATGGTCGAGTGGGGGGGAGGAAGCAGGCGGCTGCTTCCTCGGGACTGGCGCTTTTGGGGTACAGAACCCTAGGCAGGCATACTTCAGGTTGTCTACCAACTCTGAAAGGGTCACGGGAACAGGCTAGAAAAGTCACCGGACCTGTCCCACCATTCCTGGAGCCAATTAGCATATAGGATCCGGGGCTGAGGTCTTCGACCAGCCCCACAGCGGAACCACGCTATCAGCATACAGGACAAGACACTTTACTGACACCGGGATCACCAAATTCTTCATGCCACGGTGATCGGATACTTAACGCATCAAAGGAGGAAGGGCCCATAGGCTGACACACACCGGGCCCGACCTTCCACGGATTTGGGATCAGCTGGAGCCCATCGTGGCGGAGACTGGTACTCTGAGGCAGTGCCTGAACAACCAGTGAGTAAAAGACCTGGAACTGCAGCCCCTGTCTCTGCCTCTCCTCTGCCGGCGTCGGCGCTGAGGCCCCAACGGGGTCTACTACCACCCCTGTCCGTCCCCCATCATCCTCCCCGGGCTGACCCCGCTCCGCCTGTGGGAAGCAACACCATCCCTTTTGCAACCTTCACCATCAGCCCCGGAGAACAGCACCCGCAGCGGCGGCCCATCCCTGGCCGCGGACCACAGGTGGCGTCACGACCTAAAAAGACTTTCCTCACCGTCACTACCACCCCCATCCTCCATCCTTCCTCCCGTGCACTGCCTTCCCTCCCTCCTGTACGCCTCGGGGTCACAAAACCGGGCCAGGTCAGCCCGTGATGACGCAGAGGATCTGTACCCCCGGCCCGGCAACGTGTCAGGTGAAAACCCCTCGACCCCAGGGTGTTACATAAGCGCTTCTCTTAACTGGCATGCACTGCAGCCAGAAATGTACTCCAGTAAGTTGGTGAAATACATTCTTGGATTAAGGTACACCATTAATGTGGCAAAACGTTTCATGAATGTGATGGACAGTTGTAGTCACTCACTGCCACGCATTATCCATCCATACAACACCCACATTGGCATAGCTTGTTGGGACTGGTGTGTAAACGCCATAAGTCATAAAATATTTGAACAATTTCTGATATGTGTGTCGCGGGCGGTCGCTCGAGGCGCTCGGATCCGGGCGGTAGCTCGAGTGGCAGACGGATCCGGGGCACTCGCAGCCGTCCGTCACCCGCGAGTGAAAAGGGGTTATTTACTGGAGATAGAGTCTTTGTCAGTGACGCCACCCATGGGTTGCGGTGAAGGATGGTGACACCGCTGCTGCCTTGTAAGTGGGCGCCCGGGGCTGATGGAGCGGGGCAGCAAGGTGGGATCCCCTCCACGGGTAGGGGAGGTGTAGTCCCGGGGCCCAGGGAACGGTGAGGGATTGCAGGGAGCAGGAAACTCACAGTTCGGTTGTCGTGGTGCTGGATGAGCTGCTGATGATTTGGAGGGTCAGTAAACACACAGAGTCCGTGTTGTTAACCAAGGCCAGATGCCGGGAGCCTCTGGAGGGGTGTGCTGGATCTTCCACACAGATATACAGCCAGGGCCCCTTTTTCCTGCACTTTCTGTCTGTCTCTCTTGCCTGGACTAGTCCACTTGTAACAGCCTCCAGACCGGATCCCCTCTCTCGGCACCGGTGGGCTACAACCCTGCCCCGGTCTACCTCAGGTTCCCCGCGACCGGATCTCCATCGCCTGTGGCCCTCACTGCCACCTAGTCAGCGTAGCTAGTCCAGTTGTCCGGGGCTCCAACCCCAACTACCACTTTCTTCAGGGAGCTACAACTCCCTCCTGTCAGCTCTCCACTCCTCTCTCTTCTTCTCCCTGACACAGACTGCTCTGCTCTGCCCTTCCATTCCACTGTCCTGTCTTGTTCCCTCCCATTGTCATGAGGGGGATTGGTGACTAGGGCCTGATTGGCTGGTGTATACCTGTGTGGGGACTGTGTTGGTGCCAAAGAGGAGAATAGCCTGCATTTTTGTGGATTTGTGCAGGCTCTGTGACAACCTGGTTTTGCCAGGGTGTCACATGTGCAAAAATTTTGAAGTGTTTTATGCTCAAATTCTAAACACACATCTTAATGGATAGAGGCCCATATATTTGTCATTTATAAATATGAAGCAGTGAAGCTCCGACTCATGACAGCTATACTACAATAAACCAAAGAAACTAAATTACCTAAAAAAACATTTTATTCACATATATGCCACAAGCAGACACCCGCACTGGATACATATCGTTACCCAGGATACACTGATTGATCAGAGGTGTTTGTCTCATCAATAACTGGCCTTACGGGATCAGGATTTACCATAGGGGGTATTGTCTCCTGTGGATGGACTTTATTTACATACACATGAATGAGCCTAGACTAGTGGATAAGTCCTCAGACGTGTTGATATATATCCCTAATCACCTGAATGAGATACACATGTGAAAGAGCCTGGACCATTGGATTAGGGGTGCTTCACACACAGCGAGCTCACTGCCGAGATCGCTGCTGAGTCATGCTTTTTGTGACGCAGCAGTGACCTCATTAGCGATCTCGCTGTGTGTGACAATGAGCAGCGATCTGGCCCCTGCTGCGAGATCGCTGCTCGTTACACACAGCCCTGGTTCGTTTTCTTCAAAGGCGCTCTCCAACTGTGACACACAGATCGCTGTGTGTGACAGCGAGAGAGCGACAAATGAAGCGAGCAGGGAGCAGGAGCCGGCGTCTGACAGCTGAGGTAAGCTTGTAACCAAGATAAACATCGGGTAACCAAGGTGGTTACCCGATATTTACCTTAGTTACCAGCCTCTGCAGCTCTCACGCTGCCTGTGCTGCCGGCTCCGGCTCTCTGCACATGTAGCTGCAGTACACATCGGGTTAATTAACCCGATGTGTACAGCAGCTAGGAGAGCAAGGAGCCAGCGCTAAGCAGTGTGCGCGGCTCCCTGCTCTCTGCACATGTAGCTGCATTACACATCAGGTTAATTAACCCGATGTGTACTGTAGCTAGGAGAGCAAGGAGCCAGCGCTCAGTGTGCGCGGCTCCCTGCTCCCTGCACACACAGCTAAGCGGTGTGCGCTGGTAACTAATGTAAACATCGGGTAACCATACCCGATGTTTACCTTAGTTACCAGTCTCCGCAGCTTCCAGACGGCGGCTCCGTGCAAGCGCAGCGTCGCTTGCACGTCGCTGCTGGCTGGGGGCTGTTCACTGGTCGCTGGTGAGATCTGCCTGTTTGACAGCTCACCAGCGACCATGTAGCGATGCAGCAGTGATCCTGACCAGGTCAGATCGCTGGTCGGATCGCTGCTGCATCGCTAAGTGTGAAGGTACCCTAAGTCCTCAGATGTGTTGATTTATACCTATAATCATCTGTATCAGATGCACATGTAAATTAGCTTGGACCTTTGGATAAGTCCTCAGACGTACTGATATATGCCACTGATCATCAGTTGTCAGATACAATTGATGTCCTGGCCCTGATCCCGGAGGAGGAACTTTTCAACAATATAAGTTCCTTGGTATCTTCTTAATATTAATGGTTGTAGCTGTGACATAAATGTCAAGGATCTATGCGGTTATACGCCTGATGAGCCCTATGGATCTGATAAGAGGGCGAAACGCGTAGGGTGCATCCTGGACAAAATGCAGCAATAGTCTTTTATTGTTTTTTTTCTGATTGACAGTCGACTGAGTCAGAACCCGCCCCATAAACACTCTATGACATTTACTGACAGAAATCAAGTGTCTTCATTATTTGGTGTCACACACTATTCCTGTGGGTCTTATCTTGGGTGTTTCACCTTACCCACTTCTATTTAGACACATGGTATATCTTGTAGTGTGAGTGGAGGGTCAGTACAGGACTCAAGTCGACGAGGAACGGGGGCGTCAATAAACTTTAGGACGCCGACCCCTGTATGACAGGAAGGGTGAGGATTAGAAGATATTGATTCCCACCTTTCTTCTCATCACTATTTTTAATGTGTGTACTCTGTTTGTGGCATATATGTGAATAAAATGGTTTTTTAGGTAATTTAGTTTCTTTGGTTTATGAATAATCAATTTACCTTGATATCTAATTCGGTTTATGGTATAGCTAAAAAATATATTTTATTTGTGGTTCCTTGCTGAGGAATGTTACTTGGTTTGCAGCCACAGGTTTGCGTGTGTGACCAGTTAAAAGGAAGCTTTTCAGAGCTGATACATGCTATCCGAGTCATGAACATCATGAATTATAGACTCGTTCTAAACATCTATATTTTACTCTAATGTACTACAAAGTTTCAGAAAATAAACATAGTTGAAAGCTTGGCTGGGGACAAGGTGACTAGTACAAGAGTCGGTCCCCACCCGTTTGGCTAGACTGACAGTTTTCTTCCTACTCCCACACATAGGGAGAGACCTGTCATTCTACGAGCTGAATGGGCAGGGAGAAACTGGTGAGGATCTTCCTCTGTGATAAGTCACCTTGTCCCTGGCCACACGTTATACTATACTGCAGTGTTTCAGAGGTGAGCGCCGATTCCATGCGCTCTGCCTGCAGCTCCTGCCATAGACAGAGCAGGAGCTGCCGGCAAAGCGCAGGAAAGAAGTGACAGTAGCCGAAGCGCTGCGCTCTTAGACGCCACGTGCGCACGGCCCCTGCACAATCTCCATAGACTGTGCAGGGGCCGCAGGACGCATGCAGTTACGCTGCGCTACAAAGCGCAGCGTAACTGCATGTTTTTACGCAACGTGCGCACATAGCCTTAAACCTAAGTGTTTAGAATGCAGGAGCCTGTCTCTGATTCATGCTTCTTTTGATTTGGATAGTAAGACTCAGATGACAGTTCCCTTTGTATGGAATCTGTCACCTGATTTATGGTTTCCATTCTGAGCATAGGGACAAGGCTGTAATCTTGGTAATATTGTTGTTTTATCAGAAAGTGTTTCTGAAATCAGTCTAACTTCTCCCACACCATTTATTGACAGGTTTCTGTCCACACTGTTCATTGACAGAACGCTGTCAATCAATAGGTATGCATTATACCTGGAGGTCTATAGGGCTGCATAATACAAGATGACACCTTATACAACGACTATAGGGGTGCATTATACATGGAGGAGTATGGGGCTGCATAATACAATATGAAGGATACCTTATACATGGACTATAGAGGTGCATTATACATGGAGGAGTATGGGGCTGCATAATACAATATGAAAGACACCTTATACATGGACTATATGGGTGCATTATACATGGATGACTACTGGGCTGCATAATACAATATGAAGGACACCTTATGCATGTGTCGCGGGCGGAGGGGATGCGCTCGCCACGCTCGGGTCCGGGGCTTCTGCTGCTGCTGCTCGGTGGCTAGAGCGGTGGTCCGGGCCCGGGGACTCGAGCAGCGCTCCTCACCCGTGAGTGAAAAGGGGGTTGGTTTGTTTTTGGGATTTAGTCTGTGACGCAACCCAGGGGTCGTGGTGAAGATGGGCACCACCGCTGCTGGTGACGGGGATCCCGGGAGCGATGGTAGGGAGCAGCTGGGATGTTGTTTTCCCCCTCCGTGGGTAGGGGTTGGTGGTCCCGGGACCCGGTGGTGTGACAGGGAGGCAGGGTAGGTGAGGTGCAGGTGTGGCGCCCTGGACAAGCCAGGGGCCACAGAGAACAACACCCACACACCCCACACTCCCGGTCAGGCACACCAAAGTCAGACACAAACCCTTGTTGCCTTCCTCCAGGGGCTGATGTCCACACTAGGGGGTTGGCCAGGCGGTTGGCCCCGCCCACAGAGGAGTTCACAGTCCTGGAGGCGGGAAAAGTAGGGCAGATAGAGTTCAGTGAGGGAAGTGAAAGTGAGAGGAAGGAAAGTGGTAGAGGAGCAGACTGAAGTTGGTCCGGGTGTGTGGCCCGGACGGATCAGCAAGGTTGGCAGACGGTGGTGACCGTCTGCAGGAGTGGCCTATCGGAGTCTACCGTAAGGACCGTGGACAGGCGGTGGCCCGGCGGTACCGGACCGGTACACAAAGAGAAGTCAGCACCATCTGGCAGGGGCTTACGGACCCCGGCAAGGCTAGGAGTCGCCGTGAATTTGCCAAATCCGTCAGCGAAGGGAACCTCCTGGGTTTCCCAGCAGCCAAGTCCCGACAGAAGGCAACAGTCCAACCATGAGAGGGAAACACAGCCACCGCCAAGGATACCGTTCCCAGGGCCAGAGCCTGCGGGCAAAAGGGGCTCCTCCGGCCCACATCCAAGCCGGGGAGCGGGTTACCGGTGGGAACCCATTGGAACCGTTTACAGTACATAGGTGCAGGGAAAGGCAGTCACCATCAACCTGCCAGGAGAAACAACACCGCAGCCGTCTGTGGGACCCGTCCATCCAGCCGTGTGTTTTACCGAGAACTGTGTCCTCATCATTGACTGAGTGAGTACCACCGTACCGTGCAGCACAGCGCTGCCCCCGCAACCCTGCACCTCACCAGGCCCCGAAATCCGCCTGCCATCCATCCCTACCCCATCACCGGGCCCCGGAACAACCAACCCCCTACCCACGGAGGGGAGAACTAACATCAAAGCTGCTCCCTGTCACCGCTCCCGGGATCCCCGTCTAGAGCAGCGGTGATGTCACCAATATCACCACAACCGTGGGTGGCGTCACGGACAATATCCAATCCCCACAACCAAACACCCTTTTCACACACGGGCGAGGAACGCCGCTCGAGTCCCCGGGATCCGGCCCACCGCTCGAGCCACCACCGAGCAGCCGCAGCCGATGCAGCAGCAGTAGCCGTACCCGAGCAGTGGGAGAGCGCAGCGTCCCCTCCTCCGCCCGCGACACAGGGTTGCAGGGACAGCGCGGCGCGGTGCCGGATGGCACGGGTGTACTCACTCAGCAAGAGATGCACAAAGTCCTCGGTAAACCAAACGGCTGGATGGACGGGTCCCGCAGCCGGCTGCAGTGTCTCTCCCCAGACAGGTGATGGCGGCTGTCTTTCCCTGCACCTTTGTGTACTGTCTTGACTACGATGGGTCCCCAACGGTAGTGCGCTCCCCGGTGTATGGATGCCGGAGGAGCCTGTTTGCCCGCAGGCGCTGGCCCTTGGGTCTCTAGTCTTTGGCGGTAGCTGTATACCCTCACGGTGCGGACGGTTGCCTTCTAGCGGGTCTTTGGTTGTTAGGAAACCCCTGGGGTTCCTGTCACACTCGGATTTGACTGTGGACAGCGACTCCAAGCCTAGTCGGGGTCCGATGGCCCTGCCTGTGTGTGCTGGCTTTACTTCGCTCCCCGGTCGGTACCGGCGGGCCACCGCTTGACCCCGGTCCTACGGTTCCGCGTTGCTTCACCACTCCTGCAGACGGCCACCACCGTCTGCCAACCTTGTTGTCAGTGCCTCGGCCACAAACCCAGACACTTTCTACTTTACTCCTCTCACTTCAACCTCCTGAACTTCACTGCTCCTTTTCCCGCCTCCAGGCCTGTGAACTCCTCGGTGGGTGGGGCCAACCACTTGGCGCCGCCCCACCTGGTGTGGACATCAGACCCTGGAGGGAGGCAACAAGGGTTTTGTGTTTGGCTAATGTAACTGTCTAGTGGGGGTGGGGGTGTGTGTGTTACCTGTGACGACCTGGCTAGTCCAGGGCGCCACACATGGACTATAGGGGTGCATTATACATGGAGGGGTATGGGCCTACATAATACAATATGAAGGACACCTTATACATGGACTATAGGGGTGCATTATACATGGAGGACATGCATAATACAATATAGCGCTGCATTATAATACACATAGGACTATGGGGGCTGCATTATAATATATGGAGGACTATGGTGGATACCTTATACATGGACTATGGGGGTGCATTATAAAACATGCAGGACTATGGGGGCTGCATTATAATATATATGGAGGACTATGGGGTGCAGTATAATACATGGAGGACTATGGGAGTTACATTATAATAATTAGAGGGCTATGAGGACTACTTTATACATGGAAGACTAATGGAAATGCATTATAATACATGGAGGACTATGGGAGTGCAGTCTAATATATGAAGGGTTATGTGGGACACTTTACACTATATGGAAGGCTATGTGAGTGACATTATAGTATTTGGAGAACTATATACGAAGGGGGACAAAGATACAAGCATGGGATGGATATGTTTTGTGCTGAGGGAAAGAGGCTCTTTCCCTCAGCACCCAGCTTTCCCATGCTCTGCTATACATCTTCTCTCAGCACCCAGCTTTCCCATGCTCTGATATGGGAAAGCTGGGTGCTGAGGGAAAGATGTATAGCAGAGCATGGGGAAGCTGGGTGCTGAGGACAAGATGGATATCAGAACATAGAAAAGCTGGGTGCTGATAGAAAGAGGGATTTCAGATCATGGGAAACTTGGGCACTGAGGAAAAGAGCCAAGTGTCAGCATCATTATCCCGTACCCCTAGTGTTGGCATCATTATCGCGTACCTCATGTGTCGGTGGGGAGGGGGGGGGGCGGCGCTCAGGTCCAAACTTTGCACTGGTGCCCATGAAACTCTAGTTACGCCACTGGGTGCAGCTTATGCATCCGCACAGGGGCCCATAAGATAAATGGCCACCCCCACCCCAAAGCAGCAAGCAGCTTCTGTCAAACGCAGAACTATTGGACTATAAATGGCCCATAAAATGTGATGTGCTTGCACAGGGGTCCATTCCTGTTTTTGGCCGTCTCTGCAGTAAATAAAGGTATTTAACCAAACTATAGCCAGAAGCCCAGTAAATTAGGCTGGTTTCACACTACGTCTTTTTAACATCCGTTGAAAACGTTATTTTAGCGGAAGTACGGATCCAGTGCAAATGCGTTTTCATTTCAATGCATTTGCAATGGACTCGCGTTAACATCCGTTCACCTGCGTTTGCCTGCGTTATAGTGCGGATCCGGTGACTTGCAGTTTTTTAACATGTTTCAAAAACGCTACTTGTAGCGTTTTTGAGCTGCGTCAAAATACTGCAAGTCACCGGATCCTGACTAAACAGCATGCAAACGCAGGTGAACGCTGGCGTGCTGATAGACAGGATCCTGCTTTTGTACTGAGCATGCCCAGAAAGTACTGAGCATGCCCAGAACCAGTCTCGCGTGATCTGTCTATCTCTCTACTCCCTCCCTCACCCTCTCTCTATCTATGTCTTTCCCCCTTCCTCCCCTTCCTCTCTCTCCCACCTGAGAGCTGCGGACACTCGTAACCAAGGTAAATATCGGGTAACCACTTCTCTTAGTTACCCGATGTTTACGTTGGTTACGCGTGCAGGCAGCCCTGCTCCTAGCAGCTGCAGACACTCGTAACCAAGATAAATATCGGGTATCCAAGGCCGATGTTTACCTTGGTTACCAGCGTCTGCAGCTGTCAGAAGCCTCCTCCCAGTCTAGTTCCCCTCACTCCCGATCACATGACTCCAATGCCCGCCCCTAAACATCCAGTGCAGGATCCTGCAAAATAACAGATGCGTTTGCATACGTTATTTGCTGTAAAAGCAGGATCCGTACTTCCGCTAAAATAACGTTTTCAACGGATGTTAAAAAGACGTAGTGTGAAACTAGCCTTACACTCAACTGCAGTCACGGTTGCTGCCCTTACTTTAGTCTGCTCTCAGATGGGGCAACCAAAACCTGCTGACAGATTCTCTTTATCACTTTATCATAGTAGGAAATGTAACCTTTTAAAAAATTCTAAGCAATTCAGTCACAACACATTGTAAAAGTGCAATAATATAATGGGTAGAGCCATGCAGATAATGTTTGGAAGAGGTAAACAGTGGAGTGAAATGAATCGTGTAATAAGTATCTCAGGACATGTTGTGGCTGAGTAATTGCTTGTGAATTTATGATGAGATGTGAGGTATTAGCAGAAAGACAGAATTAGATTTGTCAGAGTCTTCCCTAATGCTTCTCCATTAGAGGGTATTGGCTAATCTGTGGATAGGGGAAAAAGAAGGGAATATCAGAAAATTTCCCTGGGAAGTTAAGGAACCATATTGAGTAAACTTTATGTTAAGACTGGAGATCCAAATAGGGAAAATCCACAGGTTTCTATCAATCTAGAGGTATTCTATAGAATATAATAGCTTAATGTAGACCTGGGCAAAATGCAACATAATGCACATCCTGTCCGGCCTATGGACCGAGACAGCCAGAAACTTGGAAACAACCAGGGTCGGACTGGGGTGTCTGGGGCCCACACTACAACTATATGCAAAAACCTGTTGTTATAGTGGAGCTTCAACAGTAAAAGGTGGCTCCGGCACATTTGCTGGACGCACAGCATAACTGTGGTGTAATTACAGTAGTTTGCATTAAATACTTTCTTTAATGAAAACAAGTTATCACCGATCCACAGGATCCATATGATGGGTGATAACTCATCAATTGATGGATTCTGACAGTTAGAAACTGCACCGATCAGAAGAAGAAAAAACTTTTATCCATGACAGAGCCCTTTTATCCTCATTTTAAAATGCAGCGGCAAGTCGGATGTCTGATCGCAGCTCCATTCATCCTCTTGTGGCTGCCGGGAAAAGCCAAATGCAGCCCTCACAGCCACTTAGGAATGAATGGATCAGTGGTCAAGTTGAACATGTCGTACCATTCTAATGGGGAGAAACATTCACCATGCTGCCAATTGGTGTGGCTACCAGCAGACACCATCAATCATTAAGTTATCACTTATCCTGTAATGATGTCATTACTTGTTTTCACTGGAGAACCCCTGTAAATTTTCTATTCTGTGTAGCAGGATGTCAAAGGACAGGGAAAGGTAAACTTTCAAGTATATAATCTGTAATGGAAATAAAGAATATTCTCCTCATTAATATCAGAGAGATCAAATTACTGACATACACAACTCAATCCACTGTATCAAGACCAATAAAAACACATACAAGGGAGAAATATCAACAGTGTGATGGTAACACAGATTAAAGGCTGCTTTACACCTTACGATATCACATACGATATCGTATGCGATCGTACCCGCCCCCATTGTATGTGCGGCACGTTCAATTTGTTGACAAACGATTATTTCCCGTCACACGTATTTACCCTTCCATACAACCTTGATGTGGGCGACGAACATCCACTTCCTGGAGTGGGAGGGACGTTCGGCGTCACAGCGACGTCACGCGGCAGCCGGCCAATAGAAGTGGAGGGGCGGAGATGAGCGGGACATAAACATCCCGCCCACCTCCTTCCTTCCGCATTGCCGGTGGGAGCCGCGGGACGCAGGTAAGATCTGTTCATCGTTCCTGGGGTGTCACACACTGCGATGTGTGGTACCTCGGGAACATTGAACAATCTGACGTGCAATTTTAAGGAAATGAACGACGTGTATGCAATGAACCGTTTTACGTTCAATCGCAATCGCACGTAGCTGTCACACGCTACAACAACACTAACAATGCCGGATGTGCGTCACTTACGACGTGACCCCGCCGACACATTGTTAGATTTGTTGTAGCGTGTAAAGCCTGCTTAAGACAAAAACAAAAGGGGAAAACAAAAAAATCCAAGAAAAATCCACAATCCCAAATGATAAAAAATTAGAAAAATTTACTTCACATTTTAAAATTCCATGGTTAGGACTCCATTAAAAGGGAAACAGATGACGCGTTTCGGATCCAACAGATACGTACCGTCTCACTAAACGACGTACCAGCGATTCCGACCATGATATAACTTGGTCAAGATCGCTGGTGCGTCGATGCATGGTCGCTGGTGAGCTGTCAATCAGGAAGATCTCACCAGCAACCAGTGACCAGCCCCCAGCCACCAGCAACGCGTGGAAGCGATGCTGCGCTTGGTAACTAAGGTAAATATCGGGTAACTAAGCAAAATGCTTTGCTTGGTTACCCGATATTTAACTTGGTTACCAGCGCACACCGCTTAGCGCTGGCTTCCTGCACTCGTAGCCAGAGTACACATCGGGTTAATAAGCAAACCGCTTTGCTTATCTACCCGATCTGTACTCTGGCTACGTGTGCAGGGAGCCGGCACTGGCAGCCTGAGAGCGGCGTACGCTTGTAACCAAGGTAAATATCGGATAACCAAGCTAAGCACTTCTCTTAGTTACCCGATGTTTACCATCGTTACCAGTGTCCGCAGCTTCCAGACGCCGGCTCCCTGCACATTCAGATCGTTGCTCTCTCGCTGTCAAACACAGCGATGTGTGCTTCACAGCGGGAGAGCAACGTCCAAAAAATTAACCAGCACTGTGTGTAACGAGCAGCGATTTCACAGCAGGGGCCAGATCGCTACTCAGTGTCACACACAGTGAGATCGCTAATGAGGTTACTGGTGCATCACAAAAACCGTGACTCAGCAGCGATCTTGCTATGTGAGAAGTATCCCTTACTCATATCTGAAGTATTGTAATCACACACGTATCTTAGGCCTCTTTCACATGTCAGTGATTCTGGTACGCATAAGGCCCGTTTCACACGTCAGTGAAAAACAGTGACGTTTTTCACTGGCGTGTAAAACACACACATGTCCCTGCGTGTGCTGTGAATCACGGCACACGTGGGTTGTCTAAGTGCAATCCGGGCTCCGTTTTCCGTGGCCCGTGATTGCACTTAGAAATCAACTCACCTGCGCCTGCTCCCGCTCTCCGTGGTGCTGAATCCTCCTGCGGTGCAGCATCCGGCCAGCGGTGACCCCCGCAGCAGCTGCTTCCGGGTCGGCTGTGTCGTGCATCATTAAGATGCGCGACAGTAATCAGCCGGCTTAGAAGCAGCAGGGAGGACGGGCTGCAGAGGACATCGCTGGACGCCGGGTGAGTTAAAATGTTTATTATTTTAAATGCACGTTTTTTTCTGGCACGTGTTTCACGGACCACACCACTGCGTGGTCCGTGGAACATCAGTGATGCCGTGCAGCAATCACGCACACGCGGGTACGCTGCACGGAGACACGTGCAGTGAAAAATCACTGACGTGTGAGCAGACCCATTCATTATAATGGGTCTGCGTATGTCAGTGATTCTGGTACGTTTAAAAAAAAGCACAAACGTACCAGAATCACTGACGTGTGAAAGGGGCCTGAGACAGTTTTTATACGTACCAGAATAATGGACATACACAGACCCATTGAAACAAATGGGTCTGCGCACACATCAGTGATTTTTGACTGACCGTGTCTCCGTGCGGTGTACACGCGTGTCCGTTTGCTCCGCACAAAGACATGTCCATCTTTTTCTGACATCACTGATGTCCCACTGACCACACTATGATGTGATCCATGAAACACGTACCAGAAAAACACGTACATTGAAAATAAAATGATTTTTATTCTCACATTCTCCAGCGACGCTCTCTCCAGCCTCTGCTGGCTGCTGCTTCCTGCCTGGCTAATTACTGTCATGCATATTCATTTATGCATGGCACAGCAGACCCGGAAGTAGCTGTAGAGGTCACACCGTGGCAGCTGGATGCTGCAGTCGGAGATTCAGCACCACGGACAGCAGGAATAGGACAGGTGAGTCTGTTTTTTACTAACATGTGAAACAGGCCTTGTATACACCTCCACACAAACTTGCTTCCCCAAAATCTAGTGTGATCAATTACACTAATTGCAGATGAAACAGAAAGGTTAAACCACAAGACTGGTTGTATAGAAAAGGAGAGAAAAAAATATATATTATCTTACCATATGTGCAAATTAGATCACATATTCATACAGACCTTTATTAATAGCCACGTATACACACCGAACAGGTAAGACGTTCCTTATTTGTACATAAGAAATTCTGTATTTGTACTGGTATATTGCCGCAAGTTTGTACACTGCTCAATTTATCAACTTGTATCAAGGAGCTTGTATATTCCCCTAGTAATAGTATATGGTTTACCAGCGGCTTTGTCTCTGTAGCTATGTGCTCAGGATCCACTTAGTTTTAGGGTATGCTTACACGAGCATGAAATACGGATGAGTGCAATGCGAGAAAATCTTGCATTGCACTCGGACCAATGTTAGTCAATGAGGGAGAGCAGTTGGTCAGCTTTTCTCTCATCCAGACTCTGGATGAGAGAAAAGTCGCAACATGCTGCGATTTTCTGCTAGAGTCGTATCACTCGCACCCATTCAAGTGAATGGGTGCGAGAGAAACATCGGACTACACTCAGATGTTATCCCAGTGCAGTGCAATATACGCACAGGCTGTTAATGGAGAAGATGGCGGGATTATCCCCTCCCTCTCCTCCTCAGCACCCGCCCTCAGCTTCACAGCTGTGCCCCATCGCAAGTTCGGGTCACAGTCGCATGACACTCGGCTCACGCTCACAGCAGAGCCTGAGACGGGGGTCATTAGCATATCGCATTAGATGCGCTCGCATCGGATGCCATACGCTAATGTGACTCCAGCTTTAGGGTGTAACCCTCCTATGGAGGATATGGCTTGTCCACACTAGAACATAACAGTATGTGGCAAAACTTCATATGGATGGTGCACTTGCTCCTGGCCTTTCAGTCAGGTTAGGAGGATATATACCGGCTTATTGTTTGGGCTGTATATTCTTTGGGATGTGTTTCTTTCGTAAATATGAGTTTATGTACATAAACTATTATATTTCTACCAGATTCCCGAAGATAAATATGAAATTTTCTGGCAATACTAAACATCTGATAATAAGCCTCCACACAATAGGCTGTTCTGTATACTGGGGTCATATTCTCCACCCAGAGCTGTGCTGATGCCCCTTTTCATGTTCTATGTGTGTACATTATATATATATATATATATATATATATAAAACTAAGGAGATTTTTTTTTTTTGTTCTGTGGCATTGTATGTCTTACCTGTTTGGTGTGTATATGTGGCTATTACTAAAGGTCTGTATGCTATGTGATCTAATATGCACATATGATGAGATAATATATAGATTATTTTTTTTAATTGATCACACCAGAGTATGGGGAAGGAAGTTTATGTTGGAGGTGTACATAGGATATGTGTGTGATTACAATGCTTCATATATAAGTGTGACGCCCCTGGACTATCAGGTCGTCACAGGGTATTGCACAATCTGCTCTCCCGTGCAATATCCACCTCCTTCTTGGTTATGGGTCCCCAACTACATGGTGTTGCCTACATCAGCTAATCAAAATCCTAGGTACACAGAAGGGAGTGGAGTTTGGAAGTGAACGAGAGAGGAGGTCAGGAGGCGGGCTCCTAGGAAGCTGTCTAGGTGGCAGACGGTGGTCTGGGCCTAGAGGAGCTGGACCCCCGGTCGTAGGGGATCGTGGCAAGGGGCACGGAACTGTCAAGGAGGACAGCCGGCAGCCTTGCACCATCACTGGGCTGGGACCAGGGCACAACAGGGTACGTGGACCCTAGGTCAGGGAGTAGCTTCAGGCACCCTGACAATTTACCCGACGAGAATGGAGCCTTCAAGATCTCTCCACCCGCTCCAAAATCGGGGTACTAGCGCAACGAGGGGGATAGGACTTTCCACTAAAAACGGTCCAGAAAATCCCAAGCGTGAACCCTGAGAGCAAGCTCCCTCACTTAGCCATAGTGGGGAGCGGGACCCGGCAAGTTCCATACTACCGGGACCAACAGAGAATTAAACTTAGTGCCAGGAGGCAGGTCACGGATCATCAGGCAGCACCATTGGGGACGGGACCCGAACTAGCTCCCCTCAGCGGCAGTGGTATCCAGAACTTTGGTTTATTCAGTTGTCGGAGTCAGCTTAATGGACTGAGTGAGTACGCAAGTGACCCCTTCGCACCCAACGGCACTCCCCCCTCACCATCACAAAGTCCCCGGGGTATTCCCCCCTACCTGTGGAGGGTCACAACACCTGGCTGCCCCGTTCCATCATCCCCGGGTACTCCCAACTGCAGCGGTGGTACTCCTAATTACCACATACCACAGGTGGCGTCACGAACTTTACAATCCCCTGTAAATACCCCCTTCATTTGAGTGGCCGCACGACCCCCAGGTCCGGAGACCCCTCCAGCCACCGCGGATACGAATCCGAGCAGCTTGGCTGCTGGCACGGGGGCGGCACATAAGTAAGGATCTATTGGATCCAAAAATGTCATCTGTTTTCCTTTTAATGGAGTCCTAACCATGGAATTTTAAAATGTGAAATTAAGTTTTGGAATTTTTTATTGTTTGGGATTGCTGGATTTTTCTTGGATTTTTTTGAATTGCTTCTTCTGGTGACCAGCTGGATTCTGATCCGTGCATCCCTTTCTCTATACCAGGAATTGCAGATGGTGGTGGAGTGGCTGATAAGTATTTTTTGTTTTTATGTCATAGACAGGGGAAAACCAAAATTTAAACACACTGCAAACTCACAGGAACAAACAGTAATAGACTAAGGAAAAAAGCAAGAGCTGGGAAGAAGCAACAAAAAGACAACTAGGGTTAACACCATAACCACTCACCGCAATAATGCATCAGTAAAGGCCCTGTCACACACAGAGATAAATCTGCGGCAGATCTGTGGTTGCAGTGAAATTGTGGACAATCAGTGCCAGGTTTGTGGCTGTGTACAAATGGAACAATATGTCCATGATTTCACTGCAACCACAGATCTGCCAAAGATTTATCTCTGTGTGTGACGGGGCCTTAAGTCTGTATCACAACACTTCACCAGACCAGTATAGCAACTAAATCTGGCCTTAAAGAAATAGTCCAGCCAGCATATATAGGAGGGGAATGAACGAGATTGGCACCCCACAGCAGTGATCAAAGAGACTAAAGCGGGGTTTACAAGCAACAATATCGCTAACGAGATGTCGTTGGGGTCACGGAATTCGTGACTCACATCCGGCCTCGTTAGCGACGTCGTTGCGTGTGACACCGCAGGAACGACCGGTAACAATCAAAAATACTCACCATATCGTTGATCGTTGTCCAGTCGTTCCTATCCCGATTATCGTTGCTGTTGCAGGTACAATGTTGTTTGTCGTTCCTGCGGCAGCACACATCGGTATGTGTGACACTGCAGGAACGAGGAACAACATCGTACCTACGCAATGAGGAAGGAAGGAGGTGGGCGGGATGTTCGTCCCGCTCATCTCCGCCCCTCCGCTTCTATTGGGCGGACTCTTAGTGACGCTGCTGTGACGCCGCACAAACCGCCCCCTTAGAAAGGAGGCGGTTTGCCGGCCACAGCGACGTCGCTAGGCAGGAAAGTATAGTGTGACGGGTGTTAGCGATGTTGTGCGCCACGGGCAGCGATTTGCCCGTGACTCACAACCGACGGGAGCGGGTACGCTCGCTAACGATATCACTTGCGATATCGCTGCGTGTAAATCCCGCTTAACAAGCAGCCTAGCAGAGATCAACTCTTGCTAACCTGCCTAAGCCTGTGAGTCGATGCCATGTCTCCCTGTGCTGATCACAAACCTCAGAAAAGTTAGCAGGCAGAGTACCAGAATCTGTAGTTTCCACAAATCCTGATGCTGCCACCTCAGTATCCACTTCATCCTAGGACCTAGGACCTAGAACATCCAAAACCTACTCATGGCCTCCTGATGAACCTGAAGCACAGGAGAAATGTGTTGAGGCCGTCCTTTCTGAGCAAATGCATCAATAAGGAAGGTTTTGGGGATTTTTTTCCCCTTTTTTTCCACTGGTTTGAACTGTGATTGTATTGCTCATCCTTTGGAAGTTCCATTTAATTCTTTGGCTGGGCACTGTGGTACGCACCAGTTAATCCTAGCCAATTTTTTATGAACTTTTGCTTTTTTGTGATTCCACAGTATTTTTCTATTTGCAGTGACTACACTCATTGTGGTGTTTGCTTTGGCTATTTTGTTTTTTTAACCCCTCACAATCAAATCTTCATTTTGTGTATAACGTTTGGAATGGGCAGGTTCTAGTTTAGGGACTCCTTAGGGAATCCCAGGGAGAGTCATCGGTGAACGGGGGTGCCACTTACGCATTTTAGGGTGCCGACCTCCACAGCAAGGTAGGGCCATCCCTTAAGGATATTCATAGGGCCCTGTAGTATTTGTATATTGTATACGTTTACTCTCAATCCCTTATATTGACTAGTTTCCTGTCTGTTACCTTTTTAATGGAGTTTTTCATTGATATCTTCACTTATTGTGTTTTTATGTTCAATCTTTTTTATTAAGTATTTTTCATAATTACAATAAACATCATGAGCATATATTGAAAACATTTACAAATTTCCAACACAAAAATGTACTGAACTGTTTAGTTATGTCCTTATGTGTCCTAAGACACAACTCCCTCTGTCCATTCCAAACAGTGCCCCCGTATCCCCATGACCTTCTGTAGCTGAGTTCATGCAATACAAGGAATGTAGCCACAAACGACTACATTTGGACTTCCTGGGTCACTAGGACAGTATATCTTAAGAAATATTATATTGTTCGTCACTTCCAGAGAGATTAAAGACTCCAACAAGATTATGGATATGAATGAGTAAAGAGCATTATAAAAGATACATATAAGAGAAAAGAGAAAGCAGGGAGGGGGCGAAGAGGGGGCGGGAGGGGGGGAGGGGAAGGGAAAGAGGTCACCTGGGGGACCCGTGACCAAGGGTCAAGCCGAAGCCCCTGTTCCTCCTTCCATATCTCTCCGCGCAAGCAGGTGTCCCTGTCCACCCATTTCAGGTTTCTCAAAAAAGCTTATGGAAATCCGTGGAGTCATGGAAACTCATCCACTCACTCCAGGTTGTATAAAACTTAGCTCCATATCCAGAGAGGTCAGCCGACATTTCCTCCATTCTGTAGATATCGGTCATTTCCGAATACCATTCTGTGATTGGAGGAATTGTGGTCGTTTTCCAATGTCTTGGAATTACCGAGTGGGCGGCTGTTATGCAGAATCTCAGGATGTCTTTCTTGTGGTAAGAGATTGACTGTGGCAAAATGGAAAGTAGGGCAATTTTAGGAGAACTCACCACCTGTCTCCCAGTTATGAGTCGGTAGTTGTCAAATACCTTAGTCCAAAAGGGTTTTATCAGCTGGCACTCCCACCAGATATGAATCATGGTGCCCTTCTCCTTGTTACACCTCCAACACACTTGGGAGACCTGTGGGAAGATCGCGTGAAGCTTTGACGGATATTGATACCATCGTGTTAATATTTTATAATTTTTCTCCTGGGCAGAGCATGCAATTGACATCTTGTGGCTGAATAAGAAACTTTTCGCCCACTCCTCCTGTGAGATGGTCTCCCCCAGATCCCGTTCCCAAGCCAGCTGGTAGTTTGTCTTATCAGCTCCCCCATGTCCGATGAGGACCTTATATATGAGGGAGATTGCATGATCCGGGGAGTCCCCCCTTTTGAACAGTTCCTCCAGTGGAGTAAGAGTTCTGCGGATCAGGCCCTCTGCCTCCCGTGCAGCGAGAAACGACCGCAGCTGTACGTATTCAAACCACTGCACTCCTCTCCCCATGGGCCGCAATCTGATATCCTGAAAGTCAGGCAGCTTACCATCCACGAGAATGTCTCCAACGCGGGTGTCCTCCACTGCCCTCCATCCGAGAAAAGCGCTCTTCCGATAACCAGGACAGAAAGAAGGGCAAGAAAAGAGAGGAGACAGGGGGCCTAGAGTGTTTGATGGAGCAAATTTGCCTGATACTGTGTGCCAAACTTTGAGGGTGTCCCTTGTGTATTTCGGTGCCGAACCCATCATGGAATTGTCTGGTAGTGGTATCCAGGGGAGATGGCCCAGAGGGACTGGAATATCTGTCTGTTCTATCTGTACCCATTGTTTATGTTTGTTTTGGAAAGTCCAATCCAGCACACGGACCAGAGCTGAGGCCTGGAAGTATGTTTTAAAGTCAGGGAGTCCAGCTCCCCCCTTTTCCTTTAGGCGAGTCAAGGAGCGCAACCCAATCCGAGGCCTCCTCCCCCCCCACACAAAGCGCACCAAAGCTGAACGTAGGCTCTGAAAAAACCCACTTGGGGGTATTATAGGGACAGTTTGGTAAATGTATAAAAAACGGGGTAAAATGTCCATCTTAATCACGTTCATCCTACCAAACCACGATAGTCTCAATCCATTGTAGGATGTTAGATTTTTAATTGTTCGGTTTAGCAGGGTTAGGTAATTAAGCGTGTATAATTTAGATAAATCTGCCGGAATGTACACCCCCAAATACTTCACTGCCTCAGGTTTCCACTTGAACGGGAAATTGGAGGCGATCCGACTAACCTCCGATTGGGGTAACGAGATATTCAAGGCCTCCGATTTAGAAAAATTGACCCTAAAATTACTTAAGTGGCCAAATCGTTCAAGTTCCTTCATCAATGATGGTAGGGAGGTGTGGGGTTGACTGACATATAATAATAAATCGTCTGCGTACAATGCCGCTTTATGATGGACTGAACCACATCTAATCCCCTGGATATCCTCATTTTTCCTAATGGCATTCGCCAAATGTTCCATAACAATTACATATAACAGAGGGGACAAAGGGCACCCCTGTCTGGTCCCGTTCTGTATGGCAAAAGAGGAGGACAACATACCATTGATCCGGACCCGGGCAGTCGGACCAGAGTATAGCGCAAAGATTTTTTGTAGGAACTTGGGACCCAATCCCAGTTGATCTAGGGCTGCTCTCATGAATCCCCAGTGGACCCGGTCAAAGGCCTTTTCTGCATCGATGGACAATAAGCCCATGGGGATTGATTCAAGCTTGGCCTTCGCTACCAGAAGTCCAGTCTTGATGGTATTATCCCTGGCTTCACGGCCTTTGACAAAGCCCACCTGGTCTGTATGTATACTCGGGGGCAGCAAGGGCGCCAATCTGTCCGCCAGTATCTTAGAGAAAAGTTTAATGTCAATGTTCAACAAAGATATGGGTCGATAATTTGCAGCATGTGCTAGGTCCTTCCCGGGCTTGGGGATTACACTAATGTGTGCCTCTAGGGACTGAGGAACGAATCCAACCTCTCCATCCAAGGAGTTAAACGTTCTGGCCATAATTGGGGCCAACTGTGCTCCGAACAGTTTATAAAAAGCCGGGGTGAATCCATCCGGTCCCGGGCATTTACCAGAGGGAGTGTGTCGAATAGCGGCACCTATCTCTATTTCTGAAATGTCCTCCTCCAAAGCCCCAGAAAGCAAGACATCCAGAGGGGGGAGGGCAGTATCTCCTACATATTTTCTTATTTTTTCCCCTAATTCCGTTGGGGCGAGGTCCGCGAACTGACCCTTAATGTTATATAACTTGTCATAGTATGATTTGAAGACTTCAAGGATCTCCCCTGGATCGTGTGTGTTCCCATCTCTCTGTGTCTTGATAAATGGGATGTATGAAATGGCAGCCCTGGGATGTAGCATGCGTGCCAGAGGACGTCCGCATTTATCTGCCGCCTCATAAAAGAATCGCTTCATACGTTCTTTCTGATACAAATACCTCCGGTCCAGAAGGTCCTTAAGCGCAGCTCGCTTTTGAATAAGGTCAGCCATATCCGTTGGGGCGAGCGTCTGCTTATGCCGAAGCTCCAATCGGTGAATCTGCTGCAATAAACCGTTCACCTCCTCTGTCCTTTCTTTTTTAAGTCTGGAGCCGTGCTTAATCAGCACTCCCCTCAGGACGCATTTCAATGTTTCCCACTGGACCGGAGGTGATGTTGGATCTCCTTTATGTACCTGGACGAAGGACTCTATTGTGTCCTGCAACTCTTTCTGGCATATGCTATCTTTGAGAAGATTGCTATTTAGCCTCCATGTCCATGGGCGCTGAGTGACAGGGGGGATCTGTAGGGACAAGTAAATTGGGGCATGGTCTGACCAGAATATATCTCCAATTTTAGCTATCGGTTGCCAAGAAAGGGCTCGCTGTCCCACCAAAAAGAAGTCAATTCTAGAGTATGTATTATGTGGGGGGGAGAAGAAAGTATAGTCCTTACCCTGTGGATTCAGAATGCGCCAAATGTCTATCAGCTGGAGGGCATGGAGGTCCCGCCTCAAAGAACCCATCTCGCGACGCCGACCTGGGCCTCGTCCAGAGGAGGAGTCTACTGCTGGATTTAGGGTAAAATTAAAGTCCCCGCCGATAAGCAGCGTCCCCTCTGCGAAGTCCGCCAGTGTCTTCAGGAGAGATCTGCACATAGAGACCTGGTTATTGTTTGGAAGATACCAATTAGCAATGCTAAACACCATATTGAATACCCTCAATTTGAGGAACACGTATCTACCTTGGCTATCTATGCATGTATCAATGATCGTATGCGCAAGCTGTTTATGTATTGCTATAGAGACTCCCTTAGACTTAGCCTCCGGGTTAGTGCTGTGGTACCATACGGGGTAGAATCTATCTTTAAATGCTGGTATATTGCCGGTTTTGAAATGCGTCTCCTGCAACAGGAGAATTTGTGTCCTCTGTTTGTGCATGGAGTAAAGGACCTGCGAGCGCTTCTGTGGGATATTGAATCCCCTTACATTGAGTGAACATAATCTAAGGGCCTCCATCTCCCCGTCTATAGGTCCCCCAAGGAACAGGAAATTATTATTGTCAGAAAGGGGCGAGGAAGAGGGGGGGTGGTAAGGGGGGGGGGGGGGAGGTGATGTGCAGAAGGGAAGAGAGGAGAAGAGGTAGTACAACTACTAAGGAGAGTTAGCGATAGGACTAGTTATAGATGGGAGCAAGGAAGAGAGGAAAGAAGGAGAAAGAGAAGAGGAAGAAAAAAAGAATGTAAAAGAGGAAATAAGAAGAAAAGGGAAGAAAAAGACTAAGAAAAAGAAGATAGGCCCTCAACAATAGTATTAGGCCGTGGTCTTGGGGTCAGTATAACCTACACCTGCCCGCAGCGTGTAGAACCCCGGTGGGGAGTAGTCTTTCAAAAGAGGCCCGTCTCCCCCGAACAGGCCCCAGACCCCTTAAACTGAAGTATTTTAAACTAGAACAATATTTGAGGACGACACACCTTCACCCCACTTATCATTGAACTTCAAATAACTGTTAGTAATTAACTAGTAAGACATCAAAAATATTTAGCTATTATTACGTTCCTGAGACTGATGGCTCAGGTCAGAACTTAGCCGAAATAAATTCTGAATCAACTCTAAACCGGCCTGCAAGATCTGGATTCAACAACATGTCCAAGACTGGAAAGGGTGGGATGATCTCACTCCCCCTCACAGTCAGCTGGTGTCATTTCCACCCCTTTCTTTCGCTGTGAGCCCAGATTTTTCCTACGAGTAATTTCTCGTCGCGGTAGAGGGTTGGTGGTTGACTCTCCAGGGAGGCTGTGCACTCGTGGCCACTCCTTGTCTGAGATATGAACGACCGGTAATCCGAGGGCTGCACAAAAGGATGGAATGTCCATTAGAGAATGGAGCACATGAGAACCTCCAGCATGTCGAACCTGTAGTTTAAAGGGGAAACCCCAAGAATACAGAATATTTCTCTGTCGTAGAACGTCCAATAGAGGTCTCAGGGCCCTGCGCTTCTGTAGAGTGTGCCTAGACAAATCCGGGAGTAATTGGATCGGTGTATTCTTAAACAAGACAGAGTCCCTTTGCCTAGCTTTGGCCAGGATTTCTTCTTTTTTTTTATACTTATGGACTCTACATATTACATCCCGAGGATTAGCATTGTCCAATGGTCTGGGGCCCAGAGATCTATGTGCTCTGTCCAATTCCAGGTGGGAATCCCTTGGTAGGTCCAAAATGGAGTTGAACAGACGTCCTAATGATGCATCCAAGTCCTGGGGGGCTACGGACTCGGGGATACCCCGTATCCTGATGTTATTACGTCTGCCCCTGTTCTCTAAATCGTCTAACAGGTTCGTCAAGTTCTCTATTTGGATAGCTTGTGCCGCAAGAGTCTGTGCCTGTTGGGAAAGCTGTGCAGACATAGAGGCTGAGCACGTCTCGGAAGCTGTCATGCGTACGTTTAACTGCTGCATTTCTCCTCTCATGGACTTAGACTCTGCTTTGTATGAAGCCTCCATTCTGCTGATGTAATCCTCCATTTCTTCTCTAGTTGGGATAGCTCGGATACGGGCCTTAAGATCATCCCAGACACATATCTCTGATCCCCTCTCTCCAATGTCTCCATCTTCCGGACTGTGTGGAGGAGACCTGAGGGCAGCTGGTATCCGTCCTCTTTCAGGGGATGATGAGGTTTCACTTATATAGGAGTCCCCCACCGTGTCTAGGGCGTTTACCGGAGGTCCCCTTTCCATCCGTTTAGGCCGGGCACTACAGGGAGCAGGGATTAGAGGGGCCTCTAATGTACTGTGTACAGCAGTAACAAGTGGCTCATCACCAAGGCTCCTGAGCCTTAACTGCTCTGTACTGAGCGATGCCTCCCTGTATTCCTCTAGTGTTTCCCGCTCATAGGGTACCCCATGGGGGATGTCATTATAGTCCTGCTGCTGATTCCCCCTGTTAGTCTGTTGGGCTGGCTGCATCATTATCAGGGGCTTCCCCAGAGCCTTACCCCCATCCTGGCCTTCGGCGTCCCGCTCTGTACGCTGCTCTGTTTTCTCCCGGTCCCTCGGGCGGTGGGTCTCCGGCGCTGCAGCTGCCGCCATTATGTGAGTGGAGGGGATTCCCCTGTGCTGCGCCTCCTCGCCGCGTTCGGGCCCATTACCGCCGCTGCTCTGCTTTCCAACCACCGCCGCTGTCGAAAGGGCCCTGGGCAGCTGAGGCTGTGTGATAATGCCGCCCTCCTCCATGCTGCCGGGCGGCGCGGATGTCTCCCGGAGTGCTGCGGCCGCCATTTTAGGTGAGGAAGACACTCGGCCTGGTCCGGTGGAGCTCCTTAAATATCTTGTTATGCGCGCAGGAGCCGGTATCCGATGTTCTATTTTGGGCCTGCCGCTATTGCTGCTTCTCTTAGCCGGCATTGGCTGAGGTAGAGCCGGGTATGTGTCTCCTAAACGGGGTCCAGGGCCTGTCCGAGCACGAGAGCAAGGGAAGTCAGCGTCCTCACTCCTCCATTGCCAGGCCACGCCCCCCACTTATTGTGTTTTTAAAGCATATTTAATAAATTTGTAAGTTTTAGGAATTTTTTTTCTGTTAACCAAGTTTTTGGATTCCTCCCATATTGTTAAAGGAGTTGTCCGACATAAACTCAAAAATGTTTGGTAAGCTAATCTGTGCTGTATTGTCATATAAAACACCCCTACATTGTTATTTTTTGTTTTCTAACTTTTGTTCCTCTTGAATTCACCCTTTAATCTCTGCAGCTCCTTGTTTACATTCAGCACAAGCAAACTGACCACTTCCTGTGCAAAACCTCCCAGTCACAGCTGGCACCGCCCGGCCTCACTGTCCAGCCTCACCCCAGTGTCCAGCCTCACCCCCTGCCCACCCCCTGCACACATTCCCTGTCAGTATTCAGCCTCAGCACTGACCTGTTATCACTACAGCATTGCAAATAACAGCCCCACATCGGGCTCTGCACCGCACACGCACACATATGGCTCTGCACCGCACACGCACACATATGGCTCTGCACCGCACACATATGGCTCTGCACCGCACACGCACAGACAGGGCTCTTCAGCGCACACGCACAGACAGGGCTCTTCAGCGCACACGCACAGACAGGGCTCTTCAGCGCACACGCACAGACAGGGCTCTTCAGCGCACACGCACAGACAGGGCTCTTTAGCGCACACGCACAGACAGGGCTCTTTAGCGCACACACACAGACAGGGCTCTTTAGCGCACACGCACAGACAGGGCTCTGCAGCGCACACAGACAGGGCTCTGCAGCGCACACAGACAGGGCTCTGCACCGACCCCCCCCATCCACCATCGGGAACACATGTAGGGAGTACATACTCACCCGTCCTCGGTCCCCGCCGCTCCTGCACGTTCGCGCGCTGTCTGTGCTCTGGCCATATCAGCACAGTAGTGACGTCACCGCTGTGCTGAAGAGAGCACAGACAGTGTGCAGTGATGAGAAGCTGCGCTCCTTCTCATCAGCACTTTCAAATGTACCGGCATCTGTGATCTGCGATGCCGGTATATTTGAATGTGTGATCCTGAGCAGGGGGCCCGGTGCTGGCGCTGACACCACGGCAGCCGCCGCCAGGCCCCTTTCCCAGGTCACGGACCCCACAGAAGTGCAGGGGGGGGTTGCGGGGAGAGTAATAGGTGCGGGGGAATGTGTGGGAGGGTGCAGGGAAGGGGGCGGGGCTCATGTACAGCCCAGCAGGGAGGTGACATGCTGTTCCAGATTTGCATGTCAACATGGCCCTGCCCATGTTGACATGAAATGACCGGAAGCAGCAAAATCGCGGCAGGAGCGGTCACATGACCGCTCTGAGCCGGGGGAGAGGGGCTGACAGCAGGGCAGGTAAGTGGTCTCTATCTACTTACCTGCTCCAATGTAGCCCAATAGGGGAATAAAAAAAAAAAGTCAAAAGAAGCCGGATAACCCCTTTAATTGTTAGCTTTTTTTCATGACAGTTGGTGATGTAAAAATCTACGGTACTTGTGACAATAACACTATATACAAGAGAGAAATACCACAACACCATGAATGGACCATATATTCCAACCACATCATGACCGAATAGTACTACATACCAAAGACAAATACCACCACACCATGACAAGACCACATATTTCCACAATATGGTGACCAAATAATACCATATAGAAGGGAGTAAAATCAATTCACTATGACAGAATCTAGTCATGTCACTGCATTATTACTGTTTTGCTCCTGGTGGTGGAAAAATATTTTTCTAACTGTATACTAAAAATTACAACCTGTTCTCACATTCTCTAAAGCCTGCTTTACACGGTACGACCGATTGTGCGATTTCACAATCGATCGTACCCGCCCCCGTCCTTTTTGCGTCACGGGCAAATCGCTGCCCGTGTCGCACAAAGTTACTAAACCCCGTCACACATACTTACCTCTCGTACGACCTCGCTGTGGGCGGCGAACGTCCACTTCCTGGAGTGGGAGGGACGTTCGGCGTCACAGTGACGTCACACGGCCGCCGGCCAATCAGAGCGGAGGGGCGGAGATGAGCAGGATGTAAACATCCCGCCCACCTCCTTCCTCCCACATAGAGCCGGCGGCGGCCGCGGGAGGCAGGTGAGCTGCTCATCGTTCCCGTGGTGTCACACGGAGCGACGTGTGCTACCACGGAAACGATGGGCGACTAAAGTAACCGATATTATGGAACCTAACGAGCAGTACCCGACTCACGATTTGTGAGCGATACTGCGTCGCTAGGAGGTGTCACACAGGCCGGCATCGCCAGCGATGCCGGATGTGCGTCACAAAAACCGTGACCCCGACGATCTATCGCCCGATAGATTGCCTGGTGTAAAGCAGGCTTTATAGCTCAGGATGTTAGTATATTGTGTCACTCCAGGGCGAGGGAATGCCCGGTGTGCGGAGCAAGACACAGGTGGAAAACAAGGAAGATGCAGAGGAAGGCCCTAGCAATAGAGCGAGGGGGTCACCATCTAACACTCACCCGAGACTGGTCCCTGAGCTCCCTAACATCGTTATATGGATCCTTCCTCCCACTACTACAATAAAACAACACATGGAAGACAAACAGGGTGGGGAAAAACACAATAAATAACACTCCTAGGTTTCTTCAGGAGGAACTACAGCTGCAACTGAAATGACACCTCAGGTACTTCAGAGACAGGCTCCTTCAAAGTGGTCAGTGTGCCGCCCCTGCAGCGGTCGAACCGCTCGGATACGGGGGTTGCTGCTGTGGCTGCTGCTGTGGCTCGAGGGTCTCCGGACCCGGGGGCTCATGGCCACTTCAAATGAAAAGGGGGTATTTACAGGGGATAAGAGTTTGTGACGCCACCCATGGTTCGCGGTAAGGGGAGTACCGCCGCTGCCGATGGGACTACCCGGGGGAGATGGAGTGAGTCAGCCCGATGACATTCCCTCCACGGGTAGAGGAAGCCCTGGGACTCTGGATGATGGAGGTGGTGGGGAGCGTAGTGCAGATAGGAAGCAGGGGAGGACAGCGTACTCACTTATGCAGTGTTGGCAGTGCTGCGACCGCAAAGCAGACTCTGACACAAAGGTAAATCAAGTCTCTCGGTGCCGCTGCCACTTCAGGGGAGTCCGCTACCTTTGGTATTGCTGATGGTCAGTACCTTGCGTCCATGCACTGTATTTTAGTGTCCGTTGTGACCCCTATGCTTGAAGCTGTCGGGGTCCTGCTCCCCACTGTTAAGTAGTGAAGCTGTGCTCTCGATGGCGGACACTTGGGATTTCAGTGGGCCGCATAAGCTGGAAAGCCCTATCCCCCTCTTTGTGTTGATGCCTTCGATCTCTGAGCTCTTGGGGAAAGTCCATAAAGAAACTATCCTCCACAGGTTAATTATCGGGTTGCGTGAAGCTACTCCCTGATCTAGGGTCCAGTATCCCGCCGTGCTCGGCACGGTTCGGTTACTAGGTACTCCGATGCCCGCCGTTCCCCAAAACTAAGCCTGGCACTTTTCTCCAATACCCTGCGACCGGGTCTCTGACTCCTCTGGTCCCAGACCACTGTCTTCGACCTAGCCAAATGTCCCCAGGGAACTCCAACCCCTAGCTCCTCATCCTTTGGGAGCTACTTCTACCCTCCCCGACTAAGCTCTGCTCTCCACTTCCTCTCTCTGACTTCCTCCCTCCCACCAGTCTGCCTGTCCCTAGGTGAGTGGCCCTTTTCCAGCTAGACCACCCACTGGTGTGACTGACAGGGTGTGGTGTGAGGTGTGACTAGGATTTGCATGCTGATGGAGCAATACCAAAAGTTAGGATCCCATAACCATGAGGGTTGAGTCCTGCACCAAAAGATAAAGGGGGTGCAGTATCTTGTGACAACCCTGACTAGTTCAGGGGCGTCACATTCCCCCCTGGTCCCCGAGCTACAGGACACCCAGAGGTTTATTTTGTTTTAACTGCAAGAAAAGGAAAATAACATTTTTAATGCAACAATTTCTCAACCCACACAGTGGAGGCACATTACTTAAAAGTTGCATAACAAAAACTCTCACAGTTCACATTTTTGGCCGGCTTCTCACTTGCGATTTTCTCGCAGTAGTGCAATGCGAGAAATTCTCGCATTGCACTAGGACACATGTTATTCAATGAATCAGCTCTCATCTGCGATTTTTTTTTTTTCTCAGTCCAAATCGGACTGAGAAAAAAATCGCAGCATGCTGCTTTTTTGCGAGTTTCTCACACCATTTTTCTCAATGATTTCCTTTGGAAGCGTGTTTAAAGAAGGATCACACACGCGCACCAGCGTTCCAATTTGCGAGTGTGGCAGTAACTTCGCTCATTCATTATTCAACAGATGAATGTGACACATTTCCAAAGGTTAATTATCTGACACATGTGTAATCGAATTAATTTTGTTAAGATGTTGCAGGAAACATGCATCTCAATTGCATCACACACACGAGTCAAAATCATTAACTTATTCAAAACAAGCATCGCACTTGCGTTGCACTCTGACCTAACGCGAACTAAAATCAGCCGAGTTTTTTCCAGCCTAGTCGGACCGATTTTACACGCATAAGTTTGTTTCCAGCTTTATAAGAACCATGGGAACACTACAGGTTGTAGTGGTAGCCGGTGGCTCAGCCTACTCTGCTGCAGCCCCTTCCTGCAACAGTCCATTCCCATTGTCCCTCTCCCTTCAACCCGCCACCCAAACAACCTGTATCCCCCGGTTCCTTGTGACGACATTGAAGTCCTGGAGGTGTTAAAGACGACTCTGGTGGGCGCACGAGGCGTAACTATATACAATAGCATAAGTTTGTGCCGGCTGCTGCCAGTCCCGCAGCCATGGTCCATTTTAATTAGCAACAAGATAAAACAGGGTCCATGCACTAAATGCAAACTGTAAATTAGGTGAGTTACTCGGGTAATTGGTATTATTTTTCAAACACTAGTAATCAATCACATTTTCAACATTGCACATCAACATTACCAGCATAGAAACTTAGATTTTAACTGTATACATGGGGTAGCCAGGTGCCGTTACCATTACCGCTGGTAATTCACTGTTGAGGCTGGCATGACCTTTTCATCAATCATGACATGCCACTTTACCTCCAGGACGTACCAGCACCGCTCTCCACAGTGCTGGCAATAAGACACCATGTCTCCTGGCTCTAAGTTACGGCCCGGGTGTCCCTTTGGGAGGTGTTCCTCCACATCTCTCTGGGAGAGGAACACCCCAGCTGTGAAGCCTGCATCTGCAATAAACCCCCATCCTTTAACGGGGTCGAAACGCTCTACTAGGCCACGATATGCGGCCCTCTGAGCCAGTAGATGGCGTTTCTCAGCTTTTGTTTTTCTTTACTGGAGCGCGCAGCAATCTCCCGCCGTTGCTGTTCTCACGTGGTGAATTCTAGATGCAGCTTTTGCTGCTGTCTTTGCCAATAGGGGTCGTCGGCGTCCAGCCTCGCCTCCCCTACAGGTACTGGGAGCAAATGGACTCCTGCAGCCTCGGCGGCCACCGGGATGCCGCGCGGTGGTGGAGCTGGCATCTCCACAGGCTCCACCTCTGCTGTGGTGGGTAAAGAAACCAGCTGTTCCGCAGCCAGGGTTGCAGAGTCCGGGTGCTCTGTACCGAGGTACGGGCCCAGTGATGCGGCCGGGTCTGGTTGGGCCGGTGCTGGGACTAGCTGCGTCGCAGCCTGGTCTGGCCTGGCCGGTGGTGAAGCTGGAGACATGGCAGCCTGCGCTCTGTAGACTGGGACTGGAGGTTCCACTGCCGGTGTTGGGGGTAGCGGCTCGGTGTCCGCCGAGGGCGAGGGTGGCGGTGGCTGAGTGCTTGCGGTGGCTGGGGGCAGACCGGATCCCGCGGCCGGGTAGGCTGGGTCAACCGGGACTGGGTAGCTGCTTACCCGCTCTACGCGTGGGACCTCCATCTCACGGGCCCGCACCAGTCCCTTGCTGCCGCCATCTTGCCTCTGCAGTGTCCAGGAACTTTATGGGCAGAGTCCTGGCGTCCCTGCTCCACTTCCGCTGCTGTACCGCCCCCGGGTAAGCAGCCGAGCTGCTGCCGCTCGGATCCAGATTCGCGGTGGCTCGAGGGGTCTCCGGACCCGGGGGTCGCGCGGCCACTCAATTAAAAGAAGGGGGGGGGAGATATGTACAGGGGAGTTTTTGAAAAGTTCGTGACTCTACCCACGGTGTGTGGTAATGTGAGGGACCACCGCTGCCATTAGGGAGCCCGGTGACGATGGTATGGCAGCCTGATGTTTAACCCCTCCCTCGGTAGGGGGTTTGTGTCCTGGGGGCCCTTTGATGACTGGATGGTATTTGGGTGCCGTGGGGAATAGGAACAGGGATCTTCCAATGTACTTACTCAGTCCCAGAATAATTACACCGACAGCTTGTAAACCAGAATTCAGAGCACCACTGCAGCCTGCGGGGAGCACGCCTGGGTCCGTGCCCTTGGTGTTGTTGTTAGTCTACGGCCCTGTCCCTGGCCCCTTCTTCTCTGTTGGACCCGTGGGTATAAAACTCTTCGGGTTCCGCTCACCCGTATGGCTAACGGAGTGAGCTTGCTCTCAGGGTTCACGCTTAGGATTTCTTTGGACTGTAGTGGGAAAGTCCTATCCCATCGGTGCGCTAATACCCCGATTTTGGGGTGGGTTGGGGATGACACTTGAAGTCTTCACCCCCGTCGGGTAAATTACCGGAACGCGTGAAGCTACTTTACGGCCTGTGGTCCACGTACTCCGTCATGCCCTGGCCCCTGCCCAGTGATAGCTCAAGGCCGCCGGCTGCCCTCCTCGGCAGTCCGTGTCCCTTGACACTGTCCTCTGCGACCGGGTTCAAGCTCTTACCGGGCCCAGACCAACATCTGCCACCTAGTATACAGGAGCTCTCCTCCGTGGCCTCTCCTCACGAGAGCCACCTCACCTCCTCTCTCAACTCCACTCTCCACTCTACTCTACTGTCACTGTCCTCACTTTCTTCTCACCAACCCCCCATGTGGGCGGCCCTATTCCCTTCAGGCCCTCCAATGGTGTGTCTGATAGGTAAAAGTGGGAAGTGTTCCTCGGATTTCGATTGGCTAAGCTGTTAGCAACACCAAAGGACCAGGATCCTTAACCAAGGAGGGTGGATACTGTGCAGAAGGGCAGATTGCACAATACCCTGTGACGACCTGATAGGCCAGGGCATCACATTCCCCCTTGGTTAAACGTAGCTCGTCCGCGAGCTACAGGACACCAGGAGGTTTACTGTATTTTGTTTTGCTGAAACTGGAAAAGGAAAAATATAAATTAACACACTTTATTCAACGGGTCCATTTTTACTTAAGGTATATATAAACTGAACGAAGGCCATGTACTGGTGTACACATTTTGACAATTTTTCTGGTGACTTTCACTCTTTTCATTAAAGACTGGTTGATTTACTAACATTCTCTATGTGAAAAATAATAAACTGTGTAAAACAACAAACGAAAACACCGATACCTAACATTCTATGGCATCGCAACTGCTGGTACTGTAACATTTAACTAATTTACGCTCACTGGGAGGCAGGTAATCAACAGGCTGGTACTACTCGCTCGTCGACCATGGCGAGCCGCTGCACATCTAGGGCATACCAGCCCCGTTCACCCCAATGGCGGGTGTAGCTGACTACTTCTCCGGCCTCCAGGTTGCGACCTGGGTGACCACTGGGGAGATGCTGCTCGATATCTCGGCAGGTAACAAACACTCGCTGACAAACACTGGCTCACCTCCCACAGAAAACCCCATCCCTTCTCGAGGTTAAACCGCCTGACATACCCTCTGCGCCGCAGCCCACGAACACGAAAGGTGGCCTTCCTCTGGTAATCTTTTTCCCTCCAGGTTTGGGCAAGCATCTCCTGTCGTTGTCGCTCTTGCATGTGTGACGCCCTGGGCAAGCCAGGGGTCACAGGTCATGACACCACCACACACCCCACATTCCCTGCAGGAACACCAAGGTCAGAACACAAAATCCTTGTTGCCTTCCTCCAGGGGTGATGTCCACACCAGGGGGTGGGCCAGGCGGTTGGCTCCGCCCACCGAGGAGTTCACAGCCCTGGAGGCGGGAAAACCAGCAGATTAGTTGGAGGTGAAGTTTAGAGTTGAAGTGAAGTGGTAGAGGAGCAAGAGAGCGGAGTTAAGGTGGAAGAGAAAGTGACAGTTAAGAGCCTGAAGTTGGTCCGGGTGTGTGCCCCGGACTGAGACAGGAAGGTTGGCAGACGGCGGTGACCGTTTGCAGGAGAGGCTGATCGGAGGTTGCCGAAAGGACCGTGGACGGGTGGTGGCCCGGCGGTACCGGAGCGGTAGACGAAGAGAAGCCAGCACCATTGGAAGGGGCCTTTCGGATCCCGGCAAGGCTAGGAGTCGCCGCGAATTTGCCAAATCCGTCAGTGAAGGGGACCTCCTGGGTCTCCTAACAGCCAAAGTCCCGATTGAAGGCAACTGTCCAACCATATTGGAGAGACACCGCCACCGCCAGGGCACCAGTTTCTCAGGGCCAGCGCCTGCGGGCAAAAGAGGGGCTCCTCCGGCTCATATCCAAGCTGGGGAGCGGGTTACCGGTGGGAATCCATCGCTACCAACAACCGTATTTAGGTGCAGGAAAGAGACAGTCACCGCTAACTTGCAGGGAACATCAACACCGCAGCCGTCCAAGGGAGCCGTCCAACCAGCCGCTTGTTTACCGTGAACTGTGTCATCATCCTTGGGCTGAGTGAGTACCTCCGTGCCGTGCGGCACAGTGCTGCCCCTGCGCCCCTGCACCCCAATAGGCCCCATAACCCGCCTGTCAACCATCCTAACTCTCCATCATCGGGCCCCGGGACCACCAACCCCCCCTACCCACGGAGGGGAGGGCCAACATCTAGCTGCTCCATACCATCACTCCCGGGATCCCCATACAGAGCAGCGGTGGTGTCCACACAATCACCACAACCGTGGGTGGCGTCACGGACAATAAATCCCCAAAACCAATCCCCCTTTTCACTCACGGGCGAGGAGCGCCGCTCGAGTCCCTGGGATCCGGCACATCGCTCGAGCCACCGAGCAGCAGAGGCCGCAGCAGCAGCCGGACCCGAGCAGAGGGAGAGCGCGGCGTCCCCTCCTCCGCCCGCGACAACTTGGCGTCACAAACAGGATCTTACCGTTCTGCCGTCTGGTAGAGGTGCGCCTTGTTACCACCGGAGGTGTCCGGCCACAAAATTTCAGAAGCCGCCATCTTTGGCGCGAAAAGTACCCGCTCGAGCGTCTTCTCGAGTAGTGGAGGCGCGAAGGCCAAAACCCCGCCCCGATAGAGGAGGAGCCGGAAAAAGGCTAAGGGGACGAAATGGCGACTGGTCGCATGTAGCCGCGGCTATACAAGAAAGGACGCTGGGACCCTGCGATTTGCTGAGCCTTGCAAAAAGATGTCTGTCCCACCTAGCTACACGGAGGCTACCGAGCCGGTGCCCGGGACAGCGGCATGGCTGAGGGCCCGAATGGCAGGGATCTGCCGACACTACCGGAGCCAGATCTGCAGGCTGATGGAACAGTGGACCGCGGAGGTGGAGGATGCAGCTGCACGAGTGTATGGAATGGAGGCCATGATGGAGGAGCTGGTGAGTGACCCACGCCCCTATGTCCCCGAGGGACCGGCCGCTGCGGCTTAGGGACCCGGTCTACCCCTGGCCCCCATGCCACCTCTGTCCTCCTTGCCTGTGCACCGCACTGCGCCTAGCCCGTCGGGCGTATATTCCCCTGTGACAGGGGCGGAGAGAGTGGCAAGCCTGGAAGCTGCGGCAGCTGGCGGCAAACTGCCTGACGCAGGGACAGACGATAGTGATTCCGGGCCTGATACCGAGCCCATGTCGGAAGAAGATGAAGGAGTCGTCGCCCTGCATGGCATGGAGGCCACATATATTCCCCGAAGTGGAAATAACGGGTATCGGGCGGCCCTTCCTCGCCGTGCTTGCTATGCACTGGAGGGGCTGGTGCCCGTGTTCTTCCACCCAGAGCCGGGTGAGGAGGACGAAAGTGCACCGTAAAGGCAGCGGAGCACCGTTGCACAGTCCCCGTTGGGACCACCTATGTGTGTTGAAAGTTTTACGTTTGCAAGTTAAAAATGAAAGTAAATGATTACCGAACAGTAACCTGATTGTCAGCACCGTGATTGAACCGGCCGTAGCCGGCACCGTTGTCCCCGAGGGGACCATCCACAAAATAAGCATAGGGAACTCTCTATGAACAGGCCCGAGAACTTGCAGGGCAACCACAAACATTAGTGGCATGTAAATAAAATATGTTTGTTGCAGCTACCGTTACCGCCTCCGGAGAGGCAGGTTGGAGGGAGGGCCCGCAGTGGAGCAGGCTGGGGCCCAGCCACCACCGGAACCGGTGGCTACCCTCTGGAGGGGAAGGACAGATCCCGCTCGGGTAATTTGGTTCAGCACTGGGGTGCTGCCTGTTTTTTAGAGGCAGCATCCGGGCCAGGTTACTTGGGTGGGAGAGAGCGGCAGCAGCAACCGTTTAAAATGTTACCGTAACGTTTAAGAAAAAGTGCCTCCCGCTGTGGGATGATGTTACTATACTTGTATGTCTTGTTTTTCTTATCTTTTTTCAGAAAAATAAAACCGGTGTTGGACGGGCAGCCCGAGGACGGTCCGCGTTTTGCTAAGGGGGAATGTGACGCCTTGGGCAAGCCAGGGGTCACAGGTCATGACACCACCACACACCCCACATTCCCTGCAGGAACACCAAGGTTAGAACACAAAATCCTTGTTGCCTTCCTCCAGGGGTGATGTCCACACCAGGGGGTGGGCCAGGCGGTTGGCTCCGCCCACCCAGGAGTTCACAGCCCTGGAGGCGGGAAAACCAGCAGATTACTTGGAGGTGAAGTTTAGAGTTGAAGTGAAGTGGTAGAGGAGCAAGAGAGCGGAGTTAAGGTGGAAGAGAAAGTGACAGTTAAGAGCCTGAAGTTGGTCCGGGTGTGTGCCCCGGACTGAGACAGCAAGGTTGGCAGACGGCGGTGACCGTTTGCAGGAGAGGCTGATCGGAGGTTGCCGAAAAGACCGTGGACGGGTGGTGGCCCTGCGGTACCGGAGCGGTATACGAAGAGAAGCCAGCACCATTGGCAGGGGCCTTTCGGATCCCGGCAAGGCTAGGAGTCGCCGTGAATTTGCCAAATCCGTCAGTGAAGGGGACCTTCTGGGTCTCCTAACAGCCAAAGTCCCGATTGAAGGCAACCGTCCAACCATATTGGAGAGACACCGCCACCGCCAGGGCACCAGTTTCTCAGGGCCAGCGCCTGCGGGCAAAAGAGGGGCTCCTCCGGCTCATATCCAAGCTGGGGAGCGGGTTACCGGTGGGAATCCATCGCTACCAACAACCGTATTTAGGTGCAGGAAAGAGACAGCCACCGCTAACTTGCAGGGAACATCAACACCTCAGCCGTCCGAGGGAGCCGTCCAACCAGCCGCTTGTTTACCGTGAACTGTGTCATCATCCTTGGGCTGAGTGAGTACCTCCGTGCCGTGCGGCACAGCGCTGCCCCTGCACCCCAACAGGCCCCATAATCCGCCTGTCAACCATCCTAACTCTCCATCATCGGGCCCCGGGACCACCAACCCCCCTACCCACGGAGGGGAGGGCCAACATCTAGCTGCTCCATACCATCACTCCCGGGATCCCCATACAGAGCAGCGGTGGTGTCCACACAATCACCACAACCGTGGGTGGCGTCACGGACAATAAATCCCCAAAACCAATCCCCCTTTTCACTCACGGGCGAGGAGCGCCGCTCGAGTCCCTGGGATCCGGCACATCGCTCGAGCCACCGAGCAGCAGAGGCCGCAGCAGCAGTGGCAGCCGGACCCGAGCAGAGGGAGAGCGCGGCGTCCCCTCCTCCGCCCGCGACACGTGGTCATCACTGGCATCATCTGTTGCTAGTGTGGTTGTCGTTCCTAGTAGGGGGCATCAGCGTCCGGCCTCATCTCCCTATCTAGTTCTGGCTTGATTTGAACTCTGGCGGCCCCAACAGCCTTTGGGATGCCATGCGGTAGCGGAACAGGCAGACATCTTGGTTCCGCTCCCACTGGTGTAGACAGATGAACTGACTGCTCCGCAGCCGGGGTTGCAGGGCCCGGGTGCTCCGCCTCTGAGGACGGGCCCGGTGATGCGGCCAGGTCTGGTCTGGCCGGTGTCTGGGGAACCACTGTCGTGGCTGGAATGAGGGCCTTGCTCTGGGTTTCTGCAGCTGGGGACTCTGGTGAACATACTGAAGGTTCCGTTGCCGGGGTTTGTGGGGGCAGCTTGGCTTCCGCCGAGGACGGGGCAATCGGCTGTGGAGCGCTCACCGCGAGCGGGGACGGTCCGGATCCCTCAGCCACTTTGGCCAGATTTGTGCAATCAACAGGGACTGGGTAACCGCTTACCCTCTCTTCACAAGAGATTTCAATCTCACGGGCTCGCACCGCCATCGCCAGACACCTCATCTCTTCCCTCCAGTGGTTCAGAATGAAGAGGAATTGCGTCCGCCTCCTCCGGCACAGCTGCTCTGTTTCCTCCTCTATCCATGCCGCAGTCCCGGGGACAGCACGCTCCGGTGACCAGTCTCGCTCCGCCATCTTGCCACTGCGTCTTCCAGGAACATTGTGACAGAGTCCTGGCGTCCCTGCTTCACTTCCGCTCTCTTTACATTCCTTCACCCTGGTCGGGTGGAGGCAGCGCTGCCGCACTTCCATCGCCTGGCGCCGACATCTTTGTGCGCCCCCTTGGTCTTTTCACAGCACTCTCTCGCTGACCGTGGTCCTCTGGGAACTTCCGGTTCCGGCCTCACAAGGAAGATGAGGGGCGGGGCTTAGGCTTCGCGTGCTTTCTCAGAGAAGATGGCACTTTGTCGCGAAAAAATGGCGGAAAATGGCAGACTTGGCGGGAAACAGAATTTTGACTCGCGGTCTTCGGTTTTCAAGGCGCACGGCACCCAGGTAAGTGGGTCCTGCTCGTATGCTGTTCGTGACGCCAGGTTTTTCGAGGTGTACCGCCCCCGGCAAGCAGCCGAGCTGCTGCCGCTCGGATCCGGAGTGGCTCGAGGGGTCTCCGGGCCTGGGGGTCGCGCGGCCACTCGATTAAAAGAAGGGGGGGGAGATATATGTACAGGGGAGTTATTGAAAAGTCTGTGATGCCACCCACGGTGCGTGGTAATGTGAGGGACCACCGCTGCCGTTAGGGAGCCCGGTGACGATGGTATGGCATCCTGATGTTTAACCCCTCCGTGGGTAGGGGTTTGTTTCCCGGGGGCCTGTTTATGGTTGGGATGGTAGATGGGTGCTGTGGGGAATAGGAACAGGGATCTTCCAATGTGCTGATTAAACAGTGATTTTATCAAAACTACACTAAGTAGCCCAGTAAGTGACACACCGCTGGAATCAGGATCTCTGCCCCTACGTTATGCTGCTCTCAGATTAGGTGGCAAAAACCTGGTGTCAGATTCCCTTTAAATGTGACAAATATACAAAAGAATAAGAAATCAGGAATGGGACAAATACTTTTACACACCAGTGTACATGGTTAATGACTTTGAGAAACGGAAGAACAATTTTTCATTTTTTTCCCAAAGTCCCCCTGATGAACAATGAATATGCTTACATGATGAACAATAAATACAGCTTTTGGTCATCCTTTTTATAATTGAGATGGTTATACACATTGATATTATAGAAGTGTAATAATTTTTATATTTAGGCTTGCTCCATCTATCAAATGATTTCAGTTATAATATTGCAGTTTTTTTTATCATGGACGGTCCTGAATTTTAATATCCTGTTATACCTTGTTCTATAAATACCCTGTCTGTTACTAGATTGTGCATATTGAACTTATTGGAGTAAATTCTTTTTATTCTATTTAAATAAAAGGATTTGTTTTTATTATATTCTATTTTTTTGTCCTTTTATCTCCAGCATCTTGATTTTGCCTTCACCTGGAGGGGATTACTGGGATTTAGGCACATATTAGCGACTATTAATATAGGCTATTTTTTTTATGTTTATTAATGTTGCAGAATGCAGCTTTCAGCAGAATAATTCAGCACTCAGACATTGTGGGCAAATTAACTGGTTAGCTTATGACATACAGCAATCATTACCGCATCATCAACAACATTAGGCCACATTGGCCACGTTTAGGCCACGATTAGGCCAGGTTGAGTAATTAGTGCTTTTTTACCTCAGTATTTGTAAGCCTAAACCAGCAGTGGGTAAAAAATGCAGAAGTGGTGACATGTTTCTATTATACTTTCCTCTGAATTTCCCACTACTTGTTTTTGTTTATAACTACTGAGGTAAAAAACTCACCAAATACTCAAATTGTGCACGTGGCCTTAAAAGAGAAAACTGACACAATCCAAAGTGGTCCCACAACATAGTGTTAACACTAAAAATTAACATGGTGCCATATAACACCGAACAACCAGCTCTACCCTAACCTACTTTATCCTCACCTATTCCTTGTAGACTGTGAGCCCTCGCGGGCAGGGTCCTCTCTCCTCCTGTACCAGTCTATGCCTTGTATTGTTTATGATTATTGTACTTGTCCCTATTATGTATATATACCCCTTTGTTACGCCCGGGTGGTGGATCCTCTGGGCCGTGCACCGAACTCCCCCAGTGGAGCAACTCAGAGCTAACCCCTATACAGGGACTGTCCGGTCACCCCACCAGAGGGCCTGGATGCACGGTTGCCAGAGCACGAAGCGGTACAAGAGCAGAGTCCAACCCGTAGAGGTTGCCGGGTAAAGCCGAGGTCAGGGGAAGGGTTCAGACTAGAGCAGATGGTAGTGTCACAGCAGACAATCCCCGGAGGACCACTCGGACAGGTTGCGATTAGGACCCGGTATGCTTGACAGGACAGTCCCCACAGAACCTCTTGGACAGTATGTTAGCAGGTCCAGGTGTACCTTTGGTAAGACTGGTTCCTGCAGGACCTCTCGGACAGGTTGTAGACAGGACCAGGTGTAGCTTTGGTAAGACTGGTTCTGTGGAAGACACAATGTTAGAAGGAGACACAGCAAGAGGGACCTGGACTCCTAGCTAGAGAACTTGTAGAACAGGTGACGCCCTCAAGGCAGGAAGCTCCTTAAATACTCTAGTCTTGATTTAGGCAATATCCTGTTTAGGGAGTGCTGGCCCTTTAAGAGGAGGTCAATGACCGCGTGCGCGCCCTAATGCGCATGCGCGATGCCCGAGTGCCGGAGGCCAGAGCAGGGAGCGGTGTCGAGGAAGCAGGGGAGCCAGGCAAGGTGTCCAGGGTCGCAGGGGAGCGCCGGGAGTGGGAGACCGGAAGCCTGAAGGGTGCCGAGGAGGACGTGTGGCTGAGGCAGGTGATCCGGGGACCAGGGCGGTGTGTGAGGAACGGCGTCGGGAACCGGGGAGCGTGACACCCTTTCACATGTAAAGCGCCATGGAATAAATGGCGCTATAATAATAAATAATAATAATAATCTGGTGTATACTCACACAGTCTCTCTAGTACAGTCATGGCGAACCTTTCACAGGCTGAGTGCCCAAACTGTAGCCCTAAACCCATTTTTTTTTTCCGAAGTGCCAACCAATCCAATTATGTAAGTAGTTGATTTTAACCTTACCTTTGCAGTCTTCTCTTCAGCAGAGGGCATCACGCTCATGCATGCTTACAACACATTGAAGCTGAGCCACTGCCCTTTCCAGACACAGCAGTTGGATTGATGTTTCTGGAAAAAATTGCAGCATATTAGACAGAGATTTTAGCCTGGAATGCAATCAGATGTCACCCTGTAATCCACATCTACATTTACATTTCAAAGTCTGAACATCCTGAAATCCCATAAAGATGTACGAGTTGCTCCCCCCCCCTTCATTGTGTAGTTCTAGCCCCCTTCCTGGCTACGTTTTGGTAAACATGTCCCCCATCCTGATATATATTTCCTACATTCTGGTATATTTGTCCCCATCATGGCCCCATCCTGGTAAATGTACCCCATCCCGGCATACTCCCCATCCTGGTAAATGTTCCCCATTCCTGGTAAATGTTCCCCATTCCTGGTAAATGTACCCCATCCTTTTAAATGTACCCCTTCCTGGTAAATGTACCTCATCCAGGCATGTTCCCTTATCCTGGTAAATGTCCCCTTTCCTGGTAAACGTCCCCCATCCTTGTAAATGTACCCCATCCTGATAAATGTCACCCTTCCTGCTAAATGTTCCCCATCCTGGCATGTTCATGTACCCCATCCTGGCATGTTTCCCCCCATCCTGGTAAATGTACCCCATCCTGGCATGTTCCCCCATGCTGTTATATGACCCCCATCCTGGTAAATGTACCTCATCCAGCCATGTTCCCTTATCCTGGTAAATGTTCCCTTTCCTGGTAAATGTACCCCATCCTGGTAAATGTCACCCTTCCTGCTAAATGTTCCCCATCCTGGCATTTTTCCTCATCCTGGCATGTTCATGTACCCCATCCTGGCATGTTTCCCCCCCATCCTGGTAAATGTACCCCTTCCTGCTAAATGTACCCCATCCTGGCATGTTTCCCCCCATCCTTGCAGCCATGTTTTCCCCCATTCTTGCAGCCATGTTCCCCCCATCCTTGCGTGTTTCACCCATCCTTGCAGCCATGTTTCCCCATCTTTGCACGTTTCTCCCCATCTTTGCACATTTCCCCCATCCTTGCAGCCATGTTTGCCCTGTGCTCTGTTTGCCCTCGTGCTCTCCATGTTTGCCCCCGTGCTCTGTTTGCCCCGTGCTTTCCATGGCTGCCCCCGTGCTCTCTTTGCCCCATGCTCTCTTTGCCCCGTGCTCTCCATGTTTGCTCCCGTGCTCTGTATGCCCCGTGCTCTGTTTGCCCTGTGCTCTCCATGTTTGCCCCCGTGCTCTGTATGCTCCGTGCTCTGTTTGCCCCGTGCTCTCCATGTTTGCCCCGTGCTCTGTATGCCCTGTGCTCTCCATGTTTGCCCCTGTGCTCTGTTTGTTTGCCCCCGTGCTCTGTTTGCCCCGTGCTCTCCATGGCTGCCCTCGTGCTCTGATGCCCCGTGCTCTCCATCGCTGCCCCCGTGCTCTGTATGCCCCGTGCTCTCCATGGCTGCCCCGTGCTCTGTTTGCCCTGTGCTCTCCATGTTTGCCCCATGCTCTCCATGTTTGCCCCCGTGCTCTCCATGTTTGTCCCCGTGCTCTGTTTGCCCCGTGCTCTCTATGCCCCGTGCTCTCCATGGCTGCACCCGTGCTCTGTTTGCCCCGTGCTCTCTATGTTTGCCCCCGTGCTCTGTATGCTCCGTGCTCTCCATGTTTGCCCCCGTGCTCTCCATGGCTGCCCCCGTGCTCTCCATGGCTGCCCCCATGCTCTCCATGGCTGCCCCCGTGCTAGCTCTGTCCTCCGTGCTCCCATGTTTGACCCATGCTCCCATGTTTGCCCCGTGCTCCCATGTTTGCCCCGTGCTCCCATGTTTGCCCCGTGCTCCCATGTTTGCCCCGTGCTCCCATGTTTGCCCCGTGCTGGCTCTGTTCACTGTGCTCCATGTTTGCCCCGTGCTGGCTTTGTCCCCGTGCTCCATGTTTGCCCCGTGCTGGCTTTGTCCCCCGTGCTCCATGTTTGCCCCGTGCTGGCTCTGTCCCTGTGCTCCCATGTTTGCCCCATGCTGGCTCTGTCCCCCGTGCTCCCATGTTTGCCCCGTGCTGGCTCTGTCCCCCGTGCTCCACGTTTGCCCCGTGCTGGCTCTGTCCCCCCACACCTTGGCCGCACACAGCCTAAAAATAAAATAAAAAACCCCTCACCTTCAAGCACAGGTTCCCGCGCGGCCACAAGACGCCGGGGCTGCTTTCTGACGCTCCTCCGCCTCCTAGGCAACAGGCCTGCAGCCCAGGAGAGGAGGAGTGAGAGGGAGGAGAAATGTCTCCTCTGCTAAACACCACTTTGTACTGTCGACGCGATCACACCGACAGTACAAAGTGTCTCAGTGTGGCGACAGCGCACATGCCAGCACAAAGGGCTCTGCGTGCCCTGTTTGGCACGCGTGCAATAGGTTCGCCATCACTGCTCTAGTATAAGACTGCAGCTGTTGTAAATTCCCAACAGCTATACAGTCATATATACATACTGTACTCGTATACAGAAGATTAGGCACAATATCAATATAAACGTGATTCCAGGGGCATACATTCGCAAACTATCATCATTTATAGGAGAGAGCATAAGAATAGTGTAATTACATAGTGATGTAGGTTGACACATGACACTGAGGACAAGAATGAAATGATAGTAACAGCCTGCCTCATATCTACTCTGGCATGTAGCATATATAGTGGACAGGGTGACACCTAGCGATAATCATCTGCCCCTCCCGCAGGCTCTATATATAATAGATTCTCAGACTGTGTCTCTTCCAATTAGTGTTGTATGAATGAAGAGAGCAGGACAGATGGCTGTAGTGAGCCAGGGGAGTTGTGGATGTGTCCAGATGTGTGAAAGTGTCAGGCACACTAACCTTTCTCTGTACTCCAGTTCGTCTCATAATATAATGTTCACCGACAAAAGTACAGAATCGGCACTCAAATTTCTTTTGTCTTCTTAGAAAATTTATTTAAAATTATTTCCTCAATTTTAGCATTCACAAATGATGCAAATACTATTTGAGACAGGCTTGAGAATGGAAGCCGAAATGCATCATTTATGACTGTTATATTGAGAAACTGAATTTCAAATACATTTTATAAGAAGATAAAGAAATTTAAGTGTTGATCCTGTACTTCTGTCATTGTCTGGGGTCACGACCCTTGGATTTAAGCATCATTTGTTTAATGGAAGTGCCCGCCTGGATTCCTATTGTACATAATATAATGTACAATGAGCAGATATGTACATTGGATGATGACATCACAACTTTGTGTTACACTTTTACACGTTGCGAGCGCGTTCAGACCAACAGATGTCTGACACACAACAAAAACATACCTCAACAACACCACGGACAAGGGGTCACTGGTGAAACAAATACAATGGTTGGCCCTGGTACTAGTGAGAGGGTCCATAGACACCTACTGTTTTACCTGGCGCTGTACCCTGCACTCCTAGCCAGACCCTATACAGGTTCCTCACCTGTCACCGAGCAGGAATACCTGAAGCCCTGAAAATTCCCTATTATAGTCCTGGCTAGGGAGTGGAATTGAGGTTCACTTGACCCACCGCTGCACTAATACAACAGAAGGGTAGGTGAGACAAACAGGGGAAAAACAACCAAAATGGAGAAGGAGCTGCTGTGGATTCATCCTGAGATGGATGAATCCACAGCAGCTCCTTCCACCAAGGCGGCTAGCATACTTTGTATAATCAGCAAAGATTGCTGGGAAACCTGGCTACTTAAACACAAAGGGGCTTGGCAACAGAGCAGCTACAGCTGACAAGCACTGCAGGAAAGCTGCTAGCAGCAAAACTGACATTCATTGTTTCAGTACCCAGAGACACAAAATCACATTTAAATGTAGAGTTCAAGATGGAGATGAGAAGCTCCAATCCAAAAGCTGTCGCTAGTCACTAAAAACAGGGAGACAACATGACACTTTGCAAGGTTATTTTACCATTATGAAGTTTAGTCCAAAATGTGGGGCTTTCAACAGACAAACATAATCAGTCCAAGTGCTGTTTTTGTGAAAAGCAGGTAGCATACAGACAGCACACTGACCACTGCGTGAATGTGATCATTCACATATTCGCCATGCACTACTTTGTTTCTTATTTTGGATCAGACTCACCCAAAAGAAGTTACAGGGTGCGCAAAAAACAGTTCACATATGGATTACCATCTGTATAGCATGCATAGTTCACAGAACCATTACATTTATTACCATAGGAAATTACATTTATCTTTTTATTGTTTATTAAATTATTCATCTACAGAAAGAAATGTCATATACGCCTGTCGTATACAGATGTAAAAAATGGATATATGACTTGTATACTGATGACAATACAAATTAAACATTTTCTGTGTTTTTCTAGATATAAAAGGAGAATCTTGTATACGCTCTGAACCTGGCCTTCGTGTTACCAGCATCATATTGTCAGATCATTCATTCATTTACAAGAGAAATGAAAGAGCAACATGTAGTATCCACCAAGATGCCACATGAATATGTCAGAAGATCTGATAGGTCCAGTGTAGATTGCAGTTTGTACAGGATGGTTATTCTCAACAGGTTAACGGGTTCAGTGAGACCCATAAACTAAAAGGCATGAATGTCTTCTCTGGTTTCGACTCAAAGCCTTATTATACCTTAAAGCACCATGGGGCCACTTCATTAAGACTGGAGTTGTGCATGCCAGCCTTAATGAAGGAGCTCGCTCATGTATGATGCACCTAATTCATTAAGAGAGATGGATTAAATGCTTCTCTTAACTGTCATGTAATGCAGCCGGAAATGTACTCCAGTAAGAGTCTGAACTACATTCCTGGAGAAAGTTACTGTCACGCTCCCCAGATCCCGGCGCCGCCTGTCACTCACCGCTCCGGTCCCCGGTCCTCCTGCCCACAGCTGCACCTCTCACTCCCCCTCCTGTGCATCCTCCATGCCTCCCGTCCGCCGGTCCCGGTGTCCTGCTGCGACCCAGGACTCCGTGCCTGGCTCCCCTGTATCTCCTTCACCTTCCTCTCTGCTTCCTGCACTGGTCTCCGGCACTCGGGCCTCACGCATGCGCATTAGGTCACGGGCACGCTCACTCACCTTGTTCTTAAAGGGCCAGCGTCCCGGGAACAGGATATGGCTGATTACAGGTACAGGGTATTTAAGACTTCCTTTTCCATGTGGGCGGTGCCTGTTCAACGTGTTCCTGTAGCTAGGTGTTCAGGTCCCTCTGTGGTTTGTACCCAGATTAACCCTGTCTCTTCCGCAGAGCCTGTCTGAAGTCCTGTGTCCAGCTTGACGATTTCCCAGGAGGTGTCCCGGTGACTGTCTGCTGTGGATCCCGCCATCTTCCATCAGCCTGAACCCGTCACCGATCCTGGATTCCACCTGGATACTTCAGCCTGCATGTCCCGCTGGATCCGGACCCCGTCTGCTGTTACTACTCGGCACCTGTACCCGGTTCCAGTCATCCGTCCTGCCTACGGTTCCCGTTGGACTAATAGTCATCTCCCATACAGACTCCTGAAGGACCCGTACTCCGTACCCCTAGTGTTCAGGCTACCGTGCATCTAGGCCCTCTGGAGGGGTGATCGGACAGTCCCTGTATAGGGGTTCGCTCCGGGTTGCCTCTCTGGGGGAGTCCGCTGCTCGGTCCCGTGGATCCACCTCCAGGACGTTACAGTTACATCAATAATGTGGCAAAACTTTTCATGAATGTGATGGGCGGTTGTAGTCACTCCCTGTCCCACTCATTCCCTGCCCATACAACACCCATATTGGCATAGCTTGTTGGGATTGACGTGTAAAGCATGATCAGCATAGGTGTCAGCTTAGGCTATGTAGAATAAAACAGAAGGTGTCTAGAATAGGGCTGTTCAGATAAGAGAGACTTTAAGGGAAAGGAAAACTCTATGATGGCCAAATAATATATAATCATTTGTTCCTCAAATTTACACTTTATTAAAGGGGTGTAAGATAGAAATCGGCTACATTGTAAAAGGCAGGTATGTACTCTATAAGAGGTGTAAACCTGGAGGTCCGTTCTTGTACTTGTAATGCCACGCGTTTTGTTAAAGTATTCACAGGGCCAGGTTTACAGATAGCTGGATATATGGGTGGGACTTGTTATCTACATACATCCACCCATGGCTGTATAAATAAATAAATCTTTATTTTTATATAGCACTAACATATACCGCAATGCTTCACATACATCAGGAACACTGTCCCCATTGGGGCTCACAATCTAAATTCCCTATCTGTATGTCTTTTGGAGTGTGGGAGGAAACCGGAGTACCCGGAGGAAACCCACGCAAACACGGGGAGAACATACAAACTCCATGCAGATGTTGTCCTTGGTGGGATTCGAACCCAGGACTCCAGCGCTGCAAGGCTGCAGTGCTAACCACTGAGCCACCGTGCCGCCATATACTCATTGAACTCAATGCCAGATTACCGGATTAGGCAATGCATATGTGATGCCCTGGCTAAACCAGGGTGTCACAGACCTGCAGAAATCCAGCAAAGAGCAGGTCATTCTCCTCCTTGGTAACCTGATCCCACACCAGTGCAGCAGGACAGACCCCCCCCCTTCCCCCCAGTGTAAGAGCAAAACAGAGCAGCAGGGGAGGGGCTGGAGCAGAGTATGTGGGGAGAGGGAGAGGAGTCCGGAGTTGTAGCTCCCGGGCTGCTACAGAAGCGTGCTCCAAAAGGGCCAGGACAGGTTGTTAGTGAGGAAGGGACTTGAGGTGACCGGGGCAGGGTAGTGGCCTGCCGGCAGGGCCGGATTAAGGTTGGTGGGGGCCCCTGGGCAGAAAATCTGGTGGGGGCCCCATAAACGTTAACATTTTTAGCCATAACAGTAGAGCGCGAACTGTAGCATTTAGATATAAATTTAATGAACATTTATCTTCTCCTGTTCTGCCACATTCAGATTTACAGTACTACAATACAGATACAGTCCAGGATCACTCACAGCTGTCAGTTATACACAGTACAATACAGACACAGTCCAGGATCACTCACAGCTGTCACTTATACACAGTACAATACAGACACAGTCCAGGATCACTCACAGCTGTCACTTATATACAGTACAATACAGATACAGTCCAGAATCACTCACAGCCGCCACTTATACACAGTACAATACAGACAGAGTCCAGGATCACTCACAGCAGTCACTTATACACACACAGTACAATACAGATACAGTCCAGGATAACTCACAGCTGTCACCCATACACACAGTACAATACAGATACAGTCCAGAATCACTCACAGCCGCCACTTATACACAGTACAATACAGATACAGTCCAGGATCACTCACAGCCGTCACTTATACACAGTACAATACAGACACAGTCCAGGATCACTCACAGCAGTCACTTATACACACACAGTACAATACAGATACAGTCCAGAATCACTCACAGCCATCACTTATACACACAGTACAATACAGATACAGTCCAGAATCACTCACAGCCGCCACTTATACACAGTACAATACAGACACAGTCCAGGATCACTCACAGCAGTCACTTATACACACACAGTACAATACAGATACAGTCCAGGATAACTCACAGCTGTCACCCATACACACAGTACAATACAGATACAGTCCAGAATCACTCACAGCCGCCACTTATACACAGTACAATACAGATACAGTCCAGGATCACTCACAGCCGTCACTTATACACAGTATAATACAGATACAGTCCAGGATCACTCACAGCCATCACTTATACACAGAAAGTAGAGTTGCTCACATATTTATTTATTCATCCCAATGTTAAGGCACCCAGGGCCGGCTCCAGGTTTTTGTGGTCTCCGGTTGAGTCTTAGTGGGCCCCATCCACACACAGACACGCACATACACATACAGGCATACGTACATATACATATTTGAAGACAAATTCACAAAAATACATTTAAACAGACAAATATATACACAGTCATATACACTGACACACATGCAGACACAGACGCATTACAGGTGTTAATATGGAGAAGTCACAAGCAGCATCACTCACCTCCCCCGCTTGTTTCCGTCCAGCATCTCCAGGACATGTGGCTGTGTTGCATGATGGCCATCACTAACATGACTGCACACCATGCACACTGACACAGCACTGCTGTATATACATCACAGAAGGGGCTAAGGCCTACAATATATACATTACAGGAGGGGCAGGGGGCATAGACGTTACTGGGGGGGCATAGATGTTGCTGGAGTGGCAAACAGCTCTGGTGGCGTACACATTACTGGGATGGGTGGCTTAGCGCTCTGGGGTGCCGCACTGACTGCTCTTATTCATATATACACACACAGCTCTGCTTCACACACACACACAGCTCTGCTTCACACACACACACACACACAGCTCTGCTACACACACAGATCTGCTACACACACAGATCTGCTACACACACAGCTCTGCTACACACACACACAGCTCTGCTTCACACACACACACAGCTCTGCTTCACACACAGCTCTGCTTCACACACACACACACACACACACAGCTCTGCTTCTCCCACACACAGCTGCTTCACACACACAGCTTTGCTTCACACACACACACACACACTCTGCTACACACACACACAGCTCTGCTTCACACACACACACAGCTCTGCTTCACACACACACACACACACAGCTCTGCTACACACACACACACAGATCTGCTACACACATAGCTCTGCTACACACACAGCTCTGCTACACACACACACAGCTCTGCTTCACACACACACACAGCTCTGCTTCACACACAGCTCTGCTTCACACACACACACACAGCTCTGCTTCTCCCACACACAGCTGCTTCACACACACAGCTTTGCTTCACACACACACACACACTCTGCTACACACACACACAGCTCTGCTTCACACACACACACACACACAGCTCTGCTACACACACAGATCTGCTACACACACAGATCTGCTACACACACAGCTCTGCTACACACACACACAGCTCTGCTTCACACACACACACAGCTCTGCTTCACACACAGCTCTGCTTCACACACACACACACACACACACAGCTCTGCTTCTCCCACACACAGCTGCTTCACACACACAGCTTTGCTTCACACACACACACACACACTCTGCTACACACACACACAGCTCTGCTTCACACACACACACAGCTCTGCTTCACACACACACACACACACACACACAGCTCTGCTACACACACACACACAGATCTGCTACACACATAGCTCTGCTACACACACAGCTCTGCTACACACACACACAGCTCTGCTTCACACACACACACAGCTCTGCTTCACACACAGCTCTGCTTCACACACACACACACAGCTCTGCTTCTCCCACACACAGCTGCTTCACACACACAGCTTTGCTTCACACACACACACACACTCTGCTACACACACACACAGCTCTGCTTCACACACACACACAGCTCTGCTTCACACACACACACAGCTCTGCTTCACACACACACAGCTCTGCTTCACACACACACAGCTCTGCTTCACACACACAGCTCTGCTTCACACACACAGCTCTGCTTCACACACACAGCTCTGCTTCACACACACACACACACAGCTCTGCTTCACACACACACACAGCTCTGCTTCACACACAGCTCTGCTTCACACACACACAGCTCTGCTTCACACACACACACAGCTCTGCTTCACACACACACACAGCTCTGCTTCACACACACACACAGCTCTGCTTCACACACACAGCTGTGCTTCACACACACACACAGCTCTGCTTCACACACAGCTCTGCTTCACACACAGCTCTGCTTCACACCACACATCTTTCTTCAGCTCTGCTTCACACACACAGCTCTGCTACACACACACACAGCTCTGCTTCACACACACACAGCTCTGCTTCACACACACACACAGCTCTGCTTCACACACAGCTCTGCTTCACACACACACAGCTCTGCTTCACACACACACAGCTCTGCTTCACACACACACAGCTCTGCTTCTCACACACAGCTCTGCTTCACACACACACAGCTCTGCTTCACACACAGCTCTGCTTCACAAACAGCTCTGCTTCACACACACACACAGCTCTGCTTCACACACAGCTCTGCTTCACACACACACAGCTCTGCTTCACACACACACAGCTCTGCTTCACACACACACAGCTCTGCTTCACACAAAGCTCTGCTTCACACACAGCTCTGCTTCACACACACACAGCTCTGCTTCACACACACACAGCTCTGCTACACACACACACAGCTCTGCTTCACACACACACAGCTCTGCTTCTCACACACACAGCTCTGCTTCACACACACACAGCTCTGCTTCACACACACACAGCTCTGCTTCACACACAGCTCTGCTTCACACACAGCTCTGCTTCACACCACACATCTTTCTTCAGCTCTGCTTCACACACACACACAGCTCTGCTTCACACACAGCTCTGTTTCTCACACAGCTCTGTTTCTCACACAGCTCTGCTTCACACACCACACATTTTTCTTCAGCTCTGCCCTTACCTGCTCTGATGCCATCCTCCTGCTGCTCCAGCTCCGGTATAGGCCGCCGTCCTCCTGCTGCTGTTCCGGTGCCGCGGCCATCCTCCTGCTCCGGTGAGTCTCCTCTCCTGGCCGCGGCGCCGGTCTTCTCATCCGCGGCCGCGGTGCCGGTCTTCTCATCCGCGGCCGCAGTGCCGGTCTTCTTATCCGCGGCCGCGGTGCCGGTCTTCTCATCCGCGGCCGCGGTGCCGGTCTTCTCATCCGCGGCCGCGGTGCCGGTCTTCTCATCCGCGGCCGCGGTGCCGGTCTTCTCATCCGCGGCCTGGGCGGCGTCCTGCTGTGACGGCCGCGGCATTGGACCCCGCAGCAGAGCAGGGAGCAGGCATACCTCTGACCCCGGAAGTACAAACTACTTCCGGGGTCAATCAGCGTCCTGCGCCCGCAGTTTGTTTTTGCGTCTTAGAGACGCAGATACAAATAAATGTAGGTGTGCACACCTCTCCCCCCCCCCCCCGAAAACACAGCTGATGTATTAGACTGTCTTTACGGAGGGGGAGAGGGTGTGAAGAAAAAAAAAAAAAAAAATTGCTGACGGGTGGCAAGTATGGCCCTGGTGGTGGGGGCCCCCTTGGAAGCTCTTATGGTGGGGGCCCCGGGGCTGAAGCCCCGCCTGCCCCGCCTATAATCCGGCCCTGCCTGCCGGTATCGAAAGAGATCCCGGATCACTGCAGGGGAGTGGACTCCCCGTTCCCAGCTGAGGAGGAAAGAAAGAGAGTGGAGAAAGAGGCACCTGACTGCAGGGAAAGAACAGGGGTCTGCTGCACCATGTGTGGGACTTAAACTCCCTCCGTACCAAAGGCTGCGGACTCCGGCAATTTCTGGTTAATTCCTGACTCTGTGTGAATTTTCTTGCAAAGCGAACTAAGAGTAACAACATCCCCCGGTCCAACCGGGCGCACAGCTCTCAGACGGTCTCCATCTCCTCCCTGCACCACCTCACCGGGGTCCCGGGACACCAACACCCTACCCCTGGAGGGAAATCACCACCTTGCTGCCCACCACCATCCCCGGGATCCATTTGCCGGCAGCGGCAGTGCTCCGTTACCTCACCGCACAACACGGGTGGCGTCACGGACAATCTCCCTTACCTAATCCCCTTCTTACTGTGGAGCCTGGGATCACAGACCGGGTCACGCCACCGTGATACCCGCAGAAGTGACCCCGTGGCCCGGATCTGAGTACCCCTTATCCCTGGGCGACATACATACACATTGAGTATTTGGCGGCAGACATTTCTGCACCAAATCTTCATCTCCTGGCAGAAAAACGCACCAAAATGCTATGCGGTTTTCACGCCTTTTTGACGAGTTTTCTCTTAGAAAATAGAGATTTGTTGCAGACATTTTTGCACCAAATCTGTATCCCCTAGCAGAAAAACACACCGAAAATGCGTCTAAACCACATCACATTTTTGGTGTTTTTTTTTACCAGGAGATGCAGATTTGGTGCAGAAATGTCTTCAACCAAATAATCAACATGACATGTGCACATAGCCTAGTCCAGTAATCCGGCATTGACTACAATTACTTTACCTGAGGTGAAGTCACTGAGTTCAATGAGTTCACCTCAGGTTAGTTCACCTAAAGTCAAAGGTGGGGTACCGTGGGAATCACCAGCTGTGATCTCAGATGAACTCAGTGACGACACTGCACACAGTTGTGGCTCTGTCAGTGTGTCCATGTTGGTGCAGTGCTCGGTCCTGTTTTCTAATATGATTGCGCCCTGCGACCTCAGATGTAACAGAGACGGGATCGTTGTGGGACCATGGGCGTAACTACCGCGGTCACAGAGGTCACGACTGTGACCGGGTCCGGCAGCTTTTACGGGCCCGCTCTGCAGATCCGCAAGCAGCTCCTTTCTGTGAGAGGAGCTGCGCTGATCTGGCGCAGACCACGCGGCCGCTATATGACCCGGTGCCACCGCCGCTGACACCGAGCCCCCCTCCCCCGTCATCACGCACAGCAAAAATGAAGAAGCGTGGAGTGGCCGGTGCAGCTCTACGCCCCTTCATTCTCCCTCTGTGCCTGCGCAGTGACGTCACTCCTGTGCATCCGCTGTGCTCAGAGCACAGAGCGCAGGGCGGGAGGACGCCGACTACAGATGCAGGGGAACGGAGGAGAGCTGAGGATGGAGCAGCGGGGAACGAGGACACGTGAGGACAGCAGCGAGAGAACAAGGAGAGAGGTAAGAACTTGTTTGTTTTTTGTTTGTTTGTTTGTTTGTTTTCTAAATCAGTGCATATCCGGGGGCCAGGGGAGCATGGGGGGGCTGCCAGCAGTATACATGGAGCATGGGGGAGCTGCCAGAAGTATACAAGGAGCATGGGGGAGCTGACAGCAGTATACATGGAGCATGGGGGGCTGCCAGCAGTATAGATGGAGCATGGGGGGGCTGCCAGAAGTATACATGGATCATAGGGGGGCTGCCAGAAGTATACATGGAGCATAGGGGGGCTGCCAGAAGTATACATGGAGCATGGGGGGTTGCCAGAAGTATACATGGAGCATGGGGGGCTGCCAGAAGTATACATGGAGCATGGGGGAGCTGCCAGCAGTATACATGGAGCATGGGGGAGCTGCCAGCAGTATACAGGGAGCATGGGGGAGCTGCCAGTAGTATAAATGGAGCATGGGGGGGCTGCCAGAAGTATACATGGAGCATAGGGGGGGCTGCCAGCAGTATACATGGAGCATGGAGGGCTGCCAGAAGTATACATGGAGCATAGGGGGGCTGCCAAAAGTATACATGGAGCATAGGGGGGCTGCCAGAAGTATACATGGAGCATGGGGGGGGGGGCTGCCAGAAGTATACATGGACCATGGGGGGGCTGCCAGAAGTATACATGGAGCATGGGGGGTTGCCAGAAGTATACATGGAGCATGGGGGGCTGACAGAAGTATACATGGAGCATGGGGGAGCTGCCAGCAGTATACATGGGGCATGGGGGAGCTGCCAGCAGTATACAGGGAGCATGGGGGAGCTGCCAGTAGTATAAATGGAGCATGGGGGGCTGCCAGCAGTATACATGGAGAATGGGGGGGCTGCCAGAAGTATACATGGAGCATAGGGGGGCTGCCAGCACTATACATGGAGCATGGGGGGCTGCCAGAAGTATACATGGAGCATAGGGGGGCTGCCAGAAGTATACATGGAGCATAGGGGGGCTGCCAGAAGTATACATGGAGCATGGGGGGACTGCCAGAAGTATACATGGAGCATGGGTGGGCTGCCAGAAGTATACATGGAGCATAGGAGGGCTGCCAGAAGTATACATGGAGCATGGAGGGGCTGCCAGAAGTATACATGGAGCATGGGGGGGCTGCCAGAAGTATACATGGATCATGGGGGGGGCTGCCAGAAGTATACATGGAGCTTAGGGGGGCTGCCAGAAGTTTACATGGAGCATGGGGGGGGGCTGCCAGAAGTATACATGGAGCATGGAAGGGGTTGTCAGAAGTATACATGGAAAATGGGGGAGTTGCCAGCAGTATACATGGAGAATGGGGGGCTGCCGGAAGTATACATGGAGCATAGGGGGGCTGCCAGAAGTATACATGGAAAATGGGGGGGGCTGCCAGAAGTATACATGGAGCATGTGGGGTCGCCAAAAGTATACATGGAGCATGGGGGGGTTGCCAGAAGTATACATGGAGCATGGGGGAGCTGCCAGCAGTATACAGGGAGCATGGGGGAGCTGCCAGTAGTATAAATGGAGCATGGGGGGCTGCCAGCAGTATACATGGAGCATGGGGGGGCTGCCAGAAGTATACATGGAGCATAGGGGGGCTGCCAGCAGTATACATGGAGCATGGGGGGCTGCCAGAAGTATACATGGAGCATAGGGGGGCTGCCAAAAGTATACATGGAGCATGGGGGGGCTGCCAGAAGTATACATGGAGCATGGGGGGGCTGCCAGAAGTATACATGGAGCATAGGGGGGCTGCCAGAAGTATACATGGAGCATAGGGGGGCTGCCAGAAGTATACATGGAGCATAGGGGAGCTGCCAGCAGTATACAGGGAGCATGGGGGAGCTGCCAGTAGTATAAATGGAGCATGGGGGGGCTGCCAGAAGTATACATGGAGCATAGGGGGGCTGCCAGCACTATACATGGAGCATGGGGGGCTGCCAGAAGTATACATGGAGCATAGGGGGGCTGCCAGAAGTATACATGGAGCATAGGGGGGCTGCCAGAAGTATACATGGAGCATGGGGGGACTGCCAGAAGTATACATGGAGCATGGGGGGGGGCTGCCAAAAGTATACATGGAGCATGGAGGGGCTGCCAGAAGTATACATGGAGCATGGGGGGGGCTGCCAGAAGTATACATGGAGCATGGGGGGGGGGGGCTGCCAGAAGTATACATGGAGCTTATGGGGGCTGCCAGAAGTTTACATGGAGCATGGGGGGGGCTGCCAGAGGTATACATGGAGCATGGAGGGGGGGGGGCTGCCAGAAGTATACATGGAGCATGGGGGGACTGCCAGAAGTATACATGGAGCATGGGGGGGGGCTGCCAAAAGTATACATGGAGCATGGAGGGGCTGCCAGAAGTATACATGGAGCATGGGGGGGGCTGCCAGAAGTATACATGGAGCATGGGGGGGGGGCTGCCAGAAGTATACATGGAGCTTATGGGGGCTGCCAGAAGTTTACATGGAGCATGGGGGGGGCTGCCAGAGGTATACATGGAGCATGGAGGGGGGGGGGCTGCCAGAAGTATACATGGAGCTTAGGGGGGCTGCCGGATGTTTACATGGAGCATGGGGGGGGCTGCCAGAGGTATACATGGAGCATGGGGGGGGGGCTGCCAGAAGTATACATGTAGCATGGGGGGGGTTGTCAGAAGTATACATGGAAAATGGGGGAGTTGCCAGCAGTATACATGGAGAATGGGGGGCTGCCAGAAGTATACATGGAGCATAGGGGGGGCTGCCAGAAGTATACATGGAAAATGGGGGGGCTGCCAGAAGTATACATGGAGCATGTGGGGGCTGCCAAAAGTATACATGGAGCATGGGGGGGCTGCCAGAAGTATACATGGAGCATGGAGGGGTTGCCAGAAGTATACATGGAGCATGGGGGGGCTGCCAAAAGTATACATGGAGCATGGGGGGGCTGGCAGAAGTATACATGGAGCATGGAGGGGTTGCCAGAAGTATACATGGAGCATGGGGGGATTGCCAGCAGTATACATGGATCATGGGGGGGCTGGCAGCAGTATACATGGAGCATGGGGGGCTGCCAGAAGTGCATATGGAGCATGGGGGGGTTGCCAGCAGTATACATGGAGCATGGGGGGGGGGGGGGGGCTGCCAGCAGTATTCATGGAGCATGGGGGGGGCTGCCAGAAGTATACATGGATCATGGGGGGGGCTGCCAGAAGTATACATGGAGCATGGGGGGCTGCCAGAAGTATACATGGAGCATAGGGGGGCTGCAAGAAGTATACATGGAGCATGGAAGGCTGCCGGAAGTATACATGGAGCATGGGGGGGGGCTTCCAGAAGTATACATGGAGCTTATGGGGCTGCCAGAAGTTTACATGGAGCATGGGGGGGGGGGCTGCCAGAAGTATACATGGAGCATGGGGGGGGGGCCTGCCAGAAGTATACATGGAGCATGGGGGGGGTTGTCAGAAGTATACATGGAAAATGGGGGAGTTGCCAGCAGTATACATGGAGAATGGGGGGCTGCCAGAAGTATACATGGAGCATAGGGGGACTGCCAGAAGTATACATGGAAAATGGGGGGGGCTGCCAGCAGTATACATGGAGCATGGGGGGGGGGCTGCCAGCAGTATACATGGAGCATAGGGGGGCTGCCAGCAGTATACATGGAGCAAAGGGGGGGCTGCCAGAAGTATACATGGAGCATGGGGGTCTGCCAGCAGTATACATAGAGCATGGGGGTCTGCCAGCAGTATACATGGAGCATGGGTGGCTGGCTGCATTATACATGGGACATGGGGGGCTGGCTGCATTATACATGGAACATGGGGGGCTGGCTGCATTATACATGAGGGCCTGGGGGGCTGGCTGCATTATACATGCAGCATGGGGTGCTGGCTGCATTATACATGCAGCATGGGGTGCTGGCTGCATTATACATGGGGGGCTGGCTGCATCATACATGGAGGCCTGGAGTGAATTATAATATATGGAGGACTATGGGGCGCAGTATAATATATGGAGTACTATGGGGTGAATTATAATACATGGAGGACTATGGGAAATGCATTATAATACATGCAGGACTATGTAACTGCATTCTAATGTATGAAGGATAATGTGGGACCCTTTATACTATATGGAAGGCTATGCAGGGGCCATTATTGTATTTGGAGAACTATATATAAGGGGGGACAAAGATACAAGCAGGGGATGGGAACGTTTTGTGCTGAGGGAATAGGGCTCTTTCCCTCAACACCCAGCTTTCCCATGCTCTGCTGTACATCTCTCAGCACTCAGCTTTCCCATGCTCTGATATTGGAAAGCTGGGTGCTGAGGGAAAGATCTATAGCAGAGCATGGGGAAGCTGGGTGCCGAGGACAAAATGGATATCAGAACATAGGGAAAGCTGTTTGCTGAGGGAAAGAGCCAAGTGTCAGCGTCATTATCCCATACCAAAAGTGTCGGTGTACATAGAGGGGGGGCCCAGGTCCGATCTTTGCACCGGGGCCCATCAAACTCTAGTTACGCCACTGTGTGGGACCTCATGTAGATTAAGTTGGACCTTCAGGGGTGTATTATGGATTAATAAATTGGAGAAAGAGGGTGTTTTGTTTTTGTTTTTTTTAATATAGGATTTTTCTCTGTGTTTTGTGTTTATTCCTTTTTACTTACTGACAACTGTGATTTTTTTACAATTTACACCTGCCATTAACCCCTTATATTACTCCGATTACCACTGCTCCAGGGCAATCGGGATGAGCCAGGTAAAAAGCCAGAATTGGCACATATAATGGAAGTGACAATTCTGTGGTGGATGCGGGTTGCTATTTTTACACTAGGGAGGGACCAATAACCATGGGGCTCCCCAGCCTGAGAATACCAGCCTTCTGCTGTCCGCTTTATCTTGGCTAGGTATTAAAATTAGAGCGGACAACATCCGGTTAAATAATTTTAGAAAAGCCAAATGGGGTTCTTTGTATTTTGATACACAGCCAAGATAATACACACAGCTAGGGACTGAAGACTGTATCTGTCTACTTTATCTGCACTGGGTATGAAAATATGAGGGACCCTATGCCATTTGTTCCAATTATTTATTTTTACATTCCACAACAAATCACAGACGCCATCAGTCTGACTTCAACTAATCATAGACGCCGTCACAGAGGATGCGTGGGGGAAGCAGTAAATATGCATGAGTGTTAATTAGTGGACCCGGAACCAGTGTGACGGCCGCACGGAGACTCGGTAAGTATATCTGTCCTGCTCTATTCCTCATTTTGCTCTCTTTTAACTTTCTTTTATTTTTTTTTTATTTTTATCCTAGTGGCTAAACCCAAGCGGTAACATGAACTTCCCTGAGAAGTCCATTTTCAGGGTCCGTGAATGGACACTAGGTGTCCGGAACGGATTCCGAACTGTACAATTCGGGTTTGCCGATCACTAGTTCTAACCCTAATTCGCTGCAATTATTAATACAGTCTCTAAATTAATATTGTTCTTTATTTAATATATTGTTTATTTAATACCTATTTTTTAACCTGTTGTAATTAAGAGGGTGAAACCTGTGAGCATAGCTGATGGAGATCAGGATCAGACATCATGCCATTTGTTGCCTACCTTTCCTAGAGGAGTTAAAACCCATCTGGCGTGGCCGAAGAAATGAAGCGTTGTCAGGAACGCTCTGTCGCCCGCCGAGAGCTTATGTTTTGGGTTTGTTGGTGGCAGGTCCTCCATTTATTATGCTTCTTTTACAGTTTGTACCTGGTGCAGGTGACAAAGGACACTTGGAAAGTGAATCACCCTGGACTCCTGAAAATGTTAATAATATTGAATTGCAGAATTTTATTACAAAAGTTTTATAATGTTTGTAACGTTAAAAAAATGGTGCCTCCCATAAAAGGAAGAAAATGTTTTAATGTTACCTGTTAACAGCATTAAAATTTTTTGCAAGTCATAACACCACATGTATTTGTTTTTCTGCTCCAGCCGGCAGACATGCTAGGATTTTCTGTGGGGGAGTGTGGTGCCCCAGAGGCTTCAGTCGCCAAAGAGGTACTGCACCTCAGCCAGAGGTGTTGGTATCCCATTCCCGGGTAAGTAGGAGGTCACAAATCGGTATACACAAAAATACAGACACACTCTTAAATTAGCAACACCATCAGACCAGGGAACAGTCGGCCAGCTGGTGGGTGGGGTTTAGTTAGTGGGAGCACACTGTAGAACGTTAGTGAGTCAGAAAGTAGGAGCGGAGGAGTGAAGACCTGTGGTCTGAAGCTGCAGCAACTCAGCCCAGGCACAGGAGAGAAGGGGTCCTAGAGCCCACAGGAAGTGTGACATACACCCATGGTCTCATTCCATAAACGGCATACTGGAGTGGAGGGACTTGGCCGCATACGGGCCTGCCCCTCATCTAGTAGAGAACTACAAGGCCCAGCTAGCAAACCGGAGGCTTAGGTTACTGCAAGTGCTGAAGCCACATCCGCACACATCCAGTGGAAAGGTGACCACATAGGGCCAAGGGATAGAGCTTCAAGCCAGCCGACAGGGTCCATGGACACCCGCTCGGACCTGTGTGTGTGTAGGCGCGGGACAGGCTGGAGAGGTCAGCAGAGGAAGATGACCAGGAAAGGAACACAGAAGGGTGCACCAGGTTGTGCCTCCAAACTATTCGGGATTGGCTGGAGCCCATCACAGCAGGACTCAGCACTCCAGGGGTGACATTTGACCGGTCATGTAAACCAGAAACTTTCAACAGTGAGTAAAATCTTGAGATTACATCCCTGTGTTACCCAGTTATTCGCCTGCGCCTCTGACTTTGAACCCCGCCTTTACATCTCCGCCGTTACAGACTACTACTCCCAACAGCCCAGGGGCCCAGCTCTACCTGTGGAGAGCTATACCAACTCAGCTGCATCACCACCGACCCCCAGGGGACTGAGTAGCAATGATGACACCTCTCTTGCCGCATACCACAGGTGGTGTCACAAACTATCATTCCCTATAAATAATTACCACCACCATCATCTTAATTAACGTCATCACCGGGGTCACGGAACCGGGCCCTATCACCGCGACATCCACCGAGCAGAACAGAACTGTGGCCCAGTAACGAGTGCCCACAGGCCCCAGTGGGGCGTGTCACATGCCCAGTGTGACAAGTTCACATAAGTTTCCAAAGCTACCAAGAGAGCAATATGAAGTGGGATCAAGAGTCGTACGTGGCTCACAAGCAGGGGCTGGCTGGCACATTTTAACCTGGGGGGCAATCATAAGGCAGTGGCCCTCAAGTTCCGGCGGCCCACCTTTGGTCTGTTTATCTCTGGCCACTGCATTAAAGCAGCAGTAACAGACTTTATGAACAGGCTGTTATATATATATATGGGAACAGAACCGCGTTTACTGCGTACATAGATACTGCAACAGAACCAAGATGACTACAGAGATATGGGAACTGCAAGGAGCTTATTACAGCGATATGGGAGCAGAACCGAGCTTACTACAGAGATATGGGAACAAAACCAGGCTTACTACAGAGATACAGGAGCAGAACTGAGCTTACTATAGAGATATGAGAACAGAACCGACCTTACTACAGAAATATAGGAGCAGAACTGAGCATACTACAGAAATATGGGAGCAGAACCGAGCATACTACAGAGATGCGGGAGCAGAACCGAGCTTACTACAGAGATATGGGAGCAGAACCAAGCTTACTACAAAGATATGGGAACAGAGCCAAGCTTACTGCAGAGATATGAGAACAGAACCGACCTTACTACAGAGATATGAGGGCAGAACCGAGCTTACTACAGAGATATGGGAGCAGAACCAAGCTTACTGCAGAGATATGGGAGCAGAACTGAGCTTACTACAGAGATATGGGAACAGAACCGACCTTACTACAGAGATATGGGTGCAGAACCGAGCTTACTACAGAGGTATGGGAGCAGAACCGAGCTTACTACAGAGATATGGAGGCAGAACCGAGCTTACTATAGAGATATGAGAGCAGAACCAAGCTTACTATAAAGATATGGGAGCAGAACCGAGTTTACTGTACTACAGAGATAAGGAAGCAGAACCGAGCTTACAGCAGAAATAAGGGAGCAGAATCAAGCTTACTACAGAGATAAGGGAGCAGAACCGAGCATTGGGAAGGGCTAATTTTCACTGGGGCAGCTTGCTTGACTTGGGTGCTGCCCTTGTTAGGGCGGAAGCTTATGCATGGGCACGACAGGGCTTAGCATACACTGACTTTGTTACCCCTTTCTTTCAAGTCGGCCCTCTTTTGCCCGTGTATCCAGTGGTGTGAGATCTACTCAGAAAGAAGTTTGGTGAGATCTATCCATTTTATTATTCTTTATTGCACTGCACTTTTTGTATGTTGGTCTTTTTTAGACAGTATAAATTAAAAGTTATATTTTAATCCTTGCTCTGTATTCATACTGATTGGATTTGGGCTGCTTATCTGGCCTGCGTAGCAGGTATTGCTCTCCTTACAGGAGCTTTATGGCAGCAACAACCTTGTCTTTCAAGATGTTAGGTTCGCTATCATATCCTGTCTCTTCTCGTATTACTGAGTGCAATTCCACAATTGTTTTTTTAAATTTACCTGGCAATATAACTCTCCAGGGCAGTACGCGTATACCAATCATGTACATATTTTTTCTATTTAAAGAAGTTGTCCGACCATAAACTCCAACATTTCTTTTAAGCTAATCTGTGCTGTATTGTCATCTAAAACACCCCTACATTATTTTTTTGTTTCTGTCTTTTGTTCCTCTTGAATTATCACTTTATTCTCTGCATCCCCTTTATTTACCTGCAGCTCAAGCAAACATGACATCTTCCTGTGCATGATTTAAACTTCACAGCCAGAGCTGGCACCGCCCAGCCTCACTGTCCAGCCCCATCCTCTGACCGCCCTCAGCACACTCATTGGCTGTCAGTATTCTGGCCAGCACTAACCTCTCATCACCCCAGCATTAGAATAACAGAGCATTTCATCTGTGACAACGCAATCACCTCACATCACATCCACAATGGTGACAGACAGAGTTGTTACATGTTCCTCACCCCTTATAGATAAAGCAATACCATGTAACGAAGACTATATATAGCACCTAATGTGAGTCTATAGAAGATATATGTGTGTATGGTGTGTGTGTATATACTGTGTGTGTGTGTGTGTGTGTGTGTGTGTGTGTGTGTGTGTGTGTGTGTGTGTATTTTGTAGGTACACTAGAGTTCAAAAGTTTAGGGTCACTTAGATATTTCCTTATTTTTGAAAGAAAAGAACATTTTTTTTCAATGAAGCTAACATTAGATTAAACAGAAATACACTGTATACATTATTAATGTGGTAAATGACTATTCTAGCTTCAAAAGTCTGGTTTTTCATGCAATATCTACATAGGTGTATAGAGGCCCATTTCCAACAACCACCACTCAAGTGATCTAATTGTACATTGTGTTTGCTAACTGTGTTAGAAGGTTAATGGATGTTTAGAAATCCCTTGAAAACCCTTGATCAAGTATGTTAGTGTGGCGCCCCTGAGGCTTCAGTCGCCACAGGGTATTGCATCTCACTTAAGGTGCAGTACTCATCCCAGGTAAGGAAGAGATTAACCACTGGTATTCATCACTTACAAAACACACAATTTAGGTGCTTTCCCACTGGAACGGAGCTAGAGGTGGTCACCATAGCAACGGGACTTCCCCAGCCATTAGTGAGTCATCAGGAAGGTGGAGGCAGCACAGGGAAGAGAGGAACACACAGACTTTTACCTCAGAACAGTCTGGGATGCAGGAGAAGCCGGATCGCTAAGGGGAGTGCTTAAGAGCTCCCTCAGTGAGACAAACCGAAGGAAGTGCTTTAGAGCAAGCTCCGAAGGGAGTGCTTTAGAGCAACCTCGGGGGGGTGGGAAGAGGAAGAGAGTGCCAGGACATCAGGGACTCACAGAGCCACAGCCACTGAGGGGAGTGCTTCAGAGCTCCCTCAGATAGGACTGGGCAGACAGGAAGAAGCAGGAGTCGACCGGTGGAGCTGGTGAGACAAATGAGCAACACGGTAGCTGAAGGGTGAACCTAACAGCCCCTTCGGGACCGGCGCAGTCAGGGTGCAGAGCCCTATGATGGCGTATACTCTACATTGTGCCATCAGAATCTGCCGGGAAGGGGGATTTCATGTCCAATTGCCCACCACAAAGGTCCCGGGGCACAGCAGCATATAGAGACAGGAGTCAAGACCTCGGTCGGGCCCACATTTGATTTGCGCTGCCTACGAATGGGACAGGAACTTAATTACCAAATGCAGGGGTTCCCAAGTAGCTTCACGTGATGGGAATCCACACTACAAAGCGCAAGGAAGGAAGCTCTCACACTCCAGAACACCGGTGGTGGCTTCTGAATCATCCGGGATCAGCTGGGCTCCATTACGGAGAAAACCGGCACTCCAAGGGTGATGACCTGACAGTGAGAAAAAGAACTTTGTCCACATTCCTGGTGTTGTCCCGTCATTGCCAGTGCCATCGCCCCACGCTCCGGCGCCATTGGCCGCTGCCCCCACCATAGTCCTCCCTGGGGCCTAGCTCTGCCTGTAGGGAGCCGGACCATCTGAGATGCGTTACCATCCACCACAGAAGAGAGCAACATCTCGCAGTGGTGGCTAATCGATGGCCGCATACCACAGGTGGTGCTGCAAAGCAAACCCCATCATCCCCTATACCTGTCACCTTGCACCTTTTATTGACACCGACAGGGTCACGGAGCCAGGTCAGGCCATTCACAGCAACCCCCAATCCAATACCACTGGTCCGGCGAGTAGCCCTGAGGCCCCGTGGGCACGTCATTAGCACAGCTGAAGCTATAAAACTGATCTTCCTTTAAGCTAGTTGAGAATCTTGAACATTACATTTGTTGGTTCCATTAAACTCTCAAAATAGCCAGAAAAAGAGAACTTTCATGTGAAACTCTACAGTCTCTTCTTGTTCTTAGAAATAAAGGATATTCCATGCGAGAAATTGCCAAGAAACTGAAGATTTCCTATAACGGTGTGTATTACTCCCTTCAGAGGAAAGCACAAACAAGCTCTAACCAGAGTAGAAAGAGAAGTGGGAGGCCCCGCTGCACAACTGAGCAGCAGGTAGTGTCTCTAGCTTGAGAAACAGGTCTTCAACTGGCAGCTTCATTAATTAGTACCCGCAAAACGCCAATGTCAATCTCTACAGTGAAAAGGCGACTCTGGGATGATGGCCTTCAGGGCAGAGTAGCAAAGAAAAAGCCATATCTGAGACTGGCTAATAAAAGGAAAAAATTAATATGGGCAAAAGAACACAGACATTGGACAGATGAAGATTGGAAAAAAGTTTTATGGACAGAGAACTCGAAGTTTGAGGTGTTTGGATCACACAGAAGAACATTTGTGAGACGCAAAACAACTGAAAAGATGCTGGAAGAGTGCCTGACGCTATCTGTCAAGCATGATGGAGGTAATGTGATGGTCTGGGGTTGCTTTGGTGCTGGTAAAGTGGTAGATTTGCACAAGGTAAAAGGGATTTTGAATAAGGAAGGCTATCACTCCATTTTTCAACGCCATGCCATACCCTGTGGACAGCGCTTGTTGGAGCTAATTTAATCCTACAATAGGACATTGACCCAAAGCACACCTCCAAATTATGCATGAACTATTTAGGAAAGAAGAAGGCAGCTGGTATTCTATCTGTAATGGAGTGGCTAACCCAGTCACCAGATGTCAACCCTATTGAGCTGTTGTGGGAGCAGCTTGACCGTATGGTATGCAAAAAGTGCCCATCAAGCCAATCCAACTTGTGGGAGGGGCTTCTGGAAGCATGGGGTGAAATATCTCCAGATTACCTCATCAAGTTAACAGCTAGAATGGCAAAGGTCTGCAAAGCTGGAATTGCTGCAAAGGGAGCATTCTTTGACAAAAGCAAAGTTTGAAGGAGAAAATTATTATTTCAAGTAAAAATGATTATTTCTAACCTAGTCAATGTCCGGGCTATATGTTCTATTCATTACGCAACTCATTTGATAAATAAAAGTATGATTTTTTATGGAAAAGATAAAATTGTTTGGGTGACCCCAAACTTTTGAACTGTTGTGTATATATATATATATATATATATACCGTATTTTTCGCTTTATAAGACGCACTTTTCCTCCCAAAAATTTGAGAGGAAAATGGGGGGTGCGTCTTATAAAGCGAATATAGCAGTACCTGGGGGTCCTGTCTGTGCGGTGATCGGGCGGCCGGGTGCCTGTGGCTGCGTGCAAGCGGCCGGGTACCTGTGCTTGCGTGCGGTGGCAGCCGGGTACCCGTGGCTGTGTGCGGGCGGCAGCTGGGTGCTGTGTGCGGGCGGCGGTCGGCGTCTGTGTGCGGGCAGCGGCCGGGTGCTGTGTGTGGGCGGCGGCTGGCGGCTGTGTGCTGTGTGCAGGCGGCGGTCGGCGGCCGGGTGCTGTGTGCGGGCGGCGGCTGTGTCCAGGCGGCGGTCGGCGGCCGGGTGCTGTGTGCGGGCGGCGGCTGTGTCCAGGCGGAGGTCGGCAGCCGGGTGCTGTGTGCAGGCGGCGGCTGTGTCCAGGCGGCGGTCGGCGGCCGGGTGCTGTGTGCGGGCAGCGGCTGTGTCCAGGCAGCGGTCGGCGGCCGGGTGCTGTGTGCGGGCGGCGGCTGGGTCCAGGTGGCGGTCGGCGGCCGGGTGCTGTGTGCGGGCGGCGGCTGTGTCCAGGCGGCGGTCGGCGGCCGGGTGCTGTGTGCAGGCGGCGGTCGGTGGCTGTGTGCGGGCGGCGTCTGTGTGCTGTGTGCAGGCGGCGGTCGGCGGCCGGGTGCTGTGTGCGGGCGGCGGCTGTGTCCAGGTGGCGGTCGGCGGCCGGGTGCTGTGTGCGGGCGGCGGCTGTGTCCAGGCGGCGGTCGGCGGCCGGGTGCTGTGTGCAGGCGGCGGTCGGTGGCTGTGTGCGGGCGGCGGGCGGCGGCTGTGTGCTGTGTGCAGGCGGCGGTCGGCGGCCGGGTGCTGTGTGCGGGCGGCGGCTGTGTCCAGGCGGCGGTCGGCGGCCGGGTGCTGTGTGCAGGCGGCGGCTGTGTCCAGGCGGCGGTCGGCGGCCGGGTGCTGTGTGTGGGCGGCGGCTGTGTCCAGGCGGCGGTCGGCGGCCGGGTGCTGTGTGCGGGTGGCGGCTGTGTCCAGGCGGCGGTCGGCAGCCGGGTGCTGTGTGCGGGCGGCGGCTATGTCCAGGCGGCGGTCGGCGGCCGGGTGCTGTGTGCAGGTGGCGGTCGGCGGCTGTGTGTTGTGTGCGGGCGGCGGTCGGCGGCTGTGTGCTGTGTGCAGGCGGCGGTCGGAGGCTGTGTGCGGGCAGCGGCCGGGTGTTGTGTGCGGGTAGCGGCCGGGTGCTGTGTGCGGGCGGCGGCCGGGTGCTGTGTGCGGGCAGCGGCCGGGTGCCTGTGCGGGTGGCAGATGGCTGCCGCCCGCACGCAAGCACAGGTACCCGGCCGCTTGCACGCAGGGTGGGCGGCCAGCCTGCTGGCTGCCACTCTGTGCTTGCGGGGCGGGCGGCTGTGCAGCAACTTACCCAGTTTTTCCGCGGTCCCAGTTTCAAATGATGGCAGCGGGCGCGTGCGCAGATGGAGCCCTTGGATGAGAGCTCCATCTGCGCAGGCACCATTATTTGAACCGGGACCGCGGACACTGGGACACTCACTGCAGCGGCCTGCTGCATGACTCACCCGCTGTCGCCAACGCTGCTGCTGCCGCCACCACCACCACGGGCCCCGCGGCTCCTACCACCATGGATCCCCCGGCTCCTGCCACCCCGGACGCCGCTGCCACTGACCCGCCGTGCCTGCCAGCAAATCCGCTGCCTCCTGTGACCCCGCTTCACCACCACTGCTGCCCCCCTCCGGTAAGAGAACACCGGATTATAAGATGGAGCCCATTTTTCTTTTTTTTACCTTTTTTTATGTCTAAGTTTGGGGTGCGTCTTATAATCCGGTGCGTCTTATAAAGCGAAAAATACAGTATATATATACAGTCATATGAAAAAGTTTGGGCACCCCTATTAATGTTAACCTTTTTTCTTTATAACAATTTGGGTTTTTTCAACAGCTATTTCAGTTTCATATATCTAATAACTGATGGACTGAGTAATATTTCTGGATTGAAATGAGGTTTATTGTACTTACAGAAAATGCGCAATCCGCATTTAAACAAAATTTGACCGGTGCAAAAGTATGGGCACCCTTATCAATTTCTTGATTTGAACACTCCTAACTACTTTTTACTGACTTACTAAAGCACTAAATTGGTTTTGCAACCTCATTGAGCTTTGAACTTCATAGGCAGGTGTATCCAATCATGAGAAAAGGTATTTAAGGTGGCCACTTGCAAGTAGTTCTCCTATTTGAATCTCCTATGAAGAGTGGCATTATGGGCTCCTCAAAACAACTCTCAAATGATCTGAAAACAAAGATTATTCAACATAGTTGTTCAGGGGAAGGATACAAAAAGTTGTCTCAGAGATTTAAACTGTCAGTTTCCACTGTGAGGAACATAGTAAGGAAATGGAAGAACACAGGTACAGTTCTTGTTAAGCCCAGAAGTGGCAGGCCAAGAAAAATATCAGAAAGGCAGAGAAGAAGAATGGTGAGAACAGTCAAGGACAATCCACAGACCCCCTCCAAAGACCTGCAGCATCATCTTGCTGCAGATGGTGTTAATGTGCATCAGTCAACAATACAGCGCACGTTGCACAAGGAGAAGCTGTATGGGAGAGTGATGCAAAAGAAGCCGTTTCTGCAAGCACACCACAAACAGAGTCGCCTGAGGTATGCAAAAGCACATTTGGACAAGCCAGTTACATTTTGGAGGAAGGTCCTGTGGACTGATGAAACAAAGATTGAGTTGTTTGGTCATACAAAAAGGCGTTATGCATGGAGGCAAAAAAACACGGCATTCCAAGAAAAGCACTTGCTACCCACAGTAAAATTTGGTGGAGGTTCCATCATGCTTTGGGGCTGTGTGGCCAATGCCGGCACCGGGAATCTTGTTAATGTTGAGGGTCGCATGGATTCAACTCAGTATCAGCAGATTCTTGACAATAATGTGCAAGAATCAGTGATGAAGTTGAAGTTACGCAGGGGATGGATATTTCAGCAAGACAATGATCCAAAACACCGCTCCAAATCTACTCAGGCATTCATGCAGAGGAACAATTACAATGTTCTGGAATGGCCATCCCAGTCCCCAGACCTGAATATCATTGAAAATCTGTGGGATGATTTGAGGCATGCTGTCCATGCTCGGCGACCATCAAACTTAACTGAACTGGAATTGTTTTCTAAACAGGAATGGTCAAATATACCTTCATCCAGGATCCAGGAACTCATTAAAAGCTACTGGAAGCGACTAGAGGCTGGTTTTTTTTGCAAAAGGAGGATCTACAAAATATTAATGTCACTTTTATGTTGAGGTGCCCATACTTTTGCACCAGTCAAATTTTGTTTAAATGTGGATTGCACATTTTCTGTTAGTACAATAAGCCTCATTTCAATCCAGAAATATTACTCAGTCCATCAGTTATTAGATATATGAAACTGAAATAGCTGTTGCAAAAACCCAAATTGTTATGAAGAAAAAAGGTTAACATTAATAGGGGTGCCCAAACTTTTTCATATGACTGTATATATATACACAGTATACACACACACACACAACAGCTGAGTTTTTCAGACCAATTTTTTTAATTGTGTTATGCTGAAAACGGCCCCCTCGGCTTATACTCGAGTGAGAGTCCCACAAAAAAATATTCTCACCTGTCCTCTATTCTCACAGTGTCCTCTTACCTGATTCTTGCGGACCACAGGCACATAAACCCCTCGGTGATCGTGGCCGCCACTGTTGTTGTCAGTGCTTTACTTCATTTGAATGATTTGCGGTGCCACAAAGCATCCAACTGAAGTAAATCGCTGACTTGATGACAACAGCGGCAGCCCTGTGTACCAGTTGCGATCACTGAGGAGGTCTATGTGCTTGCGGTCCGCAAGAAGCAGGTAAGAGTACACTGTGGGAACGAAGAACAGGTGAGAATAATTTTTTGTGTGTGAGTGTGTGAACAACAGCATAATAGGGGACAAAAAGGGGACCAGAAAGAGGACTTTACTAAAGGATGGGCACATTACTACAGGGAACAATATGGGCACATTACTACAGAGCACAATATGGGCACATTACTAAAGGTGACAATATGGGAACATTACTATAGGGCACAATATGGGCACATTACTAAAGGGGACAAGACAGGCACATTGCTGCAGGGGACAAGATGGGCACATTACTACAGGTGACAATATTGGCACATTACTAAAAAGGACAGGATGTGCCCATCCTTGTCCCGATTCTATAGTAATGTGCCCCATCATTGTGCCCATCCTATAGTAATGTGCCCAATGTAATGCCCCTAACCGATAGAATGGGGACAAGTATGGTCACATTACTATCGTAATGTGCCCATCCTTGTCCCCATGCTTTAGTAATGTGCCCCATCCTTGTCCCCATCCTAAAGTATTGTACCCATCCTTCTGCTCATCCTGTAGTAATGTCCCCTTTCCTGGTTCTCTTTTAGTAGCTGTGCTCCATCCTGTAGCATGGTCCCCTATTGTGCCATTTTTCACACACACACACACACACACACACACACACACACACACACACAACAAAGACAAAATCTTCTCACCTGTCCTCCGTTCCCTCGGTGTCCTGTTTTCTGATTCTTTGCGCCCCCAACCCCTTGATGAACACTGACAGTGCAGGGTGCTGCTGCTGACAGAGCTTCATATCAGATGACTGATTTCCGGGAACTGCGCAGAGACGAGCACTCTGTACAGCTACGCCAATGATCAGTTGCTGGCCTCTGATTTGCCAGCGGCTGATCATGGAGTAACTGTATAGCGAGCTTTCATGTGCACAGCGCCCGGAAATCTGTCATCTGAAATAAAGCGCTGACTGCGTGGGCCTCCAGCACAGGCAGAGATCATCAAGGGGGCTGCGGGCCTGCACGCCACAAGAAGTATTAGGGACCTCATGTGTTCCGCGTCTTTGAGATCACTGCCCTATGAAATGTGTAGGAGGGTGTGGAGGAAGGGTGGGGCGGGGACTCCGATGCACTGTAGCTGGCCCACTAAGCAGCAGTGATGCGATGCCCGTCAACAAGGCACATGACAAGACGTAGCAAAATCCTGGCAAGAGCAGTCAGATGACTGCTCTGAGCCTGGGGAGAGGATCTTACAGCAGGGTAGATAGGTAGTTGGTATCTACCTAGATGCCCCTATGTAACCCAATAGTGAAATAAAAAAAAAAAAGCAAAATAAGCTGGAAAAAAGTGGTGGAAAAAAATTTGTAAATTTATTAGATTTTTTTTTCGCTTGTGTAGGCATTTTCTTTTTATTTTTTTGGAACCTGGGACTATGTGAGGGGTTATGTTTTGCATCCTGAGCTGACATTTATATTCAGTGGCAGACATACCGCTAGAGGTTCAGGGGACCCCTTGTTGGCCGATTAATAATGAGGGCAATCTGACCTGTAGTCAGGAGCTTGAGACTCCAGGGGGCCCCAGACCAGATTGCGCTCATCACATGCAGGGTGCCAGGCAGGGAGTGATCCCGCAGCTCCACACAATGCAGGCAGCAGAACTCAGGATTCTGTCCTCTGCTCCCTGCTCAGCAGTGACTAGGGCAGCTTAAACTCCAAATACGACCCTGTCTAGCGGGCAAAGAAGTTGACCACAGAGCACGGACTCAAGGGTTTTAATCCAGGCGCATGACAAAGAGAAGGCCGACAACTGTTCCTCAAAGCACCCACACACCGCAAGCTCCCAGGGCGAGGGTTAGGTGTTTTTTTTATTGGTATATTCCCATTCACACCTTCCCACAAAAAAAAAGGGTATATGTTTCATGGTTTATTATTTTTCTTGTCCTCCTGAACCATATAAACCGGATCATCATGCGGCCTTCGTTACAAATTCTTAGAGGGCCATCAGTCGGGTCTCACTTGTGAATTTTGAAGGGTCATCAGGAGGCCCTCACTCAAATTTTGGAGGGCCATCAGGAGGCCATGAAGCGGCACTCTCTCATAATTTTTTTTTGGGACATCAAGCTGCCCTCACTCATAATTATAATAAGGTCATACCGTGGTACTCCGTCCCCAGCTGCCACTAATTTTCACTGTATGCCGTCCCCGCCTTACACGAGCACATGTCCCATAACATTACCTGTGCCCCCACCAATGCAGTTACTGGGAAAGTTCACTTAACAACCGACACGTGGACAGGGTATTTCTTTGACCCCATCTATAGGTTTGCTGGTGTACTGGTCTGTTTCCTGATATATGCTTCATACTCTGGACACTGTGCCGACAGACACGGCTAACTTTCTTGCCACAGCTCACATTGAAGGGCCATTCTGGATGAGCTGCACTACCTGAGCAACTTCTGTGGGTTGTAGACATCACCTCATGCTACCTCTAAGGTGAGAGCAATGACAAAATGCAAAAGTGACCAAAAAAAAACCAGACAAAAAGAATGAGGACAGAGAAATGGTGTGTGGCCATCACCTGCAGAACCACTCGCTTGCAAATCATTTCTACCTGTTGCCTGTTCCATTTGCACAACAGTAGGAGAAACTGATTTACAATCAGTGTTGCTTCATAGCTGGACTGATTGATTTCACAGAAGTGTGATTGACTTGGATTTATATTATGTTGTTTAAGTGTTATCGTTATTTTTTTTAGATACATATATATATATATATATATATATATATATATATATATATACAGTCATATGAAAAAGTTTGGGCACCCCTATTAATGTTAACCTTTTTTCTTCATAACAATTTGGGTTTTTGCAACAGCTATTTCAGTTTCATATATCTAATAACTGATGGACTGAGTAACATTTCTGGATTGAAATGAGGTTTATTGTACTAACAGAAAATGTGCAATCCGCATTTAAACAAAATTTGACTGGTGCAAAAGTATGGGCACCTCAACATAAAAATGACATTAATATTTTGTAGATCCTCCTTTTGCAAAAAAAAACAGCCTCTAGTCGCTTCCAGTAGCTTTTAATGAGTTCCTGAATCCTGGATGAAGGTATATTTGACCATTCCTGTTTACAAAACAATTCCAGTTCAGTTAACTTTGATGGTCACCGAGCATGGACAGCACGCCTCAAATCATCCTACAGATTTTCAATGATATTCAGGTCTGGGGACTGGGATGGCCATTCCAGAACATTGTAATTGTTCCTCTGCATGAATGCCTGAGTAGATTTGGAGCGGTGTTTTGGATCATTGTCTTGCTGAAATATCCATCCCCTGCGTAACTTCAACTTCATCACTGATTCTTGCACATTATTGTCAAGAATCTGCTGATACTGAGTTGAATCCATGCGACCCTCAACATTAACAAGATTCCCGATGCCGGCATTGGCCACACAGCCCCAAAGCATGATGGAACCTCCACCAAATTTTACTGTGGGTAGCAAGTGCTTTTCTTGGAATGCCGTGTTTTTTTGCCTCCGTGCATAACGCCTTTTTGTATGACCAAACAACTCAATCTTTGTTTCATCAGTCCACAGGACCTTCCTCCAAAATGTAACTGGCTTGTCCAAATGTGCTTTTGCATACCTCAGGCGACTCTGTTTGTGGTGTGCTTGCAGAAACGGCTTCTTTCGCATCACTCTCCCATACAGCTTCTCCTTGTGCAACGTGCGCTGTATTGTTGACTGATGCACATTAACACCATCTGCAGCAAGATGATGCTGCAGGTCTTTGGAGGGGGTCTGTGGATTGTCCTTGACTGTTCTCACCATTCTTCTTCTCTGCCTTTCTGATATTTTTCTTGGCCTGCCACTTCTGGGCTTAACAAGAACTGTACCTGTGTTCTTCCATTTCCTTACTATGTTCCTCACAGTGGAAACTGACAGTTTAAATCTCTGAGACAACTTTTTGTATCCTTCCCCTGAACAACTATGTTGAATAATCTTTGTTTTCAGATCATTTGAGAGTTGTTTTGAGGAGCCCATAATGCCACTCTTTATAGGAGATTCAAATAGGAGAACTACTTGCAAGTGGCCACCTTAAATACCTTTTCTCATGAAAGGATACACCTGCCTATGAAGTTCAAAGCTCAATGAGGTTGCAAAACCAATTTAGTGCTTTAGTAAGTCAGTAAAAAGTAGTTAGGAGTGTTCAAATCAAGAAATTGATAAGGGTGCCCATACTTTTGCACCGGTCAAATTTTGTTTAAATGCGGATTGCGCATTTTCTGTTAGTACAATAAACCTCATTTCAATCCAGAAATATTACTCAGTCCATCAGTTATTAGATATATGAAACTGAAATAGCTGTTGCAAAAACCCAAATTGTTATAAAGAAAAAAGGTTAACATTAATAGGGGTGCCCAAACTTTTTCATATGAATGTATATATATACAGTGCCTTGCAAAAGTAATTGGCTCCCTTGAATTTTTTAACGTTTTCCCACATTTCAGGCTTCAAACATAAGGTTAAAAATGTTAATATTATGGTGAAGAATCAACAAGAGGGACACAATTGTGAAGTTGAACGAAATTTATTGCTTATTTGAAACCTTTTCAAAAAAGAAATAACTGAAAAGTGGGGCGTGCAATATTAGTCATCCCTTTTCATTCAGTGCAGCAAACCCACTTCAGAAGTTCATTTATGATCTCTGAATGATCCAATGTTGTCCTAAATGACTGATGATGATAAATATAAGCCACCTGTGTGTAATCAAGTCTCCATATAAATGCACCTGAATAGGTGATAGTCTCATTGTTCTGTTTAAAGCGCAGATAGCATCATGAAGACCATGGAACACAACAGGCAGGTCCATGATACTGTTGTGGAAAAGTTTAAAGCCGGATTTGGTTGCTAAAAGATTTCCAAAACTTTAAACATTCCAAGGAGCACTGTGCAAGCAATCATATTGAAATGGAAGCAGTATCATAGCATCTACCAAGACCCAGCCGTCCATCCAAACTTTCATCTCAAACAAGGAGAAGACTGATCAGAGATGCAGCCAAGAGGCCCATGATCACTCTGGATGAACTGCAGAGATCTACAGCTGAGGTGGGAGAGTCTGTCCATAGGACAACAATCAGTTGTACACTGCTTAAAATCTGGCCTTTAGGAAGTGGCAAGAAGAAAGCCATTTCTCAAAGATATCCATAAAAAGTGTTGTTTAAAGTTTGCCACAAGCCACCTGGGAGACACACCAAATATGTGGAAGAAGGTGCTATGGTCAGATGAAACCAAAATCAAACTATTTGGGCACAATGCCAAATGATATGTTTGGTGTAAAAGCAACACAGTTCATCACCCTGAACACACCATCCCCACTGTCAAACATGGTGGTGGCAGCATCATGGTTTGGGCCTGCTTTTCTTAAGCAGGGACAGGGAATATGGTTAAAATTGATGGGAAGATGGATGGAGCCAAATACAGGACCATTCTTGAAGAAAACCTGTTGGAGTCTACAGAAGACCTAAGTCTTCTAACAAGACAATGATCCCAAACATTAAGCAAAATCTACAATGGAATGGTTCACAAATAAACGTATCCAGGTGTTAGAATGGCCAAGTCAAAGTCCAAACCTAAATCTAATCGAGAATCAGTGGAAAGAGCTGAAAACTGCTGTTCACAAACACTCTCCATCCAACCTCACTCACCTCGAACTATTTGCAAAGAAAGAATGGGCAAGAATTTCAGTCTCTCGATGTGCAAAACTGATAGAGACATACCCCAAGCGACTTACGTACAGCTGTAATCGCAGCCAAAGGTGGCACTATAAAGTATTAACTTAAAGGGGACCACTTGCACGCCCCAATTTTCAGATATTTATTTTTTCAAAAAGTTTAAAATAAGCAATAAATTTCATTCAACTTCACAATTGTGTCCCACTTGTTGTTGATTCTTCACCATAACATTACATTTTTTATCTTCATGCTTGAAGCCCGAAATGTGGGAAAAGTTTGAAAAATTCAAGGGAAACAAATACTTTCCCAAGGCACTGTATATATATATACACATATATATATATATATATATATATATATATATATATATATATATATATATATATATATATATCTTTCCACCAGTTTTAAAGGGCCAGTGGTCTAATTTGCAGTTCAGAGCTGCAAGCTCCCCACTTTGCCAGATTAGCAGTCCGGGTCTGCACGTGGACACATTATTGTGAACAGGTACGCTACATTTCACTGACAGCACACTGGGTGAACATTGTAAAGGCCAGGACCATGTCGAAGCCTGGGACGGCACACATGCTACGACACTGAGGATTGCGGGCCCTAGTTTCATCTGGGTTTCCTTCACCTCCTACACCAGTTGCTGCACCCCCCCTCTATCACCAAACTGTCATCTCGGAGGAAGTCGTCCATATCAGGATACTCGATCAAGTATCAAGTAAGTTCGCCCATCAATAGTTGTTACTGACATCTGGTGAGAAATTCATGTCAATAGCACCTTTAGAAATATATTTACTTAAAAAATTGATGTGTGCAATAGTTATCTCCCCCACTGAATGCTCAGTGAAGAGCTGCTGGGCTAGCGTTCTATTCTCCATTTTGTTTATTTAAAGTCATTTGTGTTTTTGGAACATTAACTGTCAACAGCATATACTGTATGTTGTCCTAAAGCCTAAAAATGGTTTATTGCATTTATATCTGCAATAGTCTCATGAACTGACAGTTCTAATCTGCGATTTAAATGCCAGATTATGATAGAATTCTGATCCAGCTTTTCTTTCAATATGTCTGTAAATCCACACTTTTTCTCAATCATGACACTGGCTCCATCTGATGTTAAACCTGCAAGGATTCTTGTTTTATTTTTTTCACAGTTGCACACACATTAGGATTCGGCTCCACTTGCCGTTTCCTATAGTTGTCACGTGTCCGCAAGTATGCAATTTGCCTGCCGACTAGAGCGTCAATAGAACATTGTGAAACGTGGCTAAGATTCTAGTTGGCACATTTGTATGGCTCGATGAGTAGCACAAATGTTTGGATGCTAAACTGAGTTTTTTCACATATTCCACAGCACTTTACTGCATTGATACCACTGTCTTCATTGGGGTCACAATCTAAATTCCGCATCACTATGTCTTTGGAGTTTGCTAGGAAACGGAAGTACCTAGAGAAAACCCATGCAAACATAGAAAAAATATACAAACTCCTTGAAGATGTTGTCCTTGGTGGGATTTGAACCCAGTCCCAGTACTGTAAAGCAAGGTATACCATAGAAACAGGGGCGTAACAATCACAGTCGCAGGGATTGCGACTGTGAACGGGCTCAGGGGTGCAGGGGGCCCGCTGGCTCCAGCACTTGTTTCAGCTGGATGTGGGCGTGTATCCAGAATCCAGCTGAAATACATTGCAGCAAAGAGACTTGTTGGGTCTCTGAAATGCGATGTGCCAGCCACCAATTAAGGCTGTCAATATTTACTGCTCTCCATGGCCATATTCCTGGGCATGGGGAGTGTACCGCCCCGCGGCCTCGGCTGCGACCGCCGAGCCGCTCGGATCCGTGCTCGTATACTGCGGGTGGTGGCTCGAGCCTCTCACGGACCCGGGGGTCACGTTGCTCTGAAAGGGGTAGTGGCGGTGCACGCAGGGGTTTTGGGTGGAATAGGTAAAGTTCGTGACGCCACCCACGGGTTGTGGTGATTGTATGGTGGACACCACCGCTGCCGTTGACTAGGCCTCCCGGGGACGGTGTTATGCAGCTCGGTGTTAACCCCTCCGTGGGCAAGGGGCGTTAGTCCCGGAGCCCGCGGGAAGGTGCTGAGGCGAGGGAGCGTGGGCGTACTGGACGCGGGTGCGGTACAGTGCGGTGCGCGGCCCGAAGGCGCTGGTGTACTCACTCTGACACAAGATACGGGAGTCTCTGGTAAACCAAACGGCAGAATGGACGGTGTCCGTAGCCGGCTGCAGTGTTCTCCGTGGACGGGTTGGTGATGGCTGTCGTTCCCCTGCACCTATGTTGTGTGTATGTTGACTCCTGTGCCTGGACACTGGTAGTCCGCTCCTCGGCGTGTAAATGTCGTAGGAGCCCGTTTGCCCACAGACGCTGGCCCTTTGGATCTCTTGCCTTTAGCAGTGGCACTTATCCTGGATGGTTGGGCTGTTGCCTTCAATCGGGACTTGGGTGGGAATGATCCCCTGAGGTCCAGACCGCAATCAGTGAATTTGACTATCAGAGCGGCTACAAGCCTAGTCGGGGTCTGAGTACCGTGCCTGGTGCTTGGCTTCCAATCGGCTCCCCGGTTCGGTACCGGCGGGCCACCGCCCAACCCCGGTCCTACGGTTCCACCGACCGTACTCCCAAGTCCTGCAGACGGCCACCACCGTCTGCCGACCTTGCTGGAGGTGCCTGGGCTCCGACCCAGACACCAAGCAGTTCCACTGGCAGGCCTGGTCTCAGGTCCGCCGGTGCGTGTCTTTTTTCTCTCCTCCCTCTACTCAATTCCAACTTCTTACTGCTGTGTTTTCCCGCCTCCAGGCCTCTGAACTCCTCGGTTGGCGGAGCCAACCGCCTGGCTCCGCCCCACCTGGTGTGGACATCAAACCTGGAGGGTGGCAACAAGGATTTCTGTGTGACTGGAGTCACCTGTCCGGGGAAGGGGTGTGTGTGGTGTTGTGTTTGTGACTACCTGGCTAGTCCAGGGCGTCACAGGGAGCAGCGAATATTCTGACACAGCTGACAGCACTGTGAGTGGGCGCGCATGACAGTGACGTCATGTACTGCGCTGCCTACATGCTAGTCAGTTGCCAGCGTCGGAGGACGACACCAGGCGAGCAGTGGGAAGGGGAGTGTAATCATTTTGTTTTGTTTTTTTTACTGATGGCAGCATGCTGGGGGATCATAATTACCAGGTGTCACGCTTCCCGGGCCCCGACCCCGTCTCCCACTCACCGCTCTGGTCCCCGTTCCCTCAGCCCACGGCTGCACAGCCCACTCCTTCTCCTCTGCGTCCCACATGCTCCCTGCTCTCCGCTCCTGGCGATCCTCTGCGACCCAGGACACACACACGGGCTCCCCTCCATCCTCTGCACTGCTTCCTGCACTGGTCTCCGGCACTCGGGCATCGCGCATGCACATTAGGGCGCGTGCGCGGTCATTGACCACCTCTTAAAGGGCCAGCGTCCGGAAACAGGTTATTGCTTAAATCAGGTGTAGGGTATATAGGGATCTTCCTGCCATGGGGGCGTTGCCTGTTCGTCGAGTTCTGCAAGCTAGGAGTCCAGGTCCCCATGTGCCGTGCATGTGCTAACTTTGTCTCTTCCATAGAGTCTGCTCTGTCTTCGTAACCGACTCCTGAATCCGGGATTGCCAAGAGGTCCTCCGGTGTCCGTCGGCGGGGAATCCCATCACCGTTACATCAGCCTGCGCCCGTCTGTGATTCTTGACTTCATCCAGCTGCCTCACCGTCACACCCAGCTAACCCGGATCCTGCCTGAGCTCCCTAACCGGCGCCCGTACCGGACTCCAGTAATTGTCTCCAAGAACTCTGTGGCTCCAAAGACTCCGTTCTACCCGTCCCCTGAGGGACGCTACCCCGGTCCCGCTAGTACTCCGGCTACCGTGTACCTAGGCCCCCTGGTGGGGTGACTGGACAGTCATCCCTGTATAGGGGTTAGCTCCAGGTTGCTTCACTGGGGGAGTCCGGTGCACGGCCCAGAGGATCCACCATCACCCGGACCTAACACCAGGATGTGGACAAATACCATGATAGGGCTTTATACCAGGATGTGGACATGATTGAGACATATACCAGGATGGGGCTATATACCAGGATGGAGCTTTATACTAGGATGGGGCTATATACCAGGGTGGGGCTTTATACCAGGATGTGGCTATATACCAGGATGGGGCTATATACCAGGATGCGACCAGGATGGGGATAGATACCAGGATGGGGACATAATGGGGCTATATACCAGGATGGGAACATAATCAGGCCATATATACCAGGATGAGACCATATATACCAGGATGGGGCCATGATGGGGACATGCATACCAGGATGGGGCCATGATGGCATCATACACCAGGATGGGGCCATATATACCATGATGGGCCATGAAGGGGACATATATACCAGGATGGGGACACATATACCAGCATTATGCCATGATGGGGTCATACACCAAGTTGGGGCACATATTTAACAGGAAGTAGCCCAGAATTTTGGGACATTAGTACACAATGAAGGGGGTGCAGAGGGCAACTCATATGTCTTTATAGGATTTTGAATGCTACAATGGCCCAGATTGGGGGGAGTCCTGGATCACATTTTGCACTGGGGCCCATAGGACTCTAGTTATACCACTGCATAGAAACATCTGACTAAAAGACCTAACACTGAAGCAGTAAACTTTGTGAAAAGCAAAACTTGGTGTTAGTTTCAAAACATTTGGCCATGGTTGTACACTCCACTCTATAAACCACTAGCTACTCTCTGGACACAACTCAGGGACCTCTGCATCAAAAGCTAGATCCCTGAATAGGGTTGACAAGCTGAATACCCTGAAAATAAGACCTACCACCAAGATAAGCCCTAGCGGGAATTTCTGGCCTTTTTGGAGCATGCTTAACATATAAGCCCTACTCCAAAAATAAGCCCCAGTTGCTGTTCAATAAGGAAGTGTTTAGGCAGCTAAAAAGGTTAAGGAATGCAGTAGGACACTGCAAAAAAGAAAGATGACACCCCAAAAAGAAAGAAGACAGCCCCAAAAGAAAGCAGACAGCCTTCCCCACTTCCCCAAAAAAATAAAATCGCACTCACCAGACCCCGAACAACTACAGCTGGCAAGTGCCAATGGTCGATGGGCTCTCCCACAGAGATCTGCAATGCTATCAGGTCCCTCGCCGTTCTGCTCATACACACACAAATTTGGTCCAGTATCCCTCCGCTCTCTCTTAAGCCCGCTACACACGCTTCAATATATCTCACAATCCGTCGTTGGGGTCAAGTTGTAAGTGACGCACATCCGGCATCGTTTGTGAGGTATCTGCGTGTGACATCTACTTGCGATCAGGATTGAACGCAAAACCGTTGATCGCAAACACATCGTATCATTCTCTAGAATTGAGCGTTTTGTTGCACGAACCTAGTGAATTGTAACGTGTGACATCCCTCATACGATTTCGGTGTCTGATGCTATGTGCGCAGGTGTGCGCTCTGCACCGCAGCTTAAAAAAGGTCCGCTTCAGAGCGCAGCTGAAAAGCTGCGTTCTGAAGCGCCTCACAATGTCTGTCATTCACTAATCTCTGTCAGTCCGTCACTATCTCTGTCCCTCACTCTCTGTCCATGTCAGTCTATCCCCCTCTCTCATATACTCACTAATCCCCGATCTCCGGCGCTGCACGGCATTCACACTGCTCCGGCGGCTTTTACTGTTTTGAAAAAGCCGGCCGCCCATTAAACAATTTCGTATTCCCTGCTTTCCCCGCCCACCGGCGCCTATGATTGGTTACAGTGAGACACGCCCCCACGCTGAGTGTCAGGTGTCACACTGCACCCAATCACAGCAGCCGGTGGGCGTGTCTATACTGTGTATTGAAATAAATAATTAAATAATTAAAAAAAACGGCGTGCGGTTCCCCCCAATTTTAAAACCAGCCAGATAAAGCCATACGGCTGAAGGCTGGTATTCTCAGGATGGGGAGCTCCACGTTATGGGGAGCCCCCCAGCCTAACAATATCAGCTAACAGCCGCCCAGAATTGCCGCATACATTATATGCGACAGTTCTGGGACTGTACCCGGCTCTTCCCGATTTACCCTGGTGCGTTGGCAAATCGGGGTAATAAGGAGTTATTGGCAGCCCATAGCTGCCAATAAGTCCTAGATTAATCATGTCAGGCGTCTATGAGACACCCTCCATGATTAATCTGTAAGTGACAGTAAAAAAACACACACACATGAAAAAATCCTTTATTAGAAATAAAAAACACAAACACATTCCCTCATTACCAATTTATTAACCCCCGACAAACCCTCCATGTCCGGCGTACTCCACAGTCCTCCAGCGTCGCTTCCAGCGCTGCTGCATGGAGGTGACAGGAGCAGCAGAAGACACCGCCGCTCCGGTCACCTCCACGCAGGTAATGAAGACAGCCGCGCGATCAGCTGATCTGTCACTGAGGTTACCCGCGGCCACCGCTGGATCCAGTGACAGCGGGTAACCTCAGTGACAGATCAGCTGATCGCGCGGCTGTCTTCATTACCTGCGTGGAGGTGACCGGAGCGGCGGTGTCTTCTGCTGCTCCTGTCACCTCCATGCAGCAGAGCTGGAAGCGACGCTGGAGGACTGTGGAGTACGCCGGACATGGAGGGTTTGTCGGGGGTTAATAAATTGGTAATGAGGGAATGTGTTTGTGTTTTTATTTCTAATAAAGGATTTTTTCGGGTGTGTGTTTTTTTAATGTCACTTACAGATTAATCATGGAGGGTGTCTCATAGACGCCTGACATGATTAATCTAGGACTTATTGGCAGCTATGGGCTGCCATTAACTCCTTATTACCCCGATTTGCCAACGCACCAGGGCAAATCGGGAAGAGCCGGGTACAGTCCCAGAACTGTCGCATATAATGTATGCGGCAATTCTGGGCGGCTGTTGGCTGATATTGTTAGGCTGGGGGGCTCCCCATAACGAGGAGCTCCCCATCCTGAGAATACCAGCCTTCAGCCGTATGGCTTTATCTGGCTGGTTTTAAAATTGGGGGGGACCGCACGCCGTTTTTTTAAATTATTGAATTATTTATTTCAATACACAGTATAGACACGCCCACCGGCTGCTGTGATTGGGTGCAGTGTGACAGCTGTCACTCAGCGTGGGGGCGTGTCTCACTGTAACCAATCATAGGCGCCGGTGGGCGGGGAAAGCAGGGAATACGAGATTGTTTAATGGGCGGCCGGCTTTTTCAAAACAGTAAAAGCCGCCGGAGCAGTGTGAATGCCGTGCAGCGCCGGAGATCGGGGATTGGTGAGTATGAGAGAGGGCTGCTAACTTCAGTAATTTAGGAGATTATCGGTCACCGGTGAGTCCTTCACAGGTGACCGCTAATCAGGGCGCGACACAGACAGAGCCGCAGCATGACCGTGAAGTCGGGTGAAGTTCACCCGAGTTCATTCTGACAGTGCGGCTCTGTCTGTGTCTGCTGTCATCTGCCATTCAGCTCTGCTACATGGCTGTCTGTGTCTGCTGTCATCTGCCATTCAGCTCTGCTACATGGCTGTCTGTGTCTGCTGTCAGCGGCCATGTAGCAGCGCTGAATGGCAGATGACATAGTAAAAACGCATCCCTACACATTACACACGCTTGGCAAGTCAATAAATAAAAAAAAAAAAAAAAAGGTGCCCAATGCATACGTCACAGAACACATGATCTAAAGGATCGCACACAAAATTGACCAATTTAACATAGACTACTAACGCTCGTGTGACAGCAAATGAACGACCAACGTGAAATCTCATAGATCCCGTATGCAACCTGGGCGTGTCACATCGCAAATGCGATTGTACAACTAATTGCAACGTGTAAAGTGGGCTTTACACACATATACATAGGGTCCAGAATCCCTACGCTCTCTCTTACACACATATACATAGGGTCCAGTATCCCTACGCTCTCTCTTACACACATCAGGTCTCAGTATCACTCCACTCTCCCACACACACACGGACACACAACTGATTGCGGTATAATTCCGCTCTCACACACGCACACATCCAATTGCAGTATCACTTCACTCACACACACGTCAGGTAGCAGTGTCACTCTGCTCTCACTAATTCTGGGAGAGTGATACTGCTTCCGGCCAGCCAGCCACTGTGGAATGCAAGGGGCCTGACAGCGACGCAGACCTGTATGTATCACATGCCAAATCTACATGTCTTGGGTCTGGTAAGTGCGATTCTCTTAGGGAAGAGGGGTCTACCTTATTTTGGGGGAAAACTTAGCTTTGTTTCCTCGAAAATAAGAGCTACGCCGAAAATAAACCCTAACACGTTTTTAGGGGCGGAAAATAATACAAGAAACTGTCTTACTTTCAGGGAACCATGGTAATAGTATCCCTGAGACCTGGTAATTGGGGTGTCTTGCACCAAGTGTTACTATTTAAGCTCTATTAAAGGTTGATGGACCCTCATTACATTTAGACCTATTTATTTGTTTTTGTACAAGAGACTGGACCTTCTTCCAATGTTACTTACAGAATCTGTCATGGAATAAAATGTCAGCATTGGCCAGGTCCCAACAAATGGAAAAAGAGTCTGTTTCACAAGGTATGCATCTTTTTTGTATGGGGGGGCTCAATATGGATGACGTATGACATTATGTATTATTTCAATGCATACATCAGTGTTTTGTGTTCAGTGCATATGGTAAGAGATATTTCCAAAGTATGGACCAAATGTAGCCAAAAATGCAGTGAGAACAGACATTTTCCAGATATTGCCTTTTTAGTTTTGCTGATAATTTAACATTACGGCTGTCAAAACTAAACCACCTGCCCACATATCAGAGATAGCTGCTGATATGCGGATATGGGTGATCAGCTCAAGACAACAAATATTGAATAGTCGTGACGACTTGCACCTGTTCACACTTGTCTTAAGCAGGCTTTACACGCTACAATATCGTTAATGAATTATCGTCGGGATCACAGTATTTGTGACGTCATTAACGATATCGCAGTGTGTGACACTTATGAGCGACCTTAAACGATCGCAAAAGCGGTCAAAATCGTTTGCCGCGGAGAGGTCGTCCTGAAACAAAAAATTGTTTTCTGCTTATTAGCGATGTTGTTCATCGTTCCTGCGGCACCACACATCGCTGTGTGTGACACCGCAGGAACGACGAACATCTCCTTACCTGCCTCCACCGGCAATGCGGAAGGAAGGAGATGGGCGGGATGTTACGTCCCGCTCATCTCAGCCCCTCCGCTTCTATTGGACGCCTGCCGTGTGACGTCGCTGTGACGCCGCACGAACCGCCCCATTAGAAAGGAGGCGGTTCCCCGGGCAGAGCAACATCGCAGGGCAGGTAAGTGCGTGTGACGGGGTTAAGCGAGGTTGTGCGCCAGGGGCAGCGATTTGTCCGTGTTGCACAACCGACGGGGGCGGGTACGATCGCTTGCGATCTCGCTAGCGAGATCGCAGCGTGTAAAGCCCGCTTTAGTCTGTTCAGAGGTGCTGGTCAGATGTTTGATATTTGTAACAAATCATGCTATGGCTGCCGGCTGGAGTGGGTATGTCCTAAACATTGTTACTTTTTATATATCTTTCTGACTCCATGAATAAAAAGAGATTAGTTCTACATGACATTATGTATGTGTTATTATTGTGTACATACAGTGGGTACGGAAAGTTTTCAGACCCCTTTAAATTTTTCACTCTATGTTTCATTGCAGCCATTTGGTAAATTCAAAAAAGTACATTTTTTTTTCTCATTAGGCTATGTGCCCATGGGACTATGTACTCACGGATTTTGCCACGGAAAACCTGTGGTTTTATCTGGATTTTCTAGATAAATCTGCAGGTTTAGCAAGTACAGACACTGCCCATGTTATTCTATGGGACATGGGGAGTGCTGTGCCCATGCTGCGGTATGTGCGGCTGCGGAATATGCTGCGGATATCCAGCAGTCGCACGTAACTGCATGTCAATTATTCCGGTGGAAATACCTGCGGAATTCCTGGCCCTTTACTATGGAGATAGAGGCTGGGACGTCCTCAGGTAAGTCGCATGAATGTCTGTAGGTTTACCGCAGCTAATTCGCTGGAATCCGGGGATCAGCTGCGGGAAACCTGCGGACGAACCTGCAGATATATCCGCGGGTACATAGTCCCGTGGGCACATAGCCTTAATGTACACTCTGAACCCCATCTTGACAGAAAAAATCCCCAAACCCAGAAATGTAGAAATTGTTGCAAATTTAATAAACAAGAAAAACTGAAATATCCCATGGTCATAAGTATTCAGACTCTTTGCTCAGTATTGAGTAGAAGCACCCTTTTGAGCTAGTATAGCCATGAGTCTTCTTGGGAATGATGCAACAAGTTTTTCACACCTGGATTTGGGGATCCTCTGCCATTCTTCCTTGCAGATCCTCTCCAGGTCCGTCAAGTTGGATGGTGAATGTTGGTGGAGAGACATTTTCAGGTCTCTCCAGAGATGCTCAATTGGGTTTAGGTCAGGGCTCTGGCTGGGCCAGTCAAGAATGGTCACAGAGTTGTTCTGAAGCCACTGCTTTGTTATTTTAACTGTGTGCTTAGGGTCATTGCCTTGTTGGAAGGTGAACCTTCGGCCAAGTCTGAGGTCCAGAGCACTCTGGAAGAGGATATCTCTGTACTTGACTGCATTTATCTTTCTTTCAATTGCAACCAGTAATCCTGTCCCTGTAGCTGAAAAACACCCCCAGAGCATGATGCTGCCACCACCATGTTTCACTGTTTGGATTGTATTGTGCAGGTGATGAACAGTGCCTGGTTTTCTCCATAAATACCGTTTAGAATTATCACCAAAAAGTTCTATCTTCGTCTCATCAGACCAGAGAATATTATTTCTCATAGTCTGGGAGTCAGTCCTTCATGTGTTTTGTTGCAAACTCTATGCGGGCTCTCATATGTCTTGCACTGAGGAGAGACGTCTGTCGGACCACTCTGCCATAAAGGCCCGACTGGTGGAGGGCTGCACTGATAGTTGACTTTGTGGAACTTTCTCCTATTTCCCTACTGCATCTGTGGAGCTCAGCCACAGTGATCTTGGTACCTTCTTCGCCATCCTCCTTTCAAGATTGACGTGATGACGCCGCTGTTATCATGCACGCTGCTCGGCCAAATCTCGCGTCTGTGCAGTCATTCCCCCAACTCGCGCAGGCGCAGTTCGCTCTCGCGCAAGCCGGTGCGGTGTTTGCGCATGCCCGAGATTATGGTCGGGTATGAGGATGATGCAGGGGACCTCATGCACATTATTGACCATAATCTTGAGCATGCGCAAACACCGCACCGGCTCGTACGAGGGTGAACTGCGCCTGCGCGAGCCGGGGGAATAACTACACAGACACGAGGTTTGGCTGAGCAACGTGCATGATGACAGTGACGTCATCACGTCAATCATGAAAGGAGGATGGCAAAGAAGGCCACAAGGAGGAACTGGAGACGAAAATGAACACGCCCATCTGAGCCCCACAGGTCATTAGTATACCTAATGGTCAGGTTTTATAAAGTTATATTCGGGGTCTGCAAGGGGAGTCAGGGCACAAAGTACACCTCCATAGAATGCAGCCCAGGAGCTGCAGAAAGTGACACTTTTGGTTTCTTAGTGAAAAAACTGGTGACAGGTTCCCTTTAAGGATTATGGAGGCCACTGTGCTCTTAGGAACCTTGAGTACTGCATAAATTCTTTTGTAACCTTGGCCAGATCTGTGTCTTGCCACAAGTCTGTCTCTAAGCTCCCTGGGCAGTTCCTTTGACCTCATGATTCTCATTTGGTCTGACATGCACTGTGAGCTGTGAGGTCTTATATAGAATGGTGGGTACCTTTACAAATCAAGTCCTATCAGTGTAATTAAACACAGCTGGACTGCAATGAAGGAGTAGAACCATCTCAAGGAGGATCACAAGGAAATGGACAGCATGTGACTTAAATATAAGTGTCTGAGCAAAGGGTCTGAATACTTATGACCATGTGATATTTCAGTTTTTCTTGTTTAATAAATTTGCAAAAATTTAAAAATCTTTTTCTGTCAAGATGAGGTGCAGAGTGTACAGTAATGAGGAGAAAATTGACTTTTTTGAATTTTACTAAATGGCTGCAATGAAACAAAGTGTGAAAAATTTAAAGGGGTCTGAATACTTTCTGTACACACTGTATATCACATCTAGTAGCTGGTGAGCCATTATCGCTTAACAAAACCATCCTCTTGTTTGCAGTGCTATATTTATTTCTTTTCCTCCGGTTTTAGCTTTTGCAGTTCCAGCAGTATTGCTTCAATTTATTTGTTTTTCTAGTAGCAAATGGACTATCACTCATATCTTATTTTGATGCCCATTGGAAATAACTGCTTACTAACCCATGATTATTGGTCCTTGTAGATATTTCATGCACTTGCTTTTTATTTTTTTCTGTGGGTACTTACCTCTCTGAGGGCACTGATCTGATCCCCGTGTATGTAGCACCCTTATGTCGTACACATTTTTGTATTCTCATACATTATTTCTTCACTTTTGTATCTTACCAATTCTTATACGGTACTTTAAGAATGTCTGTGTATTTATGAATGATACTTTAGGTAGACTACAAAACAGATATCTGTCTTGGTGTCCCTTTTTTAAAATGTGTTTAATAAAAGTAACTATTTTGAAATATGTCTTGGTAGTGGTGTCTACTCCATTTTGTAGGTTTTCTGGTAAAATGAATGGTGTCATTCAAAAGTACAACTCGCCCCTCAAAAATCAAGCCCTCATACTGCTATGCTGACGGCAAAATAAAAAAAAAGTTATAGATCTAAGAAGAAAGGGAGGAAAAAATGGAAAATTGAAAATCGTTGAGCGGTAAGGGGATTAATGATCAAATAATACTGTGATAATTGAACTTCTAAATAACACCACCATACACTACTGGTTGATTTTAGTTTACTCCCTAAAGCCTCCTTCACACGTCCATACAAAACATGAACGTTTTGCACAGTGCGTTGTGGAGGTGCGTATGTGTGTGCGTTTTCTACATGTGCTGTCCCTCTGCTATCTGTGTGACATCCGGAAAGCACACGAACAGCATGAGCTGGTATACTTACCTGTCTCCAATGCTGCTGTAACTTCTGGGTCCGCTGTGAGTGCAGTGAATATGCATGAGCATAATGAGCGGGCCCGGAAGTAACAGCAGAGACATAGAAAGCAACGCTGGAGACAGGTAAGTATAAAAAGTCTTTATTTTTATGTCACCTGTGTTTTCTCCGGTACGTGTCACACTGTCACATAGGTCACATCAGTGTGCCGTCCGTGTGACACCCGTGCTGCTGGCAGAAAACGGACATGTCGCTGCATGGAGCACACGGACATGTGTGTGCTCCATATGGACACAGGGTCAATGTCAAAACACAGATGTGTGCGCAGACCCATTGATTTTAATGGGTCTATGTTGCGGGCGGGGTACAGACCATGGCAGGAGGGCTGCTCGAGACGCTCAGATCCGGGCGGTTGCTGTTGCTCCGTGGTAGCCGGACCCGGGCTCGCGCAGCGGTCCGTCGCCCACAAGTGAAATAAAGGAATTATTTACAGGGGAGAGTTTGTCAGTGACACCACCCGTGGGTTGCGATGATTGTTGGTGACACCGCCGCTGTCTGGTATGGGTGCCCGGGGCTGATGGAGCGGGGCAGCAGGAGGTATCCCCTCCACGGGTAGGGGAGGTGTTGTCCCGGGGCCCAGGTGTAGTTGGAGTGCTGGGGCGCAGTCTGCAGGGCTGGACCGGATGATACCGGTGTACTCACTATTTTGAATAAAGTCACACAGAGTCCAGATAGTAAACCAAGTGCCTGATACAGGTAGCCTCCGGAGGGGTGTACTCGGGTCCCGCACACCGGTAGACAGGACAGGATCCCTTCCTCCTGTACTTCTGTGTTGCTGTCTTGTGTGTTGACTAGTCCGCTTGAAACGGGGAAAGTCCACTCCCTGTGACTTTTCTGTGGGAGCTGTGGCCCGCGAGATCTGACCCTTGGGATTTTAACAGACACTTGCAGATGCCCTATCCCCCACGTTGGGCTTCCATCTCGCTCTATCTGGGCTGCTAGTGGGACAAGACTTGGAATCTTGTCCCCTACTAGTTAATTGGAAAGGTGCTTGCAGCTGTCCTCGCACCCAGGGTCTAGGTACCCCGACTGTGCATGGCCTCCGGACCGGATTCCCACTGTCGGCACCGGTGGGCTACAACCCTGCACCGGTCCACTTAAGGTGTCCCGCGACCGGATCTCCGTCTCCTGTGGCCCTGCTCTGCCGTCTTCCACCTAGTCAGCTCAGGTAATCCGGTAGTCCGTGAGCTACAACCCCCGACTACCACTTAACTCCTCTCACTTCCACTGTGTCCACTCAACTCCGTCTCTCCACTCTAACTGACGTGTTCCCTCCCCTTGACACCTCAGGTCACCATACCACTGACCCTAGGTGGGCGTCACCATCTGCCTGGCCCCGCCCACTGGTGTGTCCCTATTGTCCTGGGGGGGTGACTAGGCTTTTGTGGCTGGTGTTTGTACCTGTGTGTGGGTTGTGTTGGAGGGCCAAGGAGGAGGGAATCCTGCACCTGGAAAAGGGGTGCAGTCATCTGTGACACCCTGATTTTGTCAGGGCGTCACATCTACACGTGTCTGTGTCTCCGAAACGTGTGAAAACGGAACCACACGTCCCGAAGACACGGATGTGTGAAGGAGGCCTAAGAAATGGAAGGGTCCTGCCCAAATTTCTACTCTTAAGGTGGCGTTACACGCTACGATTTATCTGACGATATGTCGTCGGGGTCACAGTTTCCGTGACGCACATCCGGCATCGTTAGCGACGTTGTTGCGTGTGACACCTACGAGCGACTCCAAACGATCGCAAATAGGTTGAAATTCGTTGATCATTGACACATCGTTCAGTTTCAAAATATTGTTCGTCGTTTGGATCGCAGCAGTAATATTGGTACGTTTGACACCTTGCCAACGACGAACAACATCCAAACGATCGCCTTGGTCAAACAATATATCGCTGAACGATGTTGCATCGTTTGTGCGATTGTTACGTGTGACCGCTAATAAACAACCTATGTGCGATCTCGGCAAATCGTATCAGCGATCTGGGCGTGTCACATCGCTACTGAGATCGTCAGATAAATCGTAGCGTGTAAAGCGGCCTTTAGAAACAAGGACTGGGGCTTGTTACTGACACATTACAGCACAGCCTGGAGACTGACGGCTTCTGGAAGCAAAAACGAAAGCTTCCCATTCACTTTCTGAACGTAGAGGCCTTTAAGGGGTTGTTCTCATTCAAAAAACTTCTGCCCTCTCTTTTAAAACAAACTGAGCTTGGTTAAACCTCCAGTGCTGTCTCTGCTCCTGCTCCAGTCTCTGTTGTTAGGCTGCATTGGTGATGTAACATGGCGCTGCAGCCAATCACTGAGCCAATGTAGACAGCACGGACCGTTTAGTGATTTCACCAGTGCAGCCAAACAATAGACACAGTGCTGGACCCGGGAAGGAATGGAAAGCTCAGTTTGTTTTTTTTAATTGAGCCTATGGGCAAAGATTTTATAAAAGGGGACAACTTCAAAATGTCATAAGAGCGACCTTACAAAACTCAAAACCGTCGAAAAAGAAATGACTTTGTTGCCCATAGCAACCAAGCAGAGGGCTTCTATTTTCCCAAAGCAATTTAAGAACGAAAGTTTAACTGGTTGCTATGGGCAACAAAGTGAGCAATCCTTTTATATAGTTCTGATCGAGGCTGAATAATAAAAGAGAATTAGAGACATTTTCAACAATACAAGAAATAGGCTCTTCCCCAAAAATCATGTATTTTTAAGGTATGATAGAGCCCAGCATTTTGATTGGTTGTTACAGCTGCTCTGCACCTGGCGCTAGGCCCCTCCCACAATGTGTTTACCTTTACACGCTCATAAGACAATAACTCGTAGCGTCTTATCCACCAAAAAAATGGCGGCTCTCTTCTCTTGCGACACTTTTCAGATGAATTGGTGCATCTGACAGATCTATGGGCGGAGCGTCATGCCACTGCATGGAAACAGGCCCCACAGCTGTCACTCAGAAAACCGGAAGTGACGTCGCCTTGTATCGGATACGGGGGGGCCGGCTCCGATGAGGGAGCTGTCGGAGCTCGGGCAGCGGAGCTGGGAGAGGCCGAGGCTCGGGCCGGGGCCTTCAGAGCCACCGGGGACATGCGAGGCGCAGCGGCAGAGGAGGAGGCCGCGTCCTACCGGGTGCTGAGCCGGCTGCTAGGCTGCGGAGCTGAGGCCGGGGAAGAGGCAGCCAGACCCAGGCTCATGGTGTTCCGGAATATGCTACGAGGGGAAGAGGTGGACGATGCGGAGGCCTCCAATGAGCCGGGGGCAGGAGTGGAAGCGGTGCCTGCTGAAGGGGTGCCTCCGCCGGCAGAGCTCTGCAGCCGGCACCGCAAAGCCGCGCAGCCTGGAGAGGGCCTGGAGCTGCAGCTGGGGGCGCTGGGGCTGCGGGGGGCCGGCTGTCCGTGCGAGGAGACCAGCGATGCTCTGCTGGTGCTGGAAGCCCCTGAAGCCCGGAGGCTGGAGGAGGAGGACGGGGAGGCGATTGAAGGCCAGGCCGGAGCTGCGGCCCGGAGGAGTGCGGGAAGGAAGGGCTCTCTGCGGATCCGGCTCTCCAGGATCTTCCGCACCAAGAGCTGCGCCGGAACCGCGGGGGCTGCCGACAGGAGAGGAGCCGGGGAGCTAGGGGGCTCCGGGGGCAGCCTGACCGACATGTCCCGGGACAAGGAGCTGGAGCTGGGCAGGTGAGGGTCCTTCTCGGGTCTACACAGCTGTGAGGGGGCAGGTGAGGGTCCGCCTGGGGTCTATACAGCTGTGAGGGGGCAGGTGAGGGTCCGCCTGGGGTCTACACAGCTGCGAGGGGGCAGGTGAGGGTCCGCCTGTGGTCTACACAGCTGTGAGGGGGCAGGTGAGGGTGCGCCTGGGGTCTACACAGCTGTGAGGGGGCAGGTGAGGGTCCGCCTGGGGTCTACACAGCTGAGGGGGCAGGTGAGGGTCCGCCTGGGGTCTACACAGCTGAGGGGGCAGGTGAGGGCCCGCCTGGGGTCTACACAGCTGAGGGGGCAGGTGAGGGCCCGCCTGGGGTCTACACAGCTGAGGGGGCAGGTGAGGGTCCGCCTGGGGTCTACACAGCTGAGGGGGCAGGTGAGGGTCCGCCTGGGGTCTACACAGCTGAGGGGGCAGGTGAGGGCCCGCCTGGGGTCTACACAGCTGAGGGGGCAGGTGAGGGCCCGCCTGGGGTCTACACAGCTGAGGGGGCAGGTGAGGGCCCGCCTGGGGTCTACACAGCTGAGGGGGCAGGTGAGGGTCCGCCTGGGGTCTACACAGCTGAGGGGGCAGGTGAGGGTCCGCCTGGGGTCTACACAGCTGAGGGGGCAGGTGAGGGTCCGCCTGGGGTCTACACAGCTGTGAGGGGGCAGGTGAGGGTCCGCCTGGGGTCTACACAGCTGTGAGGGGGCAGGTGAGGGTCCGCCTGGGGTCTACACAGCTGTGAGGGGGCAGGTGAGGGTCCGCCTGGGGTCTACACAGCTGTGAGGGGGCAGGTGAGGGTCCGCCTGGGGTCTACACAGCTGTGAGGGGGCAGGTGAGGGTCCGCCTGGGGTCTACACAGCTGAGGGGGCAGGTGAGGGCCCGCCTGGGGTCTACACAGCTGTGAGGGGGCAGGTGAGGGTGCGCCTGGGGTCTACACAGCTGTGAGGGGGCAGGTGAGGGTGCGCCTGGGGTCTACACAGCTGTGAGGGGGCAGGTGAGGGTGCGCCTGGGGTCTACACAGCTGTGAGGGGGCAGGTGAGGGTCCGCCTGGGGTCTACACAGCTGAGGGGGCAGGTGAGGGCCCGCCTGGGGTCTACACAGCTGAGGGGGCAGGTGAGGGCCCGCCTGGGGTCTACACAGCTGAGGGGGCAGGTGAGGGTCCGCCTGGGGTCTACACAGCTGAGGGGGCAGGTGAGGGTCCGCCTGGGGTCTACACAGCTGAGGGGGCAGGTGAGGGTCCGCCTGGGGTCTACACAGCTGTGAGGGGGCAGGTGAGGGTCCGCCTGGGGTCTACACAGCTGTGAGGGGGCAGGTGAGGGTCCGCCTGGGGTCTACACAGCTGTGAGGGGGCAGGTGAGGGTCCGCCTGGGGTCTACACAGCTGAGGGGGCAGGTGAGGGTCCGCCTGGGGTCTACACAGCTGAGGGGGCAGGTGAGGGCCCGCCTGGGGTCTACACAGCTGTGAGGGGGCAGGTGAGGGTGCGCCTGGGGTCTACACAGCTGTGAGGGGGCAGGTGAGGGTCCGCCTGGGGTCTACACAGCTGAGGGGGCAGGTGAGGGCCCGCCTGGGGTCTACACAGCTGTGAGGGGGCAGGTGAGGGCCCGCCTGGGGTCTACACAGCTGAGGGGGCAGGTGAGGGTCCGCCTGGGGTCTACACAGGTGAGGGTCCGCCTGGGGTCTACACCGCTGAGGGGGCAGGTGAGGGTCCGCCTGGGGTCTACACCGCTGAGGGGGCAGGTGAGGGTCTGCCCCGGGGGGCACAGCTCAGGTGGCGGTCCGCTTGAGGGCCACAACACAGCTCAGGTGGCAGGTGAGGGTCTGCCCGGGGGCCACAGCACAGCTCAGTTGGTGGTTGGAGGTCCGCCCGGGGGCCACAGCACAGCTCAGGTGGCGGGTGGAGGTCCGTGCAGGGTCTACACAGCACATCTCAGGTGGCAGGTTGGGGGGGTCTGCCTCGGGTCTACATAGCTCAGGGGGCAGTTTAGGTCTGGGTGCCACACAGCTCAGGGGGCAGTGAGGGTGTCCACGTCAAGGAAACACAGCTGAGCTTTGGGGGCAGGATCCGGTGCCTGTGGCTCAAAGTTAGCAAAGCTTCTGATTACCAGGGGTCTACATCTTTGGGTGACTTGGCACGGGCAGACTGTGATCAGCGGCATCGTGTTCTAACGCAGACGCACAGTACCAGCCACACGTCCTAGCAGTGTAGTCACCAATCTGGAAGTGGAGCCAGAGGACCCCATCAGGGGAGCGCTGTGCTCCTGAAGAATGCCGTGAGATCACCTCTTTCAGGCTTTGTTCATGTCTGTTGGGTAAATCAATTTCCATGTTCGGTGAGTAGGTAATTCCTGCTACAGATACAGGACAGATTGTAATCGCACCCAGGATTCCCACTGCCTATAATGGGAGCCATTTAGTTTATCTACTGGGATAACTGACGTTGTACTTTTATTTTATTTTTTCCTGGTAAAATGCTGGACTCCATAACGGATACCAGTCTCACCCTTTCTTGCTAATGGTGTTTTCTGGTGCTTTTTGTGTCATGTAATGGATCCATCCTCTCCATGAGTCACCGTATTTTTCGGTTTATAAGACGCACCCCAAATTTAGAGCAAGAAAAGGTGAAAGGAAAAAAATGGGTCCATCTTGTAATCTGGTGGTGTCTTACCGGAGGCGGCAGTAGCGGTGTTGGAGGAAGCTGTGCTGGTGCAGACTCTGCGGCGGAGACTGGGGCTCGAGCTGCGGCGGAGGCTGGTGCTGCCGTGCTGGGGCAGCTGTGCTTGGGCTCGGGCAGAGGCTCATGCTCAGGCTGCGGCGGAGGCTGGTGCAGCTGTGCTCGGGCTGCGGCGGAGGCTGGTGCTGCTGTGCTGGGACTCAGGCTGCGGTGGCTGCTACTGCGGCGGCTGTGGACGGTGAGGGCTTCAGAGAAAAGGCACCCGGAGTCAGCGCAGATTGAGCTCTAGGCTTAATGGCAAGCTGAAATTTCATCTGCGCAAGCGCCAATTCCGGGCACAATTTTCCTGAAGTCTGCTGCAAGGATTAATGGGCCGGAGACAGCGCCTGTGCAGAAGAGAGCATGAGCCGAGAGCTCCAACCGCGCATGCGCCTACTCCGGGCGGAATTTGAAGTCATCACCGCCCGATCCGCAGCGCCAATAAAGCCGTTGGAGACCCTGCACAGCAGCCCCAGGACCAGTTGCTGAAGGCCACGCTCAGGCCCCGCACAGCAGCTGTGGACATTGAACAGCCGTCCCAGCACCAGCCCAGCCACCGCAGCCCCTGCACAGCCGCGGCAGCATTCCCCCAGCCACTTGCGACCCCTCTCCACCACCCGGTAAGCTACATTCAGATTATAAGATGCATTCTCACTCTCAAATTTTTGGAAGGAAAAGTGCATCTTATAATCAGAAAAAATACGGTAGCTTTCTCATCCTAGACCCATTTTTCCACACAGATACTGTAGTATTGATTTTTATAATCTACTTCTTTTGAGTGTTCTTGCTACAGATTTCATCCCTTTGTAGCCATAAGGAGTAAATTCTGCACCTGTTATGAAAGCTGTCCAGTGCTGTGCTGTGCCACTTCTGGTTGCTGCCGGAGCTGATAGCCTCTGATTGGTGGGAGTGCGGAGTTTGATTGACAGATCTGATATTGATGCGCTATCCTGAAGATGGGTCATTAATATCAAAGTAGTGGGCGACCCTTTTAAAAAGTTGAGTTGCAAGAGCACACTGCTCATCTGACTCCAAGCTTCCTACTTCCCGGGAGGCTGCACGCTACTGATTGATCGATAGTTTATAATGTTGGGCTGCCTGCCCATATTATGCACTCTGATGCTGACAAATGAGCAGCTTTGCTTCTGCAGCATCAGAGAAGTGCAGTTTCACTGAAACAGGCCACATCTGGAGATAAGTGCGCTCTAGTAATTCCCCTTGAGCAGCGCTTACAAACTCGATTGTAAAAAGCTAAACACTGCACATATTTTGCCACCAGTGACTTGATAACATAGGCCATAGGTAGTAAGCTTTAGAATCCATCTGCTCTTGAGAGCGGAGAGGATGTTGTATAACAAATTGCAAAGTTGCTTGTTTTTGAAAACACTTTGCAAATTTTAACTAATAAAGAAGCATGAGAATAATCTTTTAAAGGCTTATCAAGGACTACATTTGTATGCCCATAGTAAAAAAACAAACAAACATAGGCAGATAGTTGCTAACTACCTGCCTGTTCTACCCGAGGCTGGCTCAGATTGGTCACAGACCGTTCCTGCCTGCGATTCAGCTGCTCCACGTCAATAGAGCAGCTCTCCCACTTCTGGGCTACTCTGTGGACTGGCCATGACTGCCGACGTCCTGCTGACAGTCTGCTGCAGTTAGGCAGCATGGAGCTAGCTGTTAATCAGCATAATGTTTGAGATCACTCCTTATCAACCGAGTAGAAGAGAAGCCACCGCTCTGTCAAAATCATATTAGTAGAATCGCTGGCAGAAGTAGTCTATTGACCACTCTGAGCTTGGAGACATCGGCGCTGGGCACAAACAGGCAGGTAGTTAGCAACTACCTGCGTGATTGGTCTTGGGCTTATGATAAAAATTAAATAGTCTAGGATAACCCCTTTAAGGATTTCACAGCAGTCATTGAAATCAGTAGATTTGCTACTTAAGATGTACCCTATGTATTGATTTCCAATAGGTAAATGTGGTGCCCAGCTTGAAGCCATCCTTTTCAGTAAGGAAGGAAGCTGGCCTTGTTGCCTTGACAAATGGGCACCATAATCTGAGGGACTGTAGTTTTCCACAATTTCTAATCAGGACCGTTATGACAGGTCTGTAGGATAATTTTACTAGGCTGCTAACAGGAGCAATTGCAAATTAAGCCATAGAGATTTACTGCAGTTTCCCAAATGTATTCTTGAAGGGGGTTTCCAAATTGTCATTGCCTGGGGTAGTTGTGGCACACAGAGGTCCACAGCTGTGAGAAATTGGAGCAGAAAGTTTGTGTTGTCATCCAGCCATCAAATCACAGCTTTGTCAGGAGCCGGAATATATGTAAAGCTTGTTACTTTCCATAAAGAGCAGTGGTTTTATCATTTAGGCTTAGAGAAGACCTTCTTAGTTGTCCATTAGGAGGCAATGTTACTGCAAAGAACCCCACATTCTGTCAGTACTCTAGTTTTTTCCTACCACCCATGACAGCACCACGGAGAGAGGGTATACGTGGTGCTATCATGGGTTTCGAAAAAACATTGTCGGTAAGTAATTATGTATTTTCTTGGTAAAGCATTGACGCAATGTTCGTAGACATCGAATGTCTCACTGGTGAGCGTGGGACCATGAAATGTAAAGGTGATAGTAACTCTTAGGCTCCTTCGCTGCAGTCCCTAGTAGCTGACAGTCCCTGTATATGTGGCTGTGCCTACTAGTGCCGCTCAGCTCTGCTCCGTGCTGGGTCTGGTACTATGGCTCCTTTGTTCTGCTGATTGGTGTGGATAACTGGTTGGACCACCAATTACTTATGGTCTTTCCTACGGATCTACTGTCTCTTCACTACTTGTAAATGGAGTAATTGCAGATACACATGATCTAATGAGAGAGACCAGTTGCACCCTACAGACCTTATCTAAGAGTTTGTGCTGAATGCAGCACTATTTTTGTGAAATGTCAAAAAAAACAACCATGCTTTCGGTATAACTTCTTATACAGATTGATCCTACGAAGTTTAAAGGGGTTGTCCCCTTCCAGAAAATTTTGGTTCCTCATCGCAGTTCATTTTTTAAAAAAAAAAATATTTGCTTTACTCACCTTTCTTGGGTCAACCACTGAGTCAGTGCTGATGCTCCCAATGTCTGATTTTGGTCTGCAGTGCTGACATCATGTTGACAGCACAATAGCCAATCATCATTGAGCTCCGCATCTCTGAGCTGGCAATCCCTAGTACACTGGCAGAGCCGCTGAGCTCACAGATTAGCTGCCTCGCTAATGGCGCTGACTAGCTAGGGGAACTAATGTCCAGTTGCTTAGTCACTGCACTCATTATCATACGGTAAAAGATCTTTAGAAATAGTTTTTCTTAAGATCTCTTTATCTATGCGACTGTATACAGGGATGGTTAGGCAGGGATTATCAATATGCACCCAGAACTGCCCATGGTTCTGGATATATATATATTACCCCCGACAGGTTCCCTTTTAATCCCTCACCACTTTTAACCACTGGCCCATGTTTCCTCTGGCCACATGGGCATGAGATGACTGACAAAATCTGATTATGACTGGAAATGGTTTTATTTTGGAAGATGGGTTATTTTTCTTGTATGTATTCAGCATCACACATGCTGACAAATACATTGATCGGCCCTGTCGGTGACGGCGCTGGCCTTCATCTATCCCAGTTGCACCGTGCTAGTGCTACTGTGCACTTGTTATGGATGAAGGCTAATCATGGGCTAGGCATAATCACTCATTTTTGCTTGCTGGTCCTACAATTTGGTGAAGTAGGGTTCTCAGGGAATGCACACACATGATTAACTTTTTGTATTGGATTATACTATTGGCTTGGTAGAATGTATTTTCTAGCTCCTGACCCAATGGTTTCTTTTTTACCTTAACCCCTTCAGCCCCGGGGCACTTTCCGTTTTTGCGTTTTTTTGTTTTTTTGCTCCCCTTCTTCCGAGAGCCGTTACCTTTTTTATTTTTCCGTCAATCTTTCCATATGAGGGCTTGTTTTTTGCAGGACAAGTTGTACTTTTAAATGAAACCATAAGTTTTACCATATGGTGTACTGGAAAACAGCAAAAAAATTCCAAATGCGGAAAAATTGCAAAAAAAGTGTGATGGCACAATAGTTTTTGGGATGTTTTCTTCACGGTGTTTACTATATGGTAAAACTGATGTGTGGGTATGATGCCTGAGGTCGGTGCGAGTTTGTAGACACCAAACATGTATAGGTTTACTTGTATCTAAGGGGTTAAAAAAAACCCACAAGTTTGTCCAATAAAAGTGGCGCACGTTTTGCGCCATTTTCCGAAACACGTAGTGTTCTTATTTTTTGGGATCTATGGCTCAGTGACGGCTTATTTTTTGCGTCTCGAGCTGACGTTTCTAACGGTACCATTTTTGCGCAGATGCTACGTTTTGATCGCCTGTTATTGCATTTTGCGTAAAACTTGCAGCGACCAAAACTTAATTTTGGCGTTTGGAATTTTTTTGCCACTACGCCGTTTACCAATCAGATTATATGATTTTATATTTTGATCGGGCATTTCTGAACGCGGCGATACCAAATGTGTATATTTATTTATTTTTTAACCCATTAATTTTCAATGGGGGGAAAAGGGGGTTGATTTGAACTTTTAGTTTTTGTTGTTGTTTTTTTTTTATTTTTTAAAACTTGTTTTTTTTATTTTATTTTACTAGTCCCCCTAGGGGGCTATAGCGATCAGCAATCCGATCGCTCTTATCTATCTGCTGATCACAGCTATACAGCTGTAAACAGCAGATACAGTCACTTTCTTTTTCCCTCTGCTCGCGGCCGAGGGAAAACGAAAGTGAAACATCATAGCTGCAGGCGTCATCACATGACCCTGTGCTACGATGGCAACCACCGATAGTCACGTGATCACGCACGTGACTTCCGGTGGGGGCAGCGGTAAGTAAAAAAACATGGCCGCGCGCATTTAGATCTTGCTGCCAGACTTTGGCAGCAAGATTTAAGGGGTTAATGGCCATGGGTGGAAGCGATTCCACCCGCGGCTAGCAGGCACACATGTCAGCTGTTGAAAACAGCTGATGTGTGCCGACCGCCGCCTGCCCGCGGCAGGGGGCGGGGCTTAATGGGACACGCTCCATGACGGATATATCCGTCCATGGTCGTGAAGGGGTTAAAGGGAACCTGTCACCAGTTTTTTGCTTTATAAGCTGCGGCCACCACCAGTGGGCTCCTATATACAGCATTCTAACATGCTGTATATAAGAGCCCAGGCCGCTGTGTAGAACATAAAAAACATTTTATAGTTACCTAAACCGGTCGCTGCTGTGGATGTGGCTCAAATGGGCGTCTTCGTCCTCCGGTGCTGGTGCCTCCTCTTTCGGCTATCTTCGTCTTCCTTCTGAAGCCTGTGTGCATGACACGGCTACGTCATACACACTCGCCGGTCCCGTGCATGCGCACTACAATACTCTGATCTGCCCTGCTCAGGCCCGGAATGCCAGCGAGTGTGTATAACGTCGGATGCGTCATGCACCACGGCTAGAGAAGGAGGACGAAGATGGCCAAAAGGCGGCGCCGACACTGGAGGACAAAGACGCCCATTGGACCCACATCCACCTCAGTGACCGATTTAGGTACGTATTATAAAGTGTTCTTTATGATCTACACTGTGGTCTGGGCTCTTATATACAGCATGTTAGAATGCTGTGTATAAGAGCCCACTGGTGGTGGCCACAGCTTACAGGGCAAAAAAGTGGTGACAGGTTCCCTTTAATAACAGATGTGACGTAATGAAGCATGCACATCTACATCAGTTTGTCAGGGGCTTGGAAGGTGGTACCTGCTCGCCGTGCTGTAGAGGGAGCAGGAATTATTTTCTTTGGCCGCTGTTTGAATGGAAAGCACCAGATGTGTGAAGGTTTACGTAAAATCCGCACACAGTGTCATTCCGTGACCCAGCAGAGCCGTGGACATGCGGCCTGCGCTGATCCCAGAGACGGGGAGACGCTTGCCGTATGTCTTTTGTGGGGGCAGTGTTATGACTGCTGCAGCATTTGATATTTTTGAGTTTCTTTGCCATGGGAACTCTGTATTTTCTTGCATGATTCGTGACAGGGTGCCAGGCCCTCCTTCGAATCCTCTGTCTGTGCACAGTGGAGGTGGCATCACATTGCTCTACAGGCTTTGTGTTTTCTCTCTAGTTATGGCAGGTTGCAGAGAAGTAATTTCAAGTGGTGGAGGGGGTAAAGAAAAAGTACTGGACCTGAACATGTGGTATTCTGGTGTGGACCGCATGGCATATAGATAAGTGAAGGATTTAAGGATCTTTCCATTAACTTCCATCTGTGGCTCATTATGTGGTTATATATCATAAGGTTACAACCTGTGATATCGTCTGTAGTGTTCCTAATGACTGACTACCATGGACGCAACCATTTTAATTATCCAAATCGTATTGTTGTACTTGACGAATGAGAATCTCATCCTTTATTCTGATCTGTTCTAGAAGGTGGCAGTATTGATTTAGTCTGGCTACATTATCCCCTTAAGTGCTATGATGAAATATGTAGTGAAATTTAGTGTATACATGACTCCTGGAGTTGTCAGAGGTATCTGACTCGTTTGGGTGTCTCTGTAGAAGACCGTCCAATGTGTATATTTCAGGCTGCCTATCTTATTGCTCTTGGAAATAAGACACTGCCATGTCTGACACCTCATGGAAAACATGAGTGCTCGGCTAATTGATCTCCCCGTGTATGGAAGAGCTGGCCATGATGGCTTCCATGAACCATCATTTGGTTGATGGCTACATGTGTATGGCAGGCTTTAGAGAACAAAAAGATTAGCAGTCAAAAATCAGATATGCCGGATCCTTAACGCTCCCAATGATCATCGATCAGGCTTTCTCATACTCATTAGGTTGCTGAACTCAGCGATATCGGTGGCTTTGGATGGTGTTAGTTAATTATGCATGGGGGTATAAGTCCTGTCCAAAGCACAGATAAGGATTATTTGATTTCATATAATTGCACTCTGCTTGGGGAGGAGTAATAATCTTGTATTAAGATATATATGATACTCGCAAAAAGTTAAAGATATTTGGCTTTTGGGTGAAAGTTCAGAATGATTTTAAAATGCTCTTGCACCTTTTCAGGTGAACGTAATGTGACCGTCTGTAAACTTCTGAATGCACATGTCCAACTATTGGACATGTTGCTGGACAAAGAGCCAACTGTTCAATGTCTCGGTACTATTTGCACAACTTGCTGTTCTCCAACAATGAGCTTAATGGCAAAATTCACAACGGGTGTTTGATCCGTGAATTGTCCCAAAAATTTCAGGGTTCAATTAGAATTGGTATTTAAACCAATGGTATTTTAGTCCTCATACTATAAACATTTTACACCATGAGACCAATAAGACACCCAACAATTGATCAGCAGTACCTCTCCATTACGAGGCTTAAAGCAGGATGTTCTAGAGAGAAGTGGCCACTGAGCTTAGTGTCATCAGCAGGTTGCAACAGAGATACAAAGAGCCTAGAAAAGTCACAAAGTCATAGAAGTGGACATCCTTTAGCCACATCCCACACTAATGACCCCTTCATTGTGAATGATGACCTTCAGAACTGGATAATGAATGCCACACAACTCCAGGCATATGTAAAGGAGGTGAGAGGCACCCAAGTGTCACTTCAGACCATTCAAAACAGTTTACATCAGTGTGCTAAACAACCTACAGGTATCATCGTGTTGCTGGACAAGGGGCCAGTGGGCCTCTGCTGTGCACTGATCAGTCGGTTCACACTGATCAGTCGGTTCACGCTGAGTGAAAATGATGGCCGCCAATGATGTTGGAGTTGTCAAGGAAATCGCTATGCATCAGCCACAGCTGTCACCATAGGAGCCTTTGGTGGTGTCAGTGTGGGCAGGTGTGTCTAGTCAATACAGAACTGCCCTACACTTTGTGAATGGTACAGTAACAAGCCCCTACTATTTGAATAACCTCTTTAGTCCGGTCATTGTGCCTCTGCATGAACAACTCAGGCCTAATTTCATCTTCATGGATGTCAGTGCTCCAGCTCATCAAGGTTGCATCGTTAGGGGACTGCTGCTGGAGACTGGCATACCTCCTCAAATGGAGTGGCCTGCAATTTTTTCAGACCTGAATCCCATAGAAAACCTATGGGACCAGCTAAGTCACTGTGTAGAGGCTCATAACTCTGTACCTCGGAACTGAAATGACCTGAGAGCCGCCCTTCAAGAAGAGTGGAGTGCCATACTTCAGAGGACAATAACTCCACTTGTGAACTGCCGTAATTGATGTTGAAGGTCACATGACAAGCTATTGAGACACTGACATTTTGGGGGGGGGGGGGTTATACCCGCCACTGTTGCTGGCTCTTGTTTCAATAAATTGAGATGAGGAATCACCATACAATGCTCCTACTTAAATGCCCTACTTTCATGATAAAATATCACTGTAACATAAACATTTTCTATTTTTCATCAATTTCACCTGAAAGCCATATATGCCTCACTTTTTGTGATGAGTAGTGTGTCCTGCATTTGTGTTTTCTATGTTGCCATTGAATTGACAGTGTGGTTTTTCACAGGAAGCCCCGTTTGACCAGAACTCAAAGTGCCTTCTCTCCGGTCTCCTTCAGTCCCCTCTTTACTGGTAAGTGGTTTAAAAATAAAACAAAACTTCTCTCTGGACCATGCATTTTCCCATTCCATTGTCTAATGTAATTTTCTACGTGACAGGTGAAACAGTATCTCTTGTGGACGTGGACATATCACACCGAGGTTCATGCTCTACCCACCCCCCTACTCCACCCCCACCTCCTCGCAGGAGCCTGAGCCTTCTAGGTAATGCTCTGTTCATTGTCTACTTGTTATATTTTTAAATGGTTTAGGCCACCAGAAGATGAACTATTGTTTAAATTATTTTATGTTAAAAGGAACCTGACAGCTGCATCAGCACCTAGAAACTGATTATATGGCTGCATCTGTCTTTAAGGCTCATACAGGCAACCCCATTGTGTGGGGAACGTTTACAGTTGGCCACACCTAGAATATGGGATCCATTTTTGTGTCCCACATTTTAAGAAGTATATTCAGACGTTGGTTCAAAGGTAGAAACTAGATTATTACAAAAGAAATGTCAAAGAGGATCTCATATGTATAAATACATTGTAGTCAATATGAAGGACTGCACCTGACTTACTCCTTCCAAAGACCATGCAAAGGACCAGGAGGCACTTACTGCAGGTGGAAGAAAGGCGATTCCAGCAGCTTAATAGGAAAGGGTTCTTTACAGTTAGAGCAGTTTATGGAATGTGCTATCGCAAAAGGGATGGGCGCTTTCCTCAGCACAAATGGCTTTATGGGTTATAATCTTGTGAAAGAGGAGTGGGTGACGAAAGATTGAACTTAATGGACCTAATTTTTTTTTTTTTTTCCTCCTTTTGTGACTGTTATATAGTGACACTCCTCTTTTAAAACTTTTAGCGCACATTCAAAGGACCTTAACTGTGAGTGGCCCTGTCTGCTGATAGCACACACCCCGAGGCGTAATTATGGTCCGTTTTCCGGCCACACTTTTTTATTTATTTTTTTTCTTTTCCGCCCAAAGCTTTGTATTCCATGTCTGCTTGTCCACTTATAAACACATCCAATTGTGGAACTTATGTCAAGGTTCTACTGATTAAAATTAACTTTTAAAATACAGATGCAGCCATATAATTGGTTTATCGGTGTTGATCCAGCTGTCAGGTTGCCTTTAAATTTTATTTTTAAAGATTTTTGATAACTTTTTTTTTTTTTTTAGCAATTTTCACACTGGCTACTAAACCTAACAGGCTTTTAAAGTACAGTATATCACAAAAATAAGTACACCCCTCACATTTTTGTAAATATTTTTTTCTTTTCTTGAGACAACACTGACGATATGACACTGCTACAATGTAATGTAGTCAGTGTCCAGCTTGTATTAGTGTAAATTTGACATGTTCTATAACTCAACACACAACCATTTAATGTCTAAACTGAGGGTTACAAAAGCGAGTACACCCCTAAGTAAAAATAGGCAAATTGTGTTAATATTTTGTGTGGTCACCATGATTTTCAAGCACTGCTTTAACTCTCTTGGGCATGGAGTACATAGAGCTTCACAGGAGCCGCTGGAATTCTCCAGCTTCTTTTTGAGGATGCCCCACAGATGTGGAATAGTATTTACGTCTAGAGACATACTTGGCCAGTCCAGCACCTTTACCCTCAGTTCTTTTAGCAAGCCAGTGGTCATCTTGAAGGTGTTTGGAGTCGTTATGATGTTGGCACACTGCTCTGCGGCTCAGTTTCTGACGGGAAGGGATCATGCGCCACTTCAGTATGTCACAGTACATGTTGGCATTCAAGGTTCCCTCAATGAAGCCAGCAACACACATGCAGCCCCAAACCATAGCACTCCTACCACCATGCTTGACTATAGGCAAGACACACTTATTTTTCTACTTGTGAAGAGCTGAGGTTGTAGGTTGTATTAATCACCTAGGTGGGTTAATGATGCAATTATTTCTTTGTCGCTCCTAATTGGGAGACCCAGACAATTGGGTGTATAGCTACTGCCTCCGGAGGCCACACAAAGTATTACACTAAAAAGTGTAAGGCCCCTCCCCTTCTGGCTATACACCCCCCCCGTGGGATCACGGGCTCCTCAGTTTTATGCTTTGTGCGAAGGAGGTCAGACATCCACGCATAGCTCCACTGTTTAGTCAGCAGCAGCTGCTGACTATGTCGGATGGAAGAAAAGAGGGCCCATACTAGGGCCCCCAGCATGCTCCCTTCTCACCCCACTTTCTGTCGGCGGTGTTTGTTAAGGTTGAGGTACCCATTGCGGGTACGGAGGCTGGAGCCCACATGCTGATTCCTTCCCCATCCCCATTAGGGCTCTGGGTGAAGTGGGACTTTACCGGTCTCCAGGCACTGAGACCGTGCTCCTTCCACAGCCCCCGGAGAATCGGCTGGATATGGAGCTGAGTATCGTCAGGGACAGGGCCCTGCTTCGTTAAGGTACTCTGTGTCCCCGGGCATACCGCGCGCACACCGCAGCATGCTGGGCGTGTTAGTGCGCCGGGGACATCAGCGCTGCTGCGCTTGTGCCATTCCTCACTACAGCGCTGCTGAGTGAGTAGACTTAGTACGAACGGCCGCGCCGGCCGCTGGGGTCAGTTTTCACTGCGACGCGGCTGGGACTTGTGGTGCGCCGGGGACTTCCGCGCTAGCCGTGCATGTATGACGGCCGCGCTTATTACTACAGTCCCCGGCTTTTGCGGCCTAGTTCGTTTCGTTCCCGCCCCCAGACCTGCCAGTCAGGGGGAGGGCGGGACGCTGTACAGACCATCAGCGCTGAGGGCTGGAGTCTGCTTTACATACTCCAGCCCTCACACTGGGCACAGTGGGACGCCAGTTTCCCGCACTTTGTTTGTGGCACGCCCACGGTCCGCCCCTCCTCACAGGACGCCGGCAGCCATTCCTGTCTGCACGCTGAGCTGGAGAGGGGAGACTGGGAGACCCAGACACGGGATTCTGCGACCTCACACCCGCTTTTCAGCGGGCGGTAAGCAGCCCTCAAGGGCTCACCCCCACTTGTGCCGAAGTGTACTTTGTATTTTTGTGCTTGCATGCTATACATTACACTGTACGGTCGCTGGTGACTCTCTGCTATATACCCTCCTAGGTTACTCAAGGCAGACAACAGCATGTCGTCCGCAAAAAGCAAACGTGCCAAGGCACAGACTTTATATGCTGCTTGTACCGCATGTGGGGCTGCTCTACCGGCAGGTTCCACTGACCCCCATTGTGTGCAGTGCTCGGCCCCTGTGGCACTTGCTCAGCCGGGGCCGCTGCTAGAGGCGACCCAGGGAGAACCACCTGTGAATGCTGTCCAGGTGACAGGGACGGAGTTTGCAGTTTTTGCTGACAGATTGTCTATGACTTTGTCTAAAATTCTTGAAACATTGCAGTCTAGACCAGTAACTCAGACCATGGGCACTGTTGAATCATTGCTCCCTGGTCCCCCTCAGCTGGAACACTCCCGAGCTCAGGAGGTGTCGCATGCACCCCAGGGTGACGACTCTGACTCGGACGACAGTCCCAGACGGCCTAAGCGGGCTCGCTATAAGCGGCCCTCAACTTCATCACACTGGTCAGGGTCCCAGCTGGACGACTCTCTGTGTGATGAGGCGGATGTGGCTGATCAGGATTCTGATCCTGGGACCGTTCTCAATCTGGATACACTTGATGGTGACGCCATAGTGAATGATCTTATAGCGTCCATCAATAGAATGTTAGATATTTCTCCACCAGCTCCTCCTGCGGAGGAGTCAGCCTCACAGCAGGAGAAATTCCATTTCAGGTATCCCAAGCGTAAATTGAGCACTTTTCTGGACCACTCTGACTTTAGAGACGCTATCCAGAAACACCACGCTTATCCAGATAAGCGTTTCTCCAAACGGCTTAAAGATACACGATATCCTTTTCCCCCTGACGTGGTCAAGGGCTGGACCCAGTGTCCCAAGGTGGACCCTCCAATCTCCAGGCTTGCAGCTAGATCCTTAGTTGCAGTGGAAGATGGGGCGGCACTTAAAGATGCCACTGACAGACAGATGGAGCTCTGGTTGAAATCCATCTATGAAGCTATTGGAGCGTCGTTGGCGCCAGCATTCGCAGCCGTATGGGCACTCCAAGCTATTTCAGCTGGGCTTACACAGGTCGACACGGTCACACGTACATCTGCTCCGCAGGTGGCGCCCTTGACCTCTCAAATGTCTGCATTCGCGTCTTACGCGATTAATGCTGTCCTAGACTCTACGAGCCGTACGGCAGTGGCGTCTGCCAACTCCGTGGTTTTACGTAGAGCCTTGTGGTTGAGAGAATGGAAGGCAGATTCTGCTTCCAAGAAGTGCTTAACCAGTTTGCCTTTTTCTCGTGACCGACTGTTTGGTGAGCGTTTGGATGAAATCATTAAACACTCCAAGGGTAAGGATTCAGCCTTACCGCAACTCAGACAAAACAAACCCCAACAGAGGAGGGGACAGTCTGGTTTTCGGTCCTTTCGAGGCTCAGGCAGGTCCCAATTCTCCTCGTCCAAAAGGACTCAAAAGGATCAGAGGGGCTCAGATTCTTGGCGGACTCAATCACGACCAAAAAAGACAGCCGGAAGAACCGTTACCAAGACGGCTTCCTCATGACTTTCAGCCTCCTCTCTCCGCATCCTCGGTCGGTGGCAGGCTCTCCCGCTTTGGCGACATTTGGCTGTCACAGGTCAAAGACCGTTGGGTGAGAGACATTCTGTCTCACGGGTACAGGATAGAGTTCAGTTCTCGTCCTCCAACTCGCTTCTTCAGAACTTCTCCACCTCCCGACCGAGCAGATGCTCTTCTGCAAGCGGTGTCCGCCCTAAAGGCGGAAGGAGCGGGCTGGCGACAGCCCCTCGGGTCTTTACCAAGGTTATGGCAGCAGTAGTGGCAGTCCTGCACTCGCAAGGTCACTCTGTGATTCCGTATTTGGACGATCTACTTATCAAGGCACCCTCTCAAGAGGCATGCCAGCACAGCCTGAACGTGGCACTGAAGACTCTCCAGGGTTTCGGGTGGATTATCAACTTTTCAAAGTCAAATCTAACCCCGACCCAATCACTAACATATCTTGGCATGGAGTTTCATACTCTCTCAGCGATAGTGAAACTTCCACTGGACAAACAGTGTTCACTACAGACAGGGGTGCAATCTCTCCTTCAGGGCCAGTCGCACCCCTTGAGGCGCCTCATGCACTTCCTAGGGAAGATGGTAGCAGCAATGGAAGCAGTTCCTTTCGCGCAGTTTCATCTGCGTCCACTTCAATGGGACATTCTCCGCCAATGGGACGGGAAGTCGACATCCCTCGACAGGAATGTCTCCCTCTCTGACAGCCAAGGACTCTCTCCGGTGGTGGCTTCTTCCCACCTCATTGTCGAAAGGAAAGTCGTTCCTACCCCCATCCTGGGCGGTGGTCACGACAGACGCGAGCCTGTCAGGGTGGGGCGCAGTGTTTCTCCACCACAGGGCTCACGGTACGTGGACTCGGAAAGAGTCCACCCTTCAAATCAATGTTCTGGAAATCAGAGCAGTCTATCTTGCCCTACAAGCCTTCCAGCAGTGGCTAGCAGGCAAGCAGATCCGAATTCAGTCGGACAATTCCACAGCGGTGGCATACATCAACCACCAAGGGGGAACACGCAGTCGGCAGGCCTTCCAGGAAGTCCGGCGGATTCTGACGTGGGTGGAAGACACGGCATCCACCATATCCGCAGTTCACATACCAGGCGTGGAAAACTGGGAAGCAGACTTTCTCAGTCGCCAGGGCATGGACGCAGGGGAATGGTCCCTTCACCCGGACGTGTTTCAGGAGTTCTGTCGCCGCTGGGGGATGCCGGACGTCGACCTGATGGCGTCACGGCACAACAACAAGGTCCCGGTTTTCATGGCGCGATCCCACGATTACCGAGCTCTGGCGGCAGACGCCCTAGTTCAGGATTGGTCGCAGTTTAGGCTACCTTATGTGTTCCCACCTCTGGCGTTGTTGCCCAGGGTGCTGCGCAAGATCAGGGCCGACTGCCGCCGCGCCATCCTCGTCGCTCCAGACTGGCCAAGGAGGTCGTGGTACCCGGATCTGTGGCACCTCACGGTAGGCCAACCGTGGGCTCTGCCAGACCGTCCAGACTTGCTGTCTCAAGGGCCGTTTTTCCATCTGAATTCTGCGGCCCTGAACCTGATTGTGTGGCCATTGAGTCCTGGATCCTAGCGGCCTCAGGTTTATCTCATGAAGTGGTTGCCATCATGAGACAGGCTAGGAAACCATCCTCCGCCAAGATCTACCACAGGACGTGGAAGATATTCTTATCTTGGTGCTCTGCTCAGGGAGTTTCTCCCTGGCCATTTGCATTGCCTATTTCTTCGGCGCTCCATTGGGAGACCCAGACGATTGGGTGTATAGCACTGCCTCCGGAGGCCACACAAAGCATTACACTAAAAAGTGTAAGGCCCCTCCCCTTCTGGCTATACACCCCCAGTGGGATCACTGGCTCACCAGTTTTCTGCTTTGTGCGAAGGAGGTCAGACATCCACGCATAGCTCCACTGTTTAGTCAGCAGCAGCTGCTGACTATGTCGGATGGAAGAAAAGAGGGCCCATACTAGGGCCCCCAGCATGCTCCCTTCTCACCCCACTTGTGGTTTGTAAGGTTGAGGTACCCATTGCGGGTACGGAGGCGGGAGCCCACATGCTGTTTTCCTTCCCCATCCCCCTGAGGGGCTCTGAGGAAGTGGGATCTTACCGGCCCCCAAGCCCTGAGGCCGGGCTCCGTCCACAGACCCATTGAACCTGCTGGATAAGGAGCCGGGGTACCGTTCAGGGACAAGGCCCTGCAACATTCAGGTACTCTGTGTCCCCCTATGGACTGGCCGCGCACACTCCAGACTTGCTGGGTGTGCTAGTGCGCCGGGGACAGTAGCGCTGCGCGCTGGGGTTTGAGTCACTGCAGCTTGGCTGAGTGACTTTATGTGTTGGGAACTACCGCGCCGGCCGCTCCGGGAGCGGCGGCGCGGCTGGGACTTGTAGTGCGCCGGGGACTTAGCGCCGACCGTGCTTTTACGACGGCGGCGCTTATAAATCTAGTCCCCGGCTTTTGCGGCCTAGCTCCGCTTCGTTCCCGCCCCCTCCCTGTCAATCAGGGAAGGGGACAGGCGTTGTGCAATCGTCAGCGCCGAGGGCTGGAGCCTTATTTACATGCTCCAGCCCTCTCACTGGGCACAGTGGGACGCAGGTTTCCCGCTTTTTGTCTGAGCACACCCAGGGCCCGCCCCCCCTCCACAGAGACGCCGGCAGCCATTCCTGCATGCAGTCTGGCTGGGGAACGGAAACAGGCTCTGGGAGACCCAGACAAGGGATTTCTGGCGACCACACACCCGCGTTAAGCGGGCGGTAAGCAGCACATTCGTGCTGGCCCCACTAGTGCCACAGTGTTATTTGGTGTACTTTTTCCTGTACCAGATATATCTATATATATTGCACTGTAAGGTCGCTTCTTGGCTGTATACCCCTATTGCTCTGAGGAGACGACAACATGTCATCTGCAAAACGCAAGGGTGCCAAGACACAGGCTGTGAACGCTGCTTGTGCTGCTTGTGGGGCTAATCTACCGGCAGGTTACAATGACCCCCATTGTGTGCAATGTTCGGTCCCTGTGCCACTTCGTCAGCCGGAGCCTATGGTGGTAGTGGCCCAGGCAGAGTCGCCGGTGAATCCTGTCCCGGTGACGGGGACAGAGTTTGCTGTTTTCCCTGACAGGATGTCTGTCACTATGACAAAAATCCTAGAGACCTTGCAGGCCAGGCCAGTTACTCAGTCCATGGACACTGCTGCGGCAATGTTCCCCGGTCCCCCTCAGTTGGAGTTAATCAGTGCTTCAAGGGGGTCCCAGGCATCTCAGCCTGACGGCTCTGATTCAGATGACAGTCCCAGGCAGCCTAAGCGTGCTCGCTGGGAGAGACCCCCCACGTCATCACGCGGATCAGGGTCTCAGCGAGAAGAGTCTCTACATGATGAGACAGAGGAGGGTGATCAGGAGTCTAATCCTGAAACCGCTCTCAATCTGGATACTCCTGATGGTGACGCCATGGTAAATGACCTTATAGCGGCCATCAATAGACTGTTGGATATTTCTCCCCCAGCCCCTTCTGCAGAGGAGGCAGCTGCACAGCAGGAGAAGTTCCATTTCAGGTATCCCAAGCCTAAACTGAGTACTTTTCTGGACCACGCTGACTTCAGAGAATCAGTCCAGAAACACCATGCCTACCCAGATAAGCGTTTCTCCAAACGTCTTAAGGATACACGTTATCCCTTTCCCCCTGACGTGGTCAAACGCTGGACCCAGTGTCCAAAGGTGGATCCCCCAATCTCCAGGCTTGCAGCTAGATCCATAGTTGCAGTGGAAGATGGGGCTTCACTTAAAGATGCCAATGACAGACAGATGGACCTTTGGTTAAAGTCTGTCTATGAAGCTATTGGCGCGTCGTTTGCTCCAGCATTCGCGGCCGTGTGGGCACTCCAAGCTATTTCAGCTGGCCTGGCACAGGTGGACTCTATCATATGTCCAGCAGTGCCGCGAGTAGCGTCCCTAACCTCGCAAATGTCTGCGTTTGCGACTTACGCTATCAACGCTGTCCTGGACTCTACAAGCCGTACCTCAATTGCGTCTGCCAACTCTGTTGTCTTGCGCAGAGCCTTGTGGTTAAAGGAATGGAAAGCGGATTCTGCTTCCAAAAAATGTTTAACCAGCTTGCCGCTATCTGTAGATAGACTGTTTGGTGAACAATTGGCTGAAATCATTAAGCAATCCAAGGGTAAGGACTCCTCCTTACCCCAGCCCAGATCAAGCAAACCTCAACAGAGGAAGTGGCAGTCGAGGTTTCGGTCCTTTCGAGGCTCCAGCAAGACCCATTTCTCCTCGTCCAAAGGGACTCAGAAGGAGCAAAGGAGCTCAGATTCCTGGCGGGCTCAGTCACGCCCCAAGAAAGCAACTGGAGGAACCGCTTCCAAGGCGGCTGCCTCATGACTTTCGGCCTCAGCCCTCCGCATCCTCGGTCGGTGGCAGGCTCTCCCGCTTTTGCGACATTTGGCTGCCACAGGTCAAAGACCGGTGGGTAGCAGACATTTTGTCTCACGGGTACAGGATAGAATTCAGTTCTCGTCCTCCGCCTCGGTTCTTCAGAACCTCCCCACATCCCGACCGAGCAGATGCCCTTCTGCAGGCGGTGTGCTCACTAAAAGCAGAAGGAGTGGTGATCCCTGTTCCTCTGCAGGAACAAGGGCAAGGTTTTTACTCCAATCTCTTCGTGGTTCCAAAAAAGGACGGCTCGTTCCGTCCTGTTCTGGACCTAAAGCTGCTCAACAAGCATGTGAACGCCAGGCGGTTCCGGATGGAATCCCTCCGCTCTGTCATTGCCTCAATGTCTCAAGGAGATTTCCTTGCATCAATAGACATCAAAGATGCTTATCTCCACGTGCCGATTGCTACAGAGCACCAACGTTTCCTACGTTTCGTGATAGGAGACGACCATCTCCAGTTCGTAGCTCTGCCATTTGGTCTCGCGACAGCCCCACGGGTTTTCACCAAGGTCATGGCGGCAGTGGTAGCAGTCTTGCATTCTCAGGGTCATTCGGTGATCCCTTACTTAGACGATCTACTTGTCAAAGCACCCTCTCAAGAGGCATGCCAACACAGCCTGAATGTTGCGCTGGAAACTCTCCAGACTTTCGGGTGGATCATCAACTTTTCAAAGTCAAACCTGGCACCGACTCAATCACTAACGTATCTTGGCATGGAGTTTCATACTCTCTCAGCGATAGTGAAGCTTCCGCTGGACAAGCAGCGGTCTCTACGGACAGGGGTGCAGTCTCTCCTTCAGGGTCAGTCGCACCCCTTAAGGCGCCTCATGCACTTCCTAGGGAAGATGGTGGCAGCAATGGAGGCAGTCCCGTTCGCGCAGTTTCATCTGCGTCCACTTCAATGGGACATTCTCCGCCAGTGGGACGGAAAGACAACTTCCCTAGACAGGAAAGTCTCCCTTTCTCAGACGGCCAAGGATTCTCTGCTATGGTGGCTCCTTCCCACCTCATTAACGCAGGGAAGATCATTCCTGCCCCCATCCTGGGCAGTGGTCACGACAGACGCGAGTCTGTCAGGGTGGGGAGCAGTTTTTCTCCACCACAGGGCTCAAGGGAAGTGGACTCAGCAGGAGTCCACCCTTCAGATCAATGTTCTGGAAATCAGGGCAGTGTATCTTGCCCTATTAGCCTTCCAGCAGTGGCTGGAAGGAAAGCAGATCCGAATTCAGTCGGACAACTCCACAGCGGTGGCATACATCAACCACCAAGGAGGGACACGCAGTCAGCAAGCCTTCCAGGAAGTCAGGCGAATTCTCATGTGGGTAGAGGAAAGAGCTTCCACCATATCAGCAGTTCACATCCCGGGCGTAGAAAACTGGGAAGCAGACTTCCTCAGTCGCCAGGGCATGGACGCAGGGGAATGGTCCCTTCACCCGGACGTGTTTCAGGAAATCTGCCGCCGCTGTGGGGTGCCGGACGTCGACCTAATGGCGTCTCGGCACAACAACAAGGTCCCGACCTTCATAGCGCGGTCTCGCGATCAAAGAGCTCTGGCGGCAGACGCCTTAGTGCAAGATTGGTCGCAATTCCGGCTCCCTTATGTGTTTCCACCTCTGGCACTCTTGCCCAGAGTGTTACGCAAGATCAGATCCGATTGCGGCCGCGTCATACTAGTCGCCCCAGACTGGCCGAGGAGGTCGTGGTACCCGGATCTGTGGCATCTCACGGTCGGCCAACCGTGGGCACTACCGTACCGTCCAGACTTACTGTCCCAAGGGCCGTTTTTCCATCGGAATTCTGCGGCCCTGAACCTGACACTGTGGCCATTGAGTCCTGGATCCTAGCGTCTTCAGGATTATCCCAAGGGGTCGTTGCCACCATGAGACAGGCTAGGAAGTCCACTTCTGCTAAGATCTACCACAGAACGTGGAAGATTTTCTTATCCTGGTGCTCTGCACAAGGAGTATCTCCCTGGCCATTCGCGTTACCTGTCTTTCTTTCCTTCCTACAATCTGGGTTGGAAAAGGGCTTGTCGCTCGGCTCCCTTAAAGGGCAAGTCTCGGCACTATCCGTGTTTTTTCAGAAGCGTCTAGCACGACTTTCTCAGGTGCGCACGTTCCTGCAGGGGGTTTGTCATATCGTACCTCCGTACAGGCGGCCGTTAGATCCGTGGGATCTAAACAAGGTCCTTGTTACTCTCCAGAAGCCGCCCTTCGAGCCTCTGAGGGATGTGTCACTTTCTCGACTCTCACAGAAAGTGGCCTTTCTGGTAGCGGTCACGTCTCTTCGGAGAGTGTCTGAACTAGCAGCGCTGTCATCCAAAGCTCCTTTCCTGGTGTTCCACCAGGACAAGGTAGTGCTGCGTCCCATTCAGGACTTTCTCCCTAAGGTGGTATCCTCTTTTCATCTTAATCAGGATATCTCCTTGCCTTCCTTTTATCCGCATGCAGTTCATCGGTATGAAAAGGATTTACATTTGTTGGATCTGGTGAGAGCACTCAGAATCTACATTTCCCGCACGGCGCCCCTGCGCCGCTCGGATGCACTCTTTGTCCTTGTCGCTGGTAAGCGCAAAGGGTCGCAGGCTTCCAAAGCCACCCTGGCTCGATGGATCAAAGAACCAATTCTTGAAGCCTACCGTTCTGCTGGGCTTCCGGTTCCATCAGGGCTGAAGGCCCATTCTACCAGAGCCGTGGGTGCGTCCTGGGCATTACGGCACCAGGCTACGGCTCAACAGGTGTGCCAGGCAGCTACCTGGTCGAGTCTGCACACTTTCACCAAACATTATCAGGTGCATACCTATGCTTCGGCGGACGCCAGCCTAGGTAGAAGAGTCCTGCAGGCGGCAGTTGCCTCCCCGTAGGGGAGGGCTGTCTTTGCAGCTCTAACATGAGGAATTTCTTTACCCACCCAGGGACAGCTTTTGGACGTCCCAATCGTCTGGGTCTCCCAATGGAGCGCCGAAGAAGAAGGGAATTTTGTTACTTACCGTAAATTCCTTTTCTTCTAGCTCCTATTGGGAGACCCAGCACCCGCCCTGTTGTCCTTCGGGATTTTTGGTTGTTTTTCGGGTACACATGTTGTTCATGTTGAATGGTTTTCAGTTCTCCGATGTTACTTCGGAGTGAATTTGTTTAAACCAGTTCTTGGCTTTCCTCCTTCTTGCTTTTGCACTAAAACTGGTGAGCCAGTGATCCCACTGGGGGTGTATAGCCAGAAGGGGAGGGGCCTTACACTTTTTAGTGTAATGCTTTGTGTGGCCTCCGGAGGCAGTGCTATACACCCAATCGTCTGGGTCTCCCAATAGGAGCTAGAAGAAAAGGAATTTACGGTAAGTAACAAAATTCCCTTCTTTTCTTTCCTTCCTGCTGTCTGGGTTGGAAAAAGGTTTGTCGCTCGGCTCCCTTAAAGGTCAAGTCTCCGCGCTATCCGTATTTTTTCAGAAGCGCCTAGCGCGACTTCCTCAGGTACGCACGTTCCTGCAAGGGGTTTGTCATATCGTCCCCCCTTACAAGCGGCCGTTGGAGCCCTGGGATCTGAACAAGGTCCTAATTGCTCTCCAGAAGCCGCCTTTCGAGCCTTTGAAGGATGTTTCCCTTTCTCGTCTTTCACAGAAAGTGGCCTTTCTAGTGGCGGTCACGTCTCTTCGGAGAGTGTCCGAGCTGGCGGCGTTATCATGCAGATCTCCCTTCCTAGTATTTCACCAGGACAAGGTAGTTCTGCGTCCAATTCCAGAATTTCTTCCTAAGGTGGTATCCTCCTTTCATCTCAACCAGGATATTACTTTACCGTCTTTGTGTCCGCATCCAGTTCACCAATTTGAAAAAGGTTTGCATTTATTGGATTTGGTGAGAGCACTCAGGATCTACATTTCCCGCACGGCGCCCCTGCGCCGCTCGGATGCACTCTTTATCCTTGTCGCTGGTCAGCGTAAGGGGTCGCAAGCTTCCAAATCCACCCTGGCGCGGTGGATCAAGGAACCAATTCTTCACACCTACCGTTCTGCTGGGCTTCCGATTCCATCAGGACTGAAGGCCCATTCTACCAGAGCCGTGGGTGCGTCCTGGGCATTACGGCACCAGGCTACGGCTCAGCAGGTGTGCCAGGCGGCTACCTGGTCGAGTCTGCACACTTTTACCAAGCATTATCAGGTGCATACCTACGCTTCGGCGGATGCCAGCCTAGGTAGACAAGTCCTTCAGGCGGCGGTGGCCCATCTGTAGGAAAGGGCTGTTTGACGGCCCTATCACGAGGTATTCTTTTACCCACCCAGGGACTGCTTTTGGACGTCCCAATTGTCTGGGTCTCCCAATTAGGAGCGACAAAGAAGGGAATTTTGTTTACTTACCGTAAATTCCTTTTCTTCTAGCTCCAATTGGGAGACCCAGCACCCGCCCTGTTTTCTTAGGGATTTTGTTTTTTCGGGTGCACATGTTGTTCATGTTGAAGAGTTCAGTTCTCCGATGTTGTTCCTCGGATTGAATTTGTCTTTAAAACAGTTATTGGCTTTCCTCCTTCTTGCTTTTGCACTAAAACTGAGGAGCCCGTGATCCCACGGGGGGGTGTATAGCCAGAAGGGGAGGGGCCTTACACTTTTTAGTGTAATACTTTGTGTGGCCTCCGGAGGCAGTAGCTATACACCCAATTGTCTGGGTCTCCCAATTGGAGCTAGAAGAAAAGGAATTTACGGTAAGTAAACAAAATTCCCTTCTTTTATTCTTCGTCCATGGTGTTACAGCAACTCTGGGTAGATGGCCAAAGCAATGGAATAACACCAGACTTGGGAAGCTGGCGGAGGACCGCAAAGCCTGAAGTCAGGTGACTGGATTGCCCCCAAGCTGGATTCCTTCCTTAGGTAGTCCTTGATCTCTCAGCCGAATCCTTGCATTCGATGCTGAAGTCCATGTAGTAGTATAATTCCGGTTCGGTTATGGCTTGCCAATCGGATCCGCAGATCCTAGATTAGTATCATGTAGCCTGAGTGTCTCTGGGCAATGGACAGTCCTCCTTATACACTGAGCTCTCCATTCAGACCATTGAGGTCTTCACGATTGGTGGATAAGACTGGGCTCTTATTGGCTAGATTTCAAGCCGTATACAAAATATTCCTAGTAGTAATAGTCTCTGGCAGAGACGAGGGAGAGACAGCCAAGTTACATCGCATCTAGCAATACACACAGTAATACAATGGGAGGTTCGCATAATTCATTTGTCTGGGTATCTGACCTTCCCGGCCAAGGCAATTACATGAGTCAACAAGAATTTTAACACTAGACTCCTAATGCTGGGTTTACACACTGCAACATCGCAAAGGACATCGCTGTAACGTCACCGGTTTTGTGACGTTACAGCGACCTCCCCAGCGACATTGCAGTGTGTGAAACACATCAGCGACCTGGCCCCTGCTGTGAAGTTGTGATCGCTACAAATCGTTCAGGACCATTCCTAGGTCCTTTGTTTCCCGCTGTGCAGCATGCATCGCTAGAAAGTTTCAGTGTGTAAAGGGGACTTTAAAAAAAGCAAGTGAACTTCACCCGACTTCATTTAATGCCGCGCGGCTCTGTCTGTGTGCCGTGTAAATAAATAATTAAAAAATCCGGCGTGCGGTCCCCCCCTATTTTAATACCAGCCAGATAAAGCCATACGGCTGCAGGCTGGTATTCTCAGGATGGGGAGCCCCACGTTATGGGGAGCCCCCCAGCCTAACAAAATCAGTCAGCAGCCGCCCAGAATTGCCGCATACATTATATGCGACAGTTCTGGGACTGTACCTGGCTCTTCCCGATTTACCCTGGTGCGTTGGCAAATCGGGGTAATAAGGAGTTATTGGCAGCCCATAGCTGCCACTAAATCCTAGATTAATCATGTCAGGCGTCTCCCCGAGATTCCTTCTATGATTAATCTGTAAATTACAGTAAATAAACACACACCCGAAAAATCCTTTATTAGAAATAAAAAACACTAACAAATTCCCTCATTACCAATTTATTACCCACAACAAAGCCCTCCATGTCCGTCGTAATCCACGGTCCTCCAGCGTCGCATCCAGCTTTGCTGCATGCAGGTGACGGGTGCAGCAGAAGACGCAGCCGCTCCTGTCACCTCCACGCAGCTAATGAAGACAGCCTTGTGATCGGCTGAGCTGTCACTGAGGTTACCTGGATCCAGCGGTGGATGCAGCGGTGGCCGCGGGTAACCTCAGTGACAGTTCAGCTGATCGCGCTACTCACAGCCGCTCCTGTCAGCTCCACAATGAGGTGAGTAGCGCGATCAGCTGAGCTGTCACTGAGGTTAATCGCGGCCACGGCTGGATCCACCGCTGCATCCAGTGACAGCTCAGCCGATCACAAGGCTGTCTTCATTAGCTGCGTGGAGGTGACAGAAGCGGCTGCGTCTTCTGCTGCTCCTGTCACCTGCATGCAGCAGAGCTGGATGCGACGCTGGAGGACCGTGGATTACGCCGGACATGGAGGGCTTTGTTGTGGGTAATAAATGTAATGAGGGAATTTGTTAGTGTTTTTTATTTCTAATAAAGGATTTTCGGGGTATGTGTGTTTACTGTAATTTACAGATTAATCATGGAAGGTATCTCAGGGAGACGCCTGACATGATTAATCTAGGACTTATTGGCAGCTATGGGCTGCCAATAACTCCTTATTACCCCGATTTGCCAACGCACCAGGGCAAATCGGGAAGAGTCGGGTACAGTCCCAGAACTGTCGCATATAATGTATGCGGCAATTCTGGGCGGCTGATATTGTTAGGCTGGGGGGCTCCCCATAACGTGGGGCTCCCCATCCTGAGAATACCAGCCTGCAGCCGTATGGCTTTATCTGGCTGGTATTAAAATAGGGGGGGACCGCACGCCGGATTTTTTAATTATTTATTTATTTATTTATTTATTTATTTACACGGCACACAGACAGAGCCGCGCGGCATTAATGAAGTCGGGTGAAGTTCACTTGCTTTTTTTTACACGTCCCCAACGACCAGCTAGTCGCTCTGCAGGTCCGGATCGCTGTTTGGTCGTTGGCCAGGTCTGCCTGTTTGACAGCTCACCAGAGACTTTGTAGCGATCCCGGCTAGGTTGAGATCGCAGGTTGGGATCGCTAGAAAGTCTGTGTAAACCCAGCTTAAGAGTCTTGTTAGAAATAATGAGGGGCTTATCCCCAGTTTATAATGTCTGCCCCGAATTTTCAGAAACTAAACCCATGCTAGGCACTGACAGTCCATGTCGTCACATAGGCCTCTCATATTCACTTGAAATAGAATGTGCAAAAAAAAATTAGTTTTGTAAATTTTATTGGAAAAATGAGAAATTGCTGATGAACTTTTAAACCTAACTTCCTAACAAAATACATTAGCAACATTTTAAATGTAAAATATAATTTAACTAATTAGAGTGACAGAACTCTGTTTAAGGGCATAAAAATTTAAAGAGGTTTTTAACGCACATCACAGCCCAGCATTGCACGTGCTTGTGGCTCTCTATTAAGGAAGCGGTGAAGGAGAGGGCGCGCACGCAATGCTGGGCTGTGCTGTGTGGTGAAACTCCTCCCACAGCCCAGTCACTCAGGGAGATTGGATCCCGCCTCGGTGGTGCCAGGTAAACTTCAATTCTGGAACTTGATGTGACCTCACCGGATATCAGAGAATGCTGCAGCCTGGGTCACGTGATGTGGACTGAGTAGACAGCGATAGCGCCGCTCACAGACAGAATTGGCAACAGAAGGGATTTAGAAAGTCTTCATTCTCCGCTTTAAATTGATGTGACTACCATACATTGTAGTGGACCACCTCTTTCATGTTAGAAAATTACAACATTTTTGCCAAAATGCCGATATTTTCACAATAGGCATAAATAATTTCTACCTAAAGTTATGACTAACATGAAATACAAGGTGTCATGAAAAAAGTCTCTGAATCAGTGGATCCGTTGAAGAGTTCTAGAGTTATTACCTTGTAAAGTGACTGGTCAGAATTGAAAAAAATTGACCTGGCCATTAAGGGGAAACAGGCTTTGGCGGTAAGGGGTAAAGGACTCCCAGTTAAGTAGAAAACAAAAAACAGATTGCATCCTACAGCAACTAATCCGAATTTAGTTTTCATAGATGAAATGTATGGAAAAGCGTGGAAGGTGCTCTAGGATTCTGTCCATTTTGTGTATATTTTGGCACGCTATAGTGTGTATATACATTTTCCTTCTTCCAGATGATATTGGAGGTATACAACCAGCATCTGTTCTAGTAGGTCCTATGGGGTCCTCGCTACAGTCGTTCCCACTGCCCCCTCCGCCACCTCCACATGCTCCTGGTTAGTCTTTACTACTATAAATTCTGTTATCAGAGGTAACCTTTGTATTGACATTACATTTGATTGTATCAATTCATTGTAAGGTTTTTTTTTTCTCTCATTAGCTCATTGTTCATGTTTAAAATCTTTTAATGGATTGTGACCTTAAAGGGAACCTGTCAGGTGCAATATTCACCCAGAACCATGAGCAGTTACGGGTGTATATTGCTAATCCCTGCCTAACCGTCCCTGTATACACTAGCATAGATAGAGATCTTTAATAAAAATATTTCTAAAGATCCTTCATGATATGTTAATGAGCGCAGAGACTTGTAAGGGCGTTAGTTCCTGCACTCATTCTGCCCTCTTAGCATGTTAGCACACCCGCTGGGCAATGCGCATGACTGGAAGTGCGGTGACTTGTGATCTCTGCCCCGCATCTGATGCGGTGACAGTGGACACAGGTACGTGCGTCACTGTGGAGGACGCTGGGCAATGGGCATTGAAAAGCATGTTAGCATGCCCCTATGGGCAATGGGCATTTAATAGCATGTTAGCATGCCCCTATGGGTAATGGGCATTGAAGAGTATGTTAGCATGCCCCTATGGGCGTGTTAACATGCTAAGAGGGCAAAATGGGCGCAGGAACTAACTTTCTTCGTCGCTCCATTGGGAGACCCAGACGATTGGGTGTATAGCTACTGCCTCCGGAGGCCACACAAAGCATTACACTAAAAAGTGTAAGGCCCCTCCCCTTCTGGCTATACACCCCCAGTGGGATCACTGGCTCACCAGTTTTCGGCTTTGTGCGAAGGAGGTCAGACATCCACGCATAGCTCCACTGTTTAGTCAGCAGTAGCTGCTGACTATATCGGATGGAAGAAAAGAGGGCCCATATGGGGCCCCCAGCATGCTCCCTTCTCACCCCACTGGTGGTTTGTAAGGTTGAGGTACCTATTGCTGGTACGGCGACTGGAGCCCACATGCTGTTTTCCTTCCCCATCCCCCTGAGGGGCTCTGAGGAAGTGGGATCTTACCGGCCCCAAAGCCCTGAGGCCGGGCTCCATCCACAGACCCATTGAACCTGCTGGATGTGGAGCGGGAGTGCCGTTCAGGGACATGGCCCTGCACCATTCAGGTACTCTGTGTCCCCGTACACACAGGCACAGCACACTCCAGACTTGCTGGGTGTGCTAGTGCGCCGGGGACAGTAAAGGGTTACAGTCACTGCAGCCTAGCTGAGTGACCTTTATTTATGGGGAACTACCGCGCCGGACGCTCCGGGAGCGGCGGCGCGGCTGGGACTTGTAGTGCGCCGGGGACTTAGCGCCGACCGCGCTTTTACGGCGGCGGCGCTTATAAATCCAGTCCCCGGCTTTTGCGGCCTAGCTCCGCTTCGTTCCCGCCCCCACCCTGTCAATCAGGGTAGGGGAGAGACGCTGTACAATCAGCAGCGCCGAGGGCTGGAGCCTTATTTACATGCTCCAGCCCTCTCACTGGACACTGTGGGACGCCGGTTTCCCGCTCTGACTTGGGGCACGCCCACGGCCCGCCCCTACTCACACGAGCTGGAGAAGGACGCCGGCAGCCATTCCTGCAGTCCGAGCTGAGAGATCGGACTCTGGGCAACCAGGCACAGGACCAGGGCGACCACACACCCGCTTATAGGCGGGCGGTAAGCGGCACCTGAAGTGCTGACCCCACTAAATACCGCAGTTTGTCCATTTGTATTTTATGCGTACACTATCAGCAGCAGGAAAGCATTGGTGCTAAGGCACAGGCTTTCTATGCTGCTTGTATTGCACGTACTGAAGTGTTCATGTGTATTTATGCTTGTATGCTATACACTGCACTGTACGGTCGCTAGTCTTGGCTATATTCGCCATAGAATGGCTAGACTACAGCAGCAGAAAAGCAAGGGTGCTGAGGCACAGGTTTTTTTCTATGCTGCTTGTATTGCAGGTGTTGCAGTGTTCATTTGTACTTATGCTTGTATGCTATACATTGCACTGTATGGTCGCTATTCTGGGCTATATTCCCCTAGATGGCTAGTCTACAGCAGCAGAAAAGCAGGCTTTCTATGCTGCTTGTATTGCATGTGCTGCAGTGTGCATTTGTACTTTATGCTTGTATGATATACATTGCACTGTACGGTCGCCATTCTTGGCTCTATAAGTCGGCAGCAGCATATAAGCAACACAGGCTTTCGATGCTGTTTTTACTGCATGTGATACTGTTCCACGGCACTGAACCCCATTGTGTGCAATGCTCCCCTGTAGCACTTGGTCAGCCGGGGTCTCTACTAGACGTGGCCAAAGGAACCACCTGTCAACCCTGTCCAAGGACAGGGATGGATTTGCAATGAGATAGAGACTTGCAGTCCGGACAGGCCATAGGCAATCTGGATCATTGCTCCCTGGCCACCCTCATTGGGAATAAAATCGGTGCTCCGGGGGGGTCCCAGGAGGCTCTCTGTATGATGAGGCAGACGTAGCTCATCAGGACTTTGATCCTGACACCGCTCTCAATCCGGATACACCGGATGGTGACGCCATAAGGAATGATCCTATAGCGTCCATCAATGGAGTGTTGGATCTTTCTCCCTCAGCTCCTCCAGCGGAGGAGTCAGCTTCACAGCAGGAGAAGTCCCTTTTCAGTAGCTACGCTTACCAGATAAGCGTTTTCTCCAAACGTATTAAGGATACACGTTATCACTTTCCCCCTGACGTGGTCAAGCGTTGGATCCAGGGTCCAAAGGTGGATTCTCCAATCTCCAGGCTTGCGGCTAGAGCATAGTTGCAGTGGAGATGGGACTTCACTTACAGATGCCATTGACAGACAGATGGACTCTGGTTGAAATCTGTCTATGAGGCTATCGGCGTGTCGGTTGCTCCGGCATTCACAGCCGTATGGGCACCCTAAGCTTTTCAGCTGTTCTTGCGCAGCTGGTCTTGAGCACATGTACATCTGTGCCGCAGGGGCGTCCGTAACCTCGCAATGTCTGCATTGCGACTTACCCTATTAATGCTGTCCTGGAAGGACAGTCGAGGTTTCGGTCCTTCCCAGGCTCGGGCAGGTCCCAATTGTCCTCGTCCAAAAGGGCTGAAAAGCCTCAGAGGGGCTCAGCTTCCGGCCGGGCTCAATCACGCCCAAGGAAGGCAGCCAGAGGAACCGCTACCAAGACGGTCTCCTCATGACTCTCAGCTCTCTCATCTCTCCGCATCCGCGGTTGATGGCAGACTCGCTCGCCTTTGGCGACATTTAGCTGCCACAGGTCACAGACCGGTGGGTGAGGTACACACCTCCCCACCGAGCGGATGCTCTTCTGCAGGCAGAAGGAGTGGTAATCCCGGTTCCTCTTCAGGAACAAGACACGGCTTTCCTCCAATCTGGTTGTGGTGCCAAAAAAGGATGGCTCTTTCCGTTCCGTTCTGGACCTAAAACTGCTCAACAAGCACGTGGAGGCCAGGCGGTTCCGGATGATACCCTCCGCTCCGTCATTGCCTCAATGTCTCAAGGAAATTTCCTAGCATCAATAGACATCAAAGATGCTTGTCTCCACGTGCCGATTGCTACACAGCACCATTGTTTTTCTACGTTTCGTGATAGGAAACGACCATCTTCAGTTCGTAGCTCTGCCATTCGGGCTGACAACAGCCCCACGGGTGTTCGCCAAGGTCATGACGGCAGTGGTAGCAGTCTTGCACTCACAGGGACACTCTGTGATCCCTTACTTGGACGATCTACTTGTCAAGGCACCCTCTCAAGAGGCATGCCAACTCAGCCTGAATGTTGCGCTGGAGACTCTCCAGACGTTCGGGTGGATCATCAACTTCTCAAAGTCAAACCTGTCACGACCCAATCACTAACGTATCTTGGCATGGAGTTTCATACCCTCTCAGCGGTAGTGAAGCTTCCGCTGGACAAGCAGAGGTCACTACAGACTGGGGTGCAGACTCTCCTTCAAGGTCAGTCGCACTCCTTAAGACGCCTCATGCACTTCCTCGGGAAGATGGTGGCGGCAATGGAGGCGGTTCCGTTTGCGCAGTTTCATCTGCGTCCACTTCAATGGGACATTCTCCGCCAATGGGACGGGAAGTCAACATCCCTGTACAGGAAAGTATCCCTTTCACAGACGGCAAGGACTCTCTGCAATGGTGGCTTCTTCCCACCTCATTATCACAGGGAAGATCCTTCCTACCACCGTCTTGGGCGGTGGTCACGACAGACGCGAGTCTGTCAGGGTGGGGAGCGGTTTTTCTCCACCACAGGGCTCAGGGTACGTGGACTCAGCAGGAGTCCACCCGTCAGATCAATGTTCTGGTAATCAGAGCAGTGTATCTTGCCCTACTAGCCTTCCAGCAGTGGCTGGAAACAAAGCAGATCCGAATTCAGTCGGACAACTCCACAGCGGTGGCATACATCAATCACCAAGGAGGGACACGCAGTCGGCAAGCCTTCCAGGAAGTCCGGCGGATTCTGATGTGGGTGGAAGCCACGGCCTCCACCATATCCGCAGTTCATATCCCCGGCGTAGAAAACTGGGAAGCAGACTTCCTCAGTCGCCAGGGCAGGGACGCAGGGGAATGGTCCCTTCACCCGGACGTGTTTCAGGAAATCTGTAGCCGCTGGGGAAGGCCGGACGTCGACCTAATGGCGTCCCGGCACAACAACAAGGTCCCAACCTTCATGGCACGGTCTCGCGATCAGAGAGCGCTGGCGGCAGACGCCCTAGTGCAAGATTGGTCGCAGTTCCGGCTCCCTTATGTGTTTCCACCTCTGGCACTCTTGCCCAGAGTGCTACGCAAGATCAGATCCGATTGCAGCCGCGTCATACTCGTCGCCCCAGACTGGCCGAGGAGGGCGTGGTATCCGGATCTGTGGCAGCTCACGGTCGGCCAACCGTGGGCACTACCAGACCGACCAGACTTACTGTCCCAAGGGCCGTTTTTCCATCGGAATTCTGCGGCCCTGAACCTGACTGTGTGGCCATTGAGTCCTGGATCCTAGCGTCTGCAGGATTATTCCACGGGGTCGTTGCCACCATGAGACAGGCTAGGAAGCCCACGTCCGCTAAGAACCACAGAACGTGGGGGATATTCTTATCCTGGTGCTCTGCTCAGGGAGTGTCTCCCTGGCCATTTGCATTGCCTTACCTTTCTTTCTTTCCTGCAATCTGGGTTAGAAAAAGGTTTGGCGCTCGGCTCCCTTAAAGGTCAGGTATCGGCGCTATCCGTCTTTTTTCAGAGGCGTTTGGCACGCCTTCCTAAGGTGCGCACGTTCCTACACGGGGTTTGCCATATCGTTCCCCCGTACAAGCGGCCGTTAGATCCATGGGATCTGAACAGGGTACTAGTTGCCCTCCAGAAGCCGCCCTTCGAGCCTCTGAGGGAGGTTTCACTTTCTAGACTATCCCAGAAAGTGGCTTTTCTGGTAGCGATCACATCTCTTCGGAGAGTGTCTGAGCTGGCAGCGCTGTCATCCAAGGCTCCCTTCCTGGTCTTCCACCAGGACAAGGTAGTGCTGCGCCCCATTCAGGAGTTTCTCCCGAGGGTGGTATCCTCTTTTCACCTTAATCAGGATATCTCTTTGCCTTCGTTTTCTCCTCATGCAGTTCATCGGTATGAGAAGGATTTACATTTGTTAGATCTGGTGAGAGCACTCAGAATCTACATTTCCCGCACGGCGCCCTTGCGCCGTTCGGATGCACTCTTTGTCCTTGTCGCTGGTCAGCGCAAAGGGTCGCAGGCTTCTAAGGCCGCCCTGGCTCGATGGATCAAAGAACCAATTCTTGAAGCCTACCGTTCTGCTGGGCTTCCGGTTCCATCAGGGCTGAAGGCCCATTCAACCAGAGCCGTGGGTGCGTCCTGGGCATTACGACACCAGGCTACGGCTCAACAGGTGTGCCAGGCAGCTGCCTGGTCGAGTCTGCACACTTTCACCAAACATTATCAGGTGCATACCTATGCTTCGGCGGACGCCAGCCTAGGTAGAAGAGTCCTGCAGGCGGCAGTTGCCTCCCCGTAGGGGAGGGCTGTCTTCGCAGCTCTAACATGAGGTATTTCTTTACCCACCCAGGGACAGCTTTTGGACGTCCCAATCGTCTGGGTCTCCCAATGGAGCGACGAAGAAGAAGGGAATTTTGTTACTTACCGTAAATTCCTTTTCTTCTAGCTCCTATTGGGAGACCCAGCACCCGCCCTGTTGTCCTTCGGGATTTTTTGGGTTGTTTCGGGTACACATGTTGTTCATGTTAAACGGTTTTTCAGTTCTCCGATGTTACTCGGAGTGAATTTGTTTAAACCAGTTATTGGCTTTCCTCCTTCTTGCTTTTGCACTAAAACTGGTGAGCCAGTGATCCCACTGGGGGTGTATAGCCAGAAGGGGAGGGGCCTTACACTTTTTAGTGTAATGCTTTGTGTGGCCTCCGGAGGCAGTAGCTATACACCCAATCGTCTGGGTCTCCCAATAGGAGCTAGAAGAAAAGGAATTTACGGTAAGTAACAAAATTCCCTTCTTTACGACTACTCCCTGCGCTCTTTAGCATATCATGTAGAAAAACCTTTACTAAAGATGCCTTTTATCTATGCTAGTGTATACAGGGATGGTTAGGCAGGGATTAGTAATATGCACCCAGAACTGTTCGTGGTTCTGAGTGCATATTGGACCTGACTGGGTCCCTTTAAAGGATAGCTCCTGGGTGCACTATAATCCTATTCATTGCATTGATAGAAATCCACTTTCCATGTTGTGACTTTCTAGTTGGCTTGTGCTAATACATGGCAGTCATCTGACCATGCAGCGCTGCAATGTAAAGTATTGGGGAAGATAGCAAATAACATTAGTGTAAAATCACATATTTGCTGGATTAACAAATGAGTTGCCCTTCATATATATTACTTTGTATATTGGAATGCAATAGGAGGTAGCTGTACATTTTGTCTGAAAGCAGATGCATGTAAATGTGTTTTGTTACTGTTTTGCAGATCCCCTCCCTCGATTGGTACCTCTTCGGCCGCCTGAGTGTGCACCAGTCCCATTGGTACAGCCCTTACAGTGCCCGATTCTTCGGCAGGATCCTAGTAGTTTTGCTGCAAGTCTGAGAGAACTGGAAAAGGTTGATCTTGTTTTCGATCTTCTACCATCTCTTCTTTTAAACTCTTTATTTTACTTTGCTTACCTTTTTTTCAGTGCGGTTGGTACTGGGGTCCTATGAACTGGGAGGATGCGGAAATGAAACTAAAAGGGAAGCCAGATGGTTCATTCCTTGTACGAGATAGCTCAGATCCCCGCTATATATTGAGCCTCAGCTTCCGATCACAGGGCATCACCCACCACACACGCATGGAGCATTATCGAGGTGAGCAAATGGGTCCACATCTGAAGCAACAGATTAATGGTTGACAATTGCTTGATTGTTATGTAGGTGCAGCAATAAGAATGGCGTATATTCAAGAAATTGGCTTGGATATTTCTACACTAGTTACTTTTTTTTCTTTGTCGCTCCATTGGGAGACCCAGACAATTGGGGTGTATAGCTTCTGCCTCCGGAGGCCACACAAAGTATTACACTTTAAAAAGTGTAACCCCTCCCCTCTGCCTATACACCCTCCCGTGCATCACGGGCCCATCAGTTTTATGCTTTGTGTTGAAGGAGGCACACATTCACGCAAGCTCCACATTTTAGTCAGCAGCAGCTGCTGATTGTATCGGATGGAAGAAAAGAGGGCCCCCACGGGGCCCCCGGCATGCTCCCTTCTCACCCCACTAAGTCGGCGGTGCTGTCAAGGTTGAGGTACCCATTGCGGGTACAAAGGCTGGAGCCACATGCCGTTTTCCTTCCCCATCCCTTAGAGGCTCTGGGAGAAGTGGGATCCTAACCGGTCACCTTTCACTGGGACCGGGCTCCCTCCGCAGCCCCTGGGGGAATCTGACGGACAGGAGACTGGGTATCATCAGGGACAGGCCCTGCATCTAAAAGGTACTCTGTGTCCCCTTGGGGACGGTGCATGCAGCGCCTGTGTTACAACGCTGCAGCGGCTGCTGTTTTTCTGTGACAACCGGGACTACCGCGCCTACCGCGCCTGATCGCCGGCCAGCGTTATTAAATTTAGTCCCCGGCTTCTGCGGCCTAGTACCATAACTCCCGCCCCCGGGCCTGCCAGTCAGGGGTAAGGGCGGGACGGTCGACTGGACGTCGGCAGTGAGGGCTGGAGCATACTTGGGTGTCCTCCTCCCCCCTCACTGAGCACCGTGGGGCACCAGATTCCCGCACTTTATTAGTCACGCCCACGGCTCCCTCCTCCCCTGAGAACTCTGGCAGCCATTGTTACAATCACTTCTGCCGGTGGAGGATTTCAGAACGAGCTCTGTAGCTCTGGGAGGCCCAGGCTGGGAATCTGGTGGACACACAACCGCTTTGGCGGTCGGTAAGCCACACCGGTTACCAGGTGCTGGCCCCCCTAGGGTGCCGAAGTGTGTGTGTGTGTGTGTGTATGTATGTGTATATAATATATATATATATATATATATATATATATATATATATATATATATATATATATATATATATATATATATATATATATATATATATATATATATATATATATATATATATATATATATATATATATATATATATATATATATATATATATATATATATATATATATATAATTATACATTTTCTCTGTTCGGCCGCATTATTTTGCTATTGGCTATATACCCTCACTGATCACTCTGAGGAGACAACAGCATGTCGTCCGCAAAGAGCAAGGGTGCCAAGGCACAGGCTTATTTTGCAACCTCTACCTCTTGTGCGGCTATGTTACCTGCAAGTTCCACCTACCCTCACTGTGTGCAATGCTCGGCCCCTGTGGCACTCACTCAGCCGGAGCCTCGGGCACTGGTGGGACCCTCGGCTCAGGTAGAACCGCCGGCTTCCACTGTCCAGGTGGCAGGGACAGAGTTTGCAGTTTTGGCTGAGAAACTCTGAGTCGCTTTCACAATCCATGGCTCAGTCTATGGACAAATGGTCTGCTAAGATACTAGAAGCCTTGCAGTCCAGATCGGTAACACAGGCCCAGGGCACTGTGAGTTCATCGCCCCCAGGCCCCTCTCGGTCGGTGCAGCGAAGTGCTCCTGGGGTGACACCTAGGTCCCACGGTGAGGACTCCGACACGGACCGCAGTCCCAGACCGGCTAAGCGGGCTCGCTGGGAACCTTCCCCGACTTCATCACGCTGTTCGGGGTCTTAGCATGAGGACTCTCTGGAGGATGAAGAGGAGGTCGCAGCTCAGGGCTCTGATCCTGACGTTGCTCTCAATCTTGATACACCTGAAGGGGACGCCATAGTAAATGACCTTATAGCGTCCATCAGCCAGGTGCTAGATCTTTCTCCCCCAACTCCACCTATAGAGGAGTCTGCTTCGCAGGAGGAGAAGCACCAGTTTAGGTTTCCCAAACGTACACGGAGTGCGTTTTTCGATCACTCTAACTTCAGAGATGCTGTCCAGAAGCACAGAGCATTTCCGGACAAGCGCTTTACTAAGCGCCTTAATGACACCCGTTACCCCTTCCCCCCTGACGTAGTTAAGGGTTGGGCTCAGTGTCCCAAGGTGGATCCTCCAGTCTCTAGACTGGCGGCTAGATCCGTAGTATCAGTGGCAGATGGTTCATCGCTCAAGGATGCCACTGACAGGCAAATAGAGCTCCTGATGAAATCCATCTATGAAGCCATAGGCGCGACTTTTGCTCCGGCCTTTGCAGCTGTGTGGGCACTCAAAGCTATCTCAGCTTGTCTGTCTGAGATTAATGCGGTCACACGTACCTCTGCTCCGCAAGTTGTGTCTTTGACTTCTCAGGCGTCGGCCTTTTTGTCCTACGCCATGAACGCCGTCCTGGACTCTGCGAGCCGTACAGCGGTAGTGTCCGCCAATTTGGTGGCAGTCCGCAGGGCCATATGGCTACGCGAATGGAAGGCAGACTCTGCTTCCAAGAAGTTCTTAACCGGTTTGCCATTTTCTGGCGACCGTTTGTTTGGCGAGCAATTGGACGAAATTATTAAACAATCCAAGGGAAAGGACTCGTCCTTACCCCAGTCCAAACCAAACAGACCTCAGCAACGAAAAATACAACCGAGGTTTCGGTCCTTTCGGCCCTCAGCCAGGTCCCATTCCTCCACGTCCAACAGGTCACAGAAGGGCCAGAGGAACTCTTCTGCATGGCGGTCTAAGTCACGTCCTACAAAGACCGCTGGAGGAACCGCTTCCAAGGCGGCCTCCTCATGACTTTCGGCCTCCCCAAACCGCATCCTCGGTCGGTGGCAGGCTCTCCCGCTTTTGCGACGCCTGGTGGCCACATGTCCAAGACCGATGGGTGAGAGACATTCTGTCTCACGGTTACAGGATAGAGCTCAGTTCTCGTCCTCCGACTCGTTTCTTCAGAACATCTCCGCCCCCCGAGCGAGCCGATGCACTTTTTCAGGCGGTGAACACTCTGAAGGCAGAAGGAGTTGTGATCCCCGTTCCCCTTCAGGAACGTGGTCGCGGTTTTTACTCCAACTTGTTCGTGGTGCCAAAAAAGGACGGATCATTCCGTCCCGTTCTGGACCTCAAACTGCTCAACAGACACGTGAGAACCAGACTGTTCCGGATGGAATCTCTCCGCTCTGTCATCGCCTCGATGTCCCAAGGAGACTTCCTAGCATCAATCGACATCAGGGATGCTTATCTCCATGTGCCGATTGCACCAGAGCATCAACGCTTCCTGCGTTTCGCCATCGGGGACGAACACCTTCAGTTCGTGGCACTGCCTTTCGGCCTTGCGACAGCCCCACGGGTCTTCACCAAGGTCATGGCAGCAGTGGTGGCGGTCCTACACTCTCAGGGCCACTCGGTGATCCCTTACTTAGACGATCTTCTAGTCAAGGCACCCTCCCGGGTGAAATGTCAACACAGCCTGACCATTGCTCTGGAGACTCTCCAGAGGTTCGGGTGGATCATCAATTTCCCAAAGTCAAAATTGACACCGACCCAATCACTGACTTACCTCGGGATGGAGTTTCATACTCTCTCAGCGATAGTGAAGCTTCCGCTGGACAAACAGCGTTCGCTGCAGACAGGGGTGCACTCTCTCCTTCGGGCCCAGTCACACCCCTTGAGGCGCCTCATGCACTTCCTAGGGAAGATGGTGGCAGCAATGGAGGCAGTTCCCTTTGCGCAGTTTCATCTGCGTCCACTTCAATGGGACATTCTCCGCAAATGGGACAGGAGGTCGACGTCCCTAGACAGGAACGTCTCTCTTTCACTGGCAGCCAAAACCTCTCTTCAGTGGTGGCTTCTTCCCACTTCTTTGTCGAAGGGAAAATCATTCCTGCCCCCATCCTGGGCTGTGGTCACGACGGACGCGAGTCTGTCAGGGTGGGGAGCGGTCTTCCTCCACCACAGGGCTCAGGGTACCTGGACTCAGCCAGAGTCCTCCCTTCAGATCAATGTTCTGGAGATAAGGGCAGTGTATCTAGCCCTAAAGGCGTTCCAGCGGTGGCTGGAGGGCAGGCAGATCCGAATACAGTCGGACAACGCCACGGCGGTCGCGTACATCAACCACCAGGGCGGCACACGCAGTCGTCAAGCCTTCCAAGAAGTTCGGCGGATTCTGCTGTGGGCGGAAGCCACAGCCTCCACCATCTCCGCAGTTCACATCCCGGGCGTAGAAAACTGGGAAGCAGACTTTCTCAGTCGCCAGGGCATGGACGCAGGGGAATGGTCTCTTCACCCGGACGTGTTTCAAGAGATCTGTTGCCGCTGGGGAACGCCGGACGTCGACCTCATGGCGTCTCGGCACAACAACAAAGTCCCGGCATTGATGGCACGGTCTCAAGATCACAGAGCTCTGGCGGCGGACGCATTAGTTCAGGATTGGTCGCAGTTTCGACTGCCTTATGTATTTCCTCCTCTGGCACTGCTGCCCAGAGTGTTTAGCAAGATCAGGTCCGACTGCCGCCGCGCCATCCTCGTCGCTCCAGACTGGCCGAGGAGGTCGTGGTACCCGGATCTGTGGCACCTCACGGTGGGTCAACCGTGGGCACTCCCAGACCGACCAGACTTGCTGTCTCAAGGGCCATTTTTCCATCTGAATTCTGCGGCCCTCAACCTGACTGTGTGGCCATTGAGTCCTGGCTCCTAGCGTCCTCAGGGTTATCTCAAGATGTCATTGCCACCATGAGACAAGCCAGGAAACCAACGTCCGCCAAGATCTATCACAGGGCTTGGAGGATCTTCTTATCCTGGTGCGCTGATCAGGGTTTTACCCCCTGGCCGTTTGCCTTACCCACTTTTCTTTCTTTCCTTCAATCCGGAATGGACAAGGGTTTGTCTCTCGGCTCTCTCAAGGGACAAGTATCGGCGCTTTCCGTGTTTTTTCAAAAGCGTCTAGCCAGGCTTCCGCAGGTCCGCACGTTCCTGCAGGGAGTTTGCCACATAGTCCCACCTTACAAGCGTCCGCTGGAACCCTGGGATCTTAACAGGGTGCTAACGGCTCTTCAGAAACCACCTTTCGAGCCGATGCGGGATGTCTCTCTATCACGCCTTTCGCAGAAGGTGGCCTTCCTAGTGGCAGTCACATCACTTCGGAGAGTGTCTGAGCTAGCAGCGCTTTCATGCAAAGCCCCCTTCATGGTGTTTCACCAAGATAAGGTGGTTCTGCGTCCGGTCCCGGAATTTCTCCCTAAGGTGGTATCCCCTTTTCATCTCAATCAGGATATCTCCTTACCTTCTTTTTGCCCTCATCCAGTTCACCAATGTGAAAAGGATTTGCACTTGTTAGATCTGGTGAGAGCACTTCGGCTCTACATTTCTCGCACGGCGCCCCTGCGCCGTTCTGATGCGCTCTTTGTCCTTGTCGCTGGCCAGCGTAAGGGGTCGCAGGCTTCCAAGTCAACCTTGGCTCGGTGGATCAAGGAACCGATTCTTGAAGCCTACCGTTCTTCTGGGCTTCCGATTCCTTCAGGGCTGAAAGCCCATTCTACCAGAGCCGTAGGTGCGTCCTGGGCATTGCGGCACCAGGCTACGGCTCAGCAGGTGTGTCAGGCGGCTACCTGGTCGAGTCTGCACACTTTTACAAAACACTATCAGGTGCATGCCTATGCTTCGGCAGATGCCAGCCTAGGTAGGCGAGTCCTTCAGGCGGCGGTTGCCCACCTGTAAGAGGGGGCCGTTTTCGGCTCTTTTTATCGAGGTATTCTTTTACCCACCCAGGGACTGCTTTTGGACGTCCCAATTGTCTGGGTCTCCCAATGGAGCGACAAAGAAGGGAATTTTGTTTACTTACCGTAAATTCCTTTTCTTCTAGCTCCTATTGGGAGACCCAGCACCCGCCCCTGTTCCCTTCGGGCTGTTGTTCTTTTATGTACACATGTTGTTCATGTTGAATTGTTCTTTGGTTCATGGTTTCAGTTCTCCGAACATCCTTCGGATTGAATTTACCTTAGACCAATTTATAAGTTTTCCTCCTTCCTGCTTTGGCACCAAAACTGATGGGCCCGTGATGCACGGGAGGGTGTATAGGCAGAGGGGAGGGGTTACACTTTTTAAAGTGTAATACTTTGTGTGGCCTCCGGAGGCAGAAGCTATACACCCCAATTGTCTGGGTCTCCCAATAGGAGCTAGAAGAAAAGGAATTTACGGTAAGTAAACAAAATTCCCTTCTTTTTTTTCTTTCTTTTTTTTACCCTACAAAAATCAATAACTCATTGTGCTGATGCCTGCATAGTTTTTTACCAATATGTGTGGGGGAGAGTTCGTTTTATGCAAATTTGTTCCAGATTATTAATGCTAAATCCACACTGTCTGAATGTGGTTTTATGGTTACTTCTAAATTTCACTTTCTGCAATGTACATGTAAGGCTGGAACATTAACCTTTGTGTTCCACGCGTTTTAGGCACATTCAGTTTGTGGTGCCATCCCAAGTTTGAAGATCGGTGTCAGTCCGTAGTGGAGTTCATAAAACGGGCTATCATGCACTCAAAAAATGGGAAGTTCCTGTATTTCCTGCGCTCGCGGGTGCCAGGTTAGTATCAGAATGAACGTGTGCAGTCACTGCGCAAGGTGTGTAAGACTGCCTGATAAGGCATCACATATGACATACTCCCAGCCTTCCTTGTATGTCGCCTGCTTAGACTGTGTATGTGATTTAGAAAGTTTGTAGAATTTTTAATCTGACCCCTCTTTTTCAGGTCTTCCTCCTACCCCAGTCCAACTGCTATACCCCGTGTCCCGCTTCAGCAATGTGAAATCTCTGCAACATTTATGCCGCTTCCGTATTAGACAACTGGTCCGGATAGACCACATTCCTGAGCTCCCTCTACCTAAGTGAGTATCGAGGACTTAGTTCGTGGCCTGAGGACGAATCTTGCTGTATGTTTTCTGTAGTGTTCTTGGGTAGTTAAAGGTCACAACAGACTGGAGGAACTTGTAGAACAGATTCACAATGTCCAATTCACACACTCTCCACGTGCAGTAACATTAGATTGAAACCTTATTTCTTTGTCGCTCCATTGGGAGACCCAGACAATTGGGTGTATAGCTTATGCCTCCGGAGGTCACACAAAGCATTACACTTAAAAGTGTAAACCCCTCCCCTCTGCCTATACACCCTCCCGTGCATCACGGGCTCCTCAGTTTTTATTGCTTTGTGGAAGGAGGCACACATCCACGCAAGCTCCACATTTTAGTCAGCAGCAGCTGCTGACTATATTGGATGGAAGAAAAGTGGGCCCATATAGGGCCCCCAGCATGCTCCCTTCTCACCCCACTCGGGTCGGCGGTGCTGTTAAGGTTGAGGTACCCATTGTGGGTACATCGGCAGGAGCCACATGCTGTTTTCCTTCCCCATCCCTTAGGGGCTCTGGGTGAAGTGGGATCCTGACCGGTCACCAGGCGCTGGGACCGCGCTCCCTCCGCAGCCCCTGGGGGAATCTGCTGGACAGGAGCCGGGTATCATCAGGGACAAGGCCCTGCGACTCTGAGGTACTCTGTGTCCCCTTGGGGACGGCGCATAGTGCGCCTGGGTAATGGACACTGCAGCAGCTGCTGGGTGTGTTAGTGCGCCGGGACTACCGCGCTGGCCGCGCTTGTTTGCCGGCCGCGCTTATAACTTTAGTCCCCGGCTTTTGCGGCCTAGTGCCGCATATTCCCGCCCCCGGGCCTGCCAGTCAGGGGTAAGGGCGGGACGCTGCACTGGACGTCAGCGCTGAGGGCAGGAGCATACTTTGTATCCTCCTCCCCCCTCACTGAGCACCGTGGGGCACCAGATTCCCGCACTTTTACAGGCACGCCCACGGCCCCCTCCTCCTCTCTGAACGCCGGCAGCCATTGCTACAAGACGCTGGAGAACTTCAGAGGGGAGACAACTGAGCTCCACAGCTCTGGGAGGCCCAGGCAGGGATCTGGTGGTCACACAACCGCTGGGAGCGGTCGGTAAGCCGCACCTGTTACTAGGTGCTGGTCCCCCTGGGTGCCGAATTGTATATTTATATGCTTATAGTGTATACAATTACTCTGTACGGCCTCACTGTTAGCGTTTGGCTATATACCCTCACTGATTATTCTGAGAGGAGAAACAGCATGTCGTCTGCAAAAAGCAAGGGTACCAAAGCACAGGCTTACTTTGCAACCTGTACCTCATGTGCGGCAATGCTTCCTGCAGGTTCCACCTACCCTCATTGTGTGCAATGCTCGGCCCCTGTGACACTCACTCAGCCGGAGTCTCAGCCACTGGTGGGACCCCCGGCCCAGGTGGAACCTCCGGCCCCCACTGTCCAGGTGACAGGGACAGAGTTTGCAGTATTTGCTGACAAACTTTCTGAGTCTATGGATAGATGGTCTGCTAAGATACTGGAAGCTTTGCAGTCCAGACCTGTAACACAGGCCCCGGGCACTGTTGATTCATTGCCCCCATGCCCCCCTCGGTCGGAGCAGCAAAGAGCTCCTGGGTCAACTCATAGGTCCCAAGGGGAGGACTCCGACACGGACCGCAGTCCCAGACCGACGAAGCGGGCTCGCTGGGAGCGTCCCTCGACTTCATCAGACTGTTCAGGGTCTCAGCATGAGGACTCTCTGGAGGATGAAGCAGATGCGGCAGATCAGGACTCTGATCCTGACGCCGCGCTCAACCTTGATACGCCTGAAGGGGACGCCATAGTAAACGACCTTATAGCGTCAATCAATCAGGTGTTAGATCTTTCTCCTCCACCCCTTCCGATTTGAGGAGTCAGCTTCTCAGCAGGAGAAATTTCATTTTAGGTTTCCCAAACGTACACGGAGTGCGTTTCTTGATCACTCCGACTTCAAACACGCAGTCCAGAAGCACCGAGCTTTTCCGGATAAGCGCTTTACTAAGCGACTTCATGACACACGTTATCCCTTCCCCCCTGACGTAGTTAAGGGTTGGGCCCAGTGTCCCAAGGTGGATCCTCCAGTCTCTAGACTGGCGGCCAGATCCATAGTTGCAGTGGCAGATGGTGCATCACTAAAGGATGCCACTGACAGGCAAATAGAGCTCCTGATGAAATCCATCTATGAGGCTATCGGCGCGTCCTTTGCTCCGGCATTTGCTGCCGTATGGGCACTACAAGCTATCTCAGCTTGTCAGTCTGAGATTAATGCACTCACACGAGCCGCGACTCCGCAGGTTGTGTCATTAACCTCTCAGGCGTCGGCGTTTGCGTCCTACGCCATGAATGCGGTACTAGACTCTGCGAGCCGTACAGCGGTAGCATCCGCCAATTCAGTGGCAGTCCGCAGGGCCATGTGGTTACGTGAATGGAAGGCAGACTCTGCTTCCAAGAAATTTTTAACCGGTTTGCCGTTTTCTGGCGACCGCCTGTTTGGCGAGCAATTGGATGAAATCATTAAACTATCCAAGGGTAAGGACTCGTCCTTACCCCAGTCCAAACCTAACAGACCTCAACAACGGAAGGTACAATCGAGGTTTCGGTCCTTTCGGCCCTCAGGCAGGTCTCAATTCTCCTCGTCCAACAGGCCTCAAAAGGATCAGAGGAACTCTGATTCATGGCGGTCTAAGGCACGTCCTAAAAAGACCGCCGGAGGAACCGTTCCCAAAGCGGCCTCCTCATGACTTGCGGACTCCCCAAACCGCATCCTCGGTCGGTGGCAGGCTCTTCCGCTTTTGCGACGCCTGGTTCCCACATGTCCAAGACCGATGGGTGAGAGACATTCTGTCTCACGGTTACAGGATAGAGTTCAATTCTCGTCCTCCGATTCGTTTCTTCAGAACATCTCCGCCCCCCGAGCGAGCCGATGCTCTTCTGCAGGCGGTGAACTTTCTGAAGGCAGAAGGAGTAGTTATCCCCGTTCCCCTTCAGCAATGGGGTCACGGTTTTTACTCCAACTTGTTTGTCGTACCAAAAAAGGACGGATCTTTCCGTCCCGTCCTGGACCTCAAACTGCTCAACAAACACGTGAAAACCAGACGATTCCGGATGGAATCTCTCCGCTCCGTCATCGCCTCGATGTCCCAAGGAGACTTCCTGGCATCAATAGACATCAGGGATGCTTATCTCCACGTGCCGATTTGCACCAGAGCATCAGCGCTTCCTGCGTTTCGCCATCGGGGACGAACACCTTCAGTTCGTGGCATTGCCTTTCGGCCTGGCAACAGCCCCACGGGTCTTCACCAAGGTCATGGCAACAGTGGTTGCAGTCCTACACTCTCAGGGACACTCAGTGATCCCTTACTTGGACGATCTTCTTGTCAAGGCCCCCTCTCGGGTGGCATGCCAACACAGCCTGAACATTGCTCTGGAGACACTCCAGAGGTTCGGGTGGATCATCAATTTCCCAAAGTCAAAACTGACACCGACACAATCGCTGACATATCTCGGGATGGAGTTTCACACTCTCCCAGCGATAGTGAAACTTCCGCTGGACAAACAACGATCACTACAGACAGGGGTGCGATCTCTCCTCCGAGCCCAGTCGCACCCCTTGAGACGCCTCATGCACTTCCTAGGGAAGATGGTGGCAGCAATGGAGGCAGTTCCATTTGCACAGTTTCATCTGCGTCCTCTTCAATGGGACATTCTCCGCAAATGGGACAGGAAATCGACGTCCCTCGACAGGAACGTCTCCCTTTCTCGGGCAGCCAAGGCATCCCTTCAGTGGTGGCTTCTTCCCACTTCTTTGTCGAAGGGGAAATCCTTCCTGCCCCCATCCTGGGCTGTGGTCACGACGGACGCGAGTCTGTCAGGGTGGGGAGCGATCTTCCTCGACCACAGGGCTCAGGGTACCTGGACTCAGCCAGAGTCCTCCCTTCAGATCAATGTTCTGGAGATAAGGGCAGTGTATCTAGCCCTGAAGGCGTTCCAGCCGTGGCTGGAAGGCAGGCAGATCCGAATTCAGTCGGACAACGCCACGGCGGTGGCATACATAAACCACCAAGGCGGCACGCGCAGTCGGCAAGCCTTCCAGGAAGTTCGGCGGATTCTGCTGTGGGTGGAAGCCACAGCCTCCACCATCTCCGCAGTACACATCCCGGGCGTGGAAAACTGGGAAGCGGACTTTCTCAGTCGCCAGGGCATGGACGCAGGGGAATGGTCTCTTCACCCGGACGTGTTTCAAGAGATCTGTTGCCGCTGGGGGAAGCCGGACGTCGACCTAATGGCGTCCCGGCACAACAACAAGGTCCCGGCATTCATGGCACGGTCTCAAGATCACAGAGCTCTGGCGGCAGACGCCTTAGTTCAGGATTGGTCGCAGTTTCAACTGCCTTATGTCTTTCCTCCTCTGGCACTGCTGCCCAGAGTGTTACGCAAGATCAGGTCCGACTGCCACCGCGCCCTCCTCGTTGCCCCAGACTGGCCAAGGAGGTCGTGGTACCCGGATCTGTGGCATCTCACGGTGGGTCAACCGTGGGCACTACCAGACCGACCAGACTTGCTGTCTCAAGGGCCATTTTCTTCGGCGCTCTATTGGGAGACCCAGACGATTGGGTGTATAGCACTGCCTCCGGAGGCCACACAAAGCAATTACACTTAAAAGTGTAAGGCCCCTCCCCTTCTGGCTATACACCCCCAGTGGGATCACTGGCTCACCAGTTTTCGGCTTTGTGCGAAGGAGGTCAGACATCCACGCATAGCTCCACTGTTTAGTCAGCAGTAGCTGCTGACTATATCGGATGGAAGAAAAGAGGGCCCATACTAGGGCCCCCAGCATGCTCCCTTCTCACCCCACTGGTGGTTTGTAAGGTTGAGGTACCTATTGCTGGTACGGCGGCTGGAGCCCACATGCTGTTTTCCTTCCCCATCCCCCTGAGGGGCTCTGAGGAAGTGGGATCTTACCGGCCCCAAAGCCCTGAGGCCGGGCTCCATCCACAGACCCATTGAACCTGCTGGATGTGGAGCGGGAGTGCCGTTCAGGGACATGGCCCTGCACCATTCAGGTACTCTGTGTCCCCGTACACACAGGCACAGCACACTCCAGACTTGCTGGGTGTGCTAGTGCGCCGGGGACAGTAAAGGGTTACAGTCACTGCAGCCTAGCTGAGTGACTTTATTTATTGGGAACTACCGCGCCGGACGCTCCGTGAGCGGCGACGCGGCTGGGACTTGTAGTGCGCCGGGGACTTAGCGCCGACCGCGCTTTTACGGCGGCGGCGCTCATAAATCCAGTCCCCGGCTTTTGCGGCCTAACTCAGCTTCGTTCCCGCCCCCACCCTGTCAATCAGGGTAGGGGAGAGACGCTGTACACTCAGCAGCGCCGAGGGCTGGAGCCTTATTTACATGCTCCAGCCCTCTCACTAGACACTGTGGGACGCCAGGTTTCCCGCTCTGACTCGGGGCACGCCCACGGCCCGCCCCTACTCACACGAGCTGGAAAAGGACGCCGGCAGCCATTCCTGCAGCCCGAGCTGGGAGAACGGACTCTGGGCAACCAACAGGAATGGGGCGACCACACACCCGCTTATAGGCGGGCGGTAAGCGGCACCTGGGGTGCTGACACTAAATACCGCAGTTTTGTCTATTTGTATTTAAGCACACTGCATAGGTCGCTATTTCGGGCTATATGCCCTCTTAGATGGCGACACATCAGCAGCAGGAAAGCATGGGTGCTACGGCACAGGCTTTCTATGCTGCTTGTATTGCACGTACTGAAGTGTTCATGTGTATTTATGCTTGTATGCTGTACACTGCACTGTACGGTCACTAGTCTTGGCTATATTCGCCATAGAATGGCTAGACTACAGCAGCAGAAAAGCAAGGGTGCTGAGGCACAGGTTTTTTTCTATGCTGCTTGTATTGCAGGGGTTGCAGTGTTCATTTGTACTTATGCTTGTATGCTATACATTGCACTGTATGGTCGCTATTCTGGGCTCTATTCCCCTAGATGGCTAGTCTACAGCAGCAGAAAAGCAGGCTTTCTATGCTGCTTGTATTGCATGTGCTGCAGTGTTCATTTGTACTTTATGCTTGTATGATATACATTGCACTGTACGGTCGCCATTCTTGGCTCTATAAGTCGGCAGCAGCATATAAGCAACACAGGCTTTCGATGCTGTTTTTGCTGCATGTGATATTGTTCCACGGCACTGCTCCCCATTGGGTGCAATGCTCCCCTGTAGCACTTGGTCAGCCGGGGTCTCTACTTGACGTGGCCAAAAGAACCACCTCTCAACCCTGTCCAAGGACAGGGACGGAGTTGCAATGGGATAGAGACTTGCAGTCCGGACAGGCCATGGGCAATCTGGATCATTGCTCCCTGGCCACCCTCACTTGGATTAAAAATCGGTGCTCCGGGGGGGTCCCAGGACGCTCTCTGTATGATGAGGTAGACGTAGCTCATCAGGACTTTGATCCTGACACCGCTCTCACTCCGGATACACCGGATGGTGACGCCATAAGGAATGATCCTATAGCGTCCATCAATGGAATGTTGTATCTTTTCTCCCTCAGCTCCCCCAGCGGAGGAGTCAGCTTCACAGCAGGAGAAGTCCCATTTCAAACTCAAACGTATATTGAGTAGTGTTCTGGGCACGCTGACTTCAGAGAAGCAGTCCAGAAACACCACGCTTACCAGATAAGCGTTTTCTCCAAACGTATTAAGGATACACGTTATCACTTTCCCCCTGACGTGGTCAGGCGTTGGACCCAGGGTCCAAAGGTGGATTCTCCAATCTCCAGGCTTGCGGCTAGAGCCACAGTTGCAGTGGAGATGGGACTTCACTTACAGATGCCATTGACAGACAGATGGACTCTGGTTGAAATCTGTCTGTAAGGCTATCGGCGTGTCGGTTGCTCCGGCATTCACAGCCGTATGGGCACCCTAAGCTTTTCAGCTGTTCTTGTGCAGCTGGTCTTGAGCGCAAGTACATCTGTGCCGCAGGGGCGTCCGTAACCTCGCAATGTCTGTATTGCGACTTACCCTATTAATGCTGTCCTGGAAGGACAGCCGAGGTTTCGGTCCTTCCCAGGCTCGGGCAGGTCCCAATTGTCCTCGTCCAAAAGGGCTGAAAAGCCTCAGAGGGGCTCAGCTGCCGGCCGGGCTCAATCACGCCCAAGGAAGGCAGCCGGAGGAACCGCTACCAAGGCGGTCTCCTCATGACTCTCAGCTCTCTCATCTTTCCGCATCCGCGGTTGATGGCAGACTCGCTCGCCTTTGGCGACATTTAGCTGCCACAGGTCACAGACCGGTGGGTGAGGGACAGTGTGCCCACGTGCACAGGACAGAGTTCTGTTCTCGTCCTCCGACTCGATTCTTCAGAACGTCCCCACATCCCCACCGAGCAGAGGCTCTTCTGCAGGCAGAAGGAGTGGTAATCCCGGTTCCTCTTCAGGAACAAGACACGGTTTTCCTCCAATCTGGTTGTGGTGCCAAACAAGGATGGCTCTTTCCGTTCCGTTCTGGACCTAAAACTGCTCAACAAGCACGTGGAGGCCAGGCGGTTCCGGATGATACCCTCCGCTCCGTCATTGCCTCAATGTCTCAAGGAAATTTCCTAGCATCAATAGACATCTAAGATGCTTATCTCCACGTGCCGATTGCTACAGAGCACCAATGTTTTTCTACATTTCGTGATAGGAAACGACCAGCTTCAGTTCGTAGCTCTGCCATTCGGGCTGGCGACAGCCCCACGGGGGTTCGCCAAGGTCATGACGGCAGTGGTAGCAGTCTTGCACTCACAGGGACACTCTGTGATCCCTTACTTGGACGATCTACTTGTCAAGGCACCCTCTCAACAGGCATGCCAACTCAGCCTGAATGTTGCGCTGGAGACTCTCCAGACATTCGGGTGGATCATCAACTTCTCAAAGTCAAACCTGTCACGACCCAATCACTAACGTATCTTGGCATGGAGTTTCATACCCTCTCAGCGGTAGTGAAGCTTCCGCTGGACAAGCAGCGGTCACTACAGACTGGGGTGCAGACTCTCCTTAAAGGTCAGTCGCACTTCTTAAGACGCCTCATGCACTTCCTCGGGAAGATAGTGGCGGCAATGGAGGCGGTTCCGTTTGCGCAGTTTCATCTGCGTTCACTTCAATGGGACATTCTCCGCCAATGAGACGGGAAGTCAACATCCCTGTACAGGAAAGTATCCCTTTCACAGACGGCAAGGACTCTCTGCAATGGTGGCTTCTTCCCACCTCATTATCACAGGGAAGATCCTTCCTACCACCGTCTTGGGCGGTGGTCACGACAGACGCGAGTCTGTCAGGGTGGGGAGCGTTTTTCTCCACCACAGGGCTCAGGGTCCGTGGACTCAGCAGGAGTCCACCCTTCAGATCAATGTTCTGGTAATCAGAGCAGTGTATCTTGCCCTACTAGCCTTCCAGCAGTGGCTGGAAAGAAAGCAGATCCGAATTCAATCGGACAAGTCCACAGCGGTGGCATACATCAATCACCAAGGGGGGACACGCAGTCGGCAAGCCTTCCAGGAAGTCCGGCGGATTCTGATGTGGGTGGATGCCACGGCCTCCACCATATCCGCAGTTCACATCCCCGGCGTAGAAAACTAGGAAGCAGACTTCCTCAGTCGCCAGGGCATGGACGCAGGGGAATGGTCCCTTCACCCGGACGTGTTTCAGGAAATCTGTCGCCGCTGGGGAAGGCCGGACGTCGACCTAATGGCGCCCCGGCACAACAACAAGGTCCCAACCTTCATGGCACGGTCTCGCGATCAAAGAGCGCTGGCGGCAGACGCCCTAGCGCAAGATTGGTCGCAGTTCCGGCTCCCTTATGTGTTTCCACCTCTGGTACCTTTGCCTAGAGTGCTACGCAAGATCAGATCCGATTGCAGCCGCGTCATACTCGTCGCCCCAGACTGGCCGAGGAGGGCGTGGTATCCGGATCTGTGGCAGCTCACGGTCGGCCAACCGTGGGCACTACCAGACCGACCAGACTTGCTGTCCCAAGGGCCGTTTTTTCCATCGGAATTCCGCGGCCCTGAATCTGACTGTGTGGCCATTGAGTCCTGGATCCTAGCGTCTTCAGGATTATTCCACGGGGTCGTTGCCACCATGAGACAGGCTAGGAAGCCCACGTCCGCTAAGAACCACAGAACGTGGAGGATATTCTTATCCTGGTGCTCTGCTCAGGGAGTGTCTCCCTGGCCATTTGCATTGCCTACCTTTCTTTCTTTCCTGCTATCTGGGTTAGAAAAAGGTTTGGCGCTCGGCTCCCTTAAAGGTCAGGTATCGGCGCTATTCGTCTTTTTTCAAGAGGCGTTTGGCACGCCTTCCTATGGTGCGCACGTTCCTACAGGGGGTTTGCCATATCGTTCCCCCGTGCAAGCGGCCGTTAGATCCATGGGATCTGAACAGGGTACTATGCCCTCCAGAAGCCGCCCTTCGAGCCTCTGAGGGAGGTTTCACTTTCTAGACTATCCCAGAACGTGGCTTTTCTGGTAGCGATCACATCTCTTCGGAGAGTATCTGAGCTGGCAGCGCTGTCATCCAAGACTCCCTTCCTGGTCTTCCACCAGGACAAGGTAGTGCTGCGCCCCATTCAGGAGTTTCTCCCGAAGGTGGTATCCTCTTTTCATCTTAATCAGGATATCTCTTTGCCTTCGTTTTGTCCTCATGCAGTTCATCGGTATGAGAAGGATTTACATTTGTTAGATCTGGTGAGAGCACTCAGAATCTACATTTCCCGCACGGCGCCCTTGCGCCGTTCGGATGCACTCTTTGTCCTTGTCGCTGGTAAGCGCAAAGGGTCGCAGGCTTCTAAGGCCACCCTGGCTCGATGGATCAAAGAACCAATTCTTGAAGCCTACCGTTCTGCTGGGCTTCCGGTTCCATCAGGGCTGAAGGCCCATTCTACCAGAGCCGTGGGTGCATCCTGGGCATTACGACACCAGGCTACGGCTCAACAGGTGTGCCAGGCAGCTACCTGGTCGAGTCTGCACACTTTCACCAAACATTATCAGGTGCATACCTATGCTTCGGCGGACGCCAGCCTAGGTAGAAGAGTCCTGCAGGCGGCAGTTGCCTCCCCGTAGGGGAGGGCTGTCTTGCAGCTCTAACATGAGGTATTTCTTTACCCACCCAGGGACAGCTTTTGGACGTCCCAATCGTCTGGGTCTCCCAATAGAGCGCCGAAGAAGAAGGGAATTTTGTTACTTACCGTAAATTCCTTTTCTTCTAGCTCTTATTGGGAGACCCAGCACCCGCCCTGTTGTCCTTCGGGATTTTTGGTTTGTTTGCGGGTACACATGTTGTTCATGTTGAACGGTTTTCAGTTCTCCGATGTTACTCGGAGTGAATTTGTTTAAACCAGTTATTGGCTTTCCTCCTTCTTGCTTTTGCACTAAAACTGGTGAGCCAGTGATCCCACTGGGGGTGTATAGCCAGAAGGGGAGGGGCCTTACACTTTTAAGTGTAATTGCTTTGTGTGGCCTCCGGAGGCAGTGCTATACACCCAATCGTCTGGGTCTCCCAATAAGAGCTAGAAGAAAAGGAATTTACGGTAAGTAACAAAATTCCCTTCTTTCCATCTGAATTCTGCGGCCCTCAACCTGACTGTGTGGCCATTGAGTCATGGATCCTAGCGTCTTCAGGGTTATCTCAAGAGGTCATTGCCACTATGAGACAGGCCAGGAAACCAACGTCAGCCAAGATCTACCACAGGACGTGGAGGATCTTCTTATCCTGGTGCTCTGATCAGGGTTTTATTCCATGGCCATTTGCCTTGCCCACTTTTCTGTCTTTCCTTCAATCCGGAATGGAAAAGGGGCTGTCTCTCGGCTCTCTTAAGGGACAAGTCTCGGCGCTCTCTGTATTTTTTCAAAAGCGTCTAGCAAGGCTTCCGCAAGTACGCACGTTCCTGCAGGGGGTTTGCCACATAGTCCCCCCTTACAAGCGCCCGCTAGAACCCTGGGATCTGAACAGGGTGCTAATGGCTCTTCAGAAACCACCTTTCGAGCCAATGAGAGATATTTCTCTTTCTCGCCTCTCGCAGAAGGTGGTCTTCCTAGTGGCAGTCACATCACTTCGCAGAGTGTCTGAGCTAGCTGCACTGTCATGCAAAGCTCCCTTCCTGGTGTTTCACCAGGACAAGGTGGTTCTGCGTCCGGTTCCGGAATTTCTCCAGAAGGTGGTATCCCCTTTTCATCTCAATCAGGATATCTCCTTACCTTCTTTTTGTCCTCATCCAGTTCACCAATGTGAAAAGGATTTGCACTTGTTAGATCTTGTGAGAGCACTCCGGCTCTACATTTCTCGTACGGCGCCCCTGCGCCGCTCGGATGCGCTCTTTGTCCTTGTCGCTGGCCAGCGTAAAGGGTCGCAGGCTTCCAAGTCAACCTTGGCTCGGTGGATCAAGGAACCAATTCTTGAAGCCTACCGTTCTTCTGGCCTTCCGGTTCCTTCAGGACTGAAAGCCCATTCTACCAGAGCCGTGGGTGCGTCCTGGGCATTGCGGCACCAGGCTACGGCTCAGCAGGTGTGTCAGGCGGCTACCTGGTCGAGTCTGCACACTTTCACGAAGCACTATCAGGTGCATACCTACGCTTCGGCAGATGCCAGCTTAGGTAGGCGAGTCCTCCAGGCGGCGGTTGCCCACCTGTAGGAAGGGGCCGTCTTTCGGCTCTATTACCGGGGTATTCTTTACCCACCCAGGGACTGCTTTTGGACGTCCCAATTGTCTGGGTCTCCCAATGGAGCGACAAAGAAGGGAATTTTGTTTACTTACCGTAAATTCCTTTTCTTCTAGCTCCAATTGGGAGACCCAGCACCCGCCCCTGTTCCCTTCGGGCTGTTGTTCTTTTATGTACACATGTTGTTCATGTTGAATTTTTTCTTGGTTCATGGTTTAAGTTCTCCGAACATCCTTCGGATTGAATTTACCTTAGACCAATTTATAAGTTTCCTCCTTCCTGCTTTTGCACCAAAACTGAGGAGCCCGTGATGCACGGGAGGGTGTATAGGCAGAGGGGAGGGGTTTACACTTTTAAGTGTAATGCTTTGTGTGACCTCCGGAGGCATAAGCTATAAACCCAATTGTCTGGGTCTCCCAATTGGAGCTAGAAGAAAAGGAATTTACGGTAAGTAAACAAAATTCCCTTCTTTCTTCACGCAACCTTTAGCGTACTTTCCAACTTAGCGATTATTTTGCAGATTTTCCAGCGGACTATCTGCAGCATATTAAAGTTAGCAGCATTGTGGATAAGATTTGACTCAAATCTGCAGCATAAAGTGACCTGTGGGGCACATTTACAACCTATAACATCAATTTATGCTGTGGAATTCACCCTTTGCAGTGGAAACTGTGAAATCTGCAGCTTACCTACGTTTTTGGAAGATTTAGTGTGAAGCTTGCTGCTGTTGGTTTTACAGAACATTTCCTGCTGCTGTCTGCTGCGGATCATTTGTGCAGAATTTGTGGTTTGCTGCTTGTTTCCAAATCTGTAACGTGTCAATTGTTGCATGTTTGCAGATCTTGCTATGAGTTTCAAAGGGTAAACTATGCTTTATTCACCACTTCTAGTCTTATCAAAAATGTATCTATACATAAAATTCTAAGTTTTTTTTTTTTTTTTTTTTTGTTTTCCTGTAAAACTTTTTAATTTTTGCCAATGATGAGCGTACCTGGACTGTAACTGCTTCCAGGTCCACTCATTCACTTTCGGGGCCGCTCATTACCTTTATTGCAAATGCACTGCTTCCCCCGCCCACTGGCATCTGTGATTTGGTTTTAGTTGGACAGCACCCTCATGCTGAGTGACAGTGTGTCTGACACTTCCAAACACAGAACCTGTCTTCTGGTCTGTAGTACAGTAAAAATAAATCAAAAAATGGCATGCGGTCCCCACGTATTATGATACCCAGCACAGAAAAAGCATACGGCTGCAGCCCCCAGTCGTACGCTTATCTTGGCTTTTGTATCAAAATAAGAGAAACCGTATGCGTCTTTTTTTTAAAATTATTATTTAAATAATTTTTTAAAAAACAACTGTGTGCAGTCCCTCCCCAATTTTGGTGCCCAACAGCCGGGGGCTGGTATTCTCAGACTGGGGAGAACCCTGCTTATTGCCCCCCTCCAGCCTAAAAATAGCAGCCTGCAGCTACCCAGAATTGTCACATTCATTAGATGCAATAATCCCAGCACTTTTCCCGCTCTTCCCAATTTTGATGCCCAACAGACGGGGGCTGGTATTCTCAGACTGGGGAGAACCCTGCTTATTGCCCCCCTCCAGCCTAAAAATAGCAGCCTGCAGCTACCCAGAATTGTCACATTCATTAGATGCAATAATCCCAGCACTTTTCCCGCTCTTCCCGATTTGCCCTGGTGAGGTGGCAGAGTAATAAGGGGTTAATGACAGCTAGCAGCTACCACTAAGCCCTAGATTAGTAATGGGCGTGAGGTTCTCAGACACCATTACTAATCTGTAAGTGGAAAAGAAATAAACACAAACGCTGAAAAATCCTTTATTTGAAATAAAATACAAAAAAACACCCTCTTTCACTCTTCTATTAATGCCAAAAGCACCCCTTATTACCCCGATAGCCACCGCACCAGGGAAGTCTGGAATTGCCGGGTAAAGGTCTGGGATTGTCGCATCTAATGGATTTCTGGATTGCTGCAGGCTATTTTTAGGCTGGGCGGCCCAATAAAGCGGGGTCTCCCCAGCCTGAGAATACCAGGCCACAGCTGTTGGGCTTTATCTTGGCTGGGTATTAAAATTTGGGGGACAGCACACTGTTTTCTTTATCGTTCCTATGGGAGACCCAGACCATGGGTGTTTTAGCTTCTGCCTCCGGAGGACACACAGTACTACACTCAAAAGTGTAGCTCCTCCCTCTGAGCTTATACACCCCCTGGAGAACCAGATCTAGCCAGTTTATCGCTTTGTGTTCAGGAGGCATACATCCACACATGCATTCTCATCTGATTTTTGATTTTTGGAAAGAGTTTGAAGAAAAACGGGTCCAAGCCTGGACCCCCGGCATGTCCCTTCTCACCCCACTGTGTCGGCGGTGCTGTTAAGGTTGATTCCAAGGCTGGAGCCTTACATGCCGTGCTCCTTCACCATCCCTCCTGGGCTCTGGCTTGAAGTGGGAGCCAGCACGGTTCTCCATGCTTGGCAGGAGACCGGTCTCCATCCGCAGCCCTTCAGGATCCTGCTGAACCGGAGCACTCATCCCCAGGGACTTGGAACCCTGCGTCTCAGCAAGCTAAGTACCTGAGACGTTTTTATATTGGGGGTCCCTGTACTTTATTGTTGTGGGAGAGTGTGCTGAGTGAGTTTTATGACATTTCCGGCGGGTTCTCTGGCTGTCGCCTGAGAACCGCGCCGATGGTGCCTGCGCGCCGGCCGCACCGCTCAAATTTAGGCCCCGGCTTCGCCGGAGGCCTACTTTCGGTTTCACTGCCCTCGCATGTCATTCATGCAGAGGGACAGTGCGGCTCCGCCCAGCGGCCGTTCTGCACAGGGGAGGTTCTACTACAAAACACTGCACTCTCATTGACATGAAATAAAGTAAAGTAAATCAACAGATTCGTTTTTTTGCGTGAAAAAATAAGTGTATTTATTTATACAAAATTTGTGGGAGGGACTAAAGGACGTTTCGGCCCAACCTGGGCCTTCTTCATACCAAGTCACACTCCATACATAGAAGCGCAATTTTCACTAGGGGAATCCTTCTTTTCTTATTACAGAAGTTATTATGGGTGCAAAGCCAGTGGAAAATTCCACCCAGGAGCAAATGGTTGAAATAATCTGTGTATAAGCCCTTGCTTGTTTTCACAAGTAGTTTATTCATGCAGTTTGCTCTATGAAAATGAGGGATTTTAGTGACTCGTGGTCCCTTCAATTTACAGTATGAGACTAAGGTCACATGCATGGAGCATTGGTTTAAGGATATAGAGGGCTTTTTCTCTGTTTGTTTGGAGGCATAAGCGTAGCGATGGGTAGTGAAGTCCCCTTTGTGGCCGTCTTCCCAGACTGTGGCACGTGCCACAGTCTGGGAAGACGGCCACAAAGGGGACTTCACTACCCATCGCTACGCTTATGCCTCCAAACAAACAGAGAAAAAGCCCTCTATATCCTTAAACCAATGCTCCATGCATGTGACCTTAGTCTCATACTGTAAATTGAAGGGACCACGAGTCACTAAAATCCCTCATTTTCATAGAGCAAACTGCATGAATAAACTACTTGTGAAAACAAGCAAGGGCTTATACACAGATTATTTCAACCATTTGCTCCTGGGTGGAATTTTCCACTGGCTTTGCACCCATAATAACTTCTGTAATAAGAAAAGAAGGATTCCCCTAGTGAAAATTGCGCTTCTATGTATGGAGTGTGACTTGGTATGAAGAAGGCCCAGGTTGGGCCGAAACGTCCTTTAGTCCCTCCCACAAATTTTGTATAAATAAATACACTTATTTTTTCACGCAAAAAAACGAATCTGTTGATTTACTTTACTTTATTTCATGTCAATGAGAGTGCAGTGTTTTGTAGTAGAATTTTATAGCTTGGACCTAGGTCCCCTCACTAGCACCTCATATAAACTAATTATTTAAGACAGTGTTCACACCATATATATTTTTCTAATACTGCACAGGGGAGGGACACTCCTCACTGAGTACATGTCTCCTCCCCTGTAAGTCTCTATGGCCCTCCAGATCCCGCTGCCAGAGTAAGTCCCGCCCCCTCTCTTCGCTCCGGCGGCCATTTTCTCAGCGTTTTCCCTGCGATCAGCACTGGTCTGCAGCATCCCTGCTGAGGTGCTTGGGGGTCCGGGCTCCAGCGGTCTGGTAAGCCACAACCTCTGGTTGTGGACCTCTGTATATACTCTCTGGGGGTCATTCTGGCAGAGCCCCCACTCCAGCAGCATGTCTCACACGAGGAGCAAGGCTCCAAAGCTGTATTCAGTATGCACTGCATGTAAGCTCCTACTGCCTGAACCGAGCACCTATCCACATTGTGATGCCTGCTCTAACCTGACGATGCCTCAGCCTGGAATCGCACCCCCAGTGGTCTCTCCGGCTGCTCCGGCTCCTGTCGCTGAACCCCCGGCTTGGGTAGATCCTTATCTAGGTCTATCTCCCAGTCTTTCTTCAGCGCTCTATTGGGAGACCCAGACGATTGGGGTATAGCTACTGCCTCCGGAGGCCACACAAAGCACTACACTAAAAAGTGCAAGGCCCCTCCCCTTCTGGCTATACCCCCCCGTGGTATCACGGGTTCTCCAGTTTTCAAGCTTTGTGCGAAGGAGGTCAGACATCCATGCATAGCTCCACAGATTTTAGTCAGCAGTAGCTGCTGACTATTTCGGATGGAAGAAAAGAGGGCCCATATAGGGCCCCCAGCATGCTCCCTTCTCACCCGTTAATGGTGTTGTAAGGTTGAGGTACCTATTGCTGGTACGGAGGCTGGAGCCCACATGCTGCTTTCCTTCCACATCCCCCTGAGGGGCTCTGAGGAAGTGGGATCCTGCCGGCCTCAAAGCTCTGACGCCGGGCTCCATCCACAGACCCATTTGAACCTGCTGGATACGGAGCTGGAGTACCGTTCAGGGACATGGCCCTGCACCATTACAGGTACTCTGTGTCCCCGTACACACAGGCACAGCACACTCCAGACTTGCTGGGTGTGCTAGTGCGCCGGGGACAGTAAAGGGTTACAGTCACTGCAGCTTTGCTGAGTGACTTTGTGTATTGGGAACTACCGCGCCGGACGCTCCGGGAGCGGCGGCGCGGCTGGGACTTGTAGTTCGCCGGGGACTGGGCGCCGACCGCGCTTTTACGGCGGCGGCGCTTATAAATCCAGTCCCCGGCTTCTGCGGCCTAGTGCCGCTTCGTTCCCGCCCCCTCCCTGTCACTCAGGGAAGGGGACAGACGCTGAGCAATCAGCAGCGCCGAGGGCTGGAGCCTTATTTACATGCTCCAGCCCTCTCACTGCACACTGTCGGACGCCGGATTCCCGCTCTGACTTGGGGCACGCCCACGGCCCGCCCCTCCTCACACGAGCTGGGGAAGACGCCGGCAGCCATTACTGCAGTCCGAGCTCGGACTTTCGGCAACCAGGCAGGACGGTGGCGACCATACACCCGCTTATAGGCGGGCGGTAAGCGGCACACATAGTGCTGACCCCAATATATACTGCAGTGTGTACATGTGTATTTTAACTGCATAGGTCGCTATATGCCCGCTTGGAGAGCGACACATCAGCAGCAGGAAAGCAGGTGTGCTAAGGCACAGGCTTTCTAGGCTGCTTGTATTGCACGTACTGAAGTGTTCATTTGTGTTTATGCTTGTATGCTATACACTGCACTGTACAGTCGCTAGTCTTAGCTATATTCTCCTGGAATGGCTAGACTACAGCAGCAGAAAACCAAGGGTGCTGGGGCACAGGTTTTTTTCTATGCTGCTTGTATTGCATGGGCTGCAGTGTGCATTTGTACTTGTGCTTGTATGCTATACATTGCACTGTATGGTCACTCTTCTGGGCTATATTCCCCTAGATGACTAGTCTACAGCAGCAGAAGAGCAGAGGTGCCAGGGCACAGGCTTCTATGCTGCTTGTATTGCTTGTGCTGCAGTGTTCATTTGTACTTTATGCTTGTATGCTATACATTGCACTGTACGGTCACCAATCTTGGCTATATACTTCTAGATGGCTAGTCGGCAGCGGCAAAAAAGCAACACAGATTTTCAGTGCTGTTTTTACTACATGGGATGCTGTTCATGACACCGTCCCATTGTGTGCATGCTCCCCTGTAGCACTTCGTCTGCCGGGGTCTCTAGCACTTCGTCTGCCGGGGTCTCTACTAGTCGTGGCCAAAGAAACCACCTGTCATCCCTGTCCAAGGACAGGGACGGAGTTGCAGTTTCGACAGATATATTGTCATAAGATAGAGACTTGCAGTCCAGACAGGCCATGGGCAATCTTCCTGACCAACCTCATTTGGAACGGGGGGGTCCCAGGAGGACTCTCTGTATGATAAGGCAGCTCTCCAGGACTTTGATCCTGACATCGCTATCAATCCGGATACACCGGATGGTAACGCCATACGGAATGATCCTATAGCGTCCATCAATGGAAGGTTGGATCTTTCTCCCTCAGCTCCCCCAGTGGAGGAGTCAGCTTCACAGCAGGAGAAGTCCCTTTTCAGTATCTCAAACGGATATTGAGTATTTTTCTGGCCACGCTGACTTCAGAGAAGCAGTCCAGAAACACCACGCTTACCAGATAAGCGTCTTCTCCAAACGTTTTTAAGATACACGTTATCCCTTTCTTCAGCGCTCTATTGGGAGACCCAGACGATTGGGGTATAGCTACTGCCCTCTGGAGGCCACACAAAGCACTACATTAAAAGTGCAAGGCCCCTCCCCCTCTGGCTATACCCCCCCGTGGTATCACGGGTACTCCAGTTTTAGCTTTGTGTGCGAAGGAGGTCAGACATTCCATGCATAGCTCCACAGATTTTAGTCAGCAGTAGCTGCTGACTAGTTCGGATGGAAGAAAAGAGGACACATATAGTGTCCCCAGCATGCTCCCTTCTCACCCCTGGATGGTGTTGTAAGGTTGAGGTACCTATTGCTGGTACAGGGCTGGAGCCTGACATGCTGTTTTCCTTCCACATCCCCTTGGGGGCTCTGTGGAAGTGGGATCCTGCCGGCCTCAAAGCTCTGACGCCGGGCTCCATCCACAGACCCATTAGAACCTGATGGATACGGAGCAGGAGTACCATCAGGGACCGGGCCCTGCATCATACAGGTACTCTGTGTCCCCGGCAGGCACAGACACACTCCGGGCTGGCTGGGTGTTGTAGTGCGCCGGGGACCGTACACTGAGCTGGTGTTCCTACAGTTTAACTGGGGGACTTTGTGTTCTGGGAACGCAGCGCCGACCCTCACTGGACCGGGCGGCGCTGCTGGGACTTGTGGTGCGCCGGGGATACGCCGACCGCGCTTTTACGGCGGCGGCGTTTATAACTCTAGTCCCCGGCTTTTGGGCCTAGGACGCCGGCAGCTCCGATCGTTCCCGCCCCCCACCCTGTCAATCAGGGTAGGGGAGAGACGCTGTTTCACGGCAGCGAGGAGGGCTGGAGCCTGATTTACATGCTCCAGCCCTCTCACTAGGCACAGAGGGAAGCAGGCTTCCCGCTCTTGGTCAGGAACGCCCAGGGCCCGCCCCCCTTCTTCTCTCAGGACGCCGGCAGCCATTACATGCATGTCTGGCTGGAGGAAGGACGCAAGGCTCTGGGAGACCTAGACTGAGGGGCTTTGGAAGACCACACACCCGCTCTTAAGCGGGCGGTAAGCGGCTTTTCAGCTGGCCCCTCTAGTGCCTCAGTGTATGTTAGTGTATTGTGTCACTGGACATAGATATTTATTGATTTCTTGCACTGTGAGGTCGCTTCCTGGCTGAATACCCCAGATCGCTCTGAGGAGGCAGCAACATGTCATCCACAAGACGCAAGGCTGCCAAGGCTAGGGCTGTGTGCACTGCGTGTGCTGCATGTGGGGCTGCTCTACCAGCAGGCTCCAAGGACCCCCATTGTGTGCAATGCTCAGATCCGGTGCTGCTTCGCCAGCCGGAGTCAGGAGAGATAGTGACCCAGGCTGAGACGCCTGTAAGTACTGCCCCGGTGTCGGGGACAGACTTTGCAGTTTTTGCGGTTAATATGTCTGTGACTATGGCAAAAATCCTGGAAACTTTGCAATCCATGCCTGGGGCTCAGTCTATGGACACGGCGAGGTCTATGTCCTCTAATCCTCCGCAGTTGGATTTAATCCAGACTGCAAGGGGGTCCCCGGCTTCTCAGGATGAGTATAATGACTCAGATGATTGCCCCAGCCACCCCAAGCGGGCTCGCTGGGAAAGACCCTCAACGTCATCACACTGCTCAGGGTCTCAGCGCAATCAGTCTCCCTGTGATGTGTCTGAAGAGAGTGATCAGGAGTCTAATCCTGGAACCCCTCTCAATCTGGATACCCCGGATGGGGACGCCATGGTAAACGATCTTATCTCAGCCATCAATAGGCTGTTAGATATTTCTCCCCCAGCCCCTTCAGCAGAAGAGGCAGCGGCAGAGCAGGAGAAATTTCGTTTCCTCTATCCCAAGCGTAAATTAAGTGCTCTGTTGGATCACTCTGACTTCAGAGAATCAATCCAGAAACACGACGCTCATCCAGAAAAGCGTTTCTCTAAACGTTCTAAGGATACACGTTATCCTTTCCCCCCTGATGTGGTCAAGCGCTGGACCCAGTGTCCAAAGGTGGACCCCCCGATTTCCAAGCTTGCAGCTAGATCCATAGTTGCAGTGGAGGATGGCGCTTCACTTAAGGATGCCAATGACAGACAGATGGACCTTTGGTTAAAATCTGTCTATGAAGCTATCGGCGCGTCGTTTGCTCCAGCATTCGCAGCCGTATGGGCACTCCAAGCTATTTCAGCTGGTTTAGCAAAAGTGGATGCTATCTTACATCCAGCGGTGCCGCAAGTGGCGTCCCTTACCTCGCAGATGTCCGCGTTTGCGTCTTACGCTATCAATGCGGTCCTAGAATCTACCAGCCGCACCTCAATGGCGTCTGCCAATTCGGTAGTTTTGCGCAGAGCATTGTGGTTAAAGGACTGGAAAGCAGATGCTGGTTCCAAAAAATGTTTAACCAGCTTGCCTTTATCTAGAGATAGACTGTTTGGCGAGCCATTGGCTGACATCATTAAACAGTCCAAGGGTAAAGACTCCTCTTTACCCCAGCCCAGATCAAGCAAACCTCAGCAGAGAAAGTGGCAACAGAAGTTTCAGTCCTTTCGAGGTTCGGGCAAAACACAATTCTCCTCGTCCAAAGGGACTCAGAGGACGCAAAGAAACTCAGATTCCTGGCGGGCTCACTCACGCCCCAAGAAAGCAAATGGAGGAACCGCTTCCAAAGCGGCTACCTCATGACTTCCAGTCCCCTCCCTCCGCATCTCCGGTCGGGGGCAGGCTCTCCCGCTTTTACGACACTTGGATGTCACAGGTCAAAGACCGGTGGGTGACAGACATTTTGTCGCGCGGGTACAGAATCGAGTTCAGTTCTCGTCCTCCAGCTCGGTTCTTCAGAACCTCCCCACATCCAGACCGTGTAGATGTCCTGCGGCAGGCGGTGGACTCCCTAAGAGCGGAAGGAGTAGTGGTTCCTGTACCGTCTCAGGAACAAGGGAGAGGGTTTTACTCCAATCTCTTTGTGGTGCCAAAAAAGGACGGCTCGTTCCGTCCTGTTCTGGACCTAAAACTGCTCAACAAACATGTGCACGCCAGACGGTTCCGGATGGAAACCCTCCGTTCTGTCATTGCCTCAATGTCTCAAGGAGACTTCCTTGCCTCAATAGACATCAAAGATGCTTATCTCCACGTGCCAATTGCTACAGAACATCAACGTTTTCTACGTTTTGTGATAGGAGACGACCATCTTCAGTTCGCAGCTCTGCCATTCGGTCTGGCGACAGCCCCCCGGGTCTTCACCAAGGTCATGGCGGCGGTGGTAGCAGTCTTGCACTCTCAGGGACACTCGGTGATCCCTTACCTAGACGATCTACTTGTCAAGGCACCCTCTCAAGAGGCATGCCAACTCAGTCTACAGGCTACGCTGGAGACTCTCCAGACTTTTGGATGGATCATCAACTTTCCAAAGTCAAATCTGTCACCGACACAGTCACTAACGTATCTTGGCATGGAGTTCCATACTCGAGCAGCGAGAGTGAAGCTTCCGCTAAACAAGCAGCGGTCCCTACAGACAGGGGTGCAATCTCTCCTTCAGGGCCAGTCGCACCCCTTACGGCGCCTCATGCACTTCCTAGGGAAGATGGTGGCAGCCATGGAAGCAGTTCCCTTTGCGCAGTTTCATCTGCGTCCACTTCAATGGGACATTCTCCGCCAATGGGACGGGAAGACGACTTCCCTAGACAGGAAAGTCTCTCTTTCCCAGACGGCCAAGGACTCTCTACAATGGTGGCTCCTTCCCACCTCATTGTCTCAGGGAAGATCCTTCCTGCCCCCATCCTGGGCAGTGGTCACGACAGATGCGAGTCTGTCAGGGTGGGGAGCAGTGTTTCTACACCACAGGGCTCAGGGGACGTGGACTCCGCAAGAGTCCACCCTTCAGATCAATGTTCTGGAAATCAGGGCAGTGTATCTTGCCCTACTAGCCTTTCAACAGTGGCTGGAAGGAAAGCAGATCCGAATCCAGTCGGACAACTCCACAGCGGTGGCATACATCAACCACCAAGGAGGGACGCGCAGCCGGCAAGCCTTTCAGGAAGTCCGGCGCATTCTGAATTGGGTGGAGGACACAGCATCCACCATCTCCGCGGTTCACATCCCAGGCGTAGAAAACTGGGAAGCAGACTTCCTCAGTCGCCAGGGTATGGACGCAGGGGAATGGTCCCTTCACCCGGACGTGTTTCAGGAAATCTGTCGCCGCTGGGGGGTGCCGGACGTCGACCTAATGGCGTCTCGGCACAACAACAAGGTCCCGGCATTCATGGCGCGGTCGCGCGATCAAAGAGCTCTGGCGGCAGACGCCTTGGTGCAAGATTGGTCGCAGTTCCGCCTCCCATATGTATTCCCGCCTCTGGCACTCTTGCCCAGAGTACTACGCAAGATCAGATCCGATTGCAGCCGCATCATACTCGTCGCCCCAGACTGGCAGAGGAGATCGTGGTATCCGGATCTGTGGCATCTCACGGTCGGCCGACCGTGGTCACTTCCAGACCGTCCAGACCTGCTGTCTCAAGGGCCGTTTTTCCATCAGAATTCTGCGGCCCTGAACCTGACTGTGTGGCCATTGAGTCCTGGATCCTATCGTCAACAGGCTTATCCCAGGGAGTGGTAGCCACAATGAGACAAGCTAGGAAGTCAACTTCTGCTAAGATCTACCACAGAACGTGGAAGATTTTCTTAACCTGGTGCTCTGCTCAGGGAGTGTCTCCCTGGCCATTTGCATTGCCCACTTTTCTGTCTTTCCTGCAATCAGGGTTGGAAAAGGGCTTGTCGCTCAGCTCCCTTAAAGGGCAAGTCTCGGCACTATCCGTGTTTTTTCAGAAGCGTCTAGCACGTCTTCCTAAGGTGCGCACGTTCCTGCAGGGGGTCTGTCATATTGTGCCCCCGTACAAGCGGCCGTTGGATCCATGGGATCTGAACAGAGTACTAGTGGCTCTCCAGAAACCGCCTTTCGAGCCTCTCAAAGAAGTTTCTTTTTCTCGCCTGTCACAGAAAGTGGCGTTTCTTGTTGCGATCACATCGCTTCGGCGAGTGTCTGAGCTGGCAGCTCTGTCATCCAAGGCTCCCTTCTTGGTGTTCCACCAGGACAAGGTAGTGCTGCGCCCCATTCCGGAGTTTCTCCCTAAGGTCGTATCCTCGTTTCATCTTAATCAGGATATATCCTTGCCTTCCTTTTATCCTCATCCGGTTCACCGGTATGAAAAGGACTTGCGTTTGCTAGATCTGGTGAGAGCACTCAGGATCTACATTTCCCGCACGGCGCCCATGCGCCGTTCCGATGCACTTTTTGTCCTTGTCGCCGGTCCGCGCAAGGGGTTGCAGGCTTCTAAAGCCACCTTGGCTCGATGGATCAAAGAACCAATTATAGAGGCCTACCGTTCTGCTGGGCTTCCGGTTCCTTCAGGGCTAAAAGCCCACTCAACCAGAGCCGTGGGTGCGTCCTGGGCATTACGGCACCAGGCTTCGGCTCAACAGGTGTGTCAGGCAGCTACCTGGTCGAGTCTGCACACTTTCACCAAGCATTATCAGGTGCATACCTACGCTTCGGCGGATGCCAGCTTAGGTAGAAGAGTCCTGCAGGCGGCAGTGACATCCCCGTAGGGGGGGGCTGTTTTGCAGCTCTAACATGAGGTATTTCTTTACCCACCCAGGGACAGCTTTTGGACGTCCCAATCGTCTGGGTCTCCCAATAGAGCGCTGAAGAAGAAGGGAATTTTGTTACTTACCGTAAATTCCTTTTCTTCTAGCTCTTATTGGGAGACCCAGCACCCGCCCTGTTGTCCTTCGGGATTGTTTTTGCTGTTTGCGGGTACACATGTTGTTCATGTTGAACGGTTTTTCAGTTCTCCGATGTTACTCGGAGTTAATTTGTTTAAACCAGTTGTTGGCTTCCTCCTTCTTGCTTTGGCACTAAAACTGGAGTACCCGTGATACCACGGGGGGGTATAGCCAGAGGGGGAGGGGCCTTGCACTTTTAATGTAGTGCTTTGTGTGGCCTCCAGAGGGCAGTAGCTATACCCCAATCGTCTGGGTCTCCCAATAAGAGCTAGAAGAAAAGGAATTTACGGTAAGTAACAAAATTCCCTTCTTTCCCCTGACGTGGTCAAGCGCTGGACCCAGGGTCCAAAGGTGGATTCTCCAATCTCCAGGCTTGCGTCTAGAGCCATAGTTGCACTGGAGATGGGGCTTCACTTAAAGATGCCATTCACAGACAGATGGACTCTGGTTGAAATCTGTCTAGGAGGCTATCGGCGTGTCGGTTGCTCCGGCATTCACAGCCGTATAGGCAACCTAATCTTTTCAGCTGTTCTTGCGCAGCTGGCCTTGAGCACATGTACATCTGTACCGCAGAGGCGTCCGTAACTCCGCAATGTCTGCACTGCGACTTACCCTATTAATGCTGTCCTAAAAGTACAGTCGAGGTTTCGGTCCTTCCCAAGCTCGGGCAGGTCCCAATTGTCCTCGTGCAAAAGGGCTACAAAACCTCAGACGGGCTCAGTTTCCGGCCGGGCTCAATCACGCCCAAGGAAGGCAGCCGGAGGAACCGCTACCAAGGCGGTCTCCTCATGACTCTCAGCTCTCTCTCTCTCTCTCCGCATCCGCGGTTGATGGCAGACTCCCCCGCCTTTGGCGACATTTAGCTGCCACAGGTCACAGACCGGTGGGTGACGGACATTGTGCTCACGTGCACAGGACAGTGTTCTGTTCTCGTCCTCCGACTCCATTCTTCAGAACGGCCCCACCTCCCCACCGAGCAGATTCCCTGCTGCAGGCGGTGGACGCTCTAAGAGCAGAAGGAGTGGTGATCCCTGTCCCCCCTTAGGAACGAGGGCGAGGGTTTGTACTCCAATCTCTTTGTGGCTCCAAAAAAGGACGGCTCCTTCCGTCCTGTTCTGGACCTAAAACTGCTCAATAAGCATGCGAACGCCAGGCGGTTCCGGATGGAATCCCTCCGATCCGTCATTACCTCAATGTCTCGAGGAGACTTCCTTGCCTCAACAGACATCAAAGATGCCTATCTCCACGTGCCAATTGCTACGGAGCACCAACGTTTTCTACGTTTTGTGATAGGAGACGACCATCTTCAGTTCGTAGCTCTGCCATTCGGTCTGGCGACAGCCCCACGGGTGTTCACCAAGGTCATGGCAGCAGTGGTAGCAGTCTTGCACTCTCAGGGACACCCGGTGATCCCTTACTTGGACGATCTACTCGTCAAAGCACCCTCCCTCGAGGCATGACAACGCAGCCTGAATGTTACGCTGGAGACTCTCCAGACTTTCGGGTGGATCATCAATTTGGCAAGGTCAAATCGGTCACCGACTCAATCACTAACGTATCTCGGCATGGAGTTCACACTCTATCAGCGATAGTGAAGCTTCCGCTGAACAAGCAGCGTTCACTGCAAACAGAGGTGCAGTCTCTTCTTCAAGGCCAGTCGCACCCCTTAAGGCGCCTCAGGCACTTCCTAGGGAAGATGGTGGCAGCCATGGAGGCAGTTCCCTTTGCGCAGTTTCATCTGCGCCAACTGCAAGGGGACATTCTCCGCCAATGGGACGGGCAGTCAACCTCCCTGGACAGGAAAGTCTCCCTTTCCCAGACGGCCAAGGACTCTCTGCAATGGTGGCTTATTCCCACCTCATTGTCACACTGAAGATCCTTCCTACCCCCATCCTGGGCAGTGGTCACGACAGATACGAGTCTGTCAGGGTGGGGAGCAGTTTGTCTCCGCCACAGGGCTCAGGGGACGTGGACTCAGCAGGAGTCCACCCTTCAGATCAATGTTCTGGAAATCGGGGCAGGGTATCTTACCCTACTAGCTTTCCAGCAGTGGCTAGAAAGAGAGCAGATCCGAATCCAGTCGGACAACTCCACAGCGGTGGCATACATCAACCACCAAGGAGGGACGCGCAGTCGGCAAGCCTTCCAGGAAGTCCGGCGAATCCTCATGTGGGTGGAGGACACAGCATCCACCATATCCGCAGTTCACATCCCGGGCGTAGAAAACTGGGAAGCAGACTTCCTCAGTCGCCAGGGTATGGACGCAGGGGAATGGTCCCTTCACCCGGACGTGTTTCAGGAAATCTGTCGCCGCTGGGGGGTGCCGGACGTCGACCTAATGGCGTCTCGGCACAACAACAAGGTCCCGGCATTTATGGCACGATCGCGCGATCACAGAGCTCTGGCGGCAGACGCCTTAGTGCAAGATTGGTCGCAGTTCCGGCTCACATATGGGTTTCCACCTCTGGCACTCTTGCCCAGAGTACTGCGCAAAAAATCAGATCCGATTGCAGCCGCGTCATACTCGTCGCCCCAGACTGGCCGAGGAGATCGTGGTACCCGGATCTGTGGCATCTCACGGTCGGCCGACCGTGGTCACTACCAGGCTGGCCAAACTTACTGTCCCAAGGGCCGTTTTTCCATCGGAATTCTGCGGCCCTGAACCTGACTGTGTGGCCATTGAGTCCTGGATCCTAGCGTCTTCAGGATTATCCCAAGGGGTCGTTGCCACCATGAAACAGGCTAGGAAGTCCACCTCTGCTAAGATCTACCACAGAACGTGGAAGATTTTCTTAACCTGGTGCTCGGCTCAGGGAGTGTCTCCCTGGCCATTTGCATTGCCTACTTTTCTTTCCTTCCTGCAATCGGGGTTAGAAAAGGGCTTGTCGCTCGGCTTCCTTAAGGGGGAAGTCTCGGCACTATCCGTGTTTTTTCAGAAGCGTCTAGCACGTCTTTCTAAGGTGCGCACGTTCCTACAGGGGGTCTGTCATATCGTACCCCCGTACAAGCGGCCGTTAGATCCATGGGATCTCAACAGGGTATTAGTTGCTCTCCAGAAGCCGCCTTTCGAGCCTCTGAAGGAAGTTTCCTTTCTCGCCTGTCACAGAAGGTGGCGTTTCTCGTTGCGATCACATCGCTTCGGCGAGTATCTGAGCTGGCAGCTCTGTCATCCAAGGCTCCCTTCCTGGTGTTCCACCAGGACAAGGTAGTGCTGCGCCCCATTCCGGAGTTTCTCCCTAAGGTCGTATCCTCATTTCATCTTAATCAGGATATATCCTTGCCTTCCTTTTGTCCTCATCCGGTTCACCGGTATGAAAAGGACTTACGTTTGTTAGATCTGGTGAGAGCACTCAGACTCTACATTTCCCGCACGGCGCCCATGCGCCGTTCCGATGCACTTTTTGTCCTTGTCGCTGGTCCGCGCAAGGGGTTGCAGGCTTCTAAAGCCACCCTGGCTCGATGGATCAAAGAACCAATTCTAGAGGCCTACCGTTCTGCGGGGCTTCCGGTTCCTTCAGGGCTAAAAGCCCACTCAACCAGAGCCGTGGGTGCGTCCTGGGCATTACGACACCAGGCTTCGGCTCAACAAGTGTACCAGGCAGCTACCTGGTCCAGTCTGCACACTTTCACCAAGCATTATCAGGTGCATACCTATGCTTCGGCGGATGCCAGCTTAGGTAGAAGAGTCCTGCAGGCGGCAGTGACACCCCCGTAGGGGAGGGCTGTTTTGCAGCCCTAACATGAGGTATTTCTTTACCCACCCAGGGACAGCTTTTGGACGTCCCAATCGTCTGGGTCTCCCAATAGAGCGCTGAAGAAGAAGGGAATTTTGTTACTTACCGTAAATTCCTTTTCTTCTAGCTCTTATTGGGAGACCCAGCACCCGCCCTGTTGTCCTTCGGGATGTTTTTGTTGTTTGCGGGTACACATGTTGTTCATGTTGAACGGTTTTTCAGTTCTCCGATGTTACTCGGAGTTAATTTGTTTAAACCAGTTATTGGCTTTCCTCCTTCTTGCTTTGGCACTAAAACTGGAGAACCCGTGATACCACGGGGGGGTATAGCCAGAAGGGGAGGGGCCTTGCACTTTTTAGTGTAGTGCTTTGTGTGGCCTCCGGAGGCAGTAGCTATACCCCAATCGTCTGGGTCTCCCAATAAGAGCTAGAAGAAAAGGAATTTACGGTAAGTAACAAAATTCCCTTCTTTGCCGACTCCATGGGACAGCTGTCCAGGACTTTGCTGAACATGCATCAGCCCCCTTCACACGGTGCCTCTGCTGCTAGGGCTCTCTCAGGACCGGAGCTCACAGAGGATTCATCATCTGGTCCCAGACCCCGTCCTCCTAAGAGGAGACGCAGGGCTCCCTCTCCTTCCTCGTCCCGCGGCTCTGTTTCAGAAGCTGACTCGCGGGACGAGGAGGATGCCTTTACAGGGGGCTCGGAGGATAACTCCATGTGCCCCATTGATCTGTCCGAAAGTGACTCAGATGTTAGTGATTTGATTGCGTCCATTAATTCTGTACTGGATCTCAATCCGCCAGTATCAGAGGAACAACCCTCTCTGGCAGAAAAGCACCAGTTTACCTCGCCTAAGAGGACAAAGAGTGTGTTCTTTAACCACTCCAGTTTTCAGGCCGCTGTGACCAAGCCTAGGGCCTGTCCTGACAAACGCTTCCTAAAGCGTGGTTCTGATGACCGTTTTCCCTTTCCACCTGAGGTGGTCAAGGAGTGGGCTCATTCACCAAAGGTAGACCCCCCGGTGTCTAGATTCTCAGCCCGGACCGTTGTATCAGTGGCTGATGGCACCTCTCTTAAGGATTCCACTGACCGCCAGGTTGACCTTCTGGCCAAATCTGTATATGAGGCGGCAGGGGCCTCGTTCTCCCCGACTTTTCAGCAGTGTGGGCTCTCAAAGCCATCTCTGCTTCTCTAGAGGAGATGCATTCCCTCGCCAGGGAATCTATGCCCGAAATGGTTACCTTAACTTCCCAAGCTTCAGCTTTTTCATCCTATGCCATGTCTACCATGCTGGAGGCTTCTCACCGCACTGCGGTGGCTTCGGCTAATTCCCTCGCTATCCGCAGGATCTTGTGGCTTCGAGAGTGGAAGGCAGATGCTTCTTCAAAGAAGTACCTTGCTGGACTCCCTTTTGCTGGGTCCCGGCTGTTCGGTGAACAGCTGGATGAAATTATTAAGGAAGCTACTGGCGGGAAGAGTACTTCCATGCCACAAACCAAAACCAGGAAACCTGTCCAGGGTAGGAATCAGTCGAGGTTTCGTTCCTTTCGTTCCTCCAACTGGTCGTCCTCTAAGCCCTCGGCCTCGTCCACTAACTCAGCCAAGGACCAAAAATCCAACTGGTGCACAAAAGCGCGTCCACAGAAGACCGCAGGAGCTGCTGCCACTAAGGCAGCCTCCTCTTGACTATCTGTCCGCGCCAGCAACGTCCTTAGTCGGTGGCAGGCTCTCCCACTTTGGCGACGCGTGGTTTCAACACATCTCCGATCAGTGGGTGCGGGATATCCTCTCCCACGGCTACAGGATAGAATTCTCTTCCAACCCGCCAGACAGATTTTTTTCTGTCAACTCCCCCTCTGCTCCAAGGCCGCCGCCTTCTCTCAGGCCGTGGCATCCTTGCAGGCCAACGGAGTAATTGTACCGGTTCCCGCCCGGGAACGGTTCAGAGGTTTCTACTCAAATCTCTTCCTAGTCCCCAAAAAGGACGGTTCCTTCTGGCCCATCCTGGATCTCAAGCTTCTCAACAAGCATGTTCAGGTGTGGCATTTTCGCATGGAGTTTCTGCGGTCAGTCATTGCCTCAATGACCCAAGGGGATTTCCTGGCATCCATCGACATCAGAGATGCCTATCTGCATGTGCCAATTGCAGTTTCACACCAGCGTTGGCTACGTTTTTCAATCGGAGAGGAACATTTCCAATTCGTGGCTCTTCCCTTCGGGTTAGCCACGGCCCCTCGGGTATTCACCAAGGTCATGGCAGCAGTGGTTGCGGTTCTGCACCTCCAGGGGTTGGCAGTGATTCCTTACCTGGACGACCTTCTAGTCAAGGCTTCATCCAGCGCAGACTGTCAGCGGAGTGTCTCGCTCACTCTCGCCACTCTAGCCCAATTCGGGTGGCTTGTCAATCTGCCCAAATCCACTCTGACAACGACCCAGAGGCTCACGTACCTAGGGATGCAGTTCGAGACTCTGCCGGCACTTGTGAAGTAGTCCTTAATCAAACAGCAGTCCCTCCAACTGGCGGTGCGCTCTCTGCTGAGGCCCCGCCGTTATTCCATCAGGCACCTGATGCAGGTGCTGGGTCAGATGGTGGCGTCAATGGAGGCTGTTCCCTTTGCCCAGTTCCATCTGCGTCCACTGCAGCTGGACATTCTCCGCTGTTGGGACAAGCGGCCTTCCTCCTTGCACAGGTTAGTGGCTCTGTCGCCACAGACCAGGAGCTCTCTTCAGTGGTGGCTTCGGCCCCTCTCTCTGTCTCAGGGACGCTCCTTCCTGGCCCCGTCCTGGGTGATCCTCACCACGGATGCCAGTCTATCCGGCTGGGGAGCGGTATGTCTCCACCACCGAGCACAGGGCACTTGGACTCCGTCCGAGTCAGCCCTCTCGATCAATGTGCTGGAAACCAGAGCCGCGCTTCTGGCTCTCCTAGCTTTTCACCACCTATTGGCGGGCAAGCACATCCGAGTCCAGTCAGACAACGCGACAGCGGTGGCCTACATCAATCACCAAGGCGGGACACGCAGCCGCCTGGCAATGTTGGAGGTACAACGCATCCTTCAATGGGCGGAGGACTCCAAGTCCACCATATCCGCAGTCCACATCCCAGGCGTGGAAAACTGGGAGGCAGATTATCTCAGCCGTCAAACCGTGGACAGTGGCGAGTGGTCCCTGCATCCGGCAGTGTTTCAGTCAATCTGCCGCAAGTGGGGCACTCCGGACGTGGACCTAATGGCATCCCGTCACAACAACAAGGTTCCGGTTTACGTGGCTCACTCCCACGATCCTCAGGCATTCGCCGCGGACGCTCTGGTTCAAGACTGGTCCCAGTTTCGTCTGTCCTACGTGTTTCCCCCTCTAGCTCTCTTGCCCAGAGTTCTGCGCAAGATCAGAATGGAGGGCCGTCGAGTCATCCTCATTGCTCCGGACTGGCTCAGGCGAGCTTGGTACCCAGACCTGCTCCATCTGTCCGTAGAGGTGCCGTGGCATCTTCCAGACCGTCCAGACCTTCTCTCACAAGGTCCGTTTTTCCGCCAGAATTCTGCGGCTCTCAGATTGACGGCGTGGCTCTTGAGTCCTGGATCTTGACGGCTTCTGGTATTCCCCCTGAAGTCATCTCCACTATGACTCGAGCCCGTAAGTCTTCCTCTGCCAAGATCTATCACAGGACTTGGAAAATTTTCCTGTCCTGGTGTCGCTCTTCCGGCCATCCTCCTTGGCCTTTTTCCTTGCCGACCCTTCTGTCCTTTCTACAGTCCGGTCTGCAGCTGGGACTGTCCCTCAACTCTCTCAAGGGACAAGTCTCGGCTCTGTCAGTGCTGTTCCAGCGGCGTATCGCCCGGCTGGCTCAGGTCCGCACCTTCTTGCAGGGCGCGTCTCACATCATTCCGCCTTAACGGCGGCCCTTGGATCCCTGGGACCTCAATTTGGTTCTCACGGTTTTGCAGAAACCCCCCTTTGAGCCTCTTAGGGAGGTTTCTTTGTTTCGTCTTTCACAGAAAGTGGTTTTTCTAGTGGCCATAACTTCCCTCAGGAGAGTCTCTGATTTGGCTGCGCTCTCTTCGGAGTCACCTTTTTTGGTTTTTCATCAAGACAAGGTGGTTCTCCGTCCGACTCCGGACTTTCTTCCTAAGGTGGTCTCTCCTTTCCACCTTAACCAGGACATTACCCTACCTTCCTTTTGTCCGGCTCCTGTTCATCGCTTTGAAAAAGCGTTGCATACTCTGGATCTGGTGCGTGCTCTCCGGATCTGTGTCTCGCACCGCTGCTCTTAGGCGTTGCACCTCTCTTTTTGTGCTAACCACAGGTCGGCGTAAGGGCCTCTCTGCTTCTAAGCCGACCTTAGCCCGTTGGATTAGGTCGACCATTTCGGATGCCTACCAGTGTTCTCAGGTGCCTCCCCCGCCGGGGATCAAGGCACACTCGACCAGAGCTGTCGGTGCCTCTTGGGCTTTCAGGCACCAGGCTACGGCTCAGCAAGTCTGTCAGGCTGCCACTTGGACTAGCCTGCATACCTTTTCAAAGCACTACCAAGTGCATGCTCATGCTTCGGCAGATGCGAGCTTGGGCAGACGCATCCTTCAGGCGGCTGTCGCCCATTTGTGAAGTTAGGCTCCGCTTACTTCTTAGTTTTTCTGCTTATTCCCACCCATGGACTGCTTTGAGACGTCCCATTGTATGGGTCTCCCATAGGAACGATAAAGAAAGAGAATTTTGTTTACCGTAAATTCTTTTTCTTATAGTTCCGTATCGGGAGACCCAGCACCCTCCCTGTTGCCTGTTGGCAGTTTCTTGTTCCGCGTGTTATCACCGGCTGTTGTCGTGGACAGAGTCTCTGGTTGTTCCAGTTCTTGCTCTGTTTTTACTTGTGGGTGGCTATTCTCCTTCAGCTTTTGCACTAAACTGGCTAGATCTGGTTCTCCAGGGGGTGTATAAGCTCAGAGGGAGGAGCTACACTTTTTAGTGTAGTACTTTGTGTGTCCTCCGGAGGCAGAAGCTATACACCCATTCTCTGGGTCTCCCAATACGGAACTATAAGAAAAAGAATTTATGGTAAGTAAACAAAAATTCTTTTTTTTATTTATTTAAATAATAAAAAAGCCGCATGCGGTTCCTTTTACTGTGATACACAGCCAAGATAAGCTCACAGCTTGGGTTTGCAACCTGTAGCCGTATGCATTATCTGTTCTGGGTATCATAATATTGGGGGACCACACGACAATTTTTCTATTTTTTTTTTTTTTTTTTTATTTATTTTTATGCCACGATAGAGATGCACATAGCACCTGTGATTGGAAGCAGTCAGACACGCTGCCACTTAAGGTGGGAGCGGGTCTGACAACAACCAATCACAGATGCCAGTGGGCGGGAAAGCAGTGCATATACAGTGAAGGTAATGAGCTGCCCAGAAGTGAATCAGTGGCAAGGAAGAAATTACAGCTGCGCTGGAGATTCGGTAAGTATAGTTTGCTTGTTTGTATCCCCCTGTCTCTTCTATGACCATTTTTAATCTCCGGATTTGGGTCCCCATAAACTTTTATATGGGGACCAGTGTCTGGCCAGATACCTGGGATCAATCCCTAGCCTGAACTGTTTTTTTTTTTTTTTTTTTTTTTGGTGGGTGGTTTAACCCGCTTAGACCCGCCAGTCCCGGGTATCTGCGAGCCCGCCTATCACTATATGATTCTTTTTGGCCTCTCCTTTTTTAGAATATATTTTATTGCAACCTGATGCCATTTGGATTTCATCCTGTGCTCAAGCGTGAAGAATTTCCAACCCATCAATATTGTATAGAAATAGTCATGTAGGGATCATGAGGACGAGATCACATGAAAATAACTGACTGGTTCAGTATGACCAGCGAACATTGTGATCTGCTCTTGACCTAATGTACACCAGCCTGGCTTAAGAACTGGTGATCATTGCCACACTTTGACACTCGTGCCAAGTTTCTACAGAATGTTTGTTGTTTGTTTTTTTTTACCCCTCCCATGATTTGACTGAAATAAAAGTCTAAAATCTGTGTGTAATATAAATATAATACACACACATACAAATATATACAAACACATACATATATGTGTGTGATGTACCGTATGTACAAGGCCAGCCATCTCTTCCCTACTGCTGTGCAGATCAGTGTGTGTATGTAAATACAATTCTCCTCCCCCTATAATTATCATTTCCAGCATCCTCACTAATTATTAGTCACAGCCAGGCAGAGCCCCTGTAAGTGCTGTTTATGCTTCTCTGGGAGGCCTGGGGGCTGTGCTGTTGTCTGCTGCCGTCTCGCCGCTTGTTCACCCCCTGTCAGAACATAGACTGCATTGCTGATTGTAATACGCTCCTGTATGACCCACATTGTGGAATGGAGGCTATGGACTTTTGAATACAGAAACCACTTCTCTTTATTTACCACTTAGTTTCCTAGCTTGTAACGTTGAAGGTAGACTTAAGCATAATGAAATAACAGTGACTTTCTCCCCAGATTCTCCTTTTATGCAAAAAAAGATATAATTAGGTCTAAGGACTTTATAGCAGCTCATTGATAGAGTATTTTCCCTTAAAATCAATGTCGCTAATAAACATTTTAACTGGTTTGATAGTGATAAATAGATGCTCACCATTGCCTCTAGTAGCAGGATTATCTAATATATAAAGCTGAATATATGTATGTGTGTATGTATGTGTGTGTGTGTATGTCCGCTAAATGAATCCGCACAGTCGCTTTTACAATCACGAAATTTTGCACAGACACTCCATGTGACCCAGGGAACGTTGTAGACTATGTTTTGACGGGAAAATTTAGCCCACGCTTTACAGTTACTCTCCAAAAAACCTGCCTCCTTTAAAGTGAATGGAGCCTGGAACTACAGGTCATTAATAGCAGCTGTAATTGGTTGCAATAGTTACAAAGGACATTCTCAGTATAAGAAGCTTATGTGTGAGGTAATACAATGTCGGTTGGGAGGCCGATAGAGAGAGACAGACGGGGAAAGAGGCAGACTGGGTCAGTCGGCCCGACGAGGACAGAGACTGGCAGACGGTTACTATCCTGGGCAACACCGGGTACTACAGCTAGTTATATATAAAGCTTTATAAGAACGTTGTCTCAAACCTGTTGCTTACAAACTACATGCATTGACTTTCAGGGTTGCCGGGAGTTGTACTTCTACATCATCTGAAGTCACCAGTTCATCCTAATACTTTTGTATTATTGCTTTTCTAAAAATGAAATCTAATCTAGGCCCAACTAAATAGAATGTTAAGGTTGGGTGTTTTGGGATTAGATATTTAGGGATGAGCTGCAGTGTCAGACTCCGCTTGTGAGGAATAGATAAAACATTTTCAAAACCTAAATGCTTGGCAGCCCAATTTTAATATTCGATATATAGATGGGGCAAATTGGAAAATGGTTAATTAGACTGTTTTGTTAGGTTCTTTAACTTTCTAGAGTTTGGAATATCCCTTTATCATCTATAATGACAGATTATACCTATTTCTAAAATCACATTTTTATTGAAAGATCTATTTAAAAGCACAAACTCAACAAAAAAAACCATACAATACATATATATTCACACCATATAGTGGTTGACACGTGTTATTACACAATATCCCATAAGAGGGGAGGACCTTTAAGGTAACCTTACACAGTAGTAGAGGTATCCCTGATGATTATAGGGGTATATGGATATTTTGTACTTGGTCCCTAAGCTGTTTTCCTGCCTGTCAATGGAGTACACCCTTATTTCTTCGGCGCTCCATTGGGAGACCCAGACGATTGGGTGTATAGCACTGCCTCCGGAGGCCACACAAAGCATTACACTAAAAAGTGTAAGGCCCCTCCCCTTCTGGCTATACACCCCCAGTGGGATCACTGGCTCACCAGTTTTCTGCTTTGTGCGAAGGAGGTCAGACATCCACGCATAGCTCCACTGTTTAGTCAGCAGCTGCTGACTATGTCGGATGGAAGAAAAGAGGGCCCATACTAGGGCCCCCAGCATGCTCCCTTCTCACCCCACTTGCGGTTTGTAAGGTTGAGGTACCCATTGCGGGTACGGAGGCGGGAGCCCACATGCTGTTTTCCTTCCCCATCCCCCTGAGGGGCTCTGAGGAAGTGGGATCTTACCGGCCTCCAAGCCCTGAGGCCGGGCTCCGTCCACAGACCCATTGAACCTGCTGGATAAGGAGCCGGGGTACCGTTCAGGGACAAGGCCCTGCAACATTCAGGTACTCTGTGTCCCCCTATGGACTGGCCGCGCACACTCCAGACTTGCTGGGTGTGCTAGTGCGCCGGGGACAGTAGCGCTGCGCGCTGGGGTTTGAGTCACTGCAGCTTGGCTGAGTGACTTTGTGTTGGGAACTACCGCGCCGGCCGCTCCGGGAGCGGCGGCGCGGCTGGGACTTGTAGTGCGCCGGGGACTTAGCGCCGACCGTGCTTTTACGACGGCGGCGCTTATAAATCTAGTCCCCGGCTTTTGCGGCCTAGCTCCGCTTCGTTCCCGCCCCCTCCCTGTCAATCAGGGAAGGGGACAGGCGTTGTGCAATCGTCAGCGCCGAGGGCTGGAGCCTTATTTACATGCTCCAGCCCTCTCACTGGGCACAGTGGGACGCAGGTTTCCCGCTTTTTGTCTGAGCACACCCAGGGCCCGCCCCCCCTCCACAGAGACGCCGGCAGCCATTCCTGCATGCAGTCTGGCTGGGGAACGGACACAGGCTCTGGGAGACCCAGACAAGGGATTTCTGGCGACCACACACCCGCGTTAAGCGGGCGGTAAGCAGCACATTCGTGCTGGCCCCACTAGTGCCACAGTGTTATTTGGTGTACTTTTTCCTGTACCAGATATATCTATATATATTGCACTGTAAGGTCGCTTCTTGGCTGTATACCCCTATTGCTCTGAGGAGACGACAACATGTCATCTGCAAAACGCAAGGGTGCCAAGACACAGGCTGTGAACGCTGCTTGTGCTGCTTGTGGGGCTAATCTACCGGCAGGTTACAATGACCCCCATTGTGTGCAATGTTCGGTCCCTGTGCCACTTCGTCAGCCGGAGCCTATGGTGGTAGTGGCCCAGGCAGAGTCGCCGGTGAACCCTGTCCCGGTGACGGGGACAGAGTTTGCTGTTTTCGCTGACAGGATGTCTGTCACTATGACAAAAATCCTAGAGACCTTGCAGGCCAGGCCAGTTACTCAGTCCATGGACACTGCTGCGGCAATGTTCCCCGGTCCCCCTCAGTTGGAGTTAATCAGTGCTTCAAGGGGGTCCCAGGCATCTCAGCCTGACGGCTCTGATTCAGATGACAGTCCCAGGCAGCCTAAGCGTGCTCGCTGGGAGAGACCCCCCACGTCATCACGCGGATCAGGGTCTCAGCGAGAAGAGTCTCTACATGATGAGACAGAGGAGGGTGATCAGGAGTCTAATCCTGAAACCGCTCTCAATCTGGATACTCCTGATGGTGACGCCATGGTAAATGACCTTATAGCGGCCATCAATAGACTGTTGGATATTTCTCCCCCAGCCCCTTCTGCAGAGGAGGCAGCTGCACAGCAGGAGAAGTTCCATTTCAGGTATCCCAAGCCTAAACTGAGTACTTTTCTGGACCACGCTGACTTCAGAGAATCAGTCCAGAAACACCATGCCTACCCAGATAAGCGTTTCTCCAAACGTCTTAAGGATACACGTTATCCCTTTCCCCCTGACGTGGTCAAACGCTGGACCCAGTGTCCAAAGGTGGATCCCCCAATCTCCAGGCTTGCAGCTAGATCCATAGTTGCAGTGGAAGATGGGGCTTCACTTAAAGATGCCAATGACAGACAGATGGACCTTTGGTTAAAGTCTGTCTATGAAGCTATTGGCGCGTCGTTTGCTCCAGCATTCGCGGCCGTGTGGGCACTCCAAGCTATTTCAGCTGGCCTGGCACAGGTGGACTCTATCATATGTCCAGCAGTGCCGCGAGTAGCGTCCCTAACCTCGCAAATGTCTGCGTTTGCGACTTACGCTATCAACGCTGTCCTGGACTCTACAAGCCGTACCTCAATTGCGTCTGCCAACTCTGTTGTCTTGCGCAGAGCCTTGTGGTTAAAGGAATGGAAAGCGGATTCTGCTTCCAAAAAATGTTTAACCAGCTTGCCGCTATCTGTAGATAGACTGTTTGGTGAACAATTGGCTGAAATCATTAAGCAATCCAAGGGTAAGGACTCCTCCTTACCCCAGCCCAGATCAAGCAAACCTCAACAGAGGAAGTGGCAGTCGAGGTTTCGGTCCTTTCGAGGCTCCAGCAAGACCCATTTCTCCTCGTCCAAAGGGACTCAGAAGGAGCAAAGGAGCTCAGATTCCTGGCGGGCTCAGTCACGCCCCAAGAAAGCAACCGGAGGAACCGCTTCCAAGGCGGCTGCCTCATGACTTTCGGCCTCAGCCCTCCGCATCCTCGGTCGGTGGCAGGCTCTCCCGCTTTTGCGACATTTGGCTGCCACAGGTCAAAGACCGGTGGGTAGCAGACATTTTGTCTCACGGGTACAGGATAGAATTCAGTTCTCGTCCTCCGCCTCGGTTCTTCAGAACCTCCCCACATCCCGACCGAGCAGATGCCCTTCTGCAGGCGGTGTGCTCACTAAAAGCAGAAGGAGTGGTGATCCCTGTTCCTCTGCAGGAACAAGGGCAAGGTTTTTACTCCAATCTCTTCGTGGTTCCAAAAAAGGACGGCTCGTTCCGTCCTGTTCTGGTCCTACAGCTGCTCAACAAGCATGTGAACGCCAGGCGGTTCCGGATGGAATCCCTCCGCTCTGTCATTGCCTCAATGTCTCAAGGAGATTTCCTTGCATCAATAGACATCAAAGATGCTTATCTCCACGTGCCGATTGCTACAGAGCACCAACGTTTCCTACGTTTCGTGATAGGAGACGACCATCTCCAGTTCGTAGCTCTGCCATTTGGTCTGGCGACAGCCCCACGGGTTTTCACCAAGGTCATGGCGGCAGTGGTAGCAGTCTTGCATTCTCAGGGTCATTCGGTGATCCCTTACTTAGACGATCTACTTGTCAAAGCACCCTCTCAAGAGGCATGCCAACACAGCCTGAATGTTGCGCTGGAGACTCTCCAGACTTTCGGGTGGATCATCAACTTTTCAAAGTCAAACCTGGCACCGACTCAATCACTAACGTATCTTGGCATGGAGTTTCATACTCTCTCAGCGATAGTGAAGCTTCCGCTGGACAAGCAGCGGTCTCTACGGACAGGGGTGCAGTCTCTCCTTCAGGGTCAGTCGCACCCCTTAAGGCGCCTCATGCACTTCCTAGGGAAGATGGTGGCAGCAATGGAGGCAGTCCCGTTCGCGCAGTTTCATCTGCGTCCACTTCAATGGGACATTCTCCGCCAGTGGGACGGGAAGACAACTTCCCTAGACAGGAAAGTCTCCCTTTCTCAGACGGCCAAGGATTTTCTGCTATGGTGGCTTTTTCCCACCTCATTAACGCAGGGAAGATCATTCCTGCCCCCATCCTGGGCAGTGGTCACGACAGACGCGAGTCTGTCAGGGTGGGGAGCAGTTTTTCTCCACCACAGGGCTCAAGGGACGTGGACTCAGCAGGAGTCCACCCTTCAGATCAATGTTCTGGAAATCAGGGCAGTGTATCTTGCCCTATTAGCCTTCCAGCAGTGGCTGGAAGGAAAGCAGATCCGAATTCAGTCGGACAACTCCACAGCGGTGGCATACATCAACCACCAAGGAGGGACACGCAGTCGGCAAGCCTTCCAGGAAGTCAGGCGAATTCTCATGTGGGTAGAGGAAAGAGCTTCCACCATATCAGCAGTTCACATCCCGGGCGTAGAAAACTGGGAAGCAGACTTCCTCAGTCGCCAGGGCATGGACGCAGGGGAATGGTCCCTTCACCCGGACGTGTTTCAGGAAATCTGCCGCCGCTGGGGGGTGCCGGACGTCGACCTAATGGCGTCTCGGCACAACAACAAGGTCCCGACCTTCATAGCGCGGTCTCGCGATCAAAGAGCTCTGGCGGCAGACGCCTTAGTGCAAGATTGGTCGCAGTTCCGGCTCCCTTATGTGTTTCCACCTCTGGCACTCTTGCCCAGAGTGTTACGCAAGATCAGATCCGATTGCAGCCGCGTCATACTCGTCGCCCCAGACTGGCCGAGGAGGTCGTGGTACCCGGATCTGTGGCATCTCACGGTCGGCCAACCGTGGGCACTACCGTACCGTCCAGACTTACTGTCCCAAGGGCCGTTTTTCCATCGGAATTCTGCGGCCCTGAACCTGACTGTGTGGCTATTGAGTCCTGGATCCTAGCGTCTTCAGGATTATCCCAAGGGGTCGTTGCCACCATGAGACAGGCTAGGAAGTCCACTTCTGCTAAGATCTACCACAGAACGTGGAAGATTTTCTTATCCTGGTGCTCTGCACAAGGAGTATCTCCCTGGCCATTCGCGTTACCTGTCTTTCTTTCCTTCCTACAATCTGGGTTGGAAAAGGGCTTGTCGCTCGGCTCCCTTAAAGGGCAAGTCTCGGCACTATCCGTGTTTTTTCAGAAGCGTCTAGCACGACTTTCTCAGGTGCGCACGTTCCTGCAGGGGGTTTGTCATATCGTACCTCCGTACAGGCGGCCGTTAGATCCGTGGGATCTAAACAAGGTCCTTGTTACTCTCCAGAAGCCGCCCTTCGAGCCTCTGAGGGAGGTGTCACTTTCTCGACTCTCACAGAAAGTGGCCTTTCTGGTAGCGGTCACGTCTCTTCGGAGAGTGTCTGAACTAGCAGCGCTGTCATCCAAAGCTCCTTTCCTGGTGTTCCACCAGGACAAGGTAGTGCTGCGTCCCATTCAGGAGTTTCTCCCTAAGGTGGTATCCTCTTTTCATCTTAATCAGGATATCTCCTTGCCTGCCTTTTATCCGCATGCAGTTCATCGGTATGAAAAGGATTTACATTTGTTGGATCTGGTGAGAGCACTCAGAATCTACATTTCCCGCACGGCGCCCCTGCGCCGCTCGGATGCACTCTTTGTCCTTGTCGCTGGTAAGCGCAAAGGGTCGCAGGCTTCCAAAGCCACCCTGGCTCGATGGATCAAAGAACCAATTCTTGAAGCCTACCGTTCTGCTGGGCTTCCGGTTCCATCAGGGCTGAAGGCCCATTCTACCAGAGCCGTGGGTGCGTCCTGGGCATTACGACACCAGGCTACGGCTCAACAGGTGTGCCAGGCAGCTACCTGGTCGAGTCTGCACACTTTCACCAAACATTATCAGGTGCATACCTATGCTTCGGCGGACGCCAGCCTAGGTAGAAGAGTCCTGCAGGCGGCAGTTGCCTCCCCGTAGGGGAGGGCTGTCTTTGCAGCTCTAACATGAGGTATTTCTTTACCCACCCAGGGACAGCTTTTGGCGTCCCAATCGTCTGGGTCTCCCAATGGAGCGCCGAAGAAGAAGGGAATTTTGTTACTTACCGTAAATTCCTTTTCTTCTAGCTCCTATTGGGAGACCCAGCACCCGCCCTGTTGTCCTTCGGGATTTTTGGTTGTTTTTCGGGTACACATGTTGTTCATGTTGAATGGTTTTCAGTTCTCCGATGTTACTTCGGAGTGAATTTGTTTAAACCAGTTCTTGGCTTTCCTCCTTCTTGCTTTTGCACTAAAACTGGTGAGCCAGTGATCCCACTGGGGGTGTATAGCCAGAAGGGGAGGGGCCTTACACTTTTTAGTGTAATGCTTTGTGTGGCCTCCGGAGGCAGTGCTATACACCCAATCGTCTGGGTCTCCCAATAGGAGCTAGAAGAAAAGGAATTTACGGTAAGTAACCAAATTCCCATCTTTTCTGGTGCCCCCATTCCTCCACGGCTTTCCCTTTTGTATCCCTATTCGGGCATACAATTTAAATAGATAGTAAATGTAAGGTTACACCTCTTCCTCCTAAATTCTGGGTAGTGTCAACCCACTAACTACACATCTCAGGTTAGTACCCCAGAATGTTAAAGTCAAAAACAATTATTAAATTTAATTCCTAACTATCCCTCAATAGGCTGTACCCTTCCTGTCAATGGAGTACATTCTAATTTAAACAATGCCCCCATTCCGCGGCGGCTGCCCCTCAATAATTTGCTGCATCAAATAACAGTGCTACAATAACCAACAATGAGGGACAAATCAGATATATTCAAATGACTTATCTGCTGATTATTTGAGGTCCTAAGATGTCTCTTATATCCATCAATAATTGTGTTTGAAACTCGACGCGTTTCCCTCCATCTCCTTATTAAACGGAGTTCATCAGGAGATTCAAAGCATGGGTGTAATAGCCTCCTTCAATGATGTGCTCCCCATAGGTCAAAAAATGGTATGACTTTATCATCTAGTAGATAATTGTCAGATTGGTGTGCGTTTCATTGCTGAGACTCCACCGATCACCGCTGAGGGTTTTTCCTCCCTTGGTTCCTACTTGGCCACACGACCATGGCCAGGAGGCATTGAAGGCTGCGGCTACATTCACATGTCCAGTAATCCTCTGACAGATCAGATCCTTTAGCAATCTGTTGGCAAAAAAAAATGTGCAGAGATTACTTTTATGTCTGTTTTAAATAATTATCAGCTGGTTCAGGTTTTTTTTTTTTTTTTTTTTATGGATCCATTGTTTAACCATCTGTTTTCCTGGTTTTTTATTTTGTTTTGTTTTTTCTTACTGGATCAGTTTCAAATGGAACATAAATAATTCATTAACGGATCCGTTTTCCATAGGCTCCAATGTCTGATCCGGCAGACATCAGTTATTTTAAAAATGGCCAAAAAAGTTGTTTCAGAACTTTTTTTTTTGCCAGTGGCTCTCTGCAGGACTCATTCTAACAGATGATTACTGGAATGGGAACTTATCCTAAGCCAGATGTGTATACGCCCGGCCTCTGCATTCATTTTCCATGTACCACGGAGCAGATAATGGCCAAGTGCCGATCCTCGTTGGCTTCATCAGTACCATAGATCATGCTAGAACGGCGGGGCACATGAATGTATGCCTGCTATACTCAACCCTTCTGGGCCATGGTCTTGCTGCCTGTGAAAAAGGAGGGCAGACCTGCCTTGTTTTTGGTGAATGGTTGAGCACTAGCACGGACCTATACCGGTCTAACAGTTTTTTCCTTTTGCAGTTGTTAAGGTTTTGGAGACTGGAACACCCATATTATTTGTCTATTCTTTATTGGTGTACACTTGTACTGGAAATGGTCCATTATTATCACCTTCCTTAATAATAAAGTACAAACAACCTTGATTACTACCCTGAAGAATATTTACTCATTGTGTTTACTAACTGCCTCTTTAAGACTGCATTATTTGTTCTGGGATTCCATCTACAACAATATGGAATAGTTTACATGCGCATTTGTGCTTTTGATGTGTTTTTATTAATAAAGTCATAAAGGGCCTTTTAAAAATCATTAAAGCATCTCCACCCTAGTTAATTAGCAATGTAGTGTATTATGGAAACATGATCCTGCAAGCTCAGTCTTCACATTTCTTCTTCAGGCCTCTCATCTCATACCTGCGCAAGTTCTACTACTATGACCCACAAGAGGAAATATACCTGTGTCTAAAGGAATCCCGTCATGTTCCCAAAATGGAGTCCGGGACAGAGAGCTCCACGTAGCAAGGCTTCTACTTGTAACTTATTGTGTTGGACCAGGTAATTAAGAAGAAAATTCTCATTGTAGCTTAAAGTGTAACATTTCTTTTACTTTTGGGGTAGTATTTCTGTACATGGCTCTAATTCCCTCTCATCCATACACATATTTTTTCCTAGAGAAGCCCACTGTGTTCTTGTAAAACGTATAAGTCATTATAGAGTAGCTCGAGGATGCTGAGGATGCACACTTCGGGTGGGCTCGTTAATTCGAAAAGTCACTATAAAATCCTAATTGGCCTGATGAGGCTTCTGATCATCAAAGCTGGATCCACGCTGATGGGTTTTATTACTCTGATTTGCATGTAACCCTTTCCCAACATTTGTTATGACGGCGGTCAAATGTAGATGTATAGAGCAGACTCAGGACCTAAACCAGCTCCATAATAATTGGCAGGTGCCATACAGCCAGGCATCTGCCTCGAACAGCAGTGATTGGAGATGCACAGAAGTAATCAGAGCTAATTGCTTCAATGCCACTGTTAATTACCGACAGCAGCATTTAAAGGGGTGTTCCCATCTCCAAGATTCTGTCGCAATATATAGTAGGCATAAAAATACTAGAAAATACCTCCAATTAGAAATGTAGTATACTTCTCCTTACATAGCTATGTGTCTCACCTCATGTGAAAGGCAGCTTGGGTATACATGGTTACGACCACGAGCCACTAACTTTCTTGAGTGGACGAAATCATGGCTACCTTAGCTGCAATGCCTCGCACCTGAGGTAAGAGACATGACTATATCCGGAGAAACTATACTACATTTCTAATTAAAGTCATTTACTAATAATAAGCTTACTGCATCTTGGGATAGGATTATGGAGAAGAGAACCTGTCACCAGACTTGTCCCGTATAAGCTACGGCCACCACCAGTAAGCTCTTATATACAGTATTCTGGAATGCTATATATGAGCCCAAGCTGCTAGTATAACAGCTTGTATTATACGCTCCTGCTGAGTTGTCGGGTTTGATGGGCATCACAGGTCTCAGTCCGGCGCCTCCTCTCCTTGCAATCACCGTCCTCTTCCCTGCTCTGTGTGGATGACGTGTCATACGTCATTCACACAGAGGCCACCATTGCGCTCCTGCGCATGCTTAATTTTCTCTGCCCTACTGTGGGCACAGCAAAGTACTGTAATGCGCAGGCACGGAAAAAGGTCAAAGAACACCTGCGCATGTGCACTACAATACCCTCAGCAGGGCAGAAAGAAGTGCGCTTGCACAGGAGCATAATGGAGGCCTCTGTATGGATGACTTGGGACGTGTCATCCACACAAAGCAGGGAAGCAGGATGGCAATTGCAAGAAGATAGGAGGCGCTGGACCGAGAGTAGTGACTCCCATTGGACTGGACCGCCCCGCATTTGACTTGTATATAAAAAAAAAACAACTTTTCTTTGTCGCTCCTAATTGGGAGACCCAGACAATTGGGTGTATAGCTACTGCCTCCGGAGGCCACACAAAGTATTACACTAAAAAGTGTAAGGCCCCTCCCCTTCTGGCTATACACCCCCCCCGTGGGATCACGGGCTCCTCAGTTTTATGCTTTGTGCGAAGGAGGTCAGACATGCACGCATAGCTCCACTGTTTAGTCAGCAGCAGCTGCTGACTATGTCGGATGGAAGAAAAGAGGGCCCATACGGGGGCCCCCAGCATGCTCCCTTCTCACCCCACTTGCGGTCGGCGGTGTTTGTTAAGGTTGAGGTACCCATTGCGGGTACGGAGGCTGGAGCCCGCATGCTGATTCCTTCCCCATCCCCATTAGGGCTCTGGGTGAAGTGGGACTTGACCGGTCTCCGGGCACTGAGACCGTGCTCCATCCACAGCCCCTGGAGGATCTGCTGGATACGGAGCGGAGTTTCCTCAGGGACAGGACCCTGCTTCATTAAGGTACTCCGTGTCCCCGTGCTTACCGCACGCACACTGCAGCATTGCTGGGTGTGTTAGTGCGCCGGGGTAAACAGCGCTGCTGCGCTTGTGCCGTTACTCACTACAGCTCTGCTGAGTGAGGAGACTTAGTACGATCGGCCGATCCGGCCGCTGGGGTCAGTGTTTACTGCGTCGCGGCTGGGATTTGTGGTGCGCCGGGGACTTCCGCGCTGGCCGTGCATATATGACGGCCGCGCTAGATTACTACAGTCCCCGGCTTTTGCGGCCTAGTTCGTATCGTTCCCGCCCCCAGACCTGCCAGTCAGGAGGAGGGCGGGACGCTGTACATACCAGCAGCGCTAAGAGCTGGAGTCTGTTTTACATACTCCAGCCCTTACACTAGGCACAGTGGGACGCAGTTTCCCGCACTTTTGTTTGTGGCACGCCCACGGTCCGCCCCTCTTCACAGGACGCCGGCAGCCATTCCTGCCTGCACGCTGAGCTGCAGAGGGGAGGCTGGGAGACCCAGACAAGGGATTCTACGACCTCACACCCGCTTTTCAGCGGGCGGTAAGCAGCCCTCAAGGGCTCTCCCCCACTTGTGCCATAGTGTACTTTGTATTTTGTGCTGGCAATACTTTACACTGTACGGTCGCTGGTGATTTTCTGCTATATACCCTCCTTAGATTTCTCAAGGAGACAACAGCATGTCGTCCGCAAAAAGCAAAAGTGCCAAGGCACGGACTTTATATGCTGCCTGTACCGCATGTGGGGCTGCTCTACCGGCAGGTTCCACTGACCCCCATTGTGTGCAGTGCTCGGCCCCTGTGGCAATTGCTCAGCCGGGGCCTCTGCTAGAGGTGACCCAGGGAGAACCACCTGTGAATGCTGTCCAGGTGACAGGGACGGAGTTTGCAGCTTTTGCTGACAGATTGTCTATGACTATGTCTAAAATTCTTGAAACATTGCAGTCTAGACCAGTAACTCAGACCATGGGCACTGTTGGTTCATTGCCCCCTGGTCCCCCTCAGCTGGAACACTTCCTAGCTCCGGGGGTGTCACATGCCCCCCAGGGTGACGGCTCTGACTCGGACGACAGTCCCAGACAACCTAAGCGGGCTCGCTATGAGCGACCCTCAACTTCATCACACTGGTCAGGGTCCCAGCGGGACGACTCTCTGTGTGATGAGGCGGATGTAACTGATCAGGATTCTGATACTGGGGCCGCTCTCAATCTAGATACCCCGGATGGTGACGCCATAGTGAATGATCTTATAGCGTCCATCAATAAGATGTTAGATATTTCTCCACAAGCTCCTCCTGCGGAGGAGGCAGCTTCACAGCAGGAGAAATTCCATTTCAGGTATCCCAAGCGTAAATTAAGCACTTTTCTGGACCACTCTGACTTTAGAGACGCAATCCAGAAACACCACGCTTATCCAGATAAGCGTTTCTCCAAACGGCTTAAAGATACGCGCTATCCTTTTCCCCCTGACGTGGTCAAGGGCTGGACACAGTGTCCCAAGGTGGACCCTCCAATCTCCAGGCTTGCAGCCAGATCTCTAGTTGCAGTGGAAGATGGGGCGGCACTTAAAGATGCCACTGACAGACAGATGGAGCTCTGGTTAAAATCCATCTATGAAGCTATTGGAGCGTCGTTGGCGCCAGCATTCGCAGCCGTATGGGCACTCCGAGCTATTTCAGCTGGCCTTACACAGGTCGACACGGTCACACGTACATCTGCTCCGCAGGTGGCACCATTGACCTCTCAAATGTCTGCATTCGCGTCTTACGCGATTAATGCTGTCCTAGACTCTACGAGCCGTACGGCGGTGGCGTCAGCCAACTCCGTGGTTTTACGCAGAGCCCTGTGGTTGAGAGAATGGAAGGCAGATTCTTCTTCCAAGAAGTGCTTAACCAGTTTGCCTTTTTCTCGTGACCGATTGTTTGGTGAGCGTTTGGATGAAATCATTAAACACTCCAAGGGTAAGGATTCAGCCTTACCGCAACCCAGACAAAACAAACCCCAACAGAGGAGGGGACAGTCTGGTTTTCGGTCCTTTCGAGGCTCAGGCAGGTCCCAATTCTACTCGTCCAAAAGGACTCAAAAGGATCAGAGGAGCTCAGATTCTTGGCGGACTCAATCACGCCCAAAAAAGCCAGCCGGAAGAACCGTTACCAAGACGGCTTCCTCATGACTTTCAGTCTCCTCTCTCCGCATCCTCGGTCGGTGGCAGGCTCTCCCGCTTTGGCGACATTTGGCTGTCACAGGTCAAAGACCGTTGGGTGAGAGACATTCTGTCTCACGGGTACAGGATAGAGTTCAGCTCTCGTCCTCCAACTCGTTTCTTCAGAACTTCTCCACCGCCCGACCGAGCCGATGCTCTGCTGCAAGCGGTGTCCGCTCTAAAGGCGGAAGGAGTGGTGACTTCCGTTCCTCTTCAGGAACAAGGCCACGGTTTTTACTCCAATTTGTTTGTGGTGCCAAAGAAAGACGGGTCGTTCCGTCCCGTCCTGGATCTAAAGCTGCTCAACAAACACGTAAAAACCAGGAGGTTCCGGATGGAATCTCTCCGCTCCGTTATCGCCTCAATGTCTCAAGGAGATTTCCTAGCATCAATAGACATCAAGGATGCTTATCTCCACGTGCCGATTGCACCAGAGCATCAGCGTTTTCTACGCTTCGTTATAGGAAGCGAACACCTGCAGTTCGTAGCTCTACCTTTCGGGCTGGCGACAGCCCCTCGGGTCTTCACCAAGGTCATGGCAGCAGTAGTAGCAGTCCTGCACTCGCAAGGTCACTCTGTGATCCCGTATTTAGACGATCTACTTATCAAGGCACCCTCTCAAGAGGCATGCCAACACAGCCTGAACGTGGCACTGAAGACTCTCCAGAGTTTCGGGTGGATCATCAACTTTTCAAAGTCAAATCTAACCCCGACCCAATCACTAATATATCTTGGCATGGAGTTTCATACTCTCTCAGCGATAGTGAAACTTCCACTGGACAAACAGTGCTCGCTACAGACAGGGGTGCAATCTCTCCTGCAGGGCCAGTCGCACCCCTTGAGGCGCCTCATGCACTTCCTAGGGAAGATGGTAGCAGCAATGGAAGCAGTTCCTTTTGCGCAGTTTCATCTGCGTCCATTACAATGGGACATTCTCCGCCAATGGGACGGGAAGTCGACGTCCCTCGACAGGGAGGTCTCCCTCTCTCAGGCAGCCAAGGAATCTCTCCGGTGGTGGCTTCTTCCCACCTCATTGTCAAAAGGAAAGTCGTTCCTACCCCCATCCTGGGCGGTGGTCACGACAGATGCGAGTCTATCAGGGTGGGGAGCAGTGTTTCTCCACCACAGGGCTCAAGGTACGTGGACTCGGAAAGAGTCCACCCTTCAGATCAATGTTCTGGAAATCAGAGCAGTCTATCTTGCCCTACAAGCCTTCCAACAGTGGCTGGAAGGCAAGCAGATCCGAATTCAGTCGGACAACTCCACAGCGGTGGCATACATCAACCACCAAGGGGGAACACGCAGTCGGCAAGCCTTCCAGGAAGTCCGGCGGATTCTGACGTGGGTGGAAGACACGGCATCCACCATATCCGCAGTCCACATCCCAGGCGTAGAAAACTGGGAAGCAGACTTTCTCAGTCGCCAGGGCATGGACGCAGGGGAATGGTCCCTTCACCCGGACGTGTTTCAGGAGATCTGTCGCCGCTGGGGGATGCCGGACGTCGACCTGATGGCGTCACGGCACAACAACAAAGTCCCGGTTTTCATGGCACGGTCTCACGATCACCGAGCTCTGGCGGCAGACGCCTTAGTTCAAGATTGGTCGCAGTTCCGGCTACCGTATGTGTTCCCACCTCTGGCATTGTTGCCCAGAGTGCTCCGCAAAATCAGGTCCGACTGCCGCCGCGCCATTCTCGTCGCTCCAGACTGGCCAAGGAGGTCGTGGTACCCGGATCTGTGGCACCTCACGGTAGGCCATCCGTGGGCACTACCAGACCGTCCAGACTTGCTGTCTCAAGGGCCGTTTTTCCATCTGAATTCTGCGGCCCTGAACCTGACTGTGTGGCCATTGAGTCCTGGATCCTAGCGGCCTCAGGTTTATCTCATGAAGTGGTTGCCACCATGAGACAGGCTAGGAAGCCATCCTCCGCCAAGATCTACCACAGGACGTGGAGGATATTCCTATCTTGGTGCTCTGCTCAGGGAGTTTCTCCCTGGCCTTTTGCATTGCCTACTTTTCTTTCCTTCCTGCAGTCTGGGTTGGAAAAAGGTTTGTCGCTTGGCTCCCTTAAAGGTCAAGTCTCCGCGCTATCCGTATTTTTTCAGAAACGCCTGGCGCGACTTCCTCAGGTACGCACGTTCCTGCAAGGGGTTTGTCATATCGTCCCCCCCTTACAAGCGGCCGTTGGAGCCCTGGGACCTGAACAAGGTTCTAATTGCTCTCCAGAAGCCGCCTTTCGAGCATATGAAGGAGGTTTCCCTTTCTCGTCTTTCACAGAAAGTGGCCTTTCTAGTGGCGGTCACGTCTCTTCGGAGAGTGTCCGAGCTGGCGGCGTTATCATGCAGATCTCCATTCCTGGTGTTTCACCAGGACAAGGTAGTTCTGCGTCCAATTCCAGAATTTCTTCCCAAGGTGGTATCTTCCTTTCATCTCAATCAAGATATCACTTTACCGTCTTTGTGTCCGCATCCAGTTCACCAATTTGAAAAGGGTTTGCATTTATTGGATCTGGTGAGAGCACTCAGGATCTACATTTCCCGCACGGCGTCTCTGCGCCGCTCGGATGCACTCTTTGTCCTTGTCGCTGGTCAGCGTAAAGGGTCGCAAGCTTCCAAATCCACCCTTGCGCGGTGGATCAAGGAACCAATTCTTCACACCTACCGTTCGGCTGGGCTTCCGATTCCATCAGGGCTGAAGGCCCATTCTACCAGAGCCGTGGGTGCGTCCTGGGCATTACGGCACCAGGCTATGGCTCAGCAGGTGTGCCAGGCGGCTACCTGGTCGAGTCTGCACACTTTTACCAAGCATTATCAGGTGCATACCTACGCTTCGGCGGATGCCGGCCTAGGTAGACAAGTCCTTCAGGCGGCGGTGGCTCACCTGTAGGAAAGGGCTGTTTGACGGCCCTATCACGAGGTATTCTTTCTTCAGCGCTCTATTGGGAGACCCAGACGATTGGGGTATAGCTACTGCCTCCGGAGGCCACACAAAGCACTACACTAAAAAGTGCAAGGCCCCTCCCCTTCTGGCTATACCCCCCCGTGGTATCACGGGTTCTCCAGTTTTCAAGCTTTGTGCGAAGGAGGTCAGACATCCATGCATAGCTCCACAGATTTTAGTCAGCAGTAGCTGCTGACTATTTCGGATGGAAGAAAAGAGGGCCCATATAGGGCCCCCAGCATGCTCCCTTCTCTCCCGTTGATGGTGTTGTAAGGTTGAGGTACCTATTGCTGGTACGGAGGCTGGAGCCCACATGCTGCTTTCCTTCCACATCCCCCTGAGGGGCTCTGAGGAAGTGGGATCCTGCCGGCCTCAAAGCTCTGACGCCGGGCTCCATCCACAGACCCATTTGAACCTGCTGGATACGGAGCTGGAGTACCGTTCAGGGACATGGCCCTGCACCATTACAGGTACTCTGTGTCCCCGTACACACAGGCACAGCACACTCCAGACTTGCTGGGTGTGCTAGTGCGCCGGGGACAGTAAAGGGTTACACTCACTGCAGCTTTGCTGAGTGACTTTGTGTATTGGGAACTACCGCGCCGGACGCTCCGGGAGCGGCGGCGCGGCTGGGACTTGTAGTTCGCCGGGGACTGGGCGCCGACCGCGCTTTTACGGCGGCGGCGCTTATAAATCCAGTCCCCGGCTTCTGCGGCCTAGTGCCGCTTCGTTCCCGCCCCCTCCCTGTCACTCAGGGAAGGGGACAGACGCTGAGCAATCAGCAGCGCCGAGGGCTGGAGCCTTATTTACATGCTCCAGCCCTCTCACTGCACACTGTCGGACGCCGGATTCCCGCTCTGACTTGGGGCACGCCCACGGCCCGCCCCTCCTCACACGAGCTGGGGAAGACGCCGGCAGCCATTACTGCAGTCCGAGCTCGGACTTTCGGCAACCAGGCAGGACGGTGGCGACCATACACCCGCTTATAGGCGGGCGGTAAGCGGCACACATAGTGCTGACCCCAATATATACTGCAGTGTGTACATGTGTATTTTAACTGCATAGGTCGCTATATGCCCGCTTGGAGAGCGACACATCAGCAGCAGGAAAGCAGGTGTGCTAAGGCACAGGCTTTCTAGGCTGCTTGTATTGCACGTACTGAAGTGTTCATTTGTGTTTATGCTTGTATGCTATACACTGCACTGTACAGTCGCTAGTCTTAGCTATATTCTCCTGGAATGGCTAGACTACAGCAGCAGAAAACCAAGGGTGCTGGGGCACAGGTTTTTTTCTATGCTGCTTGTATTGCATGGGCTGCAGTGTGCATTTGTACTTGTGCTTGTATGCTATACATTGCACTGTATGGTCACTCTTCTGGGCTATATTCCCCTAGATGACTAGTCTACAGCAGCAGAAGAGCAGAGGTGCCAGGGCACAGGCTTCTATGCTGCTTGTATTGCTTGTGCTGCAGTGTTCATTTGTACTTTATGCTTGTATGCTATACATTGCACTGTACGGTCACCAATCTTGGCTATATACTTCTAGATGGCTAGTCGGCAGCGGCAAAAAAGCAACACAGATTTTCAGTGCTGTTTTTACTACATGGGATGCTGTTCATGACACCGTCCCATTGTGTGCATGCTCCCCTGTAGCACTTCGTCTGCCGGGGTCTCTAGCACTTCGTCTGCCGGGGTCTCTACTAGTCGTGGCCAAAGAAACCACCTGTCATCCCTGTCCAAGGACAGGGACGGAGTTGCAGTTTCGACAGATATATTGTCATAAGATAGAGACTTGCAGTCCAGACAGGCCATGGGCAATCTTCCTGACCAACCTCATTTGGAACGGGGGGTCCCAGGAGGACTCTCTGTATGATAAGGCAGCTCTCCAGGACTTTGATCCTGACATCGCTATCAATCCGGATACACCGGATGGTAACGCCATACGGAATGATCCTATAGCGTCCATCAATGGAAGGTTGGATCTTTCTCCCTCAGCTCCCCCCAGTGGAGGAGTCAGCTTCACAGCAGGAGAAGTCCCTTTTCAGTATCTCAAACGGATATTGAGTATTTTTCTGGCCACGCTGACTTCAGAGAAGCAGTCCAGAAACACCACGCTTACCAGATAAGCGTCTTCTCCAAACGTTTTTAAGATACACGTTATCCCTTTTCCCCTGACGTGGTCAAGCGCTGGACCCAGGGTCCAAGGGGGATTCTCCAATCTCCAGGCTTGCGTCTAGAGCCATAGTTGCACTGGAGATGGGGCTTCACTTAAAGATGCCATTCACAGACAGATGGACTCTGGTTGAAATCTGTCTAGGAGGCTATCGGCGTGTCGGTTGCTCCGGCATTCACAGCCGTATAGGCAACCTAACCTTTTCAGCTGTTCTTGCGCAGCTGGCCTTGAGCACATGTACATCTGTACCGCAGAGGCGTCCGTAACTCCGCAATGTCTGCACTGCGACTTACCCTATTAATGCTGTCCTAAAAGTACAGTCGAGGTTTCGGTCCTTCCCAAGCTCGGGCAGGTCCCAATTGTCCTCGTGCAAAGGGGCTACAAAACCTCAGACGGGCTCAGATTCCGGCCGGGCTCAATCACGCCCAAGGAAGGCAGCCGGAGGAACCGCTACCAAGGCGGTCTCCTCATGACTCTCAGCTCTCTCTCTCTCTCCGCATCCGCGGTTGATGGCAGACTCCCCCGCCTTTGGCGACATTTAGCTGCCACAGGTCACAGACCGGTGGGTGACGGACATTGTGCTCACGTGCACAGGACAGTGTTCTGTTCTCGTCCTCCGACTCCATTCTTCAGAACGGCCCCACCTCCCCACCGAGCAGATGCCCTGCTGCAGGCGGTGGACGCTCTAAGAGCAGAAGGAGTGGTGATCCCTGTCCCTCCTCAGGAACGAGGGCGAGGGTTTGTACTCCAATCTCTTTGTGGCTCCAAAAAAGGACGGCTCCTTCCGTCCTGTTCTGGACCTAGAACTGCGCAATAAGCATGCGAACGCCAGGCGGTTCCGGATGGAATCCCTCCGATCCGTCATTACCTCAATGTCTCGAGGAGACTTCCTTGCCTCAACAGACATCAAAGATGCCTATCTCCACGTGCCAATTGCTACGGAGCACCAACGTTTTCTACGTTTTGTGATAGGAGACGACCATCTTCAGTTCGTAGCTCTGCCATTCGGTCTGGCGACAGCCCCACGGGTGTTCACCAAGGTCATGGCAGCAGTGGTAGCAGTCTTGCACTCTCAGGGACACCCGGTGATCCCTTACTTGGACGATCTACTCGTCAAAGCACCCTCCCTCGAGGCATGACAACGCAGCCTGAATGTTACGCTGGAGACTCTCCAGACTTTCGGGTGGATCATCAATTTGGCAAGGTCAAATCGGTCACCGACTCAATCACTAACGTATCTCGGCATGGAGTTCACACTCTATCAGCGATAGTGAAGCTTCCGCTGAACAAGCAGCGTTCACTGCAAACAGAGGTGCAGTCTCTCCTTCAAGGCCAGTCGCACCCCTTAAGGCGCCTCAGGCACTTCCTAGGGAAGATGGTGGCAGCCATGGAGGCAGTTCCCTTTGCGCAGTTTCATCTGCGCCAACTGCAAGGGGACATTCTCCGCCAATGGGACGGGCAGTCAACCTCCCTGGACAGGAAAGTCTCCCTTTCCCAGACGGCCAAGGACTCTCTGCAATGGTGGCTTATTCCCACCTCATTGTCACAGTGAAGATCCTTCCTACTCCCATCCTGGGCAGTGGTCACGACAGATACGAGTCTGTCAGGGTGGGGAGCAGTTTTGTCTCCGCCACAGGGCTCAGGGGACGTGGACTCAGCAGGAGTCCACCCTTCAGATCAATGTTCTGGAAATCGGGGCAGGGTATCTTACCCTACTAGCTTTCCAGCAGTGGCTAGAAAGAGAGCAGATCCGAATCCAGTCGGACAACTCCACAGCGGTGGCATACATCAACCACCAAGGAGGGACGCGCAGTCGGCAAGCCTTCCAGGAAGTCCGGCGAATCCTCATGTGGGTGGAGGACACAGCATCCACCATATCCGCAGTTCACATCCCGGGCGTAGAAAACTGGGAAGCAGACTTCCTCAGTCGCCAGGGTATGGACGCAGGGGAATGGTCCCTTCACCCGGACGTGTTTCAGGAAATCTGTCGCCGCTGGGGGGTGCCGGACGTCGACCTAATGGCGTCTCGGCACAACAACAAGGTCCCGGCATTTATGGCACGATCGCGCGATCACAGAGCTCTGGCGGCAGACGCCTTAGTGCAAGATTGGTCGCAGTTCCGGCTCACATATGTGTTTCCACCTCTGGCACTCTTGCCCAGAGTACTGCGCAAAAAATCAGATCCGATTGCAGCCGCGTCATACTCGTCGCCCCAGACTGGCCGAGGAGATCGTGGTACCCGGATCTGTGGCATCTCACGGTCGGCCGACCGTGGTCACTACCAGGCTGGCCAGACTTACTGTCCCAAGGGCCGTTTTTTCCATCGGAATTCTGCGGCCCTGAACCTGACTGTGTGGCCATTGAGTCCTGGATCCTAGCGTCTTCAGGATTATCCCAAGGGGTCGTTGCCACCATGAAACAGGCTAGGAAGTCCACCTCTGCTAAGATCTACCACAGAACGTGGAAGATTTTCTTAACCTGGTGCTCGGCTCAGGGAGTGTCTCCCTGGCCATTTGCATTGCCTACTTTTCTTTCCTTCCTGCAATCGGGGTTAGAAAAGGGCTTGTCGCTCGGCTTCCTTGAGGGGGAAGTCTCGGCGCTATCCGTGTTTTTTCAGAAGCGTCTAGCACGTCTTTCTAAGGTGCGCACGTTCCTACAGGGGGTCTGTCATATCGTACCCCCGTACAAGCGGCCGTTAGATCCATGGGATCTCAACAGGGTATTAGTTGCTCTCCAGAAGCCGCCTTTCGAGCCTCTGAAGGAAGTTTCCTTTCTCGCCTGTCACAGAAGGTGGCGTTTCTCGTTGCGATCACATCGCTTCGGCGAGTATCTGAGCTGGCAGCTCTGTCATCCAAGGCTCCCTTCCTGGTGTTCCACCAGGACAAGGTAGTGCTGCGCCCCATTCCGGAGTTTCTCCCTAAGGTCGTATCCTCATTTCATCTTAATCAGGATATATCCTTGCCTTCCTTTTGTCCTCATCCGGTTCACCGGTATGAAAAGGACTTACGTTTGTTAGATCTGGTGAGAGCACTCAGACTATACATTTCCCGCACGGCGCCCATGCGCCGTTCCGATGCACTTTTTGTCCTTGTCGCTGGTCCGCGCAAGGGGTTGCAGGCTTCTAAAGCCACCCTGGCTCGGTGGATCAAAGAACCAATTCTAGAGGCCTACCGTTCTGCGGGGCTTCCGGTTCCTTCAGGGCTAAAAGCCCACTCAACCAGAGCCGTGGGTGCGTCCTGGGCATTACGACACCAGGCTTCGGCTCAACAAGTGTACCAGGCAGCTACCTGGTCCAGTCTGCACACTTTCACCAAGCATTATCAGGTGCATACCTATGCTTCGGCGGATGCCAGCTTAGGTAGAAGAGTCCTGCAGGCGGCAGTGACACCCCCGTAGGGGAGGGCTGTTTTGCAGCCCTAACATGAGGTATTTCTTTACCCACCCAGGGACAGCTTTTGGACGTCCCAATCGTCTGGGTCTCCCAATAGAGCGCTGAAGAAGAAGGGAATTTTGTTACTTACCGTAAATTCCTTTTCTTCTAGCTCTTATTGGGAGACCCAGCACCCGCCCTGTTGTCCTTCGGGATGTTTTTGTTGTTTGCGGGTACACATGTTGTTCATGTTGAACGGTTTTTCAGTTAATTTGTTTAAACCAGTTTATTGGCTTTCCTCCTTCTTGCTTTGGCACTAAAACTGGAGAACCCGTGATACCACGGGGGGGTATAGCCAGAAGGGGAGGGGCCTTGCACTTTTTAGTGTAGTGCTTTGTGTGGCCTCCGGAGGCAGTAGCTATACCCCAATCGTCTGGGTCTCCCAATAAGAGCTAGAAGAAAAGGAATTTACGGTAAGTAACAAAATTCCCTTCTTTACCCACCCAGGGACTGCTTTTGGACGTCCCAATTGTCTGGGTCTCCCAATTAGGAGCGACAAAGAAGAAGGGAATTTTGTTTACTTACCGTAAATTCCTTTTCTTCTAGCTCCAATTGGGAGACCCAGCACCCGCCCTGTTTTCTTAGGAAGTTTGTTTTTTTCGGGTGCACATGTTGTTCATGTTGAACAGTTCAGTTCTCCGAGGCTGTTTCTCGGGTTGAATTTGTATTTAAAACAGTTATTGGCTTTCCTCCTTCTTGCTTTTGCACTAAAACTGAGGAGCCCGTGATCCCACGGGGGGGTGTATAGCCAGAAGGGGAGGGGCCTTACACTTTTTAGTGTAATACTTTGTGTGGCCTCCGGAGGCAGTAGCTATACACCCAATTGTCTGGGTCTCCCAATTGGAGCTAGAAGAAAAGGAATTTACGGTAAGTAAACAAAATTCCCTTCTTTTTTTTTTTTTACGTTCTACAATGTGGCCAGGGTACTTTTATATACAGCATTCTAGAATGCCATATATAAGAGCTTACTGGTGGTGGCTTTTGTTTATAGGGGACAAAGCTGGTGACATGTTCCCTTTTGAAGCTTTGCAATTTAGGACAGGTGGGTCCCGTTCCAGTTTCATAGATTTTCAGTATATACCATATTTTTCGGATTATAAGATGTACTTTTCCTCCCAAAAATTTGGGAGGAAAAGGAGGGGTGCATTTTATAATCCTAATGTAGCTTACCAGGGAGGTGGAGTGGGGTCACAGGAGATACTGTGAGGCAGAGGCCGCCATTCTGAAAATGTCGGCAGTGCGGGCTTTAAATACTTGCGCCCGGAGTCATTGCGTGCACAGTTGGAACTCTCAGCTCAAGATCTCTTTTGTGCACGCGCTGCCTCCGGCCCATTGATCTCTCTGCAGTGTTCTTATGGAAGATTGCGCCCGGAGGTTGCGCATGTGCAGATGAGATCTCGAATTGTCATTGAGCCGAGAGCGCCATCCGCACACGCGCCAACTCCGGGCGCCATTTCTTTGGAGCCCGCGTTGCTAACAGTTTCTGGATGCTCCTCCTGCCTCACAGTGACCGCAGCCAGCATCTGGGACACCCACTGCACCGCCCTCAGTATCGCTGTACTCTGGCACTGCCCCTGCCTCCTGTGACCCTGCTCCACCACCACTGCCGCTGTCTCTCCTGTTAAGACACCACCGGATTATAACACGACCCCATAATGCCCCCCCTCACCCTTTTTTATTTTTTTTTTCTCTAAATTTGGAGTGTGAAAAGTACGGTATTGCATTCCCTAACTATTGTGGTGAGAACCATAAAACAATTGCAGATTAAAATCCCTAAGAGGACTAAAATGTATAGATAAAAATAAGAAAGTTAAAATCGCACCTTTTCTTGAAAGCGAAAATAAAGAAACAATAAAAGTTTATTTTATTTTTATCTCTACATCTGTAAAGGCCCTATCTATAAAAATATAAAATTAAAGGGAAGGTGTGGTAAAAAAAAAAAATTCCAATAACTGAAAAGTGTTTTTTAATTTTTAATATTTTGTTTTTAATTGAAAAAAATTAAAAAAAATAAAGTTGGGTATTTTCCACTCATAAACTAGGGGGAGCAGCTGCAGAAATCTTACTGTAGAACTACTGTAAAAGTAGCTCACATTACATCTGCAGTAAAATTGGGTGGAATCTGTTCTCCTGTGTGTGATGGTCACAGCTCCCCCTCCCAATCTGGCTGTTTCCAAAAGGATAAGAGAGAATTAAGTTTAGGATCACAGTGCGGAGCCATTTTGTTGGTGACCGCAGAGTGATCCCTAATATGTATAAAGTTTCACGAAGACCAGCTGCATAGTTCTCCACTGTATCTTATGCCGCACTGTTTCCCTATGCCCCGCTGGCTGTTTCCCTATGCCCCGCTGTATCCCGTGCCCCCCATATAGTGTGTTGCCGGCTGGGATTGGAGGTCCGAGGTGACATGCTGCACGGAGGGGTGATCTGCAGTCTGAGCGGCACTGCACTACAAATGTCATGCAGCGATCACTGCTTCCAGCCTTATGCACTCACCTCAGACCTGCGCCCCTGGCAGCCTGTCCTGTCAGCGATCACAGTACGAGCAGTGGTGGCCCAAGGTGTGCACACAAGGGAGGGGGGGGGAGGAATGGCTAAGCGGAGTAGATGGAGGGGTGAGTGGCAGAGTGCGAGGGTGCACGACAGGATCATTTTACGGTGCAATCACAGTTGCCCGGTACCCCATCCATCCCGGCAGGTGACAAGGAAAGTGGAGCACACAGCATACACAGTGAGCTCCACAAAGATGGTGCTGATCTCCTCCCTCTGCTGTAATTTGGACAGCCCAGGGAGCGCATCCATTTCACAGCAGACGCTGTCTCTGTATTAAGTATAAGGGTCGGAGTCCGACTATCAGAATGAATGCCCTGGACGCTGCCATAAAGGAGGTGAGTAACTGTCGTTACACACAACAAATCCAAGATGGCAGCCCCCAGTGCTTCAGTAACACTAGAATTAAATAAAAACTAAATAAACAGTGAATTTAATTTTGTATTAAAAATACTTAATTTCATAATCATTATTTTTAATACAGAAATAAAAAAAGTGACACCCTACCTTTTAATCTCAGTGAACCTACCTCCTAAAAATAAAAAAAATGCAATAGTGATCCAAGCATCGTATATTCCCTAAAAAGGTAGCCACATAAGGAAAGAAGCCCTCAAACAGCTCAATCGAAGGTAATTATTGTTTTAGACTGCAAAACTTAAAAAAATAAATCTTGATTTTTGTTTTATTTCATGTAACTATGAAGGATGGCCTTTCAGACCAGACTAATTTGTACCAGGTCTCTTGTTTCTTGATAGGAAGCGTTGTGCTGGTATGAGTACACTGGACCCCACCCCAGGGGATGGAGAAATATGAAGGGGGGGACGGACCTTCAGTGGACCACGTCTAAGTCTCCCTCCACATTGCCCCTGTAAAGACTAAGGGGTGATAATTTAACTTGGATTTGGGTGTCACATTGCCAGCACCCTGATGTATCCCCCTAATCCCCAAGAGCCCCCACTGGAATGTAAGCTGCTGGTCACACCGCTCTGCCAGCATCCTTACTATGTTACAGTATTGTATTTTGATGAAATGTCCTTTATAATGAAAGTGAACAACAGGGTTACTTGCCCGTCATAGCTACTGAACAACTGGCCGTCATCTACTGGATTGTCTTCAGGGCTTCCTGTGTGAGCTCCACTTGATATTCATTCTCAAAACTTAGGGGGTCTCATTCCTCCCTACAGAAAGAACAGTTATTTATTTTATTAGTGAAGGTCTGCAGTGACCGTACATCTCATGAACAGAACTGGAAGTCTCCTTGGTCCATTCTCACGTGATGGACAGACTACTACTAATGACCGTCTTGCCCTCAACCTGCTGGAGGGAGGACACATCTGAGTTTTACTACTGATGGAAAAGAGAAATTCTCTGTAGTGCTGAATGTCCTTCCGTCCTGTCATGTGGCTTCTCACATTTTGATCTCTCGACGCAGGTCTTTGTAACACTGGATAAAGGTTACCACTGGAGATAATACATTCATCTCTAACAGCATGGTTATGGCTGTCCGATACACAGGTTAAGTCCTCCGGTAATTATTGCACCCGCAGTGAGTGCCACCCGGCTGCTGTAACCGCCCCGTAAGCCCACACAGAGTTGATTGTGGAACCACAATTGTTAAGCCTTTCTTATTTTAATTTTATTTTTTTATTATTTATCCTGAGGGGTAAGGATTTATTTTTCTTCTTTTGTTGCCCTTAAAAGGGAAAGCTGTAAATTTAAACTCATGGAGGAAAGTGAAAATTATCTCCAGCACAACCTTAAACCCCCCCCCCCTCCTTAAATTCATCGAATTTTGTGTATATTTTTGTTTTTGCGCTTAATTTATTGAGTCTGTGTAATTTATTTTATTGTCTTTTTTTTTTTTTTTTTCCTTGTTGGATTTTAATATATGGAAACTGCTGCAAAACTGGCCCTGCCTGCATATTTGGGATGTCAGGAAAAAAAAAGAAATCAATTTAAGGTGTCCTTCCCAGCCCTGTTTGTATATACTGTGTTATAGGCATGAGAGGGACACATTCTTTCCAATTTAATTTTTTAAGCATATATTTTGGAACCTCCCCAAGAATGATTTCTTTGTAGACGTTGAATAGAAGATAACTGCAAAAATTGTTTTGTGTTAGTGATCAGTCTTTCTATTTTGTCTCTCCCGTCCTCGGCCCACCCCAAGACATTAAAACATTCACCCATGTCTTGATTTAAACTCCTGTCTCTAATTTCTAATTGACTTTTTTTTTTTTTTTTCTGCCGCCATGTTAAATAATCAAGACGGGTGGAGAGTGGGTTTAAAATAAACAATTTAGATATAACTACATCCCCGTGTGTGATTGTTGCCTGCTTTACTGATGCAATGCTCTAGAGTATGTGCACTGGAGCCTACGGCATCATGGCTCGGTCTGTTGGGAGGTTACACAAGTACCTGCATACGTTATATCCAACACAGGTCCTCATTAAGGTAAGCTAACAAGTCTGTCAGTTCTGCAAAAAACACTGAGCCTTTTCTCACATACATGTCATTAGCATATCCGATGATTTCCTTCAATATTAGAGAAGGGGATTTAGCGCCTTATTGCAGTCTCTAGCGTGTCTCTTCTATCCAGGATACCAACTGTGGGACTATACAACATTAAAGTGGCTACTGTAGCCTTACACTCAGATCCAGTCAGGCTTTAAGGTGTACCATGTAATTTGCATGTGTTTTGAAGTTTTTGGCCCATAGAATTCTTCGGTAGTATCAATTTCACCTATTTTTTTCCTCTATAATTTACCAAAAGTGAAATACAAAAGTGGTGGACTAATTTACCAATGCATCTCAATGGGCAACAGTTCGCTAAAATACAATTTATATGTAAATTATTCACCTCTTGAGAGGAACCTGAACTTAACAGCAGACAGAATATTGGCATTTATCAGAAATGTAATAAAATTTCCCTGTGTATTCTGAAAACTAGAATACAGCAGCATGTACAGAGTTAATCTCAGTCTTACTATACAAATAGCCACAGGCAGGCACAGTGAGAAGACTTACTGCATTTACATCTACTGTTACAACTTTTACTTCCTCCTGCTGCTCCATAATATACAGTTGAAACCCATAGTTTAAAGCCACTATCTAAAAAGACACACATGATTTGTTTTTCTCACTATCTGATATGAAATCAGAATAAACCTTTCCCATTTTAGGTCAATTAGGAATCCAAAATTATTCATGTTTGCGTGCCAGAATGAGAGCGTTGTAAAGAATTTTTATTACTTTCTGCCAAATCAAAAGTTTACATACACTAAGAGTACTATGACTTTTAAACAATATGGAAAACAAGGAAGCCGCAGAGACACCATCACATGTTTCTCAACGCTGGCAGGTAATTAGCCAGGTCTTTCACCGGGAAAGAGCAACCACGGGAAGGGCAGTCTCCAGTCAAGGAAACCACCTATGCCAAAACATGGTATCCATCCACAGACAGCTGTTTCGGGGTATTTGCCCCCTCATCAGTGTGGAGTAGGAAACTGGCTAGTGAGAGCAATGCCTAGTAGAAGACTACATAGGTAAGGATGGTTGACCTTAGGGAGATCAACATCCAGCACCGCGGAGCACCATCACGTGTTTCTCAACGCAATGATTCTAGAGCAATGCCCCCTGCAAAATATGCAAAACAAGGAAGCCGTGGAGACACCATCACATGTTTCTCAACGCTGGCAGGTAGCCAGGTCTTTCACCGGGAAGGGCAGTCTCCAGTCAAGGAAACCACCTATGCCAAAACATGGTATCCATCCACAGACAGCTTCTACTAGGCATTGCTCTCACTAGCCAGTTTCCTACTCCACACTGATGAGGGGCTAATACCCCGAAACAGCTGTCTGTGGATGGATACCATGTTTTGGCATAGGTGGTTTCCTTGACTGGAGACTGCCCTTCCCGTGGTTGTTCCTTCCTGGTGAAAGACCTGGCTAATTACCTGCCAGCGTTGAGAAACATGTGATGGTGTCTCTGCGGCTTCCTTGTTTTGCATATTTCCCAGGGGGCATTGCTCTAGAATCACTGCGTTGAGAAACACGTGAAGGTGCTCCGCGGTGCTGGATGTTGATATCCTTAAGGTCAACCATCCTTACCTATTTAAACAGTATGGGACAGCCCATATGATTTCATTGTACCGCCCTGAGAGGTGCCCGGCCGCTTGCTCGGGCCGAGCCGCTCGAGGTCCGGGCTCGGGTGGTCGGTGGCACAAGCGCCTCCGGACCGGGGGCCACGTCGCTCTGTTAGAGGGGAGAGGTAGCTGGGTGGTGGTGGTGGTGACGGGACGAGGCGCGCAGCCAGGGAGGGCTGCGCTGTCGTCCAACGGGTCGTGACGCTACCCACGGATCGTGGTGACGGGATGCACCACCACCGCTGCAGCTGGAGTGAAGGCGGGCTCGTCCTGGATCGGTGTTGCGGCCGCAGCCTAGATGTCAGCCCCTCCATGGGTAGGGGTGGTGTGTCCCGGGGCCCCGGTGGTGGGGACTGGAGCACTGATGTTGTTGTCGGGGTGCCGGGTGCCGTGTCGCGGTGTAGTGTCGTGCCCGGACGGTACTGGTGTACCCACGATTGATTCACACTCCGAGTCACTAGTAAACCAAGGTTCGGATGTGGTCGGTTCCCGCGGCCGGCTGCTGATGTCCCCTGTGGGGTTGATGGTGGTCCCTTTTCCCGTGCACCTCTGGATGTTGTGTTTCGGCTCCCCTGCCTGAGCCAGTGGTAGCCCGCTCCCCGGCGTTGAGCTGCCGGAGGAGCCCTCGGTTGCCCGCAGGCGCTGGCCCGTCGGGTGTTTGGCCCTTGGCAGTGGCGCTCAACCGGTCTCTGTGGACTTTTGCCTTCTTTCGGGACTTTGGGTGTGGATGAACCCGTGAGGTCCAGCCAGCAATCAGTCAATTTGCCTATACTCAGTGGCTTCTAAGCTAGGACTGGGTCTGAGTACCCGGTTTCTGGTGCTCCAGTACACGGTTGAATCCCCGGTTCGGGACCGGCGGGATCCAGCACAGGCCCGGTCCGTACGGTCCCGCCGGTTGCTGTACCGGTACTCCTGCAGACGGCCACCACCGTCTGCCTGCCTGACATTTCCAAGGGGCCCAGGCTCCTACCCGGGTCCCTGACAGCTGCTCCACTACCACTCGCTGTCAACTCAAAACTGTTCTGTTTGAACTTCCTGCCCCAGTACAGTAGTCTCCTCGGTGGGCGTGCCTTTCTGCCTGACTCCGCCCACCTGGTGTGCTGTACTGGCCCTGAGGGAGGCATCAGGTCTCCCTTTCGGTTGACTGTGTGTGACCTCACAGGGGGGGTGGGGGTGTGTGTGTATGTGGTAGATGTAATTACCTGTGACCCCTGGGCTCCAGGGCGTCACATTCCCCCTTGGTTTAATGCAGACCGTCCGCGGGCTGCCCCACCAACTCCAGTTTATTTTTCAACTGTAAAAACGGGAAAACACTTACAATTATAATAACATTTTTACAAACTATGGTTACTGAAGGACTTACCATAACGGGAGGCATTTTGCTTTAACGTTTCAAACTTTATTAAACGGAACGGGTTCATGTCCTTCCGCCTTTCCCACCCAAACAACCTAGCCTTGATACTGCCCCTAAGAAATGGGCAGCACCCCTTTTCCCCAGTCCGGGAACAGGGCCAGGTCACCCAGGCGGGAACAGGTACGGTGCGGCGCACCCGGCAGTTGTCAAGGGCTCCCCGGAGGATGGTCACCGGTCCCGGTGGTGACCGGACCCCAGCCTGCTCTGCTGCGGGTCCTACCTCCATTCTGCCTCTCCGGAGGCTAACGGAACGGGAAGGCATGTTAAAGGGGGCAGACAGGACAATATTTACAAGCCCAAAAGTTTTTCGGTGGCTGGCAAGTCCACTGCCTTGTCCATGAGCAGTCACGCAACAGGGTGTAAACGGGGGTTTAAACACAAGTCCCAACGGGGACGGGTCCTTTTTAGTTAATCAGGTGAGTGTCTCGTCAATTGATTACTGGTTCATTCAACTTATATACATCAAGTCTCGCACCCCTAGATGGCAGTCTCCCTGTACCTAAGCGGGGGCCTACCTAGGTTGGGGTGGGCGGATCGTCTCAGTACTGGAGTGTCAATAAAAGGTAACGGGAGAGCGGGGACAACAGGTCCCTCCTCCCGGGTGTCGGGTGGATTAGGTAGAGGCCATGGGGAACTGGGGACAGGTGCATCCCTGGGCACTGGCTCTGCTGGTTCTCTGGCGGGCGTTTGTCTCCACTTCTTCCGTGGGTTGCGGGAACATTATCACGGGAACAATCACTGCACCATTCTGCATGGGCCAGTCTGCTGGAAAATCTCCCATCACGGTATGGATCACCCCTTTCTTTGTTGCTTCATCACTGGGCACGGGAACTGGGGCTTCTTCTACCAACTTCAGGGGATCTGGGCATTTCTTCAGGTGGGCCCTGGAAACGGTAGCCGTGGTTCTCCCCTGGTCGCGACTGATCAGATAGGTCTTCTCATTCTCCCATCCGGTGGGCTGTATAACATACGGGGTCCTTTCCCACTGATCGTCAAGCTTATGGGTTCTGTGTTTACGCTTAAGCACCACATCTCCCGGTTCGAAAGGAGTAGTCGTAGCTCGTTGGTTAAAACGTTGTTCCTGCTTTTCCCGACTCTGACGCAGGTTCCGCTCCACATACTCCTGAATCCGCCGGTACTGTACTTGGTGTTTGGCATCCCAGTTGGCGGTGGAGGGCAGGGCTTTGGGTGCTTCCAAGCCCATCTCTAGATCTACCGGCAGTCGCTCGGGTCGGGCTCTCATCAGGTATGCCGGGGTACACTTGGTGGAACTACAGGGTATGTTGTACATATCTACCAAGTCGGGCAGCTTCTCCGGCCACAAGTTCTGCTCTTCCAGGGGCAATGTTTTGAGGAGGTTCAGGACCAGATGGTTCATTTTCTCACACATCCCATTGGTCTGGGCATGGTAGGGGGTAGGCCGGATTTCTTTGTCGCTCCATTGGGAGACCCAGACAATTGGGTGTATAGCTTCTGCCTCCGGAGGCCACACAAAGTATTACACTTAAAAGTGTAAAGCCCCTCCCCTTCTGCCTATACACCCCCCGTGCCTCACGGGCTCCTCAGTTTTCATGCTTTGTGCGAAGGAGGCTGACATCCACGCATAGCTCCACATCTTGGTCAGCAGCAGCTGCTGACTAGGTCGGATGGAAGAAAAGAGGGCCCATAACAGGGCCCCCAGCATGCTCCCTTCTCACCCCACTCTGGTCGGCGGTGCTGTTAAGGTTGAGGTACCCATTGCGGGTACACAGGCAGGAGCCACATGCTGTTTTCCTTCCCCATCCCTTAATGGGCTCTGGGTGAAGTGGGATCCTAATCGGTCTCCAGGCACTGAGACCGTGCTCCGTCCGCAGCCCCTGGGAAATCTGCTGGACAGGAGCCGGGTATCGTCAGGGACAAGGCCCTGCTACTGTGAGGTACTCTGTGTCCCCCTGGGGGACCGCGCATGGAGCGCTTGTGCCATACACACTGCAGCACTGCTGTGTGTGTTAGTGCGCCGGGGACTACCGCGCCGGCCGCGCTTATAACTTTAGTCCCCGGCTTTTGCGGCCTAGTATCGCATATTCCCGCCCCCAGGCCTGCCAGTCAGGGGAAGGGCGGGACGCTGCACAGGACGTCAGCGCTGAGGGCTGGAGCATACTCTGTATCCTCCTCCCCCCTCACTCAGCTCAGTGGGGCATCAGATTCCCGCACTTTCTGGGGCACGCCCACGGCTCCCTCCTCCCCACAGAACGCCGGCAGCCATTCCTGTCAGCACTTCTGACGCTGGAGAGGAGAGACAACACGGCTCTGAGAGGCCCAGACAAGGGAATCTGGTGATCACACAACCGCTTTGAGCGGTCGGTAAGCAGCACCTGGGTGCTGGCCCCACTGATTGCCGAAGTGTACATATATATATATATATATATGCTATACATTTACACTGTACGGTCGCACTGTTGATTTTTGGCTATATTCCCTCCTGGATTGTACTCAGAGGAGACGACAGCATGTCGTCCGCAAAAAGCAAGGGTGCCAAAGCACAGGCTTACTTTGCAACCTGTACCTCATGTGCGGCTATACTACCGGCAGGTTCCACCGATCCTCATTGTGTGCAATGCTCGGCCCCTGTGGCACTTACTCAGCCGGAGCCTCTGCTACTGGTGGCCCAGGTGGAACCACCTGCTACCACTGTCCAGGTGACAGGGACGGAGTTTGCAGTATTTGCTGACAAACTGTCTGAGAGTATGGATAAATGGTCTGCTAAGATACTAGAAGCCTTACAGTCCAGACCGGTGACTCAGGCCACGGGCACTGTTCAATCATTGACCCCAGGCCCCCCTCAGTTGGAGCAGCAAAGTGCTTCTGGGGTGACCCATAGGTCCCAGGGTGAGGTCTCTGACACGGACCGCAGTCCCAGGCCGCCTAAACGGGCTCGCTGGGAAATTCCCTCGACCTCATCACACTGTTCGGAGTCTCAGCAGTAGGACTCTCTGGATGATGAAGCGGAGGTAGCAGATCAGGATTCTAATCCTGATGCCGCTCTCAACCTAGATACACCTGAAGGTGACGCCATAGTGAATGACCTTATAGCGACCATCAATCAGGTGTTGGATATTTCTCCCCCAGCTCCTCCAATTGAGGAGTCGGCTTCTCAGCAGGAGAAATTCCGTTTCAGGTTTCCCAAGCGTACATTGAGTACGTTTCTGGATCACTCTGACTTCAGAGAGGCAGTTCAGAAACACCGAGCTTGTCCAGATAAGAGTTTTTCCAAGCGCCTTAAGGATACACGTTATCCCTTCCCCCCTGACGTTGTCAAGGGCTGGGCTCAGTGTCCCAAGGTGGATCCTCCAGTCTCCAGACTGGCGGCTAGATCCATAGTTGCAGTGGAAGATGGGGCTTCACTCAAAGATGCCACTGACAGACAGATGGAGCTCTGGTTGAAATTCATCTATGAAGCTATCGGCGCGTCTTTTGCTCCAGCATTCGCAGCCGTATGGGCACTCCAAGCTATCTCAGCTTGTCATGCGCAGATTAATGCAGTCACACGTACGTCTGCTCCGCAAGTGGTGTCCTTAACCTCTCAGGCGTCGGCGTTTGCGTCCTACGCCATTAATGCTGTCCTGGACTCTGCGAGCCGTACGGCGGTAGCATCCGCCAATTCGGTGGCAGTCCGCAGGGCCATGTGGCTACGTGAATGGAAGGCAGACTCTGCTTCCAAAAAGTTCTTAACCGGTTTGCCATTTTCTGGCGACCGTCTGTTTGGTGAGCGATTGGACGAAATCATTAAACAATCCAAGGGAAAGGATTCATCCTTACCCCAGTCCAAACCAAACAGACCTCAACCACGGAAGGTACAATCGAGGTTTCGGTCCGCGGGCAGGTCTCAATTCTCCTCGTCCAAAAGGCCTCAGAAGGATCAGAGGAACTCCGATTCATGGCGGTCTAAGTCACGTCCTAAAAAGACCGCCGGGGGAACCGCTCCCAAAGCGGCCTCCTCATGACTTTCGGCCTCCCCAAACCGCATCCTCGGTCGGTGGCAGGCTTTCCCGCTTTTGCGACGCCTGGCTGCCACAGGTAAAAGACCGTTGGGTGAGAGACATTCTGTCTCACGGTTACAGGATAGAGTTCAACTCTCGTCCTCCGACTCGGTTCTTCAGAACATCGCCGCCCCCCGAGCGAGCCGATGCTCTTCTTCAGGCGGTGTGCACTCTGAAGGCAGAAGGAGTGGTGATCCCTGTTCCTTTTCAGCAACAGGGTCAAGGTTTTTACTCCAACTTGTTCGTGGTGCCGAAAAAGGATGGATCCTTCCGTCCTGTTCTGGACCTAAAACTGCTCAACAAACATGTAAAAACCAGGCGGTTCCGGATGGAATCGCTCCGCTCCGTCCTCAATGTCCCAAGGAGATTTTCTAGCATCAATCGACATCAAAGATGCTTATCTCCACGTACCGATTGCTCCAGAGCATCAGCGCTTCCTGCGTTTCGCCATAGGGGACGAACACCTTCAGTTCGTGGCACTGCCTTTCGGCTTGGCGACAGCCCCACGGGTCTTCACCAAGGTCATGGCAACAGTAGTAGCAGTTCTGCACTCTCAGGGACACTCGGTGATCCCTTACTTAGACGATCTGCTTGTCAAGGCACCCTCTCAAGTGGCATGCCAACACAGCCTGAGCATTGCTCTAGAGACTCTCCAGAGTTTCGGATGGATCATCAATTTTCCGAAGTCAAATCTGACACCGGCCCAATCACTGACATATCTTGGCATGGAGTTTCATACTCTCTCAGCGATAGTGAAACTTCCGCTGGACAAACAGCGTTCACTGCAGACAGGGGTGCAATCTCTCCTTCAAGGCCAGTCACACCCCTTGCGGCGCCTCATGCACTTCCTAGGGAAGATGGTAGCAGCAATGGAGGCAGTTCCTTTTGCACAGTTTCATCTGCGTCCACTTCAATGGGACATTCTCCGCAAATGGGACAGGAAGTCGACGTCCCTCGACAGGAACGTCTCCCTGTCTCGGGCAGCCAAGGCTTCCCTTCAGTGGTGGCTTCTTCCCTCTTCTCTGTCGAAGGGGAAATCCTTCCTGCCCCCATCCTGGGCTGTGGTCACGACGGACGCGAGCCTGTCAGGGTGGGGAGCGGTCTTTCTCCACCACAGGGCTCAGGGTACTTGGACTCAGCAGAGTCCTCCCTTCAGATCAATGTTCTGGAGATAAGGGCAGTGTATCTTGCCCTAAAGGCGTTTCAGCCGTGGCTGGAGGGCAGGCAGATCCGAATTCAGTCGGACAATTCCACAGCGGTGGCTTACATCAACCACCAAGGCGGAACACGCAGTCGGCAAGCCTTCCAGGAAGTCCGGCGGATTCTGCTATGGGTGGAAGCCACAGCCTCCACCATATCCGCAGTTCACATCCCGGGCGTAGAAAACTGGGAAGCAGACTTTCTCAGTCGCCAGGGCATGGACGCAGGGGAATGGTCCCTTCACCCGGACGTGTTTCAAGAGATCTGTTGCCGCTGGGGGATGCCGGTCGTCGACCTAATGGCGTCCCGGCACAACCACAAGGTCCCGACATTCATGGCACGGTCTCAAGATCACAGAGCTCTGGCGGCAGACGCTTTTAGTTCAGGATTGGTCGCAGTTTCAACTCCCTTATGTGTTTCCTCCTCTGGCACTGTTGCCCAGAGTGTTACGCAAGATCAGGTCCGACTGCCGCCGCGCTATCCTCGTCGCTCCAGACTGGCCGAGGAGGTCGTGGTACCCGGATCTGTGGCATCTCACGGTGAGCCAACCGTGGGCACTACCAGACCGACCAGACTTGCTGTCTCAAGGTCCGTTTTTCCATCTGAATTCTGCGGCCCTCAACCTGACTGTGTGGCCATTGAGTCCTGGATCCTAGCGTCTTCAGGGTTATCTCAAGAGGTCATTGCCACTATGAGACAGGCTAGGAAACCAACGTCCGCCAAGATCTACCACAGGACGTGGAGGATATTCTTATCTTGGTGCTCTGATCAGGGTTTTACTCCCTGGCCATTTGCCTTGCCCACTTTTCTTTCCTTCCTTCAATCCGGATTAGAAAAAGGTTTGTCGCTCGGCTCCCTTAAGGGACAAGTCTCAGCGCTCTCTGTGTTCTTTCAGAAGCGCCTAGCAAGACTTCCACAGGTCCGCACGTTCCTGCAGGGGGTTTGTCACATAGTCCCTCCTTACAAGCGGCCGTTAGAACCCTGGGATCTGAACAGGGTGCTGGTGGCTCTTCAGAAACCACCTTTCGAGCCAATGAGGGATATTCCTCTCTCACGCCTTTCGCAGAAAGTGGCCTTCCTAGTAGCAGTCACATCACTTCGGAGAGTGTCTGAGCTAGCAGCGCTGTCATGCAAAGCCCCTTTCCTGGAGTTTCACCAGGACAAGGTGGTTCTGCGTCCGGTTCCGGAATTTCTCCCTAAGGTGGTATCCCCCTTTCATCTCAATCAGGATATCTCCTTACCCTCTTTTTGTCCTCATCCAGTTCACCAATGTGAAAGGGATTTGCACTTGTTAGATCTGGTGAGAGCACTCAGACTCTACATTTCTCGTACGGCGCCCCTGCGCCGCTCGGATGCACTCTTTGTCCTTGTCGCTGGCCAGCGTAAAGGGTCACAGGCTTCCAAATCAACCCTGGCTCGGTGGATCAAGGAACCTATTCTCGAAGCCTACCGATCTTCTGGGCTTGCGGTTCCCTCAGGGCTAAGGGCCCATTCTACCAGAGCCGTGGGTGCGTCCTGGGCATTGCGGCACCAGGCTACGGCTCAGCAGGTGTGTCAGGCAGCTACCTGGTCGAGCCTGCACACTTTCACGAAACACTATCAGGTGCATACCTATGCTTCGGCAGATGCCAGCCTAGGTAGGCAGGTCCTTCAGGCGGCGGTTGCCCACCTGTAGGAAGGGGCCGTTTTACGGCTCTATTTCGAGGTTTTACTTTACCCACCCAGGGACTGCTTTTGGACGTCCCAATTGTCTGGGTCTCCCAATGGAGCGACAAAGAAGAAGGGAATTTTGTTTACTTACCGTAAATTCCTTTTCTTCTAGCTCCAATTGGGAGACCCAGCACCCGCCCCTGTTCCCTTCGGGCTGTTCTTTGTGTACACATGTTGTTCATGTTCAATGGTTTCAGTTCTCCGAAATTTCTTCGGATTGAATTCACTTTAAACCAATTTATAACTTTTCCTCCTTCTTGCTTTTGCACCAAAACTGAGGAGCCCGTGAGGCACGGGGGGTGTATAGGCAGAAGGGGAGGGGCTTAACACTTTTAAGTGTAATACTTTGTGTGGCCTCCGGAGGCAGAAGCTATACACCCAATTGTCTGGGTCTCCCAATTGGAGCTAGAAGAAAAGGAATTTATGGTAAGTAAACAAAATTCCCTTCTTTCTTGCACCCGTACAAGTGGCAGAACTCCTGAAACACTTCTGCTTCAAAGGCCGGACCCTGATCCGTAAACACTTTCTCCGGGTAGCCTTGGGGCCGGCAGAAGTAGGCTTGAATGGCCCTGGCGGCGGTGCGGCCAGTCAGATCTTTTACTGGGACAACCACCATGAATCTGGAGTAGTGGTCCACGATGGTTAAGGCGTAGGTGTACCCGTTTCGGCTGGGCGCAAGCTTGACATGGTCCAAGGCAACCAATTCCAGCGGCTGGTGGGTAACAATCGGCTGTAGCGGGGCTCTTTGGCTAGCTTCATCCCGTCTTCTCAGCGTACAAGGGCTGCACTCTCGGCACCACGCCTTTACGGAATTCCGCATCCCACTCCAGTAGAACCGCTCTCGTAACAGCATCTCCAGCTTCTTCCACCCGAAGTGCCCAGCGCCGTCATGATAAGCTCGAAGGACCTTGGGTACACAATCCTGAGGCACCACCAACTGACGAACCTTCTCGTGGGTCTTCGGGTCGATCAACTCCCGGTACAACTTCTGCTGGTACAGGCACAGGCGGTCCCTCTCTTTCCACAGTCGCTGGGCCTCGGAGGGGGCCGCCGGGTCCATCCGGCGCACGCCTTGGGCTAGCAGGGTCTTAACCAGTCGGACCGCAGGCGTCTGGTCTTGGGCTTCCCGCCACTCCTGACTGGGCAGTGGATCGAGGTCCACCTGCTGCTGGGACACACAGGGCTTCTCCTCCTGTGGCCGGTAGAACCGCGGGCAGGTCTAGCTCTTCCAGACGGTCCTCTTCCGCCCCCTCATCAGATAGATGCGGCATCCTGGATAGGCGTCTGCGTTGGTGTTCTTGCGACCGGCCCGGTACTTGACGGTGAAGTCGTAGTTAAACAGCTGAGCCATCCACCTTTGCTCGAGAGCACCCAGCTTGGCCGTGTCCAGGTGCGTTAACGGGTTGTCAGTGTAGGCGGTGAACTTTGCTGCGGCCAGGTAGTGCTTGAACCTTTCGGTTATTGCCCACACCAGGGCCAGGAACTCCAGTTTGAAGGGGCTGTAGTTCTCGGGGTTCCGCTCGTTGGGTCTAAGCTTCCGGCTAGCATAGGCGATCACCTTCTCCTTTCCATCCTGGATCTGGGACAGTATAGCGCCTAGGCCCACATTGCTGGCGTCCGTGTACAACACGAAGGGAAGGCCGTAATCTGGGTAGGCTAGGATCTCCTCTCCTGTCAATGCCGACTTCAGTTGCCGAAAGGACTCTTCCTGCTGTTCACCCCACACAAACGGGGCCCCGGATGGTCTGCCGACCTTGGTCTGTCCCACGAGGAGGTCTTGCATCGGGGAGGCCATTTTCGTGTACCCCTTGATGAAGCGGCGGTAGTAGCCTACAAGGCCCAAGAACTGTCGCACCTCTCTCACTGTGGTCGGGCGAGGCCATTCCTGAATGGCTGTGGTCTTCTCCAAGTCCAGGGCCACACCCTCAGCACTCACCACATGTCCGAGATACTGTACTTTGGGTTTCAGCAGGTGGCATTTGGACGGCTTCAGCTTCATCCCGTATTTAGCCAGGGCCGCAAACACTTCCGCCAGGTGCTCCAGATAGGATTCATATGTCCTGGAATATAAAATCACATCATGCAGATACAGCAGGACTGTTTCGAAGTTAAGATGACCAAGACAACACTCCATCAACCTCTGGAAGGTCCCCGGGGCATTATACAGCCCGAACTGCATGCTGTTGAATTCGCAGAGTCCCATCGGGGTAGTGAACGCGTTTTTTTCACGGTCCTCTGGCGCAACGGCCACCTGTCAGTAGCCACTGGTGAGATCAAGAGTGGAGAAATAGTGGTTTTCAACGCAGCCAGAGACTTTTCGAGGCGGGGGAGAGGATAGGCATCCTTATGTGTGATATGGTTGATTTTGCGGTAGTCCATGCACATCCTCATGGTGCAGTCCTTCTTTCTCACTAGCACCAGTGGGGCTGCCTAGGGACTACAACTATCCCGAATGACCCCTGCCTCCTTCATGTTGTGCAGCATATCTTTAGCGCACTGATAATGTGCTGGGGGAATTGGCCTATACCTCTCCTTAATGGGCAGGTGTGTGCCTGTAGGGATATGGTGTTGGATCCCCTTAATCCTCCTGAAGTCTAGTGCATGTTTGCTAAAAACTTGCCCGTACTCCTGAACCACTCGGTATACCCCCTCTATGTGATGTGCTGGGGTAGATTCGGTGCCGACATGTAGCTCCCGGCACCAGGCCTCTGCCTGTAAGGGTGATGTATTGTGGCTAGTGTCAGGTGCAGGAACAGTGGTAGTCGTCTCGTGGATGGTGTGGGTGTCTATGGTGAACAGCTTAGCTATCGTGGCGTAGCGGGGGAGCCTTCTTCCTCTCCACAGTTCAGCACTCTCACCAGCACTCTCCCCTTCTTGACGTCAATCACCCCTCTAGCGGCCATTACAGTGGGCCAGTGCTCCGAAGGCGAGGGTTCCACCATCGCCGGGTAATCCCGACCCTGGGGGCCGACTGCTGCTCTGCACCAGATCATCATTTCGTTCCTGGACGGCACCACCAGGGGTGCCACATCCATCACCCGCGCACCACCAATCTCTCCACCTGTCAGGTTCACTTGCTGCCGCTGCAGCAGGGCTCAGATCTCACGCTGGAATGCCCTCTGCCGGCCCCCTCCTGCCGTGGCAGACAACTCCTGCAGCAAGCTCAACACCTCACCCATGCAATGCTCCATAACATTCGTCCCTAACACTATCTTCGGGTTACGGTCACTGGACTCATGCAGCACTACAATCATTCCCTGGCGCTTCAGTTTCAGTTCTGTCCTCCCCACAGTCAGGGTCACTTCCTTAAGCCCCACTTGCGTCATAGGGAGTCCGTTAGCTGCAACAACAGTCATGCCACTATCTGGAGGGCTAAGTTCACTGTCAGTCCAATACCGCTGGTACAACGTATAGGGCATGGTCGTTACCTGTGATCCAGTGTCCAATAAGGCTGTGGTCGGGATCCCATCCACTGCCACCGAGATGATATGTTGGAGGCCGCCCTATTGATTCCGCCAGTCCGCCGGGCCATGGGGGTCTACTCCTGAGGGTTGGCCCTTGGCCCCAGGGGTTGCTCGTTTAACGGACAGCGACTAGCATAATGGCCAGGCTGGTTCCACTGGTAGCACACCGGCTGCCTATACCGGGGGTCGTTGGCCCTCCTCCGCTGCATCCACGGGACATCCTTGGGGCGATCGGCGAGCTGGATGGTCTCCAGGGGCTTGACTCTCGGCGGAAGCTTGAGGACGGCGATCACACGGGCAAGATCCTCATTCATGCGTTGCACCTTATCAGCCAGTTCGTCTCTTGCTCCCGTGGGTGTAGCCGGGGCTGGTAGGGACAGCAGTGGGGGTAGTACAGCTACAGGAGCGGTGGTGACCGGCCAGGGGGCCGCGTCCGGGGGGTTGATCTCCAGGGGCTGCAGGGCCTTGATTGCAGTAGTGAAAGAGCGGGCAAAGTCTAGAGCAGGGTGCTCGAGGGTCCACAACTGCAGCTGCTTGCGGTCTTCAGCAGACCCCAGGCCCCGTAGGAACTGCTCCACCAACATCTTGTTGCTATCGGCCTCGCTGATGGTATCCACCCGCTTCAGGGCGCGGAGGGCTGTCTGCAGACGTAAGGCGTAGTCCCTGATGCTGTCTGCTGGCCGCTGCTCGCAATGGTAAAACTGCACCTGGCATTCAACTGCGGTGCGAGTCTCGAAAGCGGCCTGGAGCTTTTCAAAGATGGTGGTCACAGAGGCCCGGTCTGCATCAGCCCCGGTCTCCGTCTCCTGCTCAGCTGCCCCAAGACTACCACCGCACGCTGCTTGCCAGTCATGGCATACAGGTCGAGAACCGAGCATATCTTTTTCCGGAAAGCCTGCAATGTATCAGGCTACCCGTCGTACTGGGTTAGCCAGGCTGCACCGGGCACATAGGGCAGGGAGACTGGCATTACCTCGGCGACCGCCGGGACCGCGGCCCCTTCTGCTCGTGCGACCGGAGCAGGGACAACTGTATCCCCGCCGTCGGGCGCTGCCGTTCCGGCGGCCTGCGCCATCCCATCGTCGCCGTCGGGTGCCGACATGTTCTTGACGCTTCCCCCTTGGTTTTCTCTTCGCACTCCTCCTTCGGGGGCGAGGCTTCACTTTTGCGCCTTCACTGCTCGGGGAAGACGACTCGAGCAGGAAACTTTCGCGCCAAGATGGCGGGACTTCAACTTTTTCGTCAGGATGCCGCTGACGGAAACTTCTAAGGTGCACTTTCCACAGGTAAGTGGACTGTCTGAATCCTATTCGTGACGCCAGAAGAGTCGATGTGTACCGCCCTGAGAGGGGCCCGGCCGCTTCCTCTGCTTGCTCGGGCCGAGCCGCTCGAGGTCCGGGCTCGGTTGTCGGTGGCACGAGCGCCTCCGGACTGGGGGCCACGTCGCTCTGTTAGAGGGGAGAGGTAGCGGGGTGGTGGTGGTGACGGGACGAGGCACGCAGCCGGGGCGGGCCGCACTGTCGTCCAACGGGTCGTGACGCCATCCACGGGTCATGGTGACTGGATGCACCACCGCTACGGCTGGAATGAAGGCGGGCTCGTCCGGGATCGGTGTTGCGGCCGCAGCCTAGATGTCAGCCCCTCCGTGGGTAGGGGCGGTGTGTCCCGGGGCCCCGGTGGTGGGAACTGGAGCACTGATGTTGGGGTGCAGGGTGCCGTGCCACGGTGTAGTGTCGTGCCCGGATGGCATTGGTGTACTCACGATTGATTCACACTCAGTCACTGGTAAACCAAAGTTCGGATGTGGTCGGTTCCCGCGGCTGGCTGCTGATGTCCCCTGTGGGGTTGATGGTGGCCCCTTTTCCCGTGCACCTCTGGATGTTGTGTTTCGGCTCCCCTGCCTGAGCAGTGGTAGCCCGCTCCCCGGCATTGAGCTGCCGGAGGAGCCCTCGGTTGCCCGCAGGTGCTGGCCCATCGGGTGTTTGGCCCCTGGCGGTGGCGCTCAGCCGGTCTCAGTGGGCTTTTGCCTTCTTTCGGGACTTTGGGTGTGGATAAACCCGTGAGGTCCAGCCAGCAATCAGTCAACTTGCCTATACTCAGTGGCTTCTAAGCTAGGACGGGGTCTGAGTACCCGGTTTCTGGTGCTCCGGTACACGGTTGACTCCCCGGTTTGGGACCGGCGGGCTCCAACCCAGGCCCGGTCCGTACGGTTCCGGCGGTTGCTGTACCGGTACTCCTGCAGACGGCCACCACCGTCTGCCTGCCTGACGTTTCCAAGGGGCCCAGGCTCCTACCCGGGTCCCTGACAGCTGCTCCACTACCACTCGCTGTCAACTCAAAACTGTTCTGTTTGAACTTCCTGCCCCAGTACAGTAGTCTCCTCGGTGGGCGTGCCTTTCTGCCTGACTTCGCCCACCTGGTGTGCTCTACTGGTCCTGAGGGAGACATCAGGTCTCCCTTTCGGGTGACTGTGTGTCACCTCACAGGGGGGTGGGGATGTGTGTGTATGTGGTAGATGTAATTACCTGGGGTGCAGGGCGTCACATCATGTCTTTGGAAGCTTCTGATTGTTTATTGGCAACATCTGAGTTAGAGACAAACCTGTGGCTGTATTTTATTGCACACCTGAAACACACTGCTGCTTTGTGTAGCATCATGGGAAAGTCAAAAGAAATCAGCCAAGATCTCAGGAAGAGAATTGTGGACTTACACAAGTCTGGTTAATTCTTGGGTGCAATTTCCAGATACATGAAGGTGCCTCCTTCATCTGTACAAACAATTATACGTAAGCACAAACAAGATGGGAATGTCCAGCCATCAATACCGCTCAGTAAGGAGACTGGTTCGGTGTATCAGAGATGAATGTCCTTTGGTCAGAAATGTGCATAGCAACCAAAGAACAAAAGGAAAAGACCTTGTGAAGATGCTGGCGGAAGCTGGAAAGATTGTGTCATTATCCACAGTGAAACGAGTACTGTATCAACATGGGCTGAAAGGCCACTCTGCCAGGAAGAAGCCATTACTCCAAAAGAAACATAAAAAAAAAACCAAAACAGATTAATGTTTGCAAATGCACGCAGGAACAAAGACCTTAATTTTTGGGGACATGTCCTGTGGTCTTGAAGTGATGGCCCAGGGAGGCCTCTGGCTGTGTAGTCGTGACCTCAGTGAATGCAAGGCACAACCCTGGCTCCACCACTCCTTCAATGCTGGGGACTGACTTGGCAGGACAATGTGTGTCAGTATCTTCAGCAAAAGGTGCACAAACAGTCCTCAGGCAGAAGTTGATGCCAATAAAAGATAACATTTATTGTTCACAGATGCAATCCGGACAGCACGGCAATTCCTGTGGAGCTGGGGACAACCTGACCAAACGCGCCCTCTAGTGGGGATATGCCCTGGGTACTCCGCTTCTCCGGGCTCCCACTCCTAGGTCAAGCACACACCGGACCCACACCAGCGGAATTAGACCTTGAGGTTGCGTACTCCTCCGTTACTCCGGCGTCCCCTGATGTTCCGCTCAGACACACGGCCACCGATGTCACACACTGCTGTCCCGGATCCGACTGACTTCTACACACACAGCCCTTCCCTAGACATTCAGCCGACTCCTCCTTCCCCGGTGGCAACAGCCGTCCCACCCGGCCACCAGGGGGTGCCCTAACACTACAACACATTACAATAATAAAAATCAACATTTTTAATGACAATTCCGGGTAAACGATGCTGGTACTAGTAGGGGGTAGGCCCACCCACTACATGCCTCCCCTCTTAAAATCCGAGCCTCCCGGCACGGCTCTTCTTGTAAAACACACATAACGTACATAAAACCTTTGATCTCCTTCACAACGCAGAGGCACCAGTTCAGCGGCGCTCCCGATCTGTAGGTAGCGCCCGGAGACGCAGCAGCGCTCCCGGTCTTTAGGCAGCGCCCGGAGGCTCAACAGCGCTCCCGGTCTTAGGTGGCGCCCGGAGGCTCGACAGCGCTCCCGGTCTTTCGATGGCGCCCGGAGGCTCAACAGCGCTCCCGGTCTTTCGATGGCGCCCGGAGGCTCGACAGCGCTCCCGGTCTTTCGATGGCGCCCGGAGACGCAACAGGTTTCAGAACTTGCAACAAAAACTTCTGCCGGTTAAACAACACTACCGGACTTCAAACAGGTTGACTGAAGAGATTTACTCTGGAGGCCAGGACCGCTTCCACTCCTCCGCCTGTGCCTGGATATAGGCTCCCAGAGACTGCCCCGGCTGGCGGCGGATCCTCCGGAAGGACAAGGGGGCAAAGGGTGGCTCCGCTGACGCAGCTGCTTCAGCTCCTCGCGGAGGCGATGGTGTCGAAACCCGGGATGGTGGTGGCGCGGGTGGCGGCGTGTCCAGAACGATGACCGGTTTATTGGTCACATGTTGACTCACGGTTACCACTGGGGGAACCTTCTCCGGGTCAGATGATGCTTCCGGAGCAGCGGGCAAGGTGCGCCGGGAATGAGAGGGCGCGGGCTGGACCGGTCTGGAATGGCTCCGGCGTCGCTCCTGCTGCTCCTCCCACTCCAGCTCCTCCTGCCACTGGGCCGCTTCCCGGGCGGTCGGCATCCGATTAACGGCAACGGCAAACAGGCCGCGACTTCCTGCGTCCGGCAAGAATTGGACTTTCTCGCCCGGCCAAAGTGTATGGAGTCGCTTGGGCAGCCCCTCCACATCCAGATGGACTCTATTATAGAAATAGTCGTCCCCGGTCTCTACTTCTCGGATGAACCCGTATCCCTCCTGCTGGTTAAATTTAACCACCACTCCGGTGGTAAACTGCAGGGCCAGCTCCTCGCCGCCGGGACCGGACAGCATTTCCCGGACGACGGTTTCAGCCATCAGGCGTTCTCTGACAGGGTCGGGTACCGGGGATGGAGCTCTGGGGTGCTGCACAGGGGAAGGGACGATGACCGGATCCCACACAAAGCCCAGGTGATCCTCCTCCAGCTGCTCAGCTAGCTCTTCGGCCGGCACTCCGTATGAGGCAGTTGGTGCGGCAGCGAGGGTGCCCGGCTGTAGGGTCTCCCACGGGGGACGCGTGGCGTAGGTTGCCCGGACCTCTGTGATCGTGCCACCGGTCTTTGCATCCCACGTTGTTTTCCAGGACACCTTTTCGGGCCGTGTGGAACCTCCCGGTCCAATCGGCAGGTCCACAAGAGAGGCTTCACTTGCAGCCGCAAACTTAGGCCGCCCACGGCCTAGACTAACCAGAGCCATGGTGGTGGCGAGCTCTTCCGGTTGTCCTGTCCTCTCCATGTCTGTCGCTGTTGGCGATATGACTAATGGCGACGTTGTCAAAGTTGAGACTGAGGGAAGAGGAGGCGGACCTTCGTTTCCCGCTCTTAAACAGAATCCTCCCCCAGCCTCATGCATCCTCTTAACTCCTCCGCGGCGGTACTTCTTTTTCTTCCGAACAACGCCCACTTCGTATCTTTTCTTCAATGCCCTGGAACTGGCGCCTCCCCTCTTTGGGCGGAGTACTCTGTACCTCTTCCTCGGTACCGGCCAGCCCCAGGCTCTTCTTTCGGCGCCAACTTTTCGCGCCTTTTCTTGTACCCGGTCCAACGCTACGGGCACTATGTTCTCTTCCCACCAGGGGACTGGAAATCTTCCCTCGTAGTCGGGATCCTGTGTCTCAGGCACGACCTGATCTCCAGCTTCTTGGGTCCCTGGCAGGGGACTCGCATCCTGCCGACTACGCCACATGAAGTGATGGCCCAGGGAGGCCTCTGGCTGTGTAGTCGTGACCTCAGTGAATGCAAGGCACAACCCTGGCTCCACCACTCCTTCAATGCTGGGGACTGACTTGGCAGGACAATGTGTGTCAGTATCTTCAGCAAAAGGTGCACAAACAGTCCTCAGGCAGAAGTTGATGCCAATAAAAGATAACATTTATTGTTCACAGATGCAATCCGGACAGCACGGCAATTCCTGTGGAGCTGGGGACAACCTGACCAAACGCGCCCTCTAGTGGGGATATGCCCTGGGTACTCCGCTTCTCCGGGCTCCCACTCCTAGGTCAAGCACACACCGGACCCACACCAGCGGAATTAGACCTTGAGGTTGCGTACTCCTCCGTTACTCCGGCGTCCCCTGATGTTCCGCTCAGACACACGGCCACCGATGTCACACACTGCTGTCCCGGATCCGACTGACTTCTACACACACAGCCCTTCCCTAGACATTCAGCCGACTCCTCCTTCCCCGGTGGCAACAGCCGTCCCACCCGGCCACTAGGGGGTGCCCTAACACTACAACACATTACAATAATAAAAATCAACATTTTTAATAATGACAATTCCGGGTAAACGATGCTGGTACTAGTAGGGGGTAGGCCCACCCACTACAGTCTGACTAAACTAAAGTTGAACTGTTTGGCCGTAATGATCATCGTTACATTTGGAGGAAAAAGGGAGAAGCTTTGAAGCCTAAGAACCGTATCCCACCTGTGAAACGGGGGTGGCACCATCATGTTGTGGGGCTGTTTTGCTGCAGGAGGGACTGGTGCACTTCACAAACTAGATGGCATCATGGCAATACTGAAGCAACATCCTCATTCTTTCTCTCATCCAGCATGACTAAGACCGCACAGATCTCACCTATGCTTCAATGCGGCACACTTGGGATTTCCACTTTAGTGTCAGAGCTATCACATTAGTGAGACAAAGGAAAGCATGACTTCAGGTTCTCTTGGATTTTTATTTTTTTTGTTCTAGGGCTAAGAACTTACTGGCAGGTATTACCCAAAGACTACTTTTGCAAGAGATGCTCCTGCTAGACAGAGCAGTTCCTTTTCTTCCGCTCTGCTCTGTCAAGAAGGCATCACTGTTGTCATGTTAATTGACTGTAAGCACTCTGCTGCCAAATTGAAGGCAGCCATTTGCCAGCAAGCATGATGTTGGCAGTGAAGCCCAGTCAACAGAGCAGATGAGAAGTGAAAGAACTGCTCTGTTGACGTGAAAACAAATAAAGCTGCAGAATCGCCGCCTTAGCCTGGAACAGACAAATTAGCAACTCTTTAGCCCTATAGCCAAGAAACCACAAAGTCCCTGATTATCCATTTAATATAAATCTGCGACTAACACTTTATTTTTTTTACAATGAACAGTAAATGATTACTAATTGTTAATCTAGAGCCTAAAGGCCACTTTACACAGAGATAAATCTTTGGCAGATCTGTGGTTGCAGTGAAATCATGGGGGCCACAAAAAGTACAGGAACCTTGCTAGAATGCAGCCCAGGAGCTGCAGAGGGGGAAACTTTTAGGTTTCAAGCTAAATTTCTGATGACAGGTTCCCTTTAAGCTTTACATTATAAGCTGTTTCTAGCAGAGCACATCTCTCTTGCATGTCTCCACAAACGCAGTACAGAGTTGTTTGTTGCCTGATGTAGATAAATGCTGCCCTGTTGATACATGTAACAAAAGATAATTCTCTGTAATATTCATCAACAGATCGGAATTTGCAGTTTCACATCACTGGTCTCTCGGCAGCAAGGAACAAACACAGCTCATCTAATCTCATCCCCAATACACTGAACCTTATACTGCAGTATATCCTCTCAAACCCTCTTGACAAAGCCCCATCCTGCAGTACATCACTCCTTGTAGCCCCCTGTACATCCTGCAGAACATCACTCCTCTGTTACCAGCATACAGGTACCACTGCTTCTTGGTATGAGCTCTGCACTGGAATCAAGAAGACTTAGGCTACTTTCACACATCAGGTTTTTTCCATCAGACACAATCCGGGAAAAAACGGCTAAAACGGATCCGGTACCGCATCCGTTTTATCCCCATAGATTTGCATTGTTACCGGATTGTGCCTGATGGCTTTGCGTTGCATCCGGTATTTTCCGGATGCGGCAAAATTAAGTAAAGCGGCGGCCGGAGGCAACGTATCTTGTAACGTTTTTTTGTCCGGCAAAAAAACCGCATCGCGCCGCATCCGGCCGCTGCGGCGCATTTTTACAATGCATGCCTATGGACGCCGGATGCTGCGCGATGCGGAAAAAACCGCATCCGGCCCACCGCATGCGGTTTCTTCCACTGCGCATGCTCAGTAGCGTGCTGCAACCGGAAAAAAACGGACGGGCCGCATGTACTTATGCAAAGGATGCAGTGTTTTCGCTGCATCCATTGCATAGGTGTCACAGCTGGATTGAGCCGCACTGCTCAAACCGGATGTGTGAAAGTAGCCTTACTTTCCATTAGAATGTCCCTCACAGAAGAAACAGTTCTAAAAAAAAACCCCAGCAGTTATGCTGGCAAGAACACTGCTAAAAGAGCCTGCACTGTGCATGATCGACCATGAGTTAGAACTATTAAAGAACAGTTACATTGGCAATTAAAGAATCACAAGAGCCTGGGGGATGGGGGCATTCTTTTGGCTTGATGTCTCAACTTCCTTTTTGTTGATAATCTTCCAAACTACTGCCCCTTTAATCAGTCAGGAAAGTGTCCAGCCTCTACTATAGCGCACTCCTGTGCAGCAAAGGACATAACAAATACAGTACCTTGTGAAAGTATTCACACTTGGGCTTTTTACCTATTTTTGTTAAATTCCAACTTGTTTAAACATTTTTGTAATCTGATTTGCATGTGATGCATCAGCACTAAATAATCTAAGTTGGGCAAGAGAAGTTAGAAAAATATAATATATTGTATAACATAACCAAAAATGACCATGTACATATGTATTCACCCATTTTGCTACGAAGCCCCTAAAAACTTCTGGTGCAAGCAATTACCTTCATAAGGCACATGCGTTGTGAAAGGAAGTTCACCTGTGTGCAATCTAAGGCTAGTTTCACACATCCGGCTTTTCGCCGGTTTGCCGGATTCGGCGCACGTCAGTACAGTGTATACAGTACAGTGGCAGCGCTGTAACTTCTGGGTCACATGCTGTATGCAAATTTCTAATCTTCAGTTACATGGCGTCGGAGTTGGCGCCTGCGCAATAGCGCTTATCTCCGGCGCCATGTTTTTGAAGCCCGCACACAGTGTTTGGTGTCTGAGAGGGCGGCCCAGATGAACGCTATGCAACTCTGACACCGTGTAACTGATTAGAAATTTGCATACAGCCAGACAGATGGAGGAGCAGGCGCGGTGGGGGGGGGGGGGGTTGTTTGGGGTGGCGGGAATCATGTGCATAACCTGCCTGGACATTATCTGGAGAGGTGCACACGTCAATCAAAAAGTGGATGAATTTTCAAACTTCATAAACATGTATTTCACAGCCTAAACATCCAAGCTGCCTACTAATGGTATGCTCAACCTGTGCCTGATAGTGCCAGTACTGCACTGGCTTTACCTTATATACCAAAATCCTGATGTTTGGTTCCCTTTAAGCAAGAGTCACCACTAACCAAACTGAAGACAAAGGAGATCGCCAAACAAGTCATAGATAAAGTTGTTGAGAAGTACAAGTCAGGGTTGGGTTCAAATAAATATCCCAATCTCTGATGATTTACCAGAGTTCAATCAAATCCATTATCAAATGGAAAGAGCATGGTGCCACATCAAACCTGCCAAGAGAGGGCTACCCACCAAAACTCTCAGCCTGGGCAAGGAGAGCATTCATCAGAGCAGCAGCAGAGAGACCAAAGGTAACCCTGAAGACGTTGGAGTTTCCAAACAGATTGAAGTATCTCTCCATACGACCACAATAAGCCATACACTCCATAGAGCTGGCCATTATGGAAGAGTGGACAGATAAAGCCTTTTTCAGCCCAAAAAAATTAAAGCTTGTTTTGACCTTTTCAAAAGACATGTGAGAGACTCCCCAAATATATGGAGGAAACCAAAGTGAATGCTATGTCTCCAGCACAGCTCATCACTCCAAGAACACCATCCCCACAGTGAAACATGATGGTGGTACTAGGGGCTGCCGATAAGTCTTTGGTTTTGGGATTTTTTTTTGTTTCTATGGTATCGGATGTTACATCACAGGAAAACCTTATGTATCTTAGGGCTCATTCACATGACCATTCCGTCTGTCCTGGTCAGTTCCTGTTTTTTTGCGGATCCACAGACCGTACCATCTTTTCAATGTCTTTTGTGTAGGATCGGATGGCACACGGTAGCACTTTTGTGTGCATCCGATCCTGCAAAAAAAAACAACACATCGGATACCGTATTTCCGTTCCGTTATTATGGAACATTTCCTATTCTGTTCCGTAATAATGGACCGTGACTCAATACAAGTCAATGGTTCCGCAAAATCCCTGGAAGCCACACGGAACAACTTCCATGTGACCTCCGTCGGGTGCCCGTGCAATCTGTGTCCCGCTCCAGCCCCGCGGCTGCCCGCACTACAGTGTCAGTGTCTGCCCACACTGCAGTATCAGCAGCTTCTCACACTGCAGTGCGGGCAGCCGCGGGGATGACAAGCGCTGCTGTCAGGAGGTTAGATGAGATCATTACCTGCTATGACTATTTCCTGCACTCCTGACTTCAGCGCTGTCACTGCCTTCTATGCCCGCCGCGTTCTAACGTCACGTCTAACGGGCGGCCCGAGACTGTCACTAGCGGTGACGTCACGGGCTCCCGCAATACTGCTGAGAACGCGGCTGGCAATGGAAGTCAGTGACAGAGCTGATGTCAGGAGTATAGGAGATAGTCAGAGCAGGTAATGATCTCATCTAACTTCCTGATGGCAGCGCTCAAGGGGACAGACTTGAGTGGAAAAAAAAATCCTTTGTTTCAATAAAACAACGTTTTTTGCATTATCCCGGATCTTGTTTTACCTCTCTTGTGGTGTGCCGGAGCTTCTTTTCCTAATATTGGACTATTTTCTCCAGAGCACCCCAACTTTTATAGTTGAGCCAGGTCTACCACTACTCTTGGCAATGGAAGTCAGTGACAGAGCTGACGTCAGTAGTACTGGAGATCGTCAGAGCAGGTAATGATCTCATCTAACTTCCTGATGGCAGTGCTCATCATCCCCTGCAGTGACCTGGGCTGACCTAATGATGTTAGCTCAGGTCACTGCACTGCACTGCTCTCCCAGCCCATGGGGCACATTCTGTTCTTCATTGACTGGGACAGGGACTATGGTATGGATCGTCGTGGGACCTCCTTATTGGATTATGCCAGGCCCAGATTTAATTGTTCTTTTCAATAAATTGGTGAAAGAGGGAATGTTTTTGGGAGTGTTTTTTCAAATAAAACTTTTTTTGTTGTCTATTTATTTATTTATTTATTTTTTATTACTTACTGGGTTCGTGATGTCGGGTATCTGATAGACGTCCCTAACCCTAGGTCTTGATGCCAGGTGACATTACACATCTGGCATCAACCCCATATATTACCCTGTTTGCCACCTCACCAGGTCAATGGGGTGAGTTGGGGAAAAGCGCCAGGATTGGCACATCTAATGTATGTGCCACTTCTGGGGCGGCTGTGGCCTGCTATTGTTAGGCTGGGGAGTGTCCAATAACTGTGAAACAATTTTTTTTTGTTTCTATGGTATCGGATGTTACATCACAGGAAAACCTTATGTATCTTAGGGCTCATTCACATGACCATTCCGTCTGTCCTGGTCAGTTCCTGTTTTTTTGCGGATCCACAGACCGTACCATCTTTTCAATGTCTTTTGTGTAGGATCGGATGGCACACGGTAGCACTTTTGTGTGCATCCGATCCTGCAAAAAAAAAAAAACACATCGGATACCGTATTTCCGTTCCGTTATTATGGAACATTTCCTATTCTGTTCCGTAATAATGGACCGTGACTCAATACAAGTCAATGGTTCCGCAAAATCCCTGGAAGCCACACGGAACAACTTCCATGTGACCTCCGTCGGGTGCCCGTGCAATCTGTGTCCCGCTCCAGCCCCGCGGCTGCCCGCACTACAGTGTCAGTGTCTGCCCACACTGCAGTATCAGCAGCTTCTCACACTGCAGTGCGGGCAGCCGCGGGGATGACAAGCGCTGCTGTCAGGAGGTTAGATGAGATCATTACCTGCTATGACTATTTCCTGCACTCCTGACTTCAGCGCTGTCACTGCCTTCTATGCCCGCCGCGTTCTAACGTCACGTCTAACGGGCGGCCCGAGACTGTCACTAGCGGTGACGTCACGGGCTCCCGCAATACTGCTGAGAACGCGGCTGGCAATGGAAGTCAGTGACAGAGCTGATGTCAGGAGTATAGGAGATAGTCAGAGCAGGTAATGATCTCATCTAACTTCCTGATGGCAGCGCTCAAGGGGACAGACTTGAGTGGAAAAAAAAATCCTTTGTTTCAATAAAACAACGTTTTTTGCATTATCCCGGATCTTGTTTTACCTCTCTTGTCGTGTGCCGGAGCTTCTTTTCCTAATATTGGACTATTTTCTCCAGAGCACCCCAACTTTTATAGTTGAGCCAGGTCTACCACTACTCTTGGCAATGGAAGTCAGTGACAGAGCTGACGTCAGTAGTACTGGAGATCGTCAGAGCAGGTAATGATCTCATCTAACTTCCTGATGGCAGTGCTCATCATCCCCTGCAGTGACCTGGGCTGACCTAATGATGTTAGCTCAGGTCACTGCACTGCACTGCTCTCCCAGCCCATGGGGCACATTCTGTTCTTCATTGACTGGGACAGGGACTATGGTATGGATCGTCGTGGGACCTCCTTATTGGATTATGCCAGGCCCGGATTTAATTGTTCTTTTCAATAAATTGGTGAAAGAGGGAATGTTTTTGGGAGTGTTTTTTCAAATAAAACTTTTTTTGTTGTCTATTTATTTATTTATTTATTTTTTATTACTTACTGGGTTCGTGATGTCGGGTATCTGATAGACGTCCCTAACCCTAGGTCTTGATGCCAGGTGACATTACACATCTGGCATCAACCCCATATATTACCCTGTTTGCCACCTCACCAGGTCAATGGGGTGAGTTGGGGAAAAGCGCCAGGATTGGCACATCTAATGTATGTGCCACTTCTGGGGCGGCTGTGGCCTGCTATTGTTAGGCTGGGGAGTGTCCAATAACTGTGGACCTCCCTAGTCTGAGAATACCAGACCACAGCTGTCCGCTTTACCTTAGCTGGTGAGCCAATTTGGGGGGGACCCCCACGTTTTTTGTTTTAAATTTATTTAATGTAAAATAACAGTGTGGGGTGCCCTCTGTTTTGGATTACCAGCCAAGGTGAAGCTGCCAGCTGTGGTCTGAAGGCTGCAGCCACCTGCTTTACCCTAGCTGGCTACAAAAGATAGGGGGGGACCCCACGTAGTTTTTTTTTTAAATTATTTTTTTTTTTGCTAAACACAAGGCTAAGCACCCTTTAGTGCCAAATGAAAATCACTAAAGGTTGCCAGCTTAGAATATGCAGGAGGGTGGGACATTATATGTCTCTCATCTATTATCTATCTATCCATCCATCCCTCTATTCATTCATTCATTCATCCTTCAATCCCCCTAGCTCTCTGTCTCTACAGTATATCTATCTTTCCATCTCTATATCTACCCATCTATTTATCTTTGTAGCTGCTTCCGTTTTTTGTGGTCCGCAAAAAAAAAGTAAGGCACACGGACCGTATACGGAACGGATGTCATACGGATGCCACACTGATACATCCGTGAAAAAGACGGACCGTTTTTTGCGGACCACAAAAACGGAACTGTCATGTGAATGTAGCCTAATATATGTTTTCAAAATTATGTTTGTTGCTTATGGCAGCAGTGTTCTACACATGTGGGAAAACAAAATGGCAGAGTCTAATGCAATATTCACAGCAACTGAGAGCAAGAGGGGTGATAAAATTCTTGTTTCTTTAAAGGATATTCATGGTGATATGTCGCAAACAGTGGGGGATCAATGCCATTCATATTCCACAGTTATTTGGTTGCCAAATTTAAAACGGCCACTTCAGCACCAATGATGAACGTCCAGGATGACCGAGAGTGGTGGTTGCTCCGGAGATCGTCGATGCTGTGCACAACCTCAAACTGGAGAATCAACGAATTTCACCTAAAGCAATAGCAGACATCATGGGGATTTCCTGTGAATGTGTTTCAATATCCATAAACATTTGGACATGAGGAAGCTATCTGCAAAGTGAGTCCCCAAATGTTTGATAGCAGATCAGAGAAGTATGGGAGTGAAAACTTCCTGGTCCATTTGTCAGCGTTTCCAGACTGATCAGAACTTCCTGGATCGACTAGTCACTATGGATGAGACATGGATTTATTTGTATGACCCTGAAAACAAGGAGCAGTCAAAAGAGTGGAGGCACAGTGGTTTTCCTCGTCCAAAGAAATTCAGGGTGCAAAAATCAGCCACTACGGTGATGGCATCTGTTCTGTGTTCTGGGATAAGGAGGGCGTGCTGCTAGTAGACTGTCTTCAAAAGGGTTCCATCATCAATGCAAGGTATTACATTGAACTTTTGGACCAATTGAAGGCAGCTCTGGAGGCTAAAAGGCGCGGCAAGCTGTCTAAAGCAGGGGTGGGGAACCTTTTTACTGCCGGGGGCCATCTGGAAATTTCTACGAACCATCGGGGGCCGCACAAAATTATCAATGTGAAAATTACCCGGCTACATTTGGTCAAGCAAATAATTAACTCACCCCTATTGTGGTGGCCAGAGATGCTTCTCTTTGGCGCAGCGGTTCATTTTCGGTGTTATTGATCATGTTACTTCTCACAGCTGCTTTTCCAGGATTGTCTCTGTCTGGAGCAGTCAACTCTTTGTGATAATAAGATTGGTAAATCATATACATCACAACTGACACTGGGACTGCTGTATATATATATACACATCACAGGAGGGGCTGGGGGTATATACATCACATAGGAGACGCTGGAACAGCTGTATATATATTAAAGGAGATGCCCCAGCCCCTCCTGTGATGTATATGCCACCAGCCCCTCCTGTGATGTATATGCCCCCAGTGTCTCCTGTGATGTGTATGCTCCAGCCCCACCTGTAATATATACATTACAGGAGACAATGGGGCATATACATCACAGGAGGGGCTGGGAGCATATACATCACAGGTGGGGCTGGGAGAATATATACGTCACAAAAAAGGCTGAAGACATATACATCACTGGGAGGCATAGATATGGCTTTGGAGCGCAGACAGCACTGGGGGGGGCACGGCCAGCACTGGGGGGCACGGCCAGCACTGGGGGGGCACGCACAGCAATAGGGGGGCACGGGGGAAACTGACAACACATGCAGAGCCCAGACATTGCAACGGGGGCGCAGACAGCATGGGGGAGCATGGACATCACTGGGGGCACAGCACTAGGGGGTAGGGGGGGGGAGTCACACAGCTCTGGGGGAGTTGGGGGCACACAGACCTAGGGGAGGGGGGGCCACACAGACCTAGTGGAGGGGGGCCACACAGACCTAGTGGAGGGGGGCCACACAGACCTAGTGGAGGGGAGGGCCACACAGACCTAGTGGAGGGGGGGACACACAGACCTACTGGAGGGGGGGGACACACACACACACACAGACCTAGTGGAGGGGGGGGGGGCACACACACAGACCTAGTGGAGGGGGGGGCCACACAGACCTAGTGGAGGGGGGGGGCACACAGACCTAGGGGGCCACACAAACCTCGGGGACACAACCCTGGGAAAGAAGCACACAACCCTGGTGGAGCGGACACAGAGGGAGCAGGCACACGGCACAGTGGGAGCGCTCACGGGGGAGCTGGCACAAAGGAGCGAACACGGAGGAGTGGGCACAAAGGAGCTGTAACGGAGAAGCGGGCACGCAGCACGGGGGAGCGTGCACGGAAGAGCTGGCACGTAGCAGGGGGGAGCGCTCACCTACTAGTTGAAGCCGTCAAACTGCTGCTGGGCTTCTGTGGGACGGGGCGAAAGTGTTAACCCCGCCCTCAAAATAAGTCCTGAGTACACACGCACTGACCTGCATTCAGTAGTGAACGCTGAATGCGCGTCCTCGTAGCGCGCATGGGGATTTAAAGGGCCGGCAACCGGCAAGACGCAGCTGCCGGCAGAGTCCCGGGGGCTGTAGAAAAGGTCTTCCCCACCCCTGGTCTAAAGGAATCTTGTTCCTGCAAGACAACGCCTCCGCTCACACTGCACAAGGGACCACGGCAAAACTGACAGAACTGGACTTCCCACCTTAACACCAGATCTAGCTCCCTCCAACTATAATCTGTTTCCAAACCTGAAAAAAACACCTCAAGGGTACCAAATTTCACACCATTTCTGATGCCATGCCTGCTATGGATGTCTGGTTTGAGGCACAACTGAAATCCTTTTTTGCTAGGCTTACAGAACTTGGAATACCGATGTAAAAAGTGTGGTGACATCAGTGGAGAGTATGTGGAATAAATGTAAAGTTTCATCATCCTATCTTGTTTGTTTCTGGGTAAAGCCAAAGACTTATCAGCAGACCCTCGTAGTATGCTGTGGGGATATTTTTCGGCAGAGTCGGAAACCTGTCTGATTCAAGGGGAAGATGGATGGTATGAAATAAAGGGATATTCTTGAGCAAAACCTGTTTGTCAATGATTTGAGACTGGGACAGAGGTTCACCTTCCAACAAGACAATGACCCAAATAATACTGCTAAAGCAACACCGGAGTAGTTTAAGTGGAAATGTGTAAATTTATTGGAGTGACCTAGTTAAAGTCCAGACCTTAATTCAATTTGAGAACCTGTGGTCAGACTTGAAGATTGCTGTATACCAGAAGAAACCATCTAACTTGAAGGAGCTGGAGCAGTTTTGCCTTGACGAATGGGCAAAAATTCTAGTGGAAAGCTGACAGAGACTTATCCAAAGTGACTTGCAGGTGTAAATGCCACAAACCGAGGTGCTACAATATACTGATTTTAGATTTGTGACTAGTTATGTACACTGACGTTTTCAGTTATTTTGTCCTATTTGTTTGCTTCACAATAAAAAGAAAACCAAATGTTCACAGTTCTTTACATGAACTGATGCAAACCTGCAACAAAATAAAATAAACCACTTGATAGTACAGGTTGTGAGGTAGCAAACATGAAAAATACCAAGGGGTTGAATACTTTCACAAGGCACTTTCTGTATGTCAAATACTGTTATCACATTTACTTTTGCACACCATCCAGGCCACAATTTATGGCCCCACAACCCCACGGTCAGTGCAGGTAAGCAAAAGCTGCCTATCAGAACTTACTGTATATGGGCACAAGTCATCTGGATAGTAAACATCTTTCTTTTTTTTAATTCGGCCTAATGTGACAATAGATAGATATGAACATGTTTTGTTTTAGACATTATGACCTACACTTTCATGGATGGTTACTAGGGCAGAGTTTGGAAAACCAATGGGACCAGCTATCGACCTTTCTGTATAAAAGTATATTTTTGGGGGTTCCCATTAATTTACAGCTCTGGAAAAAATTAGGAGACCACTTCCAAATATTCAGTTTTTCCGATTTTTCTCTTTGTAGCTATATTTTTGAGTGAAATGTAAATTGTTCTTTAATTCTATAACCTACTGTTATGTCTCCGAATTTCCAAGCAATACATTTTGTATTTTGTGAAAATGAGAAATGGTCAAAATAACAAACAAAAATGCATTGCTTTCAGACCTCAAATAATGCAAAGAAAACAAGTTCATAGTAATTTAGAAACAACAATACTAATATTTTCTCTCAGGAAGAGTTCAGAAATCAATATTTTGTTGAATAACCATGATTTTTAATCACAGCTTTCATGCATCTTGGCATGCTTTCCACCAGTCCTTCACACTGCTTTTGGGTGACCTTATGCCACTCCTGCCGCAAAAAAATGGAAGCAGTTCTTCTTTGTTTGATGGCTTGTGACTATCCATCTTCCTCTTGATTACAATTCAGAGGTTTCAATGAGGTTCAGGTCTGGAGATTGGGCTGGCCATGACAGGGTTTTGATGTGATGGTCCTTCATCCACACATTGCTCCATGCCACACAGCTAGGTCAATCATTGTCTTGCTGGAAAAAAAAACAGTCCTCAGAGTTGGGGAACATTGCCTGAGCAGAAGGAAGCAACTGTTTTTCCAGGATAACCTTGTATCCGACTTGATTCAAGCTGAAAATTAGGTAAAGAAAATTCAACAAACATCTTTGCAAAGGACGTATGAATCAAGCCGCATACAAGGTTATCCTGGGAAAACAGTTGCTTCCTTCTGCTCAGGTAATGTTCCCCAACTCTGAGGACTGTTTTATTCAACAGGACAACGCGCCATGCCATACAGCTAGGTCAATTAATGTGTGGGTGAAGGACAACCACATCAAAACTCTGTCATGGCCAGCCCAATCTTCAGACCTGAACCCTATTGAAAATCTCTGGAATGTAATCACAAGCCATCAAACAAAGAAGAACTGCTTCCATTTTTGCGTGAGGAGTGGCATAAGGTCACCCAAAAGCAGTGTGAAAGACTGGTGGAAAACATGCCAAGACGCATGAAAGCTGTGAATAAAAATCATGGTTATTCCACAAAATATTGATTTCTAAACTCTTCCTGAGGTAAAACATTAGTATTGTTGTTTCTAAATGATTATGCACTTGTTTTCTTTGCATTATTTGAGGTCTGAAATCAATGCATTATTTTGACCATTTTTCTTTTTCAGAAAATAAATACAAATTGTATTATTTGGATATTCGGAGACTGTGTCAGTAGTTTATAGAATAAAAGGACAATTTACATTTTATTCAAAAATATACTTATAAAGATAAAAATCAGAAAAACTGACAATTTGGAAGTGGTCTCTTAATTTTTGCCAGATCTGTATTTATGTATGGCATTAAGATAATTCACCTTGATTCTCTTTTTTGATCCCAGTATTCATTTTTATTTGCCTCTATGACAATTGCAAATTTTTTCCTTTTTTTTTCCTCATATCCCAATTTTCTAAGACATCGGGTTATCTTTTTCCAAAATCTGCCTAAATGCGGCTTTAGCAACATAAATTAGAAACCGAGCTGCAAAAACATAAACTCTAAGGGCTTTTAAATGTGATTTTTCCATGTGTAATGTATCTAATATTCCTTAATGATCACATGAATTATTTTTAAAATGTGTTACATATAAAACAGACTAGTATTATTGCATTTTACCACTAGAGGGCAATATTTTCCATATTCTTGTTCTGTATTCACAGGGTGAAACTGATGCTAGATCACATCTGATGAAATTCACTTGGTTTAACACTAATTTGTTTTTCTATTACAAAAAAAATCTTAGAATTTTTTTGGAAGTTTTTATTTTTAGATTAAGAGGTTTTGTATTATTATTTTTTTTTAATTGCACCATTATAAATATAGGACAAAGCATAAGAACTTAATTTTGCTGTTCATTTAGCAATTCTGTAAACGTAACCTAACACCATGCGGCATTCTAAATACAGACACTCCGATCTTGTGACCTCTCCCCTAGATGACCTGATGGCTGCAGTCTGGAAATTCCATTTCGTGGGTTGTGGTTGCCATGGGAACACTTCCTCCTTGATATATTTTGATGGTGGTCCGACTGGTAAAGGATATGAGTCTGCATTCACCTTACTTCATACTGCCAATCAGCCTCCGCCCTGCTCAGAGGCCTGAATTACAATCCGCTCATTCATTCCTGACGACCTCATATCCTGAGATCCAGGGCAGTGTGTGTTTGTGTGTGTTTGCTCGCATGTATATGTATATATGTGTGTGTTTTTGTATAAGTTTTGGGTAGGCAAAAATTAAAAATGCTATCAAAATCAAAAGTGTTAATAAATTTCATTAATTAAATGAAATGCCAAGTGAATGAGCAAAAGAGAAATAGAAGTCACATCAACATTTAGTGTGACCATCCTTTGCCTTCAAGCCAACATTAAAGCATCAATTCTTCTAGATACTTGCATAGTTTTTGAAGAAAGTCAGCAGGGAGGTTGTTCCAAACATGTTGGAGAAGTAACCACAGATCTAGTATGTGAGGCTCCTACAAATTCTTCTGTTTCTTGAAATGCCAGACAGACTCATTGATGTTGACATCGACGGCCATATATTTTGGGGTTTGTATTGCTGCAGAATAATTTAGGGGCCAATCAGATGTTGCTCTAGTGGCACTGCGTGATGAATAAGGCTAGATTCACACATCTGTGTGATAACCTCCTTGTTGTATCTTTTTTTTTTTTCTCACTAACGCAAGTAGACCTTTCTTACCGTTCTTAAGACCTTACCTGTCTGACCTTTCTTACCAATGGCTTAAAAAGGTGGCTCACCACTTTTCATAACTGGCCACATCTATATTATGTTGAGAAACAAGGTTTCTCTCAAATATCTTGTGTTACCGATAGCGCCTGTGAGCGGCGCTATTGAGGACCACTCATCCCCATCACGTGACCCCCCCTAATCCCCCTCCCCGTGCTCCGTGACCTCTGGTGATGTAAGGTCAACTTCCTGTTGACTTGACATTACAGAGGCCAACCCCAGTCTTCCTGAGTCACTGGGCTGTGGGCAGCGTTTCACTGCTCATCACAGCCCAGCGTCGCTTCTGCTTGCGCGCTCTGCAGTGAAGGAGGGAGCAGGGAGTTGCTGGGCTGTGACGCTGAGCTGTGATGAGCAGTGAAACGCCACCCACAGTCCAGTCACTCAGGAAGACTGGGGCCGGCCTAAGTTGACATGACATCTCCATCAAAGATCACGGAGCCCGGAGGTCACGCGAACTAGGTGAGCGAACTGCAATAGCTCCGCTCACAGGCACTATTGGCAACACAAGGTATTTGAGAGAAACATTGTTTCTCAACATAATATTGATGTGGCCAGTAATGAAAAGGAGTGAGCCAATTCTTTAAAGTATCAGTTAAATATGGATGAAAGCCTCATTCAAAAGTCAGTTTTTTTGTGTATTTGTGCTATCCATGTTTTTCATGGTAACCTTTTCTGCCGGGGGCCAGTTGGGTATTTCTACCAACCTTCGGGGGTCACAAAAAATTTTCAACATGAAAATTACCCTAATGTTTGGTTTAACAATTAACTCAACCCTACTGTGGAGGTTGGAGCTGCTTCTCTTTGGTGTGGCTGTGATGTTCGGTGATATTGATCATGTTACTTCTCACAACTGCTTTTCCAGGTTTGTCTCAGTCTGGAGTGCAGTCAACAGATTGGTAAATCATATACATCACAGGAGGTGCTGGAGGCACATACATCACGGGAGAGGGTGGAGGACTCACATATACATCACAGGAGGGGATGGAGGGCTCACATATACATCACAGGAGGAGATGGAGGGCTCACATACACATCACAGGAGGAGGTGGAGGGCTCACATACACATCACAGGAGGGGGAGACTCACAGCACTGGATGGAGGTCGGACAGTACTGCAAGGCATGTACAGCAGGGACTCGGAGGCCGGTAAACCTGTTGCTGCTCTTCTGTGGGATGGAGCACACCTTTTGCTTACCTCACCCACAAAGTAAGTTCTCTGGACGCTGACACAGGCCTGCATGCTGAGGATCTGATAGTATGCTGTGTGCATCCTCGTATCACATGACACATTGTGATTTAAAGGGCCAGCAGCCGACAAGACCGCGGCTGCTCCACGAGCACTATAGTCCCCGGGAATGTGCTCAGGGGTCGCATAAAAAGTCACGGCGGGCCGTAAACAGCCTGCGGGCCGGAGGTTCCCCACCCCTGGTCTAGCCATTCGAGGTACTTTATGCTTTTTTTTCCCCCCTCATGATTCATGAGCCTCTTGATTTTTAGCATCAAGTGTGATGTGCTTGGGACACCTGATATGCAAATCTGTGTTCTTTAGGCCTCACTTGGACGTCCATGAGTCGCATACGTGATTTATCCATGTTTTTCATGCATAGAACATATATCCATTATAGTCTAAAAGGCTGTTCACATGTCTGTTTTTTTGTGGGCCAACTGGCCCAAAAAAATATCACTGCATGTCAGATTTTAGAAGGCTCCTGGCTAAAAAATACAAGTCTAGGTGTCAATAAAAAAAATCACAGAACGCACATGAATAGTAAATGTGTAACCAGTGTGCTGCCTGTAATTAACAGTGTAATGGATAGAATATTTGTCTTTTATTTTTTCTCATCAGTAAAAATCACTGATGAAACACTCATGGTAAAAGCTGACGGATCAAGCTTTAATCCAAAACCATGATAAATGGTCCGTGTTTTTATACATGAGATAAATCACTGACGTTCATATGAGGCCTAATGAGAGAGGGTTGAACAGTTTTGAGACTGCTGTAGACGTTAAAAGCGGTATTTTATGAACAATTTTGAGAAATCATTTATTGTGTTAGTTTTGTTGAACTATTTAAATAGTTTTTATTGACTGACTGATGACAACACATTCTTGCCTAATTAGCGCCTTGAGATTTTCGAATTCCTGTAGCGTTCTTTATCCACCCACTTTGAGGGTTGACCATAGGTTCTCAAAGAGATTGCACTCTAGGGAGATTTCCTAGATTTCAATCATGGACCCAAAATGTTAATGTTTTGTTTATTGAGCCATTTAGCTATCACTTTTGCTTTGTGAAATGCTGGAGAAAGCATTGTTCATCACTTATTGCTTCTGAATTGTGGGAGAGTTTTCTCTTGGAGGATGCTTAGATCCCATTCTTTATTCCTGCCAGTGTTGTTAGGCAAAACTGTGAGTGAGCCCACCCCTTGGATGAAAAGGAACCCCACACATGAATGGTCTCAGTATGCCTTACTGTCAGCATGACTTGGGGTTGCGCTCACCTTTCCTTCTCCAGACAATCATTCTTCCAGATATCCAAAGCAGTATGAAGGGGTCTTCATCAGAGAAAAAAATCTTTAGCCTTGCCCTCTGTGGAACTTCAGTATTTTCACAGTGATTTTTTTTTTCCTCTAATAAAATGGCTTCTTTGCTCCCTTTCTTGAAACCAGGCCTGCCTCCGAAAGCCTTCACTGTACTGACAATTGCCTGCTGCCATTTCAAAGCAAGCTCTGCCCTGGAGTTTAACTAATGCCATAGCTGATTCCTATTTAGGAGATGGTCCTGGCACCTGCTGGACTTTCTTGGGTGTCCTGAAACCTGTTTCCCAGCAACTGAAGCCACTTTAAGTGGAGATTTTTGATTAAGTTAATTTTCATAGTAAGGAATGACTGCACATTTTTACAAGTCATCTGATCATTGTTCATAACAACATAGAGTTAATGCAATTTGCCACTATAAAAACTGATGCAGCAAACTTTGTGAAATCCAAAATTTGCACCAGTCTCAAAACGTTTGGCCACGGCTGAACATTTTGCTGGTGAGGATCTTAAAGGTTGGTTACAGACACAATAAATGTGCTAGCATTTCCTTCAAATAATTAATCATATGCATATTTAGGGTAGCTGATCGTCCAGCTACTATGGACCCAGGAGTAGCTTAGATTCGGTTTCTCTCCCAACTGGAGAGGGCAAGTTACACTGTTTGTAAAGGCTTCTTATGTTAGAAAAAAAGGAGTCACAGGCCTGTATCGGGGTGCCAGGGGTGCCTCCGGCCTTGTAGTCGTGGCCATTGCTGTCAGGCTTACCCCTGGCTCCGCCGTCACTTTAAGATCGGTAGACGACTTGGTGGGGCAGAGTGTGGTGGTGGTGCAGGTGTTGTCCGGCGCACAAACAGTCTTCAGGCAGGATGTAGTGAAAACAAAAGACATCTTTTATTGCACACTCTTCCACAATCCGGCAGTTGTATGCGACACTTTCTGGAGCTGGGGGACAACCTGTCCTAACGTACCCTCCTGTGGGGATGTGCCCTGGTTAATCTACTTCGCCGGGCTCCCACTTCGGTTACACACACACCGGACCCACACCGGTAGCTTCACTCTCCGAGGTTCCGTTCATTCCCGTTCTCTCCGGCGCCCCCTATGGATTCAGCTCCCACACTCTGCCCCTTGGTGTTCACTCTCTCATGTCCCGGATCCAACTGCCAACACTCACACACACTTCTCCCTCCCCCTGGTTTCTGCCGGCTCCTCCTTCACTGTGGTGACAGCCGTCCCACCCGGCCACTAGGGGGTGCCCTAACACACTACAAATAAAACATTTTTATTAATGACATTTCCGGTTAACTATGCTCCCTTTGTAGGGGGTATGCTCACCCACTACAGGCCCACCCTGTATTCCATGGGATGGCACAGGATATACAAGGAATGAAGGTAAATGAAGAGGAGTAGTAGAGATAGCAAGAAGGAAGGGTAAAGGGTTGTGCGCACAATTCATCACGGAGAAAGGAGAAGTACTGTATATACTTGAGTATAAGCGGAGGCATCTAATTTTACCACGAAAAAATGGAAAACCGTATTGAGTCAAGTATAAGTCTAGGATAGATAGGAGATAGACCGAAAAAAGACAGATAAGATAGATGGCTAGACAGACAGCTAGATATTGCACTCTATACAGGACACACACATTTCATGAATAACACATATAAACAGCACATAATACATTACAGATACACTACAGTTCAAAAGATTGTGGTCACCCAGACAATTTTATCTTTTCCATAAAAAATCCTACTTTTATTTATCAAATGAGTTGCATAATGAATAGGAAATATAGCCCAGACATTGACTAGGTTAGAAATAATGATTTTTACTTGAAATAATAATTTTCTCCTTCAAACTTTGCTTTCGTCACAGAATGCTCCCTTTCCAGCAATTCCAGCTTTGCAGAACTTTGACATTCTAGCTGTTAACTTGCTGAGGTAATCTGGAGATATTTCACCCCATGCTTCCAGAAGGTCCTCCCACAAGTTGGATTGGCTTGATTGGCACTTTTTGCGTACCATACGGTCAAGCTGCTCCCACAATAGCTCAATAGGGTTGAGATCTGGTGACCGGGCTGGCCACTCCATTACAGATAGAATACCAGCTGCCTGCTTCTTCCCTAAATAGTTCATGCATAATTTGGATGTGTGCTTTGGATCATTGTCCTGTTGTAGGATGAAATTGGCTCCAATCAAGCGTTGTCCACAGGGTATGGCATGGCATTGCAAAATGGAGTGATAGCCTTCCTTATTGAAAATCTCTTTTACATTGTACAAATCTCCCACTTTACCAGCACCAAAGCAACCCCAGACTATCACATTACCTCCACCATGCTTGACAGATGGCATCAGGCACTCTTCCAGCATCTTCTCAGTTGTTCTGCGTCTCACAAATGTTCTTCTGTGTGATCCAAACACCTCAAACTTCGATTCGTCTGTCCATAATACTTTTTTCCAATCTTACTCTGTCCAATGTCTGTGTTCTTTTGCCCATATTAATCTTTTCCTTTTATTAGCCAGTCTCCGATATGGCTTTTTCTTTGCCACTCTGTCTTGAAGCCCAGCATCTCGGAGTCGCCTCTTCACTGTAGACGTTGACACTGGCGTTTTACGAGTACTATTTAAAGAAGCTGCCCATTGAGGACCTGTGAGGTGTCGATTTCTCAAACTAGAGACTCTAATGTACTTGTCTTGTTGCTCAGTTGCGCAGCGGGTATCACACTTCTTTTTCTACTCTGATTAGAGCCTGTTTGTGCTCTCCTCTGAAGGGAGTAGTACACACCGTTGTAGGAAATATTCAGTTTCTTGGCAATTTCTCGAATGGAATTTCCTTCATTTCTAAGAACAAGAATAAACTGTCGAGATTTACATGAAAGTTCCCTTTTTCTGGCCATTTTAAGAGTTTAATGGAACCAACAAATGTAATGCTTTAGATTCTCAACTAGCTCAAAAGGAAGGTCAGTTTTATAGCTTCTCTAATCAGCAAAACAGTTTTCAGCTGTGCTAATATACTTGCACATAGGTTTTCAATGGATTTCTAAACATCCATTAGCCTTCTAACACAGTTAGCAAAACACAATGTACCATTAGAACACTGGAGTGGTAGTTGTTGGAAATGGGCCTCTATACACCTATGTAGATATTGCATTCAAAACCAGACGTTTGCAGCTAGAATAGACATTTACCACATTAACAATGTATAGAGTGTATTTCTGTTTAATTTAATTTTAGTTTCATTGAAAAAAAAAACACGTGCTTTTCTTTTAAAAATAAGGAAACATCTAAGTGACCCTAAACCTTTGAACTGTAGTGTATAACACACACAGCACATTATACTCAAAGACATAGAAGACTTTTTTTTCTTCCTGGGCTGCAGGTGCCCCTCCCCCATCTCTTTTTTGAAGATGGGAGAAGATAGGACACAGAGCTCAGAGGATGGGAAGCCGTCCCCTTCTGGAGACTGTGCAGAGCGGGAGAAGACTGGACACAGAGCACAGAGGAGTTGCTGTCTCCCTGCGGGGCCCCCTCTGCTGTCTGCCGGCCGGCGCCCTGTGCGACCGCACCACACGCACATAGGTAAGGCCAGCCATGAGCGACGGTGATATCAGCAGTCACTGGACCATCCACAGAGTACGGGAAAGACCAGAAAACACCCGCACTGCACCAGAGAACACGTAAGTGGGACCCTCACTTGAGTATAAACCGAGGGGGACTTTTTCAACATAAATGTGCTGAAAAAGTCGGCATATACATGAGTATATACAGTATCTTAAAGTGGGCAGAGAAAAGAGGACATACAAAAAGGAGGAAAGCACATGAGGAAATAAGTGCAGGATAGAAGCTGTGCTGATATATGTGAAGTGAAAGACAACAACACCCTGGACACACATTGACATTATACACAGCACGTATTACAGAGCGGGACACTCCCACAAGATTAAAATCAGAAACCTTCATATCAGAGGGTCTAAAATTAGTCAATCAAAGAAAAGCACAGACTGCAAACAAGTGCAATTTTGTTATCTAAAGGTAACCAGTAACATCTAAAAATACTTTTTTCCCCCTTATATGTCAAAGATATCCATAGCCTTAACACTAGAAGTCCCAGGAATTTTGAGCCCATAGGGTTTCAATGGTAGAAATGTCAAATGACCCCTCTCTGGGACTTCTAGTGTTAAAGTTATGTTCTGTTATTTTTTTTGGGTGACCAGTGGACCACATAACAATAATTGGATAGGACCTTCTCTAGCCTGTTTTTGTGGACAGTCGCTCATTTAGGTGATTAGTTCAGCAACAAACAAGTATAGTATACAGATGGCATTGTTGTGCTGTCTGTTTTTCACTGACTGGTTGCTAGGAGAAGCTTGATATTTTTTTTTTCCTTACGAGAAAACTGATGAGAAATGCATAATAAAAAAGAACATAACCTACGATAAAAACAAATGAGCAAATACTATTTAATGAGTTACAGCTGAGGGGCTTAAAGCACCACTTTAAATCCAAGTCTCCTGTCCCCTGTCTTATACTCACCTTCCAGTGGCTTCATCTTCTTTCGCCGCGGCAGCTCCAGTGTTTCATGGAGCGTACCAGAGGTCACAAGTCAATACAACTCTATGAGAGCCTTGTTCTTGCGTTCAATGACTTGCACTGAGCGCTTTAGACTTAACGTCTGACTTTCGCCCAGTCAGTCATAAGATGGCGCTGCTGGAGCGGTGTAGGTAAAAGGTGAAGCTGCCGGAAGGTGAGTATATGACAGAGGGCTTAGATTTAGAGTGCCACTACAGCACTGAAAACAAAACGCTGGAGTGGTGCTTTAGAAGACATTCCATCAATGTACCCAATCAACATGGTGCTATCTTTAATTTTTTACTTCTCTAAAGGCCCAGTCACACTAAACAACTTACCAGCGATCCCAACAACGATACAACCTGATAGGGATCGCTGGTAAGTTGCTAGGAGGTCGCTGGTGAGATGTCACACTTAGCGACGCTCCAGCGATCCCACCAGCAACCTGACCTGGCAGGGATCGCTGGAGCGTCGCTACACGTGGAAGCATGCTGCGCTTGGTAACTAAGGTAAATATCGGGTAACCAACCCGATATTTACCTTGGTTACCAGCGCACACCGCTTAGCGCTGGCTCCCTGCACACCTAGCCACAGTACACATCGGGTTAATTACCCGATGTGTACTGCAGCTACATGTGCAGAGAGCAGGGAGCCGCGCACACTGCTTAGCGCTGGCTCCCTGCTCTCCTAGCTGCAGTACACATGGGGTTAATTACCCCATGTGTACTCCAGCTACATGTGCACAGAGCAGGAGCCGGCACTGACAGCTGAGAGCGGCGGAGGCTGGTAACGAAGGTAAATATCGGGTAACCAAGGTAAGGGCTTCTTGGTTACCCGCTGTTTACCATGGTTACCAGCGTCCGCAGATGCCGGTTCCTGCTGGCTGCACATTTAGTTGTTGCTCTGTCGCTGTCACACACAGCGATGTGTGCTTATCAGCGGGAGAGCAACAACTAAAAAATGGCCCAGGATATTCAGCAACAACCAACAACCTCACAGCAGGGGCCAGGTTGTTGCTGGATGTCACACACAGCAACATCGCTGGCAAGTTGTGCATCAGCAGCGATGTTGCTAGCGATGTTGCTTAGTGTGACGGTACCTTAAGGGTCTGTGCGCACTGGGTATATGTGTTTCTTCAGCAAAATATGCACCCTCTGGCAGAATTCGGCACCTGCGGCAAAAAAATAGATCAGACTTTTACGAACACAGCAATGCCAAATATGTATTTTTTTTTTACTTTTTTTCTTACTAATTTTTAATTGGGAAAAATGGGGTGATTAACTTTCATATTTTTTAACTTTTTTTATTTATTTATTTTTTTTTCATTTACACTTTTCACTGTATTTGTTAGTCCCTTTAGGGAACTTGAACCTGCAATCATCTGATCGCTTGTGCTATATACAGCAATGCCATAGCATTGTTGTATATAGGAAAAATCACAGTCTTCCAAGAACGCCAGCCACTGGCTGGTTTTCACAGGAGTATCATCATAACACAGTGGTCTTCAGTCATGGGCACACTGATGGGCGCTTAGAATGACAAGCCCCAGTGCTGGCGCACATTAAATACTGTTATCAGAAATTGACAGGGCATTTAACAAATTAACAGCCGAGGGCGGAACATGAGTCCACCCACGACTGCTAGAGGCAGTTGATAGCCAACTTCTGCTGGGAATGATGCGAGCTCAGCTCGTGAGCCCAAATCAAAATCAGGGAGCTGACATAGGACATACCTTTATGTCCTATGTCAGTAAGGGGTTAACAGCCAGCACCTAAGATAAAAACAATGAGGAAATATCCTGCAGTAAATAAGTATATATAGTAATAGTATGCTGAGCTCGGGTCTACTAGCAGCTGTTAGAGGCAGATGATGGCCATCATCTGGGAAAGATGTGGGCTCGGCTGGTGGACCTGCATCAAAGTCGGAGCTGATATAGGACATACCAGTTTTTCCTATGTTGGTGAAAGGTTAAAGGGAAGGTGTCTGGAAAAAAAAATTCAATAACTGAAAAAAAATAAAGTATTAATATTTTAATGTTATGTGTAAATAATATTATTTGTTTTTAATTGAGAAAAATATAAAAAAAAAAAAATTAAAAGTTTGATATTTTCCTTTCTTAACACTAGGGGGAGCAGTTGCTGAAATCCTACTGTAGAACTAGCTCACATAACAACTACAGTAAAAGTGGGTGGAATCTGTTCTCCTGTGTGTGATGTCACAGCTCCCCCTCCCAATCTGGGTGTTTCCAAAAGGATAAGAGGAAGTTAAGTATAGGATTATAGTGCGGGGCCATTTTGTTGGTGGCCGCAAAGTTATCTTAATGTCTAAAGTGTCACTAAGGCCAGCTGCATAGTGCTCCATTGTATCCCACGCCCCACTGACTATTTCCCAATGCCCCACTGACTGTTTCCCAATGCCCCACTGACTGTATCCCAATGCCCCAGCCGCATGCACTCACCTCAGACCTGCACCCCTGGCAGCCTATCCTGTCAGCGATCACAGTACATCGCAGCGAGTAGCGGAGGCCCGAGGTGAGCACACGTGGGGAGAGTGGGGTGAGCGGCAGGGGAGGGGGGGAGTTTACGGCAAAGGGGGTGTAAGCGGCGGAGTGGGAGGGGGGGTGAGCGGCAGAGTGGGGGGGGGAGCGGCAGAGTGGGGGAGTGAGCAGCAGAGGGGGGAGCAGCATGCCAGGATCAGTTACGGTGCAATTACCGCTGCCCAACACTGGTACTCACCCCATCCATCCCGACGGGTGACAGGGAGAAAGTGGAGCACACAGCATCCACTGTGAGCTCCACAAAGATGGCGCTGATCCCCTCCCAGTGAATTTAATTTTGTATTAAAATACTTGATTTCATAATCATTATTATTAATACAACAACAAAAAAAAAGGGACACCTTACCCTTAACAGACAGCACCTAGTATAAAAACAATGAGGAAATAAGGCCTAAACCATTATAATACAGAGTCTAGGCACTATATATGCTGCAGCATACTGGATCTGTATGGAACTGTAATATGGAATAGCCTTCCCTGGTAGACATTTGAAGGGGCTTGCCATATTTGTTTCTTTCACATTCCTATAAAAGGAAAAAAAAAAATCAATATGCCTGAACAGAGATACAGCAAAGTCACGTGGATTTCCATGGATGTTATTACATATTACAAGTCAGATGTTGTTGGACGCTGTTCACATTTTCATCCATTAATGACAGGCAGAGCAGGTCACACTATTCTGGCTATCAGTGACTGAATGGCTTCTCGCTCCAGTGTGAACAGAGCGTTATTATCCCGTATTTGCTTTATTTAGATTCTGAGGGCCTAAAACTCTAGGCATAGTCAGTGGACAGATGAATTTATGGTTTTGTAGTAACTAAAATGAAGAATGCAATGGTGTCCAATATATATATACAGTAGATGAATACATGATATTGCACTTCACATTCCAAAATACTCAAACAACTCTAAGAAGTTGAAGAATGTTATATCTTCATGTCGGAATGAATGTTTTCTCGACAGTGTTCTTCCACCAGTCATCAGAACGACCAAACAACGCTGCTGTATCCAACCACATGAAGACTTCTTCTCTGTCTACTCTTCTATTTCACAAAGATCCAGCCATCGTTACATGCAGAACCAGGCCACGTCTGTCCGCCCCACCCATGGTAAGTATTTTGCCTCTTTTTGCCATGATATTTTACTAGCTCTAAAACCTTGACCCTTGTTATTCACACATATTTTGTGTGACACAGGAAGCCTTCTGTCCGGAGAAGGGAGATGGAGGTTCAGGAAGAGTTAATATGGAGAGTTACGCCCTTTTCCTGTTTTACAAATGATTTTTTTGGCTCAAGGAAACCAGAAATTCCTTAGCCTGTGACGTGTTCTTGTGTGTGGCACTGAGAATTCTTCTCTAAGGATAAGAGGGAATTATTTATACTTACATCTATCTCCATATGTATCGTATTTATATAGTGCTAACCTACTGCTTGGTGCTGCACACAAATGTCCTACTCATGATCACACACTTCCTGAGGGAAATTTTATATGTGGTCAGATCGCCTATGTGTTTTTGGGGAGGGTAGAAAATATTGTGTAAAGGAAGCCCACATATACATGGGGCGAGCATAAAGACTCTGTGCAGATATTGCCCATCCGGCATCAGTGGTGTAAAGCATCCATGCCAGGAAAAAAAAAAAAGTTTGAATAATATATTTTGGAAAAGTATTTTTTAAAGATGTTCCTTTTGGATGGTGTTATACCATAACCCAGAACAAAACCCAAATATTCCAAATTGTCACTGGAGTTTTGCAGCACTTGAGGGCTCCCTGTCAGGCTTGTTTTTGTCATGTTCTCAGATTTGGGTCTTTTGGAAAGAGGTGCAATCTCTAAAGGGGGCTTTACATGCTGTGACATCGCTAACCATATATCGTCAGGGTCATGGTGTTTGTGACGCACATCCGGCGCCGTTAGCGACATCACAGCGTGTGACACGTACGAGCGACCTTCAACGATCCCAAAAGTGGTAAAAATCGTTGGTTTTGTAGAGGTCGTTCTAAAGCAAAATATCGTTGTTTGGGCACTAGCGATGTTGTTCCTCGTTTCTGCAGCATCACACATCGCTATGTATGACACCGCAGGAACGGCGAACATCTCCTTACCTGCGTCCACCGGCAATTCGGAAGGAAGGAGGTGGGCAGGATGTTATGTCCTGCTCATCTCCGCCCCTCTGCTTCTATTGGCCGGCCGCTTAGTGACGCCACAGTGACGTCGCTATGACGCCGAACGCACCTCCCCCTTGAGGGAGGGATTGTTCGGCGGTCACAGCGACGTCGCTGACAAGGTATGTGTGTTTGACGCTGCCGTAGCGATGATGTTCGCTACGGCAGCGATCACCACATATCGCACGTACGACGGGGGCGGGTGCTATCGCGCTCGACATCGCTAGCAAACGCTTGCGATGTCGCAGCGTGTAAAGCACCCTTTAGTCTTCAGGTCACAAAAATGTGTTCCAAATGCAAGCAATCTTTCTCAATTTACCTCTTTTCTAACTTGGTAGAAACACAAGAAAATGTATTTTGCATATACAGTGGGTACGGAAAGTATTCAGGTCCCTTTAAGTTTTGCAGCCATTTGGTATATTCAAAAAAGTTCATTTTTTTCTCATTAATGTACACTCTGCACCCCATCTTGACAGACAAAAAAAAAAATGTAGACATTTTTGCAAATTTATTAAACAAGAATAACTGAAATAACTGAAATATTACATGGTCATTAGTATTCAGAGCCTTTGCTCAGACACTCATAATTAAGTCACATGCTGTCCATTTCCTTGTGATCCTTCTTGAGATGGTTGTACTCCATCATTGGAGTCCAGCTGTGTTTAATTAAACTGATAGGACTTGATTTGGAAAGGCACACGCCTGTCTATAGAAGACCTCACAGCTCACAGTGCATGTCAGACCAAATGAGAATCATGAGGTCAAAGGAACTGCCCAAGGAGCTCAGAGACAGAATTGTGGCAAGGCACAGATCTAACCATGGTTACAAAAGAATTTCTGAAGTAGTCAAGGTTCCAAAGAGCACAGTGGCCTCCATAATCCTTAAATGGAAGACGTTTAGAACCACCAGAACCCCTCCTAGACCTGGCCATCCAGCCAAACTGAGCAATCGTGGGAGAAGAGCCTTGGTGAGAGAGGTAAAGAAGAACCCCAATATCACTGTGCCTGAGCTCCAGAGATGCAATAGGGAGATGGGAGAAAGTTCCACAAAGTCAACTATCATTACAGCCCTTCACCAGTCGGGCCTTTATGGCAGAGTGGGCCGATGGAAGACTCTCCTCAGTGCAAGACATAAAAGCCCGCATAGAGTTTGCAAAAAAAAACACATGAAGGACTCCCAGACTATGAGAAATAAGATTCTCTGCTCTGATTAGATGAAGATAGAACTTTTTGGTGATAATTCTAAGTGGTATGTGTGGAGCAAACCAGGCATTGCTCATCACCCAATACAATCCCAGCAGTGAAACATGGTGGTGGCAGCATCATGCTATGGGGGTGTTTTTCAGCTGCAGGGACAGGATGACTGGTTGCAATTGAAGGAAAGATAAATGTGGCCAAGTACAGAGATATCCTGGAAGAAAACCTCTTCCAGAGTGCTCTGGACCTCAGACTTGGCCGAAGGTTCACCTTCCAACAAGACAATGACCCTAAGCACACAGTTAAAATAACAAAGGAGTGGCTTCAGAACAACTCTGTGACCATTCTTGACCGGCCCACCCAGAGCCCTGACCTAAACCCAATTGAGCATCTCTGGAGAGACATGAAAATGGCTGTCCACCAACCTTCACAATCCAACCTGATGGAATTAGAGAGGATCTGCAAGGAAGAATGGCAGAGAATCCCCAAATCCAGGTGTGAAAAACTTGTTGAATCATTCCCAAGAAGACTCATGGCTGTACTAGCTTAAAAGGGCTCGTCTACTCAATACTGAGCAAAGGGTCTGAATACTTATGACCATGTGATATTTCAGTTTTTCTTGTATAATAAATTTGCAAAAATTTCTACATTTCTGTTTTTTTTTCTGTCAAGATGGGGTGCAGAGAGTACATTAACGAGAAAAAAAATGAACTTTTTTTTAATTTAACAAATGGCTGAAATGAAACAGAGTGAAAAATTTAAAGCGGTCTGAATACTTTCTGTACCCACTGTATTGACAGTCGCAAGATGTCTTATTGCTAGGAAGTGGAGACAAACTTCATTCCTGGAATTATACATTGAAATCAAAAGGTTTGAAACAAGGAATTTCTAACAGCGTTATGAAATAATAGAGACGTATCAGGCTGTACAGACATTATGGGATGTCTATTGGATTTTGCAGGGAGATTGATATTTGAAAATTTGATATCTAGATGAGTACATAAGAGGCCTCTCACCAGAGCGGAGTACCAATCAATATGGAATATAAGCTTTATCTTCCTCTCTCCTCTTCATCCACCGATGGGCCTAATGATGTTATATATATAATTAATATAAGATCTGGCAAAAATTAAGAGTCACTTCCAAATTGTCAGTTTTTCTGATTTTTCTCTTTCTAGGTATATTATTGAGTAAAATGTAAATTGTTCTTTTATTCTATAAACTACTGACATGTCTCTGAATTTCTAAGCAAAAAATGTTGTATTTATTTTCTGAAGATGAGAAATGGTCAAAATAACAAAACAATGCATTGCTTTCAGACCTCAAATAATGCAAAGAAAACAATTCATAATCATTTAGAAACAACAGTAATAATAATGTTTTCATTCAGGAAAAGTTTAGAAATCAATATTTTGTGGAATAACAATGATTTTTAATCACAGCTTTCATGCCTCTTGGCATACTTTCCACCAGTCTTTCACGATGCTTTTGGGTGACCTTATGCCATTCCAAAAATGTAAGCAGTTCTTTGTTTGATGGCTTGTGACTATCCATCTTCCTCTTTATTACATTCTAGAGGTTTTCAATGGGGTTCAGGTCTGGAGATTGGGCTGGCCATGACAGGATTTTGATGCGGTTTTCCTTCATCCACACATTGATTGACCTAGCTGTGTGGCATGGCGCATTGTCCTGCTGGAAAAAAAAACAGTCCTCAGAGTTGGGGAACATTGCCTGAGCAGAAGGAAGCAACTGTTTTCCCAGGATTACCTTGTATGCAGCTTGATTCATACGTCCTTCGCAAAGATGTTTGTTGAATTTTCTTTAGCTAAATTTTCAGCTTTGCCAAACACCTGGTCGTCTAATGGTTAGATGGAGACCTGGAGAGGCATGCAAGCCACAGTGTCTTGCACCTACTGTGAAATTTAGTGGAGGATCGGTGATGATCTGGGGATGCTTCAGCAAGGCTGGAATTGGGCAGCTTAATCTTTTCACAAAATACTCAACATGGGAATGTGGCCTATGGAGACTTTCCTTTCATTTTCTGCTCCAAAATTACTTTCACACTGATTTTTTTTGCTGAATTTGTGGTGCAGAAACTCTCCAAAAACAACGAGGTCCTTGTTTCAATAGTTTTTTAGGCAAAACCGCTTGAGGAAAATACTGTGGTCTTTTTCCTGAACAGGGTTGGCAACTTTTTCCCTCTTTTTATTTGTTTTTAATTTTTTTTTTTGTGGCAGTTTTGCAGAATTTTTTCAGGTTGGTTCCAAGCAGAATCAGCCTGGAAAAGGCATGTTATGCACATACCGATCTTGTGAACAAACACAAGTTTTGACTGCATAGTTATATACTTACTCCTCTGAAGAAAAGAAAAAAACAAAACAGCTAAAAAGTTCAGTGTGAAAACACTTTGAGGGAATGTGCAAATGACGGCCATTTCAGGTGGGTCCGCTCTGAAACCCACCTAAGGCTATGTGCGCACGTTGCGTAAATACATGCAGTTACGCTGCGCTTTGTAGCGCAGCGTAACTGCATGCGTCCTGCGTCCCCTGCATAATCTATGGAGATTGTGCAGGGGCCGTGCGCACGTGGCGTTTTAGAGCGCAGCGCTTCGGCTGCTGCCAGAAGCGCGCGTTCTAAGAAGTGACATGTCACTTCTTCCGTGCGCTTTGCCGGCAGCCCCTGCACTGTCTATGGCAGGAGCTGCAGGCAGAGCGCATGGAATTGGCTTTTTTTTTTTCACTACGGACATTTTCTGCAGCGATTTGAAAATTCTGCAGTGACTGTACGCAACGTGCGCACATAGTCTAAAAATGCATCAAGAGATTGCTCAAAAAAATAAACATATACAGTACATTTCTAGGTAAAATCGACTTGCTGTTCATATGTTCAGGCTTTAAGTTTCCGAAGATGCCTAACGGCTAATAACAAGTGAGCTCTGAAGACGCTTCGCAAATAGAAAGGCTCAAAATATGCCCAGAAGATGTTTTCACATATTTTTTGTTTGATAAACTGCTCATAGCTTCTTCTTTGTTGAATGGAGTTTTAAAAAAATCAAGTTAAAAAAAGCAAACGCTGAAAAATCACACAAGATGTGAAAAAACATTGAAAAAAAAACACTTAGGAAAATGACACTCACCATAAAATAGCTAAAACCGTTATTTATTGGTAAAAACCTGCAGGGACCAACCTGCGGAAAAACCGCAGAAATTCTGCGGCAAATCCGCAACATCCCGTGGTAAAACCGCATGCGGAATTTGCGTGCGGATTTCTGCGGTGGGTGCAGGATTCTTGCAGAGATTCGGAATTTTCTAACCAAAATTCCATTTTCTAGTGCGCACATGGCCTGAAAATGCAAAATTATCTGTAATAGATAGTGGGCACCATGTTGCAGTTTCAGAGCCCCTGAGGTGCCTAAACTGTGGAAAGCTCCCACAAGTAACCCCATTTTGGAAATTACATCCCTCAAAGAATTTATCTAGAGTGGTGGTGAGCAACTTGAACCCACAGGTGCTTCACAGAATTTTATAACATTGAGCCATGAAAATATAAAAACACATTTTTACCACAAAAATGTTGCTTTAACCCCTTAACGACCGCGGGCCGTAAAATTACGTCCCTGCGGTCATAACCTTACTGCCAGCGGTCTGCCGGCAGCATCATGCTGCGATCGGCACACATCTCAGCTGATTTTCACAGCTGAGATGTGTGCCTGCTAGGCACGAGCAGAATCGTTATCTGCTCGTGCTGTTTAACCCCTTATGCGGCGCTGTCAATATGTGACAGCGCCATTATAAGCGCAATCGTGGTAAAATTTTACTTACCGCCCGATACCGGAAGTCACGTGACGCGATCACGTGACTTCCGATAGTTGTCATGGTAGCACAGGGTCATGTGATGACTCCTGTACTACACCTGACTTGCTTTCACTTTCGCTGTGCCAGCGGCACAGCAAAAGAGAAAGAGAGCGGATCTGCTGTTTACAGCCTTGTAGCTGTGATCAGCAGATACTGCAGAGCGATCGGATTGCTGATTGCAATAGCCCCCTAGGGGGACTAGTAAAATAAAAAAAAAAAAGTTAAAAAAAAAGTTTTAAAAAATTAAAAAAAAACAAAAAAACCTAAAAGTTCAAATCACCCCCCATTCGCCCCATTGAAAATTAAAGGGTTAAAAAAAGAAAAAATATACACACATTTGGTATCGCCGCGTTCAGAAACGCCCGATCTATCAAAATAAAAAATCAATTAATCTGATCAATATACGGCGTAGCGGCAAAAAAATTCCAAACGCCAAAATGACGTTTTTTTGTCGCCACAACTTTTGCGCAAAATGCAATAAGAGACGATCAAAACGTAGCATCTGCGCAAAAATGGTACCGTTAAAAATGTCAGCTCGAGACGCAAAAAATAAGCCATCACTGAGCCATAGATCCCGAAAAATGAGAACGCTACGGGTCACGGAATATGGCGTAAAACATGCGCCACTTTTTTCGGACAAACTTCCGATTTTTTTTAACCCCTTATATAAAAGTAAACCTATATATGTTTGGTGTCTACGAACTCGCACTGGTCTGAGGCATCACACCCACACATAAGTTTTACCATATAGTGAACACAGAGAATAAAATATCTCAAAAACCATAGTGCTATCGCACTTTTTTTGCAATTTTTCTGCATTTGGAATTTTTTTGCCGTTTTCCAGTACACTATATGGTAAAACTGATGATTTCATTTAAAAGTACAGCTCGTTCCGCAAAAAATGAGCCCTCACATGACCATATTGATTGAAAGATAAAAAAGTTACGTGTCTCAGAAAAAGAATGGCGAAAAAAAAAACGTAAAGCGAAAAATAGGCCGGTCGTGAAGGGGTTAAGCTCAAATGTTTCATTTTGACAAGAGTAAAAGGAGAAAATTGACCATATGATTTGTTGGGCGATTTCCCATGAGTAAACTGATACCTCATATGTGTCATAAGTGTGTCGCAGTCTGATGTGATCTCAGGGGGATCTGGAATCAGACGGTCACAGCGTATAGTTTCTCGCAGATCCTCTTTAGTGCCCATTTGTTGTTTATCCTAAGTTGCAACTTATTAAATTTCATCCCGTACTGAAGGGCTTTAGGTTCCTTTCTGTCATGCTACAATAGGTAGTTGTAATCTCAGCTGCAGCCACTCCCTTCTGCTATAAGTATCCACTCCTCTGTATGCCGGCTATAGTTCATGTCTATGATGTCCACTTTGAAGGCGCTGGTCTCCGGAGAAGCTGAGGTGGTGCTTCTGTTGCATCTGAGAACATCCTGCTGAGATATCATGGAGTGTTATTTGTTAGGTCTTTCCCCACCTGTTTGTCTTCTCTTCCTCGCGTTGTCTTATTGCAGTGGTGAGACTAGCGTCTCACTGACCTTCACTAGTCAGGGTAAGTTTAGGGCCCAGCGAGGGCCTATTCACGTGACGGCGTATGGGAGGGAAGGACCCCTGTAGAGACGTTAAGGAGTGCAGGGATCAGCCTCAGGAGAGTGTTAGGAGGTAACCCCTTTCCTTAGCGCCAGGGTCTTCCATTATATTGCTTCCCTCGTTTTCCCATTGTGTTGCATCGCTCGCCTGGAGTCCCCTTGCTCCTGGCATGACAATATGTAAACTACTTATATAATATACCAATATGTAAACTACTAATATACTGTATGTAAACTACTGTTTGGGTGTACAGCAGTGCTTGAAAGGGAAGGATTGCTATTTGAATTTTGGAACAAAATATTTCTCTGGAATAGATTGCGGACGCCATGTCATATTTAAAGATCGCCTGACATGCCAAAACAGCAGAAACCCCCCACAAGTGACCCCATTCTGGATACTACACCTCTCAATGAATTCATCTAGGGATATAAAGAGCAATTTGAACCCCTGAGGTGATTTACAGAATTATATAACATTGGGCTGAGAAAAAAAATAAATAGAATTTCCACTAAAACGGTGCTTTTGGCCCCAATTTTTTAATTTTTTAAAAGAGTAATAGGAGAAAATGGACCATACAATTTGTTACACAACTTCTTTGGAGTTCGCCAATACCCTATATGTTGTTGAAAACGACTTTAGGAACAGTGCAAAGCTCGGAAGGGGAAGGAGCACTATATTGGAGTTCAGATATAGTTGCAGTGGTTTGAGGGTGTACAATGGCAGAGCCCCCTGACATGGCAGAAAAGCAGACCCTCCATAAGTGACCCAATTTTCCAAACTGCACCCCTCTATGAATTCATCTAGGCATGCAGTTAGCATATTGACACCACAGTTGTGTCACAAAATGTTAGACCATTGGGCGGTCAAGCAAAACATAATTACATTTTTACCTCTAAAATATTGTTTTAGCCCCAGATTTCCAATTTTCTCAAAAGGAATAGTTAAAAAAGGCCCCATAATGTGTTATACTATTTCTCCTGAATGTGGCTATACCCCACATGTGACTGTACAGTACTGTTTTGCCACACCGCAGGGCTCGGGAGATAAGGAGCGCCATATAACTTTTGGAGGACAGATTTTCCTAGGATAGTTTGCAGATTCTATTTGCAGAGCCCCTAAGTGCCAGAACAGAAGAAACCCCCTTATGTGACCACATTTTGGAGATTACACCCCTTTGGGAGTGCATTTACAGATGTAGTGCAGATTAAAGGCCCTGTCACACACAGAGCTAAATCTGCGTCAGATCTGCGGTTGCAGTGAAATTGTGGACAATCAGTGGCAGGTTTGTGGCTGTGTACAAATGGAACAATATGTCCATGATTTCACAGCAACCACAGATCTGCCAAAGATTTATCTCTGTGTGTGATGGGCCTTTAGTCTCTGGAAAACACCCATGGAGTCAAACGCAGTGAATTTTGCAGAATTAAAAATTGCAAATAAGCCCTTTTAGTGCCCAGTACACTGTAGTGTCCATAGATTGTACCCAGCTTGAGCTTCTGGAGATGTACACCCTATAAATTAAGCAGGCTCTCCTCACAACAATGCCAAACATATGGATGTAAACTGTGGTCTAGTGTCACACAGGGGCTCAAAAGGGAGGGGGCATTTGGAACCCCAGATTTTACTGGATTTTTTTTGGGAGTTTAGCCATAGCACCTTTCCAGAGCCTTTGTGTTATGAGTAACATAGAAGCCCCATATATTTCCATTTACAGATGATGGACGTGAGCGGGGACTTTTTTTGTGGGTTGAATTGAATGAAATTGGTGGTAATTTGGTGACAGAAACTTTTGGATCAGTTCCCATTTATCCTGTGCTCTATGCTGAGCATATTCATTAGGGTTTCCATCTACACCTCTGAAATATATGATTCAGATAAAACCCTTGAGGGATCTATTCACTATTGAGGTAGGAGAGTTACTCAGAACTAAATTTGGCCTCTGTTCATCGGTGTACTTCTTTTGAAAGGTGCACAAAACTGTTGTTGACCGCCCTTTTCTGCATCCCTAAAAAGATGAGTAAAAAAATGGACAACCCTTTACCACAGGCCAGATGACAGTTCACAATGACTCCATCTGCCTCAATACAGTTTATTTTCCGTTGGGAATTTTGTCTGAATTACGTTTTCAGAGACTTACAAGGAAACCTCTCTACTCAGTGTAGAGCGCAGGATAAATATGATCTGAGCCTTACTGCCATCTTTGGGAGGCATACTGAACAAATGAACAGCAGTTGAAGAATGAACTTTATTTTTTACGTCGTTCACCTTGCGGTATCTAATATATAAAGCTGAATGTGTGTATATGTCCAGGATTGGCATCTGCACCGTCAAAGTTACAGCCACAAAATTTTGCACACTCACACTTCTGGACCCCGAGAGCGTCATAGGCTATGCTTTGAGGGGAAATTTTAACCCCGTGCTTTACAGTTATTCACCAAAAAACCTGCCTCCATTAAAGTGAATGGAGCTGGGAGCCACAGTGCAGCCAGAACTTCAGAAGAATGCGCAGCCACGCCCTCATATGGAAAGTTGGCATGTCACAATGCAGCCAGGGAAAGAGACAGACACAGACAGGGAAAGAGGCAGACACAGACAGGCTAAGAAACAGACATAGACAGGGTAAGAGACAGACACAGACAAAGAGACAGACTGACAGGGAAAGAGACAGACAGGGAAAGAGACAGACAGGGAAAGAGACAGACAGGGAAAGAGACAGAGATAGACAGGGAAAGAGATAGATAGGCAGACATGGAAAGAGACAGACAAAGAGATAGAGAGACAGAGAGATATATACAGAGAGGAAGACAGACAGAGAATGGGAGAGAAACAGAGAGACAGTTACTATCCCGGGCAGCGCCGGGTGCTATGTTGTGAGGCGAAATTTTAACCCCGCGCGTTCCAATTTACCAATCAATTTTGCCCCTATCTACATAATGGGGAAAAAGTGAAACGAAAAGTGTTGGGGGCAAATTGACAGCTGCCAGATGTGAACAAGGGGGACTTAAAGAATGAGAGCGATGGCGCCAAAGAGTATATACCGTACAGGTTGCTAAGGTGGGGCCCCGACACGGGATACTCACCACACTCGGGGATATGAACACACACACAAAATGCGCCACACACTACCACGTGCTTGAACACATATACCACCCTCAGCACACATTTCACCACACATACACCAACCTCGCCACATAATCTCCCTAAAACACACACAAGTCTGGTATTTTCCTTCAAAAATAAAAATCTGATTAATAAGCAGCCAAACTACAAGAACAACAAATGTACCATATAGGAAATACGGCAGCTGTCAGTCACATGACCTGTCTATTTTGTGTATGTGTGAGCTAATATATACTGTCAGGGGGGAGGGCTTTCTGTTGCCTGGAGATTAATCAGCTGCCAATAGCAACCAATCACAGCTTAGCTTCTATTTTGCTAGAGTTAATTAATGGGAGCTCTGATTAGTTAATATAGGCAACAATGTAATAATTACATTTTTATCTATTTGTTTTGTGGTTTTGTGTGCAGAATACATTTTTGTTAATACATTCTATTTTGTTAACAGCAGTTATTAACCCGGGCGAAGCCGGGTAGTACAGCTAGTAATTTATAAGGTAGCTTTATTCCTCAGGTCAGTTTGATTACAGCGATACCAGATTTATATAGTTGTTTTTAGTTTTGGCTACTTTCCCA